>NW_027287316.1:437500-1637500 GCF_022747635.1 Hetaerina americana | reverse complement strand
TAAAATAGTCCCTTGACTGAATTTCCTGGCAAGGACTACAGGGAGGGGAACATTAGTCCACTTAGACCAATGGAGGATAGGGATATAAAATAGCAGGTCATTAGAAGTGAGAAGGAAGCTGGAAGAGGCAGAGATGGCGGCAGTGAGGATAGACATCCCTGGAGTAAGTGAGATTGAGCAGTGAATTGGGGGCAAACAACTTCGGGAGCAATGGATGCAGGATGGCATAACCAGTAAATGATAAGAAGACAATTGAACAATAAACCATTGCCTCTACAATAATCAGGTAGCAGCCAAGCAAAAGAAAAACTGAAGGAAAATTGAAGAAGTTAGAAAAGGATGCAGCCTCTCTCTGGGACTATTCAACGTATCTGTCTGGAAGAGGCAATAAAAGAAGCATAAGAACGGGGCATTGGAGGAGTCAAGGTGAATGTTGGAGAAATTATGATGCTCCGATTCACACATGACATGACAGTATTGGCAGAAACATGAGAGGACCTGCGAGCAACTCTGAAGAAGCATTTCAGGGATATAATATTAGCATCAGCAAGAAGAAAACTTTTACAAGTATTTATCATTGTGTGCAGAAGAGAGGACCTGAGGGAAGATATCACAATTCAAAATTTGGAACCAAAGGAAGTGGAATCCTTCTTCTTCCTGTGCAGTGGTATAACTTGGGATGGAAGACATTTGACTGACATTAGGCGAAGAATAGCTTGTGCTAACAAGGAATTCATGAAGAAGGTTACTACTGCATACAAAAAACCTGAGGTCACAATGAAGGATGCAGTCCTTTAAAACAATTTGCAAAGAGAATGGCACTCCATGGATCAGATACATGGAGTATTGGAAAAGTTAACCAGCAAAGAATGGCAGCCTTTGAAACAGGGTGTTGAAAAGGAGAATGCTGAAGATAAAATGGACCAATACAGTGAGAAAAAAGGAAGTATATAGAATAGTAGAAGAGGAAAAGACAATATTTGGAAATTGAAGGGAAGATCCTAGGAGGAAGACCAAGAGGCCAGTACTCAGGACTGATAAAGAAGAACATAAAACAGAGAAACTTTGGAGGAAGAATTGGGAGCTGCAAAAACCAAGTTTGAAAATTGATGATGATCTCTTTTCAATGTTTGTTAATGTGGTTTTACTTAAAAACAATGAATCATACCAAAGAGGACAGAGAGCATCATTATTAGTATTTCATTCCTTAGTAGATAGTAAGAATACACAAAAAAAGTGCCAAATATATATTTTGTAGGGCATAGTTATTAATATTATCCTCTACTTCTTTCCTCTTGTCAGGGCCATGGCATACTCTACCTGGTTAAGTGTATGACAAGACCTTAATTACTTTGCTTCTTTTCTCATTTGAAATATTTAGGAAATAAATCAGGTAAGAATTATAGAGCAAATAATATTAATATTCTCACCTCAGGAGCAGTATCAGCAGTCACACCCACATCATCGTTTGGCAGAGGTGTGGTGGCTGTTGATGAGGATGATGGATTGGAGGAATGGGGAACACTGGAGAGTCCATGGGATGAAAGGGTGACTTCAAAGCACTTCTTTTGATCCATAGCCTCCATAGCTCCAGGAGATATCCACCCTCGCAGATGCTTGTATTTTCTTGGCTGATAGTGATGCAGTTTGTGGGGTGACTGCAGGTTAGCCGAGTAAGGGACTTCAATGCTCTTGCTTGCCGTTCTATCAGAAGATGATGAACATTTACTTGATTGCTGAACATATGAGGTGGATGTACTATGTCTATAAGAAATGTGCAAACAAAAAAAATTACATTTTTTCCACTTAATTAAATTGTTGTGAAATGAAATGGAACCACCAAATTTTATAAAACAAACATTATCCCAAACATTATAAAAGTATGAATACAAATTATTTCCAAATAACTATAAAGTTATAAACTCCCCAATAGGATATTGAAATGTAATGAAATAATTGACTTAGTAATTCCACACACTTTATTTAAAAACACACGACCCAGGTTTCGACGTTGAACGTCATCATCAGGTGTGCCATAACTGCGTTACTGGCGCACTTAATAAATCCCCAATAGGATGTTACATAACAACTATAGAGATATTATATTTCATTTTAGGGCCCCATTACATATGCATGGTATGTAACTGTGCTATTGCACAATATGCAGAATTCAACTTTTACTTGACATTGAGTACCAAACCTTAGTTTGCTCTATAATTAACTCAATTTCTGTCAAAAACACCATCATTGACCATTGCCAAATACATTATTGTGATAAAATTGTATCCTGAAATGTAATTTTCATGGCACAATGCCAAGTGGAACCAGGTGATCTTACGAATATAACCCATTCTAAATAAGCCATTATAACACCCATGGTGCCGGCAGAGGCTGGACAATGCAACTGTATTTTAATGGTCTTAAATATTTATTGCTGAAGCCAGGGAAAACTTTCCAACACATTGTTCATAGGATCAGAAAAAAGCTAGCTCCAGCAAGATTAAGAGAAGAAAATATCATGCTACCAAGAGCATTTTGCCTTGCATACATTAAATGGAAGGCAATATATAAAGTTACAAAGTCCAGGACTGATGCTTTTTGGTTACATATTCAGGGACAGTTGGTACCATAAAAAATATGTAGTTATGCTGCGACAACTCTGAGCAACTTCAGCTTCAGGGTGATTTGTTTGGGTACCTTCCTGGAAAGCCAAATCTGGCACAAAGAAAGAAACTGGCCTTTGAAGGAATAATGCAGATTTTATAAACTATAATCCATAGTAGTTAATACTTGTTTACAATATGCTGTCTTCCCTAAAGCCATGAAATACTCTCGAGTTGTTCCCATCTACCAAAGGGTGAAAATGTAACCCTCAGAGCAATCCCTATCTCTACCACACCTAATTTTGGTAAAATTTTAAAAATTATGATGCCACAGTTATACAATTCCCTAGAAAGTAGTCAACTGTTCAGGTTTTACATGAGGAAAATACAACTCAGGCTTTACATCATGTTACCAGTGCCATACTTAATGCTTTTGATGAGCTGGTCAACCTTTCATTAACACTATGTTACTTAATTAAGACTTTTAATAGTGTTTACCATCCTGTTCTTTTAGACAAACTGAAGTACTATGAAATTAATAGAGCAGAACTTGCCTTATTTCAATCTTACCTGTTAGGACACTCACACCGTGTTGAACTGAATGGTATGAAGTCTTCTATGTTCCCTATTCAATATTGTGCCTCTCAGTGCTCAGTTCTTAGTCCTATTCTATTTTTGCTAATGATTAATGACCATCCTTCTCATATTGCAACCACTTCTACCCTGTATGCAGATGATGCAACCCTTATACATGAATATCTCGATCAATAGGAACTAACATATGAATATATTCTATTGTTTCAGGCTTCACTTCGTGGAAGTAATTGATATCCATTATTGAAACAGAAAGAAAGACTCGTACTTTTCCACAGATTTTATTATACGGCACGACGCGTTTCACCGACTTGCGGCATCATCAGGTACAAATTTGCAAAACAGACAGAGCAAGCATATATACCCTCAGGACAGAGTGGGGGCGGGGAGGGTTGGAAGGATTTGAGGGGGGTGGGGGCTCGTTAAGTGGTGCTCGATCCCGTTTCTGGGAGATCTTTCATATAGGATTTCCAACTGCCTACCCACCTCACTCAAAGCAGCCTTCTACCCACCCATAACCCTCTCCAAACTTCTAGCCAATGGAAAAGACACCCAGGATAGCCTTCTCAAATCAGGCATTTATAAACTGAAATGCCAGGATTGCAACAGCGTTTATATCGGTCAGACCGGCAGGAATATCAAGTTACGAGTCAAGGAACACGCTAGGTGTCACAAAAATCGGAATAACAACTCTCTCTTTGCCAAGCATTTACTAGAATTCGACCACAGCAGTGACTTTGTCCCAGAGATATTACACACACTGCCAAAAGGATTAAAAATGGACGCTCTCGAGCAATTAGAGATTAGAAGGCACTTGGCGAACCCCAACACGACACTTTGTAATGAGCAATTGTTCCCATACCCCTCCCCACTCCTCTCCGAGAAATTAGCCTGGAAATGGTCAAAACAATCCATCAACGCACCTGCGAGCCCCCACCCCCCTCAAATCCTTCCAACCCTCCCCGCCCCCACTCTGTCCTGAGGGTATATATGCTTGCTCTGTCTGTTTTGCAAATTTGTACCTGATAATGCCGCAAGTCGGTGAAACGCGTCGTGCCGTATAATAAAATCTGTGGAAAAATACGAGTCTTTCTTTCTATTTCAATAATGGACTAACATATGAAGTTTATACCTCCACAATTTCTGGCACTGAGTAATTTAAAGTAAACGGTGTCACATTGCATTTAGAGAAAATGCAAACTATAACCATAAAAAAATCCCTAAAAAAGAGAGACAGGTAAATACTACCTTAGTATTCAATCTTGACTATAAGCTATGCTGGAGTTTACATATTAATGTTATTAGCAGAAAATTATCAAAGGTAATTAGATATCTACTGAGAAAAGTGAGTATGTTGATCCCTGCACGTCACCTAGCGGCAAGATAACTGTGATGTATGAACCTATTTTATCTTGTCTCCACACAGCAGTGATTCTTGCCCATGCTTGCTGTACAAAATCTCGTGTTGGTGAGAATAAAGGTGCTAGAGAAGCAGCGCGTGTGCATTTAATGGTTTGACCTTGGGAAAAGTACGGCTGAACGTTATGCAATTATTCAAGAGACATATGGAAATGAATCTGTGAATGGGGCCAGTGTTTTTGTTGGTACAACCACTTACCATCTGGAGAATCCTTGACTGTTAAAGAACCGAGAAGTAGATGACCATCAAAATCTACAAACTATGCCCACATCAACAGTGTAAATGATTTATTGGATGCAAAGCATAAGTTAACTGTCATGGAGATTGCCAATGAAGTTGATATTAAAGTTTGATTGTGTTTCACCATTATTACAAAAATTTTGGGTATTCAGCAGATTGTGTCCAAATTTGTGCCATGATTATTAATGGTTAAAAAGAGGCAAAAAACCTCTGGACATCAGTCAGGAACTGCTCAATCATTCCAATGATGACCAAAACTTCTTAAAAACAATCATCACAGGTAACAAACCTTGGGTTTTCGGTTATGATATAGAAACCAGAGCCCAGTCTTCACAGTGGAAGGAGCCATCTTCCCCATGACACATGTGGCGGCTCAACACTTGAATCATCATTGAGCGCCATTGCGAACGCGCCTTCGCCGGCAAGTGTTTTGGCTTCCGGCGTTCGCCACCAGGGTCCGCCGCCAGGGCGCAACCACGCCGCCAGACCCACTCTCACTCTCTCTCTGACTGGCTCTGGACCGTCACGCGCGCCGCCATCGTGGTCAACCCAAGGACGCTGCTTCCTGGTGAAGGATTCTCTCCTGGCTTCGCCACCGCACGGCCGAATATTTACTGAATAATTACTGTTCAATCGCCTCATCAAGGTTTTAATTTTCCGAGCACAATAAACTTTGTTAATTGTTAGGAGGTGTCATTATTTCCACCACGATACCTCCTTCAATAGTGGTGACCCCGACGTGATTCATTTCGCCCTACGTGCTTAGCCATGCCCTGACCACGCCGTTTTGGTCGAGCCCGAATATCTGTACATCTGCCTCGCTATGTGATTAGGCGACTCCTTGAGCGAGAAGAGATGGGCGACAGGAAGCCATCCCAAGTTCTCCGCCATCTTAAGGACTTGGCAGGCTCGTCGATGCCTGACGAGTTCATGCGGTCGCTGTGGCTCACCCGGCTACCCACGCCTCTCCACGCCATCTTAGCAGCTCAAGATGGCGTCGACCTAGACGCCGTGGCTTCCCTCGCCGACAGAATTAGTGAGGTGATACCCCGGGAACGAGTGCCCGCTCCTACCCACGCTCAGGTAAGCGAGGTGAGTTCCGACCCGCCATCTTGTTCCGGTGGATGCTCGGGCATGTTGGCCTCCCTCCTGAACCGAATGGACGACCTCACCCGGCAAGTTGCGGCTCTTTCGGTGGCGCGGCACCCTCGAGAGGAACGCTCCCGTTTCCGAGGCAATTCCCGTTCCCGCAGCCAATCTCGCGGCTCTGAAGACGGACCATCAGGACGCCGTACGACGCCACAACTCTGCTGGTATCACCGGAAGTTTGGTGCCGACGCGCGGCACTGCACCCAGCCGTGCTCATTCCAGGTGCCGGAAAACACCGCGGGCGCTCGGTAGACGCGGCCGCCGACCTTAGCCCTACAGCAAGCCGCCTCTTCGTTACGGACACGACCACAAAGGTACAGTTTCTTGTTGACACTGGTGCTGACCTTTCTGTGTTTCCCCTATCGCTCGTCAAAAGTCCTAGACAGCGGACCGACTACCAACTTTTTGCTGCCAACAATTCCGTAATAAATACGTACGGTTGGGAAGTATTAAACCTAAATTTCGGTCTGCGCCGCGACTTCACGTGGAGGTTTGTTGTGGCAGACGTTGCACAGCCTATTATCGGAGTGGACTTTTTAACACATTTCAGTCTTTTGGTGGACGTTAAGAATTCTCGTCTTACAGACAGTTCGACGACAATTTCCGTCGCCGGAAATATTGTACGCCTCCCGGCAACGCAGATAAAGGCGGTAGTCGGAGAAACCCGTTTTCAGGTTCTTCTCTCGCGCTTTCCCGAAATTACGCGTCCAGCAGGGACACCCGGTCATGCGTCCCACTCCACAGTGCATTTCATTCGCACGACCGCAGGTCAGCCGGTGTCATGTAAACCACGCAGGCTTGCTCCCGACAAACTTGCCGCAGCCAAACGGGAATTTGAATTAATGGTGCGATTAGGGACAGCCCGCCGCTCGGATAGCTGTTGGTCCTCCGCCCTCCACCTTGTGCCCAAGAAGGGAGACGAGTGGCGCCCCTGCGGAGATTATCGCGCGTTAAACACTAGGACCATCCCCGATCGCTATCCTGTCCCCCATATCGAGGATTTCGCTGCATCCCTCAATGGTGCTCGTGTTTTCTCCACCATTGACCTCGTGAGGGCATATAACCAAATACCTGTGAACCCGGAAGACATACCGAAGACTGCAATCACGACCCCCTTTGGGTTGTTTGAATTCCCCTTTATGTCATATGGACTGCGAAACGCCGCACAGACTTTCCAACGTTTCCTCGACGAGGCACTCAGAGGTCTCTCCTTCTGCTACGTCTAATTAGACGATATTTTGGTCGCCTCCCAAAATGAGGACGAAGATGAGCATCATCTGCGTGAGCTTTTTGGCAGATTAAAATCATACGGTGTGCTCATTAATCCTGCAAAGTGTGTTTTTGGTGTTCCCAATGTCAAGTTTTTAGGATATAGTGTAAGTGCCGAGGGTACAACGCCTTTAAGTGACAAAGTGAGTGCTATCGCCGACTTCCCACTCCCTGTGACGGTGAAACAGCTCCGCCAATTCTTGGGGATGCTGAATTTTTATAGAAGATTCCTTCCCCATGCCGCCGACTTACAGGCCCCCCTCAGTGAAGTGCTACGCGGTGGTGTACACGGCCGCGACAAAGTGGATTGGACGCCCGAACTGCGCCTTTCTTTTCAGCGGTGTAAAGACGCTCTTTCGAACTTTGTGCTTCTCGCCCATCCGGCCCCCTCCCTTCCCCTCGGCCTGTTTACCGACGCCTCAGACTTCACCCTGGGAGCTGTGCTCCAGCAGCGCACTGAAGCGGGTTGGCAACCGCTTGGTTTCTTCTCCAAAAAACTAAGCTCGGCCGAGAGAAACTACAGCCCTTACGACAGGGAGCTCCTGGCGATTTATCGGGCGGTCCGGTATTTTCGCCACATGGTGGAGGGTCGGAATTTTACAATTTTTACAGACCACAAGCCGATAGTGTACGCGTTCCGGCAAAAACCTGACAGATGTTCGCCCCGTCAATTCCGCTACCTCGACCTGATCGGCCAATACTCGACAGACATTCGTCACGTAGCCGGCGCGGATAATGTCGTGGCGGACGCTTTATCGCGCATCGATTCCTTGTCCTCCGCGGTGAATTTTGAGGAGTTAGGCCGTGCACAGGAGGCAGACGCTGAACTTGCTGCGCTCCTTAAGAACGAAGAGTCTTCCCTCAAGCTCAGAAGACTTCCTGTTCCCGGTTGTGCTGTGCACTTGTTTTGTGACACATCCACCCCTTGTGCTCGCCCATACGTCACTCCCACATTCCGGCGTCAGGCGTTTGATTCGCTTCATAACCTGGCGCATCCCGGAGCGAAAGCGACGATAAAACTCGTGACATCGCGTTTCGTGTGGCCCTCTATTAGGAAAGACTGCCGCGAATGGGCACGCGCGTGCATCCCGTGCGAACAGGCAAAAGTGACTCGTCATGTTGCCTCCCCTGTGCGCAATTTCCCGTCTCCCGGGCGGAGATTCGAGCACGTCCACATTGATTTGGTCGGACCTCTCCCAAGTTCACGTGGATTTCGATATTGCCTTACGTGCGTGGACCGTTTCACCCGATGGCCCGAGGCAATACCGATTGGTGACATTTCGGCCGAGACAGTGGCATTCGCTTTCTTTAGCGGATGGATGTCGCGTTTCGGCTCACCCCAACGCATCACTACCGACCAAGGACGGCAGTTTGAAAGCAACCTCTTCCGCCAGCTCTCCCTCATGGCCGGCGCGGAGCATTTCAGGACGACAGCATACCATCCTGAGGCGAACGGGATGGTAGAACGGTTCCATCGACAGCTGAAGGCCGCCATCCGTTGCCACGGGACCACTCAGTGGGTGGACGTACTTCCTGCCATCCTCCTGGGATTCCGCGCCTCCTGGAAGGAAGACCTAGATGCCTCCACTGCAGAGCTAGTGTATGGGGAGCCTCTCCGCCTTCCCGGAGAATTCCTCTCACCAACCTCTCCATCGCAGCCAGCTGACACCACCTTCATGTCCCAGTTGCGCGAGCATTTCCGGGAGTTGAGCCCTCGCCCCGCTGCCCGCCACGGTTCCCGTCAGGTCTTCATCTTCAAAGACTTGCCGACGGCGTCCCACGTCTTCGTCCGGCACGGCCCCCCGCGGGGTTCCCTTCAGCTGCCGTATGACGGGCCGTTTAAAGTTTTAGAACGGAATGATAAGGCGTACAAAGTCCGCTTACCAAACCGTGATGTGTTCATTTCTCTCGACAGACTCAAACCTGCCTTTACGGTATCCAACCTACCAATTTATAACCACCAGGCAGCCGTACCACTTCACCACACCGCGCCACAGCTGGAGGCAGCAGAATCGGACGAAAGATGGCCTGCCGCCTTTACATCGCGCCCAGCTACGCTTCCTGCACCGCCAGACCCTCAGCCCCCAGGTGCTGCACCGCGCACACAGCGCGGCGAACGGACAACCCGATCTGGGAGACGCGTGCGCTTTCCGTCGCATCTTGAAGAATTTCAACTATAATTTTCTCTTTTTTTCTCTTTTTCTTTTGTTGTCTTCACTTCATTACCTAACCTGTCATGCTTCCACCACCCCTACACCCTCCTTCCTTGCCCGCTCACCCGTTATCACCTCCTGTTTCCACAATTTTTCCAATGTCTACTAACCACCAGGGACTATAAAACAACCAAGGGGGTGGTGTGGCGGCTCAACACTTGAATCATCATTGAGCGCCATTGCGAACGCGCCTTCGCCGGCAAGTGTTTTGGCTTCCGGCGTTTGCCACCAGGGTCCGCCGCCAGGGCGCAACCACGCCGCCAGACCCACTCTCACTCTCTCTCTGACTGGCTCTGGACCGTCACGCGCGCCGCCATCGTGGTCAACCCAAGGACGCTGCTTCCTGGTGAAGGATTCTCTCCTGGCTTCGCCACCGCACGGCCGAATATTTACTGAATAATTACTGTTCAATCGCCTCATCAAGGTTTTAATTTTCCGAGCACAATAAACTTTGTTAATTGTTAGGAGGTGTCATTATTTCCACCACGATACCTCCTTCAACACAAAAAAGCTCAGATATCGTGATCAAGGTGATGTTGATCGTTTTCTCATTTAGATTTCTCCCTTCAACATTCTCTCCTCCCCCACTATGCCAAGCACTTCAAAGTTGGTTTTCCTTTCTCTCCACTTCACGTTTTCCACTCTTATCCACATATACATTACAAGAGCCTCAAATCTATGACTATCGTCCTTTTTTAATGATCATGTTTCTACACTGTACAATACCATGCTCAACATTAAGGTTTTTTCAAACTTTTTCTTAGAATTCTCACTCAAACTTCCAATCATTAACTCCATCTTTCTTGTAAAGCTACTTAGCCTAATGCAATTCTTCTTCTTTTACCATTTCAATCCAAAACACTTCTGAGACAAGTAAACTGTTTTAACTACTCTAGTTTTTGCCCTCCTCGCCTAACACTTAGCTTAACCGTTTTTGTTCTGGAAATTCGTATAGCATTTGTTTTATTTACATATATTCTCACCTAATACCTAGAGCAGAGCAGTGAAATTCGAATGCATTCACCATTTCTTGCAACTCCTTGGCTGACTGACAAGCTGAAGCTTCATCATCAGGAAACCTAACTGATTTTATGATTTGTCCACCAGCTGTCATTCCTATCACCAGCACATCCCATGCCTCTTTAATCATTTCCTCCACATACATTATGCGTTGAACAGCACCGGTGACAATGGACAATCCTGCCTTACACCTCTTCCTAACACTGGCCATCCGGACTCTCCGTTCCCCACCTGCACCTGAGCAGTCTGATGTACAGGTTAAGGATTAGCCTCCTTTCCTTCCAATCTATTCCTATTTGTTGCAAAACATTCACTAGTTTTTACCAATTCACTCAAACAAATGACTTTTCAAAATCTAAAAACCGGGCAAATATATCCTGATTGTTTTTTTTGCTCCTCTGTATTACTGATCTCATTACTGCGATGGCATCACGAATGCCTCTCCCCTTCCTAAACCCAAACTGATCATCCCCTAAGTAATCATTTACCCTGCTCTCCATCCACTTATTGATGATCCAGAGAACCACTTTGACTCCCTGCAAAATCAAACTCAAACAACACTGATCTGAAGAAGTCTTCTGGCCAGATTCCTTGATCATTATTGCTATGAATTAGTCCATGAAAACTCTTCCTCTTACCTTCTCCCACACCTTTAAGTGGTTCTGTGGGAATATTGTCCACCCCCATGGCCTTATTTGATTTCAATTCCTTCACTGCCCTTTCATCGCCGAGTATGCTGGGGCCTAAGCTATCTTCATCTATGCCATATTCTCTTTCTATGTCTAATCTAGTTTGCCAAAGTTCAATTATGTTCTTTCTCCTATTCATTAAGTTAGTTGGGTAAAAGTTTCCTTAAGCACACAATTTAGCCAAAATTGAGCCTTTTTAATGTCAACCCCAAACGGGAACAGCTAAAAGTGTATGTATTCATGTAAGCATTACAGATAATTTTACTAGAGTAATGGAATAGTTCCAAAATGAACAAAGGCAAGTTTCTTGAATGGCAAAATGTTTTCTAATAAACCTGAAACCAATTGGAATTAGTAACGGAATGAGAAAAGGAAAGTTACTCGGGTTTGGTAAATGCAATAAAACTTCTGAGCATATAAATTACCTTTTTGAATGAATTCCCTCAAGAGAGGATGAAGATGAAGATGATGAGCAAACAGGTATGGGTGCTCTAACTCTTCTTTTTGGGCTGACCTTTCGCTGCATCCCACCTTGTCGGTGTGGTACTTCCAACAAATTTGAAGCCTTGCTGGTGCTTGTTATTGAGTGAGTTGACTGAAGACCAATGCCAAAAGATAAATCTTTTGAATGTGTTGCATGGCCTCCTGTTGATGAATCATCTCCTCCAAGAACCTGCAAAATGGTCATTTTTTATTTACCTTGTTTGCCGTCCATTTGGCAAATTTTTTGCTTCAAAAACATGCCCTAAGATCAGCCTATCTCATCTGCTGAGGGTGTACAAGTATAATTTTGTCCAAAAGACGCATGCTGATTTGCCAGGAAAAATACTTTTATAATTAAGTATTTTTTTAGCAACAGGCACAGAGAAGGTTTTTAATGAGCCAGTAGTAAGAAATAGAGCATTATTATTTCCTTGACAGAACTTCCTGAAAAAGTTCCAAAATAAATCACATATGTAGACAATGCAGCACAGTAAGTTTTATCTTACAAGTACTGCTACTGTAAAACATATGTGCACTGGACTGATGGGGATTTTGGGAAAATGTATAGCTCTGTGGATGCATTAAAAATATATTGTTTGTCTGTGTAAAATTTCTTTTGGTTGAGGTGCTTTTATAGGCAAGGTTGCTTATAATCACCCTTGGTATTTAATATGATATTGAGACGGCAATTACTGAGTTTAAGGAAAAAAATAGGTGAATGCACAAAGAAAAGCATATATTCTGAGAAATATGATAAATATAGCTGTACTTTCGTAAAAGATAGAAAAGCTGTTCAGAGTTTTAGCGACCATGGAGAAGGAGATGAAAGAGTAATATTACTTAAAGATAAGTGAGGTAAAGGTTGGCAGTTGGCAGAAGTATAGAAAGTGATCTCCAAGTAAGATTTAGGAAAAAAGCATGCTGAAACAGTGGAAAAATTTTGCTATTTTGACAGCAGGATCACTATTGATGGAAGAAACAAAGAGGGAGTAAGCAGTATAGTAATGGAAAAAACAGCTTTCTTAAAAAAGAATCAAACACTATCGGCAAATAATACTAGAATAGACATATGGAAGTGATTCATTGGGAGATATATATACGAGGGTCATCCGGAAAGTAGTACCCGTTCGTGCCGCATGAAGTGCTGACGACGCGAGTAGCCGCTGGACGAGGTCAGATAGCTTCAGTGGCTTGTCTGCCTTCTCTGAGCCAAGTTGCGTGACGCTAGCATTGCCTGTGTTGTTTCTGTGATTGTTTACAATGTTTAAAAAATTGAGAACGCCGCCAGTTGTGAAGTGAGGGCAGTGATTAAATTCCTCAATGCAAGAAACGTTCGCCCATGTGATATTCATCGCCAATTAAAGGAGGTGTATGGAGACAATGTAATGGACGAGTCGTCTGTTCGGCGGTGGTGTCGCAACTTCAACATGGGGAGGGGGAACACACACGACGATGAGCGTTCGGGGAGACCGTCTGTCATTACAGACCAACTGGTGAGCTCAGTTGACGAATTCGTGAGGAACGATCGGCGCGTCACAATTGATGACATCTGTGAGCATTTTCCCAATGTTTCTCGAACAATTGTTCATGAAATTGTTAAACACCATCTGCATTATGCAAAAATTTGTGCAAGATGGGTCCCTCGCGTATCTCAATGAGCTGGCGGCGAAGGACTATGCAGCAGGAATACAGAAACTTGTCACACGTTATGACAAATGCCTTAATTTGCTTGGAGATTATGTTGAGAAGTAGTTTAAAGTATCCTCTTTCAAATAAAATTTTTTATGTTTGTTAATATTTACTTTTGTGTCTTTATTTCACGAACGGGTACTACTTTCCGGATGACCCTCGTATGTAGTATCCTTTTCTAAGGATGTGAGATGTGGTACTAGATGAGAAAATCATAGCAAAAAAGATGGGAGATGATGGAAGTGTGATGTCATGAAATAACACTGAAAATAAAATTGATAAAGTAGCAAATGAAGAGGTACTCTGATGAGTGCATGCAGAGAGAGAAGGTTGTGAAGGACAGTTATAGGAAGAAGAGGAAGGTTTGATATATTTTGTGGTATGGCAGCTTTCTCAAGTTCATGACTGAAGGAAAAATGGAGGGGAAAATTAGAGAGGAGGACTTGAAATGAACTATGAGAAGCTGTTCTGGAAAATGCCAGTGCAAGGAGCTGCAAGGGAACGAAAAGATTGTCAGATTGGAATAGAACATAAATTGGAGAGATGCTACAAACCAATCCTCAGATTGACAACCTATGATGATGTCAAGTAAACAAGTCTAGCAAGATTAAATCACTTACCTCAGAGCTTGGGCAATCATAGAGGGCATCAGAATCTGTGAGTGGCAACGGTGGCCCTTTCCCAAAGAATAGGGCTGAGAAGGGTCTGGGGGAGGAGTTGTGTCCGAATGGAGATGAAGAGGGGAGTGAAACTCGATCACTTAGAGGGCTTTCACTCCTTGAGCTCACAGGGCTGAGTTTGGATGCTGGCCCAGGTTCAGCCTCAACTGGTGGTGGTGACGCACCTCTGACTGCAACTACAATGGATGGAAGCTGAAGAGTCTTCTGCATTGTGGAAGTGGATTTTCCAGTCTCTCCTTCAGTGCCTTGAATTGAATGAAGAATATTTGATGGGATAACTTTGAGCTAATAAAATAAAAATCACCTCAAGAGAGCACTATTATTAAGAGGAAGCAAAAATTTCAAGCCGAATAAAAACTGAACCTTACTATTCTCCTTTTCCCTGAGCTTCAATTTGGTACTGTGAATTATGATAGGGAAATTGAAATCCATTCATGCACTTATCCTTCATTTGAAATCCACTTATGCATAGCAGTTTTGTAGCACACATGCACATCTTGCTAGTGTGCAAATGCAATGTGGGTCAATGGAACACAACTATGCTTTGTATTTCAAACGAGAGGGATTGATTTGATCACTACTCACGTGTTCTTCCTGAATAGAGATTTTGGTTTTGGGTGTAGCAGAGAAGTAGACATGGATTGTCCACTATATGCACGTGAATCCTATGTCTATTTGGTACTTCTTAGTAAATTAGATTTAAGTTATTTTTAAAATAATGTATCAATATGTTGAGCTAGTTTTAAATGTTGATGTATTTTGAAAAATTTTATCATTCGCTGATTTGAATACTATTTCACCTTTATGAATAATAATGAACCACATCTAAGCAATGTTACCATACCTCTGAGTTACAGAAAATAAAATTTATATTCTTTTATGTTAACCTCCACAAATACATTCAATGCATATTGTATTTATCCTAATGATATCATCAAAGAATTTTGGCATTTCAGAAAAGAGTTTAATAGCTCCTTCTTATGAGTTGAAAGGAATTCGACTATTGTGAGATTAGGAATAATTAGAATTAAAAAACATCAATGACATAATAAAGCCTTAAGTCTTTAAATATTCAGTATGTATCACACAAAATGTTCAGTATACATATTCCAAAAAAGGTAAAGGCTACATCATGTGTGGACTACAGAATAATAAGTTTGATTTCCCAAGCAGCTAAAGTGGTTTTCAGGATCATCAACAAAAGGAGTAGGTCAAATGATTACTTAGGGGATGATCAGTTCGAATTTAGGAAGGGGAGAGGTATGCTTGATGCCATTGCAGTAATGAGATCACTGATAGAGAGGAATATAGAATACAATCAGGACATATTTGTTTTGTAGATTTGGTTTGTAAATTTGCTTTGTAGATTTCAAAAAGGTGTTTGATAAAGTGAATTGAGGATAACTAATGGGTATATTGCAAAAAATAGGAATAGATTGGAGGGAAAGGAGGCTAATCTGCAACCTGTACATGTCTCAGACTGCACAGGTGCGAGTGGGGAACGGGGGAGGGGAGTCCGGATGGGCAGTGTTAGGAAGGGGTGTAAGGCAGGGTTGCCCATTATCACCATTGCTGTTCAACCTGTATGCAGATGAAATGGTTAAGGAGGCATGGGAAGAACTGGAGGTAGGAATGAAAGTGGGCGGGGAATTCATAAAATCAGTTAGGTTTGCTGATGAACAAGTTCTAGTTTTTAATCAGCAAAGGGGTTGCAAGTATTGCTGAGTAAACTGGAAACTCAGTGCGATAGATATAAGATGAGAATCAATATTAATTAAACAAAGGTTATGCAATTTTCCTGAAAGAAAAAGGCCAATGTTAACATTAAAATAGGAGGGCAACAACTAGAGCAGGTGCTACAGTTTACGGAGTTGTTGGAGCATGGTGGAGGTGTTTTGAAGCAAAATGGTCAAAGTAGTAGGGACATAGGGAAAGAATTGCACTTGGCAAAGAGGCTTTCACAAGTAGGTGGCAATTGATGACAAGGATGATGAGTAAGAACATTAAGGAAAGGTAATTTAATACTTTTTATGGAGCATGGCTATGTACGATGCAGAAAATGGTCGCTGAAGTAGGTTGATAATCGTAGATTGGAGGCTTTTGAAATGTGGGTGTGGAGAAGGATGGAGATGGTGAAATGGACCAAAAGGAAAGCAAATGAGGAAGTGGAATTTATGTTTGGGGAGGATGAGGGATTCCTGGAAGTAATCATAAGGAGGCAGGAAAAATGGATGAAGGGCGTGTTGATCAGCAGTAGGATGTTGACGACTGTTATAGAGGGGAGAATGTTGGGCAAACGAGGAAAGGTCAAGGATAACATAGGGATATTGGACAGAATGAAGAGAGGGAAGAAGTGTGTAGAGATGAAGAGACGATTATTGTAGAGTAGGACTTAGGGTTGTGTTTTGTTAGGAGAAACAAGGTATTTATTAATTCGGTAGTTGTGCCCATCCAAAACATACCCCAACTGGTAAATTACCAATAATTATTATAATGTGACAAATGATGAAACATGGATTATCTAAAATCAATATAATGGATGGAGGCTTGTCCTTCAGCTTTGAAAAAGGTCAAGACAGTGGGAAAGGTCATCAGAACAATAAACCTGCCCACTTGGTGATTGGTCTTGGTGATGGGAAAATTGAGGGATTTGCATAATTAAGTGCACTATGAACATCCACAGTATTCCCAGGATTTAATTCCTTTGGACTTGCACTTCTTCCAAAATTCAAAAGCTTCCTTGCTGGATAATGTTTTTTGTCCAATCAAGAAGCAATTGAGGCTGCAGACAAGTACTTTGAAGTACCTCTGGAAGAACAACACTGAGTCAGGATAATGGCACTGGAGTACTGCTGGATGAAATGTATGAATACCAAAGGTGATTACGTTGAAAAATAAAACTTTTTGAAAATAAATTGTCATTTTCATCGTATGGCTGAGGACTTGTCAGATCGCCGTGTTCCTTCATATCCAAGTATTACTCGTCTGTTCATTTGTATATTAAGTGCCCTTTAAAAGCATATGAAATGCCATATCTCATTATATACCACTAACAGTAGCATTCACAATCATTATACGAGGACCTGCAGTCATCTACATGTGAACTTCATCAGAACTTGCAAGTCTACTTTTCCCCCCATAACATGGGACTCTTATTATATAATAACCTTCCTCTGGTTATCAAGAGCATAGAAAAAATGTCCACCTTTAAATTCAAAGTGAGGGACTTTTTCATGCTACACTTATTCTACACTATTGATGAGTTTCTGAATATGTAACAATGTATTGTATTTTATGTTAAGATCTTTGACGTGCCGTATATCTTGGAACATGAATGTACCCAGATCCTCATGCAAATAAATAAATAACACTAGTCAAACTGTTAAAAGGCATACCTTTCATATTTGGTGTTTTACCAACCTAGTTTTACCATTTTTTTGAGTATTTAATTACTCATTACATTGGCTCTGTACTGTTCTCGGTAATGATTACAATCCGTTGTGTGACTAGCTAACAGAAGATATATCATCTGCAAATCCAACTGACCTCATCAGGTCCCTGCCTACTTTCATTTCTGCATCTAGCTTCCTCTCTCCCCGTCTTCTTCTATATTCAGGTATGCCAAAGAGAAAATGTGATGCATTCTACCTATTCCAATTACTTAATCTTTGGATTAAGGCTTCAAAAAGCAATAATGATCACTGGACCTATCTTACTAATGATTATTTGTAAAACTGCAATTGTACAGTAATCAGGTAAATACCTTGTACTTAAAATAAATTTTTTACATAGTTTTAAAACAATTTAATGTTTTTTCCAATTTATTTTATAAACAACCTGAAACCAAATGCCTCAGAAGATGCAAATGTCAATGTTAACATTAGATCAAATGTTCTATTTTCAGCCACTAATATTAAAGATAAGGTGATATGCATGTTCAAGATACATATAATTATGTATCTCAATGGATCATCATTAACAATTGCAAGAGCTATTTGTTAACACAAAGGTATTAATATGTATTATAGTTACGATATAGTCGAAAATAAGCATATCAATAACAGAAAAAGAGATTTAGTGCAAAAAATTAAAGTGTGGTGGGTAAAATTATTAAAATATTTAAATAGTTTATTTCATTGATTTTCTTCTTTCTATGCAGGAGAAACATCGTTAACAGCCATAAACTTTAGTGCCTCATCCACTATCTGAAACTTGGGCCAGAGTCATCCTAATATGAATATGAATTGAACCTAATCATTGAAACATAAAACAATACACTAGAATCTTTTGTTTCAGAAACGTAACCTAAACCATCAAGTTTTATGTGGAAAAATGTGGAAATAAATATTTTGTGACGCAATAATGGAAGAGCTCATGAGTTGACTGAATGTATCTGATTAGAGGGCAGTAATAAATAATATAAATAATCAGTGGCTTTCATAAATAAATAATCCTTGGCTAACTGAAGAACTTTAAAATGAAAGTTGTACACTTTCAATGCCTGATGCGTGGACATTACCCCATTAAGCATTCAGCACAAGCAGGCATCAACATGTGGAAGGCATCCCGTTCAAATCTCTCGTACTTACCGATTCCTTCATCATTGGAATCTGGTGTCGTGCTAGAGTTGTGTCTTTCCACTCTTCTTCTTCCCCAAGCCCTCCCCTCCTCTCCACCCCCTTTTACGCCTTCTTCCTCCCCCCCAGAACTCCTTCCGAACTCCTCTACCGCCTCACAACTAGACCCTCCCGAGTTCTGTGGCTTCCTCAAGGACACTGATAGGGACTTCGGCAATGGGGGACTCCCAGGGGGCCTCTCCACCACTCCTGCATCCTCCACATTTGGAGCCTGCAGCAGTGGTGACGGGCGACGCGTCCACGAGTGACAGGACGGCACTGGAAGGTGAGGCATACCTGAGCCATCGTGGTCTGAACACGTTGGTGAACTCTGACCATTCCCTCCCACTCCACTCAGGGGAAGGTTCAAGTAATGCTGATGGTGGCTCTGAATGGATGGGTGCGGTGGAATGGCGCCAGTGCTGCCTGCTCCAGCATTGACATGAGGGTGGAGGAAGTGTCCCGTCCTGTGATGTGGGAGGAGGAGGTGGGGGCCATGGTGCGGGTGATTGCCACTGGGGTGCTGGTGTGGATCCTCTGCATCCGTTGCATCTGACGGGCAGAGGGGGTTATTGGACCCTGCCCTCGAGGGCCCGGGGCTAGCCATGGATGAATATCCCGAAGAGCTTAAATTAGACTCGGAAGCTGTTCTTTCACCTCTGGAGCACATTGAAAAGGGGGACAGGTAGGTCATTCCACTTTGGCCAGAACACTTTGTGCCGTCATCACCTAGCCTTCTTCCACTTGGTCCTAGAGTATTGGTTCCAGATGATCGATAGGAAGAAGTATTACACCTTCCACCATTGTTATCGACGCAACCATCGTCCATCTCATCGGATTCACTCATGGTGGCAGTAATTGTTATTACTGGGGGGCAAATTGGCAGGTCTAAGGAGGTGGGCTTATCGGGGCCATGAAGGAGCAGTCTTTTGTTGCCTGGCTGCGAAACTTGGGGAGAGAGAGGGGGCTGAAAAAATATTGGAGGGGGGTAAGAGTGATGCTCTGAAAGTCTTCTCCGTGGAGGAGGAGAACCAATCGGCAGCATCATTAGGGGGCGGTTGGCCATTGTTGTCCGTGTGGGGGAGGGCTGTTGAACCGTTATGGTTGGTATAACTAAAGGAGGCGTGGGAGAGAGGGACGACTGCGGCTTGGCACTCTTGGGCAATGAGCAGTTCCCCGATGAGTGAGTCTCCTCAGACATGGTGTCCACGCCCTCAGGGGAGTCTTCCTCGAGACCTTCATCTCCTACGTCATCGTCTGTGGCCTCTAGGCATGCAGCATCGATGGAGAGTGCCCTCTGCTCCTCTCCTGCCTTTCCTCCTCCCTCCTCCTCCTCACGGTCGCCCTCCTCCGTCTCCCCCTCCTCCGTCTCGTCCCCATCGTCCCCCTCGTCCCCCTCTTCCCCCTCCTCCTCTTCCCCCCCCTCCTCCTGCCCCTCCCCACCCTCCCCGCCCCCGCCGTCCCCTCCCTCCTCCTCGGGACTCTGACTCGCAATGCACACCCTCGCCGGCTCCTCCTCCTCTTCCTCCTCCTCCTCCTCACCCTCCTCATCCCCCTCCCTCCCCCCATGCGCTTGCCCTCCAGTTCCAGTGGTGGGCACGCTGGAAGAGCCCTTGCCCAATGGCAGTAGGCCACGCTTTGTGGGGGAGGGGGAGGGTATCTCATGGATTGGCGACAGAGGAGGGTGGTCCGCGGTGCCCATGCTCGACGATGGTGGCTCTAAAAATATGGATGGGCCTCTGGTGGAGGATATCCCTTCCTTGTTGCCCAAAAGGGCATCAACCACAGTCACTTGGATTTTGCTTCGGCTAGACTTCTTTGCGGCAGCTGGGGCGGCACCTGTGGTGGATGCTTGAAGCGATGAGGACGAAGGCGAGGACGACACTGAGGATGACTCATCAGAGGCTGGACTTGAAGGATGTTGAGGGCACGGGGAGTCTTGGATGGGCGGCACTGTTTCCGGTACCGGTTTTGATGCTGGAGTTGCTTCACTGCCACTGCCTGAAGCAGATGATGACCCCATTTCGGCAGAGACACGGCTGAGAAGACGGGCAAAAGTAACCTGGGTGGAAGGAATATTAATATTGAACCAAGAGGAATAAATGTTTAGCTTTTATACTTATAGATGTAATCATTCTGAGGGTGTACTTTTAAGTTTAGACATACCAAAATATTGGTAAAATGGCATGCAAAATTTGAAATAAAGAACACATTGGTCACCATGGAATCACGGCCACATTCCTCACAGCGGAATTGTTTCACTGTGCATTATGGCCATGGAAGTAGCATATTAAATCTTAAGCCATTGCAATGCCTTGGCATAGAGTGATTAGCCATAAGATGTCGGCGTGTTTGCAAAGCAATTATAGTAGGGATAAAAAATATGCATTGATATATATTCTGCTGCCTGAAAGGAAGAATCTATTTCCTCTCAGTCATGAGGCAACAAGTAATGCCATCATCTCTGATACATAGTACTCATCTCATAAACTACCTTTGAATTTGCAGACATTAACATAATATTGAATTAATAATTTGATTTTTATTACCAATGCTTGAAAAACTATCAGCTTAACCTTACTTTGGAGAAAAAAGTTCAAAAGAAATAAAAGCACAAATTTTTATAATAAAGTTTCAGCTAGCCATTTACTTCAACAAAAATGTTATTAATCTTGCCTCACTTGAAATCAAAGTCTGCTTTTTCACTCGAAAACAAGATATTACATATTATTATGATCCATGTTCCAAACCTTCTTATCCAGCCGGCTGGCAGTAGGAGGAACTGGTGGCATTAATGGTGGTCCAGGCAAGGGCTCATCCAATACAATGTCATCTCCCAAGCATGCTTCTCCCCCTCTCTCCCCCATGAACTTTGTCTCTGATGTGTTGGCAAGGTTTGCTTGAGAATTCGGTGGGCACTCCCCAAGTGACAGTGATTCTGAAGGAGGCAGTGAGATGGACAGCCGTGCTCCAGTTGCCACTGGTGCTTTGGGGGCGGATGAAACTAGGCTCTGGAGAATCTTCTTCTTCTCTGCCTCTGCCATGGCTGCGGCCGCTGCTGCAGCTGCACCCAATGGAGTTGCGGAATGCTTTCTCGTTGGACTTGAGTTGTTCCTTTTTTTTCGGCTCGATGGTGAACCTGAAATTGAAATACATTAAGACATTTGGTGGGGAACATCTGGACAGTCACCACATTCAAAATTAAATGTTGACTATTTACACTATGAATTCCCATTTAGTTTTAATGTTTCCTGACATATATACCAGTAATAAATGTTTTATATACTTTAATATTTCACCATATAGCAGGTAGCTACCATACAAATATGTACTATCATGGTCACATTTGTATGCTCTTCAAATATTTCAGTAGTTGTAGAGAAGTAAATATGAGTAAGATTACAATAAAAAGTTTTTATTATTTGATCTTGTAATGAGATTATTAATTTAATGATTTATGCTAAGCAAGAGTCGAATTCCATGGGTGAATGTTTGTAGTTTCCATTAAAAAGTAAATGGAATTACAAAGTAATAATCTCAAGAAAATTTAAGGCCAACCATCTACCCTAGAGGTTATAGCAGATTTCACAAAAACTGCTATTAAAAACCAGCAAATGTTGATCACACATATTAGTCCAAAATATCAAAAATAAAACATTAATATAGTATTTTTACAAAGAACTTAGGAACTCGTACAATTTTGTACTCACAGCATAAATGCTATTATGGAATGATTTTGGAAATTTACTGAAAGAGTTTAAGTACTCTTTTAAAACATTTAGTTTGAAAAATCCTGACATACATTGAGAGAAATCAAACACACATAAATGTGTTGGCAAACACAATCAGGATTTTTTTTCATTTTATCATTCATGCTAGTTAAATTTTGCATAGGTGTATATACATTTTTTAACTAACCAATATACTCTAGCACTATAAATGGAGTCACTAAGGAAGCATCTAGCAGCATCTTTCTGCTGGGTTAGTATTTACATCAAGAATTTTAGTGACTAATAATTTACGCTGTATTCAACACCATTTATTGGCTACCAAAGTAAGTAATATATTTCACACCAAAACTACATCTATGATTCTCAGATTGGATGCCATTACTTAATTTTTCTATATTACACCAACTACCATGAATGATTACATTACTGCAAAAGCTAGTGGAAATGAAGAGAGAGTAACAGTTAACTCAGCTGAAGACGGTGCAAATGCAACGTATAACCAAAGAACAGCGTGCAACCAGCCTTGAAGCCACTAAAGCTGGGACAGAGGTGAGAGAGATAGAGAGAAGAGTAGAGAGAGCAGGGTGGACATGTGTTTTGGGTGACGGACAAAGCCTTACGTCTGGGTGGCAGCTTAAGCAAATCATCCAGACTGGATGTTCTGGCGGCGGAGGAAGAGGAAGAGGATTGCTGTTGGGAGCCAGCTCCCCCTAGGAGCTGGGATGAGGAGGCCTGGCGATGGGGAATCATTGGGGCATTGGGTTTTCGGTCTGGAATGGCAGGCGTGTTAGGGCAGGGTGGGGACTGAGCCGGCTGCGCGAGCTGAGGCCGTTGCATCTGCGCCGAGGTCCCGCTGCCTCCTGTCAGGCTCAGGAGAGATGGTTTTCGGATACCCAGGCGTCCAAAGAGAGACCGCGGAGGCTGCTGGCCACCAGGGTGTGCTTGGTGGTGGTGGGACCCTTCCACTGCGATGCCATACCCCTGGGCTCCCCCTAGGGACTGCAGGTTGTCCCGTGCAGAAGAGGATGCCGTGACTCCTGTGGAGAGAGATAAAGCGGGAGCTCTGCAAGGGATGCTGCCACTGGTATGAAGACGTGTACTTTGTGAGTTTACCAGGAGCTACTATACTCAAACCTTAGAAAAGATGAAGGCACCACATATAAAGGACTTCATCAGTCAGTAGAGATATACAGATGACCTAAGATGAAGAGGCATTGCTTACTACCTTCAATAATGGCAAAAGTTTCAAGGACTAAATATTGTAGAATTGACTCATAAACCATTGATAGGACAACAGCTGCAACAGAAAAAAATCAACTTCATTCATAAATACATTACGGCTACATCTAGCTTCATTAAGCTATTACATCTCCACCACCCTAAGGTAAAGAAAATATTTTTAGTCATCATTTGGGTTGGGTATTGTATTCAATGTAAATTTGGAATGATCCAAAGAAATAAAAAAAACACTTTTTTTCATGAGGAAACAATATAATTTACATATTTCAATTCACCTGGCAGACTAAGGTTATCATTTGCTGTTTTTATACATACCAAGTAGAAGTTTGAACTATTCCCTCACTAGAGGAAATTTCCAAGCTGCCAATATTTTGAGCTTTGGTGATAGTTGTTTTCAACAAAATATAGAACAACCACCACATACCCTGATGGTGGACATCTCTCATAATTTTCAAATCTTTCCCTGTTTATAGAATGTATTTCCCTTCCAGCTGATGAAGATTTAATTGCATGAGGAAGGATTGTTTCCTATTTAAAGTTTAAACTGGTAAGAATCCACTTCTCATTTAGACACAGGGAAACTTGTATTGCCTGAAACTCACCTTGTTAAGTCACTAACAAGATATTCGTATGAAGCATACATTCATGGATATCATCTCCATACATGTAATAGTTGCTTTTAGCTTTGCGTAAAGTTATTAGAAAAACAGGGCTATAGAATCCAGTCAAACCATTATGATTTCAGGTGAAGCATGACCTCCAATTCCCCTCCATTACACACTTGGCCAATCAAGAGCTTATTGCAAGGAATGCAAATCTTTTAGCAATTGAGTCCTAACGTTTATATACATAATAAGAGTATACTCTTTACTTGCATTGACCCCTTGAGTGACTACCTTGGGATCGCCCGCAGCACCCTACCAGCTGTGCGTAAAACTTTGGGCACACATGCCTAGGGTTTGCCACCCCAGGCCTAGTATGTCCCCATAGCTTCCAACAAATGTGGTCCCATTCCACTACATAAATGTTAAATCCAAGAACTTCAAGCAACCAGTTTGACATCCTTAATAGTACTATAAGTTGTGTTATATGATGTCCTCATAGATGAGCAAATTATACCAATGAGCAAAGACTGTTCCAGAATTGATATATTGAAAAATTATTTATGAGAACGTCATAAGGAGTTAAGAATTTTTTTTCACATTGCATTCATTTTTATTTTTAACAACTACCTAACTGTTTTTATTTCTTAATGTCTGTTGTAATAGAAGCTTGCGTGTATATAATTTTTTGGTAGCCTATCTTACTCCAGAAAAACAATTATTTAACTCAAACACTCAGCTCATTAAATATGTAAACTATTGGCTTAGGTATGTGGATGGTATTCTTTGCTTTTGGAGTGGAACCAACCCACAGTTAAATTCCCTCCTTAAACTTCTAAATAGCTTGCACCCAAGCATTTCTTTTCTATGGAGAAAGATCAACAATCCACTGTTTACTTTTTAAATTTAAGAATCTCATTAATTAAACAAAAACATTTATTTGGTATTTTTAGAAAATCTACCCACACTGATCATATAATCCTGAATGACTCCTCTTACCGCTTTTGCCATCAATACACCACCCTCCTGTCATTGTTCCATCATTTTCTAAAAGTTCCACTCATCCCAAATAATTGCATCATTGAACTAGAAATCATAAAAGCCACAGCTTCAAATAAAGGCTATGAACACAGTTTGGTTGGTAATTTATTAAAGAAAAATTTATAAAAAGTATAATATAAATCAAAGTGTAACCACTGTACATAGCACAATATACTTGTGTACTCATTTAGACAGATAGAAACATCCAAAAATGGACTCAGGAGCATTTTGGTGCATTTAAATATTCTGGCTCAACCTCCCTCTTGGCCAAGAACTTAAAAGAACAGAATCACAATGGCGACTTTGTTCCAGAAGTGTCAAATAATGTGCCCAAAGGTCTTCAGTTGGATGCCCTCAAATAGATGGAAATTGGAAGAGCTTCACTTAACTCAACAGTAATTAGGACCCAATGAAATGGGCATCAGATTATTTAACAAACTACCCAAAAGTATCAAGGATACACAGGGAACTGCCGTATTCAGGCATAAACTAAAAAGATATCTACAACGCAATTTGTTTTACTCGGTTGATGAATATCTCAACAATATTCCCGACCAGTAAGTTCATACTTTTAGTTTCTAGCAATGGTAATGGTCTGATTCATATTTGTGATCAATGATTTTTCTGAATTTGATATTGTATGTGCATGTTACAGCCGATGTTCATGGGTTTGTACCAAACACTTATGTAACTATGAGCATCTATTCTTTTATGTATCTTAACTGAGCCTGTGTCTTTGCTCCTCATTGACGTGCCTTATATCATGTACATACTTCACCCACCTGGTATTTTTGTATTGTGATCTCTGGGCAAATAAAAAGTAATAATAATAATAAAACACTCTGTAATGAACAAATTTTTCTCGACCCCTTCTCATTAAAAATAACAGTTTCAGGTTTAACTTTGTGGAATTCCTTCCTGAAAACTTTGCACTTCCAAATAAAGATGTGGAAGTGCAAAGTTTCTTTTTTTACCCTCACCCTTCCCATTATCCTCTACACATTTGAATCTACTACCCCTACCCACCCATTACCCCTCCTGTGCAAACCTCTCATTATCCCACCACTCCCTGCCCTACATCCTTTACCATCCTGCTGATTTCTTATCGTTCTGCTGATTGCTCACCCCTCGCTCAGAAATACTAAAATTTTACTCCCAATTGATCCCTGGTTCCCTAGAAATAACCAATGCCATTTAAGTTCCAACTCACTCCCACCCATTGCACTTGGTGTATCTTTATTTCCCACTTATGCATTTATTTACAATATTGTACCTGATGAAGCTTTATCACAGTGAAATGTATTGCGCCAAACTAAATAAATTCTGTGGGAAAAATGAATTCTCTCTTTCATTTGAGGGATTCCATGAATGCATTGAAAAGCAGGGTAGAATCTGATATTTTTTAATACTACTGTGATTTATTTTGTAAATGAAAATTTTATTTATTTTTATTACCTAGTTTTTCCTTGAGTCAGGTTTTTAGTGATATTGTACGTCAACAAATACCCTTAAATTTATTTTTAAATGTCTAATGCCTGAAATGTAAAGCAATGCCTAATTTACTCGCAATTAGAATGTTAATTTTCATATGAGAGTTGGCTTAGGTTAGTACTCACCATGCCGTGTCCTATCAGCCTCTTCAGCAAGAAGTTTTTCCAGTTTCTCAGGAAAGTGCCGCTTTGCACACCATATGAGTCCAATTATTCCCAGAACCACAGTAACGGTAATTAGGCCCAACCAAAATGGCTCGTGTAACATCCTCTCAGATAATGGCTTATATGGAATTCGTAACATACGTCTCTCACATTTTTGGCCTGGTAAAAGACAGTATTATCAATGGGCAACACTGCTATATCATCACCTTATCCCATAAATTATGACTGATTTTTTATTGAAAAAGACAAGGATATCTTCAACCATAAGTTTATTAAGCCATTGCTCATTTTTATTCAACTTGACACAGACATGTAGCAGCCATCGCTGCACACATCAGTTTAAAGAAGAATCATGTTGGCCGTGGGTCATGAACAGATTTGGGTTATATTTAGTTTGATAGAGTAAAATGAGGATGTGATGTTCAATGACTAGTGGGAAAGAGAAATAAAAAGGAAATTACTTATAAAAAAATGCAAGCAAGGTTTTCATAGCTGAGGACTGACTTTTATCCAATAAGTTAAAATTTTTATTTTACTAATATTACCCAATTTCATTTTCAATATTGATAATGAGGCCAGTTATTGAAGTAAATTTTATTTTAAATATTTCTGAATTCAGGAGCGGATTCAAATTTGAAATAATTTTTCATTGTACGATCAATGCTCATCATCAGAAATAGATTCAGTGAAAATATGGGAAAGGAAAAGAAATTGAAAGAGTGTAAAATAGGTGTGGAAATTTCCCCAGGTTCAAGTAGAGTGATAGCCTGGTCAAAGAATAAAGTGAGTGAGGGCTTATAATTAGGTCTTACTAATAGGGTATATAAATTGAAAATTGTGTCTATTGATGAAAATTTAAATTTCACCAAACATTTCACAGTTATAAAAAATTCCTGATTTTTCCTATCAAATGAGACTCGGAAGAATAGTTGAACAAATTACTCGATTGATTGTTGAGGGAATGATAGATTTAGACAAAAGAGGGCAGCAAAATAGTTTTTGATGGATGAGTACAATGAAGTATAAGGATCCCTTTCTATTTACCTTCCCACCATGCATGGCAGCGGCAAACAAAAGAATGAGGCCCTTTCTCTAAGCAGTCTCCTCTCCCTTCACAAGGGTTATCAGCACAGGGCCTTGGTCTTTCATCGCACGTGACCCCTGTATATCCAGGATAGCAGCTGCAAGTGAATCCGGGCCCCCCTGTCTCTGCGTCACCACTCAGAACACAGAGCCCAAACACACACGGCTCAAGATCACAAACAGTAAGGGCACAGAAGAGACCTGAAACATGGATGATTGTCATATATTAGATATTTTATTTGTCATGGAAATAAGCCGTATAGAGACTCATCAAGCGAATTGAATGTTATTAAATTTGAATTTTCCATGTGTGAGTGTGTGTATCTATTAAAGATTCCCAAGTGTGTTCACACCCATACACCACACATGCCTGAGCCAGGAATGAGCCCAACAGGTATGTGGCCATGCTCACATGGCATGAGAAACAAGATGAGTGCTTTACGGTGGTATCTGCCTGAGCGTACACATCTCACTGCCTTTTTGTAGTCAATGACATCTCTTGCACAATGCCCCTCGTGGGCAAAGGGGCAGATGCTTGTGTTTTTCTTGTGTCATGCCATCAGGAGTGGCAAACAAAAACTGATATCTAGCTTTTCATAGCCAACAATTTTCCCATTGCCACATATGGGTGCATCACCTTATCCCTTTCCTTGGGTCTCACGCACGAGTTTTCTGGAAACCTGCAGTTGCCTACATGGCCTGTCCCAAAAGTAGTAGGATTGAGTGGATTAAAAAAATGTATTGCCAGAATTGATACATTCAGTCAAATTATCTGGGAAGTAGCACTCTTGTGCATCCAACAAGTTTTCCACGCCTTCTGTAAGGCGGTGCCCTTAATGCTGCTAAGCTCCCTCATCATGGCCTGTTGTAATACTTTCACTGAGCTGTGGTGAAATCCTTTCGGCATGGATTTGAGGAGGGGGAAGAGGAAGAAGTCTGGTGGGGCAGCATCAGGGCTGAAGGGTGGCTGAGGCAGGGTTGCCATATTGTGCTGGGGCATATACAGAGTAGCACCCAAAAGTGGTAGGACTGATTTTTTTAAAGGAATTTTATTGACGATATACTTACATCGACTTAATAATCTTCAAATAATGCTCCTTGAGCTGCTACACACTTAGTATAACGTTGCTCCCATTCCCCGTACGCCCGCTGGAAATTTTCTTTGGGGATGCCGTTGATGACCCTCATCGAAGCCTCTTGAACGGCCTTTATCGAGTCAAAACGTAGTCCCTTGAGCTGTCTTTTCATCAGGGGAAGAAGAAGAAGTCCGGTGGTGCCAGATCGGGAGAATAGGGCGGGTGCAGCAACGTGGCAATGCCGTATTTGGCCAGGAGCTGTCTGACGACGAGCGTGCCATGGCACGATTTTCAGCACCATCTTTGCGCACACCTTGGGCATGGCCAAATCCTGTGAAATAATGCGTTGGACGTTGGATGTAGACAGACCCAGCTGGTCTGCAATTTCTTCGCTGGTTAAGCGTCGGTCTGTGTTCAGCAGTGTCCTCACTCTGTCCACATTCGTGTCGGTTCTTGCCGTCGACGGCCATCCGGAGCGATGGTCTTCTTCAACGAGCTCCCTACCCTCTTTAAACAACTTGTGCCACTCAAATACTGTGGAACGGCTTAAGGCAGTGTCCCCATAAGCCTGCTTGATCATATCGAGGGTCTCAGTTGCCGTCTTCCCGAGTTTCGCACAAAACTTCACGGAATAACGTTGCTCTAAATTCAGATTCATTTTGTTTTTCGACGCGGACAAAAAACTTGCTTCACTAAAAATGGTGTCCTCACTCAACAACAGCCCGCAGGCAACTGAAGTTGGTGTCGGTCTGTTGCTAAGAGCCCCCTCCACCATACCCTGCCAGGCAGACCCCCGTCCACCTCTCCGTTCGCGCCAGAGAAAATCAGTCCTACCACTTTTGGGTGCAACCCTGTAGTCCATTACTCAGAGGGCACTTGCAGAACCAACTTCACACACACCTTTCTCATGCCTTGCATGTGCCTCAGGCAATAATTAGTGCAGAGTTTCTCCACCATTAACATTTTTAGAGACATAGAGGGTGAATGGCTAGTAGATAGTGCTAAAATGCTTTCCATTTTTGGGACTATAACCTATCATGCCCACAGCCAAGTATGATTAATTAGGGATTCCTCCCTATATCATTGACTCCTGTTGGAATTTCCTAAGATAATCAACCCATCATGAACTCCTCAGCAAATGAAACACACAATGGATCATTATTTATGTAGCATTCTTGGCCTACCAGTATCATTCATATCATACTATCTTGGTGGTGATTCACTCTCCATTCCCAGTGGATTTTAGGGAGATAACCGACAGCTGAGGTCATTTCCAACCTCTCCATTCCTAAACAGGAGTACAAGCTGATGGGAAAGATGGGAACTGCACAGTTGCAGGTCATTTTCCCTTCACTTAGTCCCAGGAGGGGTACAGAGTGGTGCCTGTATGGTGACTATCCAACTCTGAATACCAGAACTGTGCCCAACCTTTTACACTCGATTGAAAACCCAAGGCATGGATTGTCTTGGAAAACTGACTTCAAAAATAGAGTTGGCTTGCAATTTCCACCAAATCAGTGTCCACCCTACCCATATACCCAAACGTCATAATTCATTTGAATTGTTTGATTTTCCAATTATGACATTTGGCCTCCAAAACATGATGCCAACCTTTCTAAAAGATTAATATATGATGTGCTTATAGGTCTTTTGTTTACATAGGCCTACATTACAAAGAGGAAAACATTAATCATTTAAGAGAGCTTATGGCCACCTGAAGGAGTACTTGACTGTCAAAAATTGAGTCAAGTATGGTTTTGGTGTTGAGGAAGTTCAATGGCAGCTTCAAAGGAGAATGACAGAGAGTTGGGGATCAACAGAAATTCTTTCTCAACCTTAAAAAACACTGCATTTCCAGAGTGGCTGTAGCGGCGGTGATTTGATTTGCCCACCTTGATTGCCCAGCCATATGAGACAGAGCCTTTCCAGAAATAAGTGCTGACTTCCATACACAATCTGTCAAACCCTAGGATCCAGCAAAGAGCCTCCTAGGTGTCAGCGCACATTGTTGGGCCATCCATGAGGAAGAACTGCCACAAGTGGTCCTGCTCCAGCATCCAGTGCATGAGATATAAGGTGACCCAACATGTATATATCATCACCTGCTGGAAATTAACCTTGGAATGATGACAAATTTAGCCCTATCCACTCTGCTCTTGTTGAACCACTACCTAGCAGCCACAGTAATCGCTATATATTGATCTAAGTACATAATATTCACTATTCGCTAGGTTTTTTCTTGCTTTTACAAATTCAGTTGCCTTACTGTTTAATGAATATTTTTGCAACAGTTGCTAAATATCTTTTTTATTTAATTTTACAAGATGCCGTGACTATTTTAAGAGATATTTAGGAAGTATTTGTGATTCTTTTGTGTGTTTTTATTTATTCTTGTAATATACCAACGGTACTTTTGCCTATACATTAGTGCACTTCAATATTTAGTTTGTATGCACTTGGCCGTTTTTTGATTCAAGGCACTTTATGCTTCAGCCATGAGGGTGATGTAGCAGTCATCAGATTTTAATTACTTTGTGCATTCCTACTAGCCTTCATATGTTGCAGATGGCCATGCCGCAATGAGGCCAGCGGTAGCTGGTAACAGAGACCAGCACTCACCTCTCACATCTTTTGTGTAATAATGCAATTGGTGAATAAATGCATGCTATTTGTAAATTACAATCTTTCTCTGGTGAGCCAACCCAAGGTATGATACTGGAATGGAAGAAGCTATGGGACACTGCTTCAATAAGTTTCTGGAAAGATCTTGCCTTAGTGGACTCCGTCATATGAAAGGGTGGAGAGAGAAGGATCAAAGTGAGTAAAAGATTTCTTATACCCACTTTTCAACTCAACTGATTGAACTCTGGGAGAAACAGTAGCAAACCAACACAGGCCATTAAAACATTTACCAGTGTAGTATCCTTTGCATTGACAAGTTCTTCTTCCATGCATCCCTGGCCCTCCTACGCACTTCCCTCCATGGAGACATGGGTTTGGGTGACATGACTCCACGCTAGGTATTTTGCGCTCTCCCAAAGCCGATGAAGACAATTCATTTTCATCCCCATTTTCCTTTGATTTTGGTCCATACTTTGAGCAATGCAAAAGCTTCATTTTGTAATTTGGATCTGGAGAGTAAAATGTTATAGTTAGCATTCAATATTTACAATCAAATAAAACAATAATAATATTGACAGATCTTACTCGTGCTCATCTTATTAAAGAAGTTGAATGACGCACAAACCATGTTTTTGTTCCTGAAAGGTGAACTTTTACCATTGTCATTTCTATTATCTACAGTGGAAGGCTCCTTCATTCCTGACTTAGGGTAACCCAAAAGGCATACAATATGAAGTGTATGCAACCCTCATTAAAAAGAAATAATTCATGAATACTTCCTCATATAATGTGTTTAAATGTTATGGTAAATGCTTTGGAAACGTATTTATTTGGTATTTTTTATTGTTTTCCTGCCTCAGGATACAGAATTATTAGGGTTATACAAAAATTTGATATGAAGCAATTGCTAGTAGTGAAGAAAATGCTTATTTGATCATCAAGCATAAAAACTGTATGGTTTACTCTCTTAAAGTCATTTATGTAAGTAAATACAAATAAACTAAAATTTAACTCTTTGCAGAGAATGACCCAATATCTTTTAGATTAAAGCTGACATCCCTGGAAATTTTCTTGGAGCAAAAAGTATATTTCAAATAATATCTTCACAAATTCCAGAATTGTGAAAAAATACATCATTAAAAATTAGTGGAAAAATAATTTACTTTTGAATGATACCAATTACGTTGTTGAACCATCAATAATGCATGAAAAATGTCTAATAAATAAAGATTAATCCTGATTGGGCTAGGGCGTAAACGTTGCAAGAATCCTCTTCAATCCAGCATGGTAATACCCCTCGAACGCCCCTCTAATCAACTATTCTCCCAATGCCTAGCTTCCTCACACTCCTTACACCACCTCTGTCCTTCCCTAATTCCTTCAAAGTAAATAAAATGCCCTCTGATTGCAAGGGAATTAGGAATGGAGCATTTGGTATGGCGGGAATGGCAACTACTAGTACCCCACCTCATCACCATCTCTTCATTTACCTACCACCGCATTCCGATTCCCCATCACTATCAAATGTTTCCCTGCAGGAACACACGCGATTATGTCCTCTAACTGATCGTATATCCTATCAACCTCTTCTTCCATATGGTTGCTCGGTGGCATGTATACCTGAATAATAACCAAGTTCATCGGTTCTGCTTTTATCTCTATTAGTAATAATCCATCCCCTACCTGCTCTATGTTGACTAAGCTTCTTCCCACCACTTTATTCAATATTATGGTAATCCCTCCTTGGCTCTCGCCCCTGCTGCTGTATATTATTCTATAATTATCAATCCAGTAATCCCCGCAGTCCTTCCATCTCACCTTGTACAAACCTAAAATATCTAAATTTCCTCTATCCATCTCTTGCTTAATAATCAGTGATTTTCCTGTCGTCAACATTGTCCTAATATTCCAAGTTTATATTCAAACTGAATTGGTCTTTTTTGCGTCTTCTGTCCTGCTGCTGTTGGTTTTCCCTTGTAGGGGTTTCGTGGGACGACGACCGCGGAAGCCTTGCCTCCCCCGCTGCCGGGCACGACATATGGCCGATTGGGCCGAGCCCCGTAGTTGCCAGGACTCAAAATTTCCTTATAGTCCATCATGTAAATCTTGGGAATGATAATTGAGGTGGTTTCCCGTTGTATTCCTCAATAGTGTTTTTAACATGACACCATTACTTACTGGCCGCCCCACTGGGGTCAGACGCCATTGCTCCGCCTCACTGAGGAACAGACTCTGTGTGGAATACCTTTCGTCTTGCTCCTAACCTTCGACCTATCTGGCATGGGTGACCCTACCAGGAGCAATTATTATTACTCCCGCCAGCACAGCTCTAGGGGTCATCGGAACGCTCAAGCCCTTCCACCACGTCAAGGTTGTAGTCCGGGGACGGGAGATATATATATATATATATATATAAATATATATATATATATATATATATATATATATATATTTATTTATTTATTTATTTATTTATACCCCACCCGTCGCAGTCACGGGACAAACGACACATGTTGTCACTGACCAGCCTCCACTCTCACGATGGCGTTCAGCCGCAGCGTGGCCCCGACCTCTGCCCTCTGCACCACCGTGATGGAGTTGAGGTAGGAGGTGAGCGAGAGCACGGAGCCGGGCGAGGGGCAGAGCACCCACGTGGAACCGCCGCCACGGCCCGAGTATCGGTCGCGCACCTCGAGGTGGGGGGGCTGGCGGCACGACCCCTCCACGGCCAGCGGCGGGGCGCTGGCGTTCGCCGCCACGGCCCCGTCCTCCGACGAAGCGACGGCCACGTCCACGAGGCGAATGCGGACGACGTGGCCGTGAGGGGCCAGGAGGCGCTGGGCGAAGCGCACGCCGGCGGGGGGCTCGTCCGGGTAGTTCAGGTGCAGCAGAGGCCCCCGGGTGTTGTTGCCCAGGACTATAACGTGCTCATCCGAGTTCCCGCCGTCCACTGTGGAAACGCAACGAGCGACAGCAAGAAAATACACGCCATGGAGGAGAGTCACAGCGATAAAAAAACATCTTCATGCACGAGTACCGACATATTGAAATGAAATAAGTAACTCCTACTCACACTCTATTTGTAACACGACTTATGTTTCGAAGTTGGTCTTCATCATCGGGTGCTCCCCACAGAAGACAACTTTGAAAACTATATAGCTTCAGAGCAGGGAAGGGGGTGTTGTTCATAGTGCGCGGTTTGGAGGGGTTAAGAGAAGTTTAAAATGTAGATGGGAGGGAAAGGGAAGTACAACTTTCGGTGTCAATCGTTGGCTGCAATGGGGGTTTGTTTGGAAGAGTTTTAGATCTAGAAAGGGCGAGTTTAATTAGAAAGTTGATCCTTGAAACGGCAACATTTTAAAATTTCTAATTGATCTAATGCCTCGAGTAAATGCAATATGACCTTTATTGTCACTTTCCAGTCACTTTTTTGTCACATTCGATAGGGCGCTTTGCAAGTAGGGATGCCCCTTCATTCTTTCTCTGAATTCCCGTCCCGTTTGCCAAGTGGAACATAAAATTACGCCGGAGACAACAGATTTCACGAGTGGCAGGTTGTATCCTACAGCTGCACACGCGGTAGTGCCAGGGATGCAATTGGTGAGACTATTTCAAAGGTAAATCGCTGTAAAAGCAGTAAATCTTGTTTTGTTCATGATCGCTAATTGTTAGAGAGAAATCGAGTAATTGAGGTTTTAGACAATTCGATACCTACTGTATACGTCTCTAATTATTCGGATGCATTGAGTGTCGTCGGATTAATAAAAATACCTGGGCCAAAAGTGAACTCAAGTACCACTTACCTCGCCAAAGGGTTTAGCTTAACCGATGGAAATCGAGACCGTTCCCTTCTAGACTCACAACTTAGACATTCAAGTGAGATATGAATGGAGAAGCAATACACACGCTATATAATGCTAAATCGGAAAAATTAAATTTAAGATGTATAGAAGAAAGAGCAAAGAACTGAATATGGCAAGGATTTGCACTTTACGCGAACATTACACAATATTTTGTATTATTGAGTACCCTGAAAGCTCCCGTTATGGTGTGTGGCCGGGGGGGGGGGGTGTGAATAGACACCGGACTAATTTTGACCTAAATATGACCCTACCGATACCGACAATGATATTCTGATCCCTTGTCTTTCGTGGAAAAAACGAAATCTTAAACCTATCAGTTCTGCACCTGATCTCTCTAATGGTATTGACATGATCTCTCATGCCGTAGTACGATGGGTGTAATAATAAATTTTCCACACCATCACTGCTAAAGACGCCCTTCCAATGTATGCCAAAGACTTAATCTGCAATTCAACCTTCTCTCCGTGAGTAATTCCCAGCCTAGCTGGTCCGATATTTTGAGTGGAAGGATTCGACGTTCGAAGGAGTCTCATTCGAATAAATATCAGGAAGAGTAAATAGACTCCTCAACAGCATTGGTTTGGCACCAAGTGGCATGTTAATATGGCAATTGAATAAAATACCTTTCAGATATATTATTTTTATCATTTGATCCAAATCTTTACAATATCATCAACTCGCCGTTACTATACTAATCGATTACGGAGTCTCTCAAAGCGAAACGGTCCTTCTGAAGTTGAATGCTCTGCTCAACCTGTCAAAAGAGATCCATTTTACCCTCGCCGCTATGCAGATTCCAAATTCTATTAATATGGGACTATACACTCCCAGGAAATCAATGCTGCAAAAATTTACATGCATATAGGAATATTTAATTATGCTCCTTAACTTTGTATTCAACACACATATATTACACTTACATACACAGCATAGAATTGTATCTAAAGCAGGAAGATAAAATTACGAAAACATAAGTTTCGGAGACGCAAAAAGGTGCTCATACCATACAGCACGAAATACATCTCATTTGAAAAGTTACAATAATTGGCTCGATAGCAATATTTTAAGCAGCAAAAACACGATAATCATATGAGAAAGAGTGCCGATGCATTTGCTCCATCATGATTACAATGAAGGGACGCCGGTCAAACTATCAGTTATCAATTGAAGTAATTTACCGCCCGTTTCATAGTTTTAGGCACGCATGCCGTGCGACTGTCGACGCGAGTAAGAGGCGAGATGTGGAGGCACACTGACCTGCCCTGAAAGTGGCCTTGAATCCTTTTCCCCGGGGCTTATCCCCGGTCCACAGCCTGACCATGAGCCGGTCGCCATCAGAAAGGAAGACACCGCCGCCGAGGTGGCGTAGAGTGAGGGGCGGCGGCTGGTTGAGGGCCCAGGCGGGCTCGGCGGGACCCTCCTCCTGCCCCCCTTGGTCCCCGGCCGTGGGGGTGGCGAAGGGCCGAAAGGGCCGCCGCCCCGCGGCCCCCAGCCACAGTTCCACTCCGCCCCCTTCCAGCACCTCGCCCTCCGAGAACTCCAGCCAGACGTGTCTGCCGGCTGCGGAGGACAAATGGAAGCGTAGGTTCAATGGTGCCGTTGACCCGCATATACTATGTACTACTAGCATGTATTTCATGTCAATTAAAGAACGCCTCGGTCGATTATCCCGATTCAAATCTCACCGCAGCAACAGCCAACAAGTGTGGCTATCATTGATTTATCTTTTTTATACGACTATCAACGGTTCATAAAAAAGTATTTCGACTAAAGAGAAGCGCATTGTTTTCATAAACCTTTGAGGAGAGTACTCCTTACCAGTTCTCCCCGCCTTAGGGCCATTCTCATCCACTCACCGGGTGCCAGGAGTGTCGTGGTGCAGTCGAGGCGTGGGATGAGAGCCATCGGGTGATTGGGACTGGTGAGCACACCGTTCGCCTCCCCGGCGGTGCCCTGGCTCGCCGTGAGCGTCTGCGATGGACAGCCGGACACGTCCACGGCATGCCAGACAGCAGAGAAGCCGGCGCCGGAGACGGAGTAATCGGACCGGAAGAACACCTCGGCGGAGTTGGTGTCGGAGACGAAATCAAACCTGGAACATTAGAGGCGCACTTTGTGTAGGGATGCCATCGCGAGGTTGCTGCTACGCACGAGGGACACACCGCTGAAGGTGAACGCCTACATTGTGATAAAAAAGGTTCGTTCGACCGAGCGACCGTTTTAGTGCTAACATCCGCCAGCGGGACAAGTGAAAAATGCGTGGGGTAATGAAGTTAAATGTATCCCCTTAGGAAAAATAACACTATGAAGTTATTGTTTTACATATAAATATGTGGTTCTTTTAAATCGTATTTAAATTGAATTATTTATATAAATGCTATTTATTTACATCATCTGAAAAATATATGAATTTATTTCCAAACTATACAAACAATTCCACGTTAATATTACAGTAATATTCATAATTTATGCAAAATAATAAATTAGAAAATAAAAATTTAAAATACATCATACAAAGTAGAGATTTCATATATTTTTAAGAGGAACAATACAATACACACAACATTTTTAAAATAAATTATATCGTTTCAAAAAATATCCTATGTTTAAGCCGACATATTGGCCCGCCACACTTTTCGCCCGGGAGGTAAAAGCCGATGTACATTATCCCGCCGCCTCACTAAAGGGGAATAAAATAAACACTAGAAATAAAAAAATAATAAGCCTTATGTTTTGAATTAGACTGCCACCCTCCAATGCAAGGTTTGTGAATGTATCGCCAACCACTTTTCTCTGACGTGTGCTTGAAGTGCTGAATTCCGACCGTCGGTTAGTGTACGCCTGATCGCGGGTCGCATTAATATATTTTAGTTTATTTATTTGCTTCAGTACCCTACAACCTACCGCTAGGGTGTGTGGCAAGAGATGAATCATGAAACACATCAGACTAATTTTAGCCCGAATATGACCCTACCGCGGTCGGACAATGCTATTCTGATCCTTTATATTTCGTGGAATAAATGACATCTTAAATCAATCTGTTCTACATTTGATCACTCTAATTTTATTGACTTGTTCTCTCATGCCGTAGTACAATGGGTGTAATAATAAATTTTCAACATCACTGCTCAAGAGACGTCCTTCCAATTCATGCAAGAGCTTCAATCTGTAATTTAACCTTCGCTGCGCTCCATATTGGCATTGATTAGATTGAAACAGTGCACACCATTACTAATGAAAATTAGGCGATGCGGAAGATGTACGCTCTACTCGTACCGAAGGTCTTGACGGGCCACCAAAGGCAGAACCAATTGTCTGCTTGCAAAAACCTCCGGCAACGGCATCGCGACGATTACCCAACCCCCTTGCAGTCCCGATTCGACACCAGCCAACTATTTCATATTCCCATTAGTGAAATCATCCATCCACCATGGGACCTTAAGTGTCGTCAAAGGAGTCTGCACACGTACCCTCATGGACCTTCCGGAAACCGACTAGCAGGGAGCATTCGAGTCGTGGAATGGCCGCTGGCAAAAGTGTACCGACGCTCATTAGGGATGTACTTCGAGGAACTTTGAGGTATTGTAACAATATCTGAAACACATCTATTTTTGCGAAACTCTTTCCGATACTAATTAAACAAAAAATGCACAAATGTAGGCTCATCCAGCGTCAAGTACATATAATCTGCACGCCATTGATTGCCATGAAAAATATCATATACGTTGAGAGTGGAATGATATTAGCTGCTTCAGGGTTTTCGAGCGATCAATGATTAAATACCCGAAGTGAGAAAAACAAGAAGGGAACATGAAATACGAAGAGATACATAACTTGCATATGCATCTACATAATCCCCTACAGTTATTTTTATCTATGCCACATATTTCTAGCTTTGCGAGTAGTTTATTATGAGGTACTTTGTCGATAGTTGTCTTAATATCTAGAAAAATCGCGTCCACTGGAAAATTACTCTCTCCAGAAATAAGAATATCATGAACAAAAAGCGAAAGTTGTGTTTCGCAGGATCTACCTTTTCGGAAACCGTACTGATTTTTCATTAATAACTCCTGACTATCGAGGTGTCTTATAATCGAACTAGCGACTAATTGTTCCATAACCATGCACGAAATGGATTTGAGGGGAATAGGTCTGCAATTACTCGGTTCCTCCTTGTCTCCGTTTTTAAATATTGGTGTTACGTTAGCCGTTTTCCAATCTCTGGGAACCTTGTGGTCTACCAGCGACTTCTTAAATATGATTTATAGATACGTCGCGATTTCCAAAGCTAGATCCTTAAATGTACGAGCGGGTATTTCATCGGGTCCGGAGGATTTATTAGGATGGACATTTTTCAGCAAACGTCCTTTTCCATTTCATGAGATTACAATTTTGGGCATCGGTTGGCCGGCTCGATTTGGTAAGCGATCGGAGTTATTCGGTGAGATATTGCTGAAAACGCTTTGAAAGAAGAACTTTAACAAGTCAGCCTTTTCTATAATGTTGATATCTCTTTCGCTTTTATCATTTTTGAGTGAATTAACAGTTGACGTATTTTCCTGAATCTCTCTGACGTACGACCAAAATATTTCCTGATTCCCTTTCAAATTTTCCACTAATCTTTTCATTTTGAATTCGCGTAACGATTTCCGAAAAATATTCTGGGCATATCCCTGGATATCTTATAATCATCAGCGATCTCATTATTTTTGTAACGAGAGATATCAACCCAAATAGTTTTTATTACGGCGTGACATTGCCTTCGACGTCGCAATGCCTGTCTAACATCCGCGTTTTACCATCTGGGTTCAATGTTATCTTCTATAAATTTACTGGGAATTAACTTGTTGACTGTTGAGTGCGTGATGTCAAGGAAGTGATTCCGCGTATTCTTAGTATTGCGGTGATTACTGTTTATCTAAAAACTTGCAAATTGATTCTGTAGCACACACTTTTGGCCAGTAAATTTTCCTTTTAGGCTCCATATTTCGGACCCCATCTAGCGGAATCTTAGCATTTATTGCCCTGAGGTCACCACTTTTCTTTTATATTTTCTATAGCTAAGACTTTTTCGGGAATATTTTTTGCTGATAAATCAAGATTATCATCGCCCCTATTTGATGAAGTGACACGTTGATGCAAGTTCAACGTCAAAGAATTCAATGGCGATTCGCAGATATATTCGTCTTTACCGCCCGTTTTAAAACTACATGTGCTCCAGCCAATAGATGGGACATTGAAATCTCCACCGATTATAACGCCGTGATCGTCGTGTTGGGATTAGAAACCTTTGATTGTCTGATCTAATTCTAGCAATGAATTGTCTCTGCCAACTAGCGGTCTATAAAATGCGCATGCATATATTCTTTTATTTGATGACTTTTAATTGAGCTCTAAACGCTTTCCAAACAATTACCTGGAATTACCTCGGTCCTGCTGACGCAAGAATTTTTAACAACAATGAAGACATCGCCCCCGATTACATTTACCCGGTCGTTTCCGCGACCGGAAAAGGATTTTGGGAAAATTTCACCATCGGCAATATCAGAGGAAGACCAGCTTTCTGTCCCAATAATTATATATACACCTGTGCTATGATATACGAATAAGGCGATGAGTTTCTGCGGCTTTGTCATTTAAACTTCGGCAATTAGAAATGAATAAATCTACATCTACAAAATGCTCCGTACTCCTTAAGGGCGTGTGGCGTGGGGCGTTAGTTCACCATCCGGAAAAGAGAACAAAACCACATGCAAAACCAGCACGTCCATGCAAACCCATACCCACAGTGGCGCATACATCAATACAAAAATCCATTCAACTTACGTGCATGAAAATACATATACTATTAACTTACAAATAATTGCACCTTAGGATGCAGTTAAAAATTTATCCAGTAAAGTGCAAGCAGATAATGTGTATTTGAAAATAATAACATAGAAAGTGCACCTTACTGCGATCTAATGAACCCAACATCAACTTATGTTCTTCCTATATACTTCCAGACTCAGATTTTACAACATTTCTTGCCATCGATGAACAAATATACAAATTTACACGCAAAAATAATAACAGAGTCAAAATAATTGGCGGTGACTTTAACTTGTTTGGTAATCGGTTGGGACAGCAATAGCGTTAAATCTCGGATCAGCGATCGCGAATCTTGTAATTTTCTAATTAAAATTGATTCAAAGAAACCCCCTCCGCCAAGCAGTACGCATGCCCTCTTGTGGAGAGAACGCATTTGACTTATTATTAGGGGCAATAAGTGCTCTTGGCTGCAGGTCGTGGCCCATGTTGGCACCAACAACGTCCCGGACCGTGGATCTGAGGAGGTCCTCCGTTCCCTCAGGGAACTGAGCTCCGAGGTGAAGTGCGTCCAGGGTTTTCGGCTGCGACTAACGGTCTGCAGCATCGTTCCGAGGGAGGATCGCGGGTCTCTGGTTTGGAGCCGAGTGGAAGGCATAAACCAGAGACTATCGAGATTCTGCTCGGACATAGGAGCCTCCTTCGTCGACCTGAGACCAACCCTCCGATCTTGCAGGACTCCCCTTAACCGATCTGGGGTCCATTACACGGCGGAAGCGGCGAGTAAGGTAGCGGATAGGATACTCGACCACTGTAGGCCTTTTTCAAAAAAAACTTCGGGCAAATAATGAAGCAACATAAAAAGAGATGGGGATGGGGTATTCCTCCGATTTGAGCATTCAGCAACTGACCAGGTGGCCTGGGTTCGATTCTAGTGGATTTCTCCGAGCACTCTCAGCTTCCCCCAACCTGCAAGACTTTTCGGTTACCAGGGCTTTCTGAGAAGTACAAGGAAAGGGAAGTCTGCCAATTCTATTGATGAGTGGATTTCACACACCGTGCTGCGTTTAGTGCCAGCTGAACTTTACCCTCCAGTCTGCCTTAGGATTGATTGATGGCACAACTGAAGAAACTTGGAACATAATGGATGAACCTCATTGGATGGATCAACACAATATTCTAAAAAACGTTTGGCAGATAATGTCAGGTTTTAAGATATTGTAAATGTGCATACATGCCAGGGTGGAAATTGTGAATGTACCCTGGCATGAAGAGGACTATAATGACAGTTTAGAAGGGTCAGGGAGAAAGAAAGGGAATAAGGGAAGGTAATAAGGGAGCATATGTATTCATCTATTTAGCTATTGTACTTTAATTTCCACATAACTGGGTATAGTTGCAAGTGACACAATCCAGGGGCCCAAGTCTGTAACTTGTTTCTGCTGAGAAATGTGCTTCTAAAACCCTCAAAACGGGAGTTAGCCAGAAAGATTAGACATGCAAACAGAATATACGTAAATGGAAATAGCTTAGGTCCAGGGATATATGATTGCGAAAATAGAAAAGGCATTAAAGGATTTGAAATCTAATGAGTCTGTAGGAATAGATAACTTTCTAGTGGAACTATTCAAAGGTCAAGGAAATGGTCTGAGGCATCCATTTGATAGCACTATAGAACTATAATTGTGATTTGGGACGCAGCTAGAGTGGTTCTCAGGAACATCAACAAAAGGATGGAGAGTAGGGCAAATGATTACTTAGGGGATGATAAGTGTGGGTTTAGGAAGGGGAGAGGTACGCGTGATGCCATTGCAGCAAAGAGTTCACTAATTGAGAGGAATATTGAATACCATGAGAACACATTTGCCTGTTTCATAGATAGGGAAAATGTATTTGATAGAGTAGATTGAGAAAAACTAATCGATATATTGTCGAAAATAGGAGTAGATTGGAGGAATAGGAGGCTAATTCGCAAACTGTATATGTCTCACACTACCCAGGTGCGAGTTGGGGATCTATTATAGTCTGAATGGGCAGTGTTAGGGAAGAGGGATCTCATTTTCACTGGTGACTTTTAATGTGTCTGTCGAGGAAATAGTAAACGCGGCAGAGGAAGAACTAAATATAGAAATGAAAGTTTTTGGGGTCGGTTAGGTTTACTGACGATCGAGCCTTATTTTGCCAGTAAGCAAGCATTGCTGAGTGAATTAGAAATTCTGTGCAATAGGTAGGGGATGGGAACCAATATAAATAAAACAAAGGTTATATGGTTTTTGAGAAAGATGAAATGTAAGTTGTATATGAAAATAGGTGCTCATATACTTGAGCAAGTGAAACAGTTCGAGCACCTTGGAAATACATTGGGCCAAGATGATCCAAGTAGTTGTTAAAAGAAGGACTGTATTCGAAAAAGAAGCATTAATGTGGAGGAGAGAATTAATGACAGGGACTTCGAGTAAGGATATTAAGAAGATGCTGGTTACAACTTTGATCAGGAGCGTAGTTTTGTACGTTGCAGAAACATGGTAATTGAAGCAGGATGATTGGAGGCTTTTGAAATGTGGGTGTGGAGAAGGATGGAGACGGTGAAGTGAACCGAGAAGAAAACAAATGATTCTTCAAAGTTCTAGCATGGTATTGGGCGAGGAGAGGGGTTTGTTGGGAGAAATCCTAAGGAGGCAGGAAAAAAGGATGAAGGGCGTATTGATCGGCAGTGTGATGTGAAAGGCTGTAATAGAGGGGGAGAATGTAAGGCAAACGAGGAAGGGCAGGAATAAAATAAAGATGTTTGACAGAATGAAAGGAGGAAGGAAGTAAATGCAGGGTATTCATATGTGTGTGTGTGCTAGGGACCAATGTAAAATCCAAAACCCCACCATTAATTTGTCAATATCGTGCATTTTCCCATTATCCCAAATGGCTTTCAAGACATTCCTCCAAAAACTTACATAACTTCGATACAAGTGCTGAGCAATAACTCTGAGTATCTTGTTGTTGCCCCGAGATTAGCCTCTGCCATGCATCATAATTGATGTCTCATGGAGCTCATAGAATTCATTTATGAAGACTTAATACCTCTCCAGATCCGTTGTGTGCGAGCCACACCACCGCTCGGCACGTCCCGGTCCCGCCGACTTGGTCACCTCCCTGACCTCCACGTAGTCGTACAGACAGTCCGGCTGGTCCTCCAGGTCCAGCGTCGTGAAGCGAATAAATAGGCGGTTCTTGAGGGGGCACACGATGATGATCCTCGCCCTCACTTCCGGGGGATAGCGTTCAGGATACCCGGGCGAGGTGACCACGCCCGAATCGCCCTCCAGGACGAGGTCCTTCATGACCAGGGGCGGCGACCAAGACTCCTGGTCACCGCCCCTGGAGGTGGGCACGAGGGCGGGAGGAAAAGAGGCAGGGTAGGCATTGGCCTTGAGGTCGATCATCTCTGTGCTGCGACCCGCTCCACCTATGGCGGAATTCAGAGAGGAGATATTAGGAAAACAGGTGGCAGGTCATTCCACAAGAATTTGGAACCATTTGGCTTATCAGTAAGTACATCGACAGTTGATTCGCACCCAAATGGACCCAGTTACAATGCACAGTTGATGCACGCAACTTAAAATCGTCCGAGCACACTCAAACTCGCAGCCTTTTCATCAGCTGACGATCGAAGTCCTACTACCACCGTGCAGGGGCGTAGCGAAAGAGATAAACATTCATGGCGATTTACCGGATCCCAGTTATTTTCACTCCTCCAAGTACATAAATCGTTTTCATGCTGATTCCTCTTTAGAATTTTCAGAGACAACAAATATCTGGCTTTTGTTTAGCCGAGGAAGCGTACTCTCTTTGATTTATTCGTTCCGTGCCGTACATTACTCGCACACTTCTATTGACCCCGCTCCTTTGGTGTCAAACATGCTACTCTGTCTCAGAGGCGACTGATTTTATCCCTGGCCAGGATTATCTCTTCAACCAGATTCATTCACGACTTCCTCGCCCACTGATTTATTTCAAACCATTCACCCTCTTTTTCTCGTTTATTACATTCATGATTTTCACTCTTATTCATTTTCTCTCCCTCTGTCAAGATAACAAAACCAGCGATTAGCACTTGTCTTTTGTACTTGCCTGTCGAGAGCTGAATTCATTCCACATTAATTCATTACCCCCATATCACCCCCCTCCTCTCTCTCTCACCCTCCTCTGTTTACTGCTCGAACACTCCTCAAATACCTCCAAATACATCAAACACATTCCCACAGTATTTAGTTGGCATTTATGCTTACCCTGAAATACCCGAGTTTCATTTTCATGCAATAATGTGGAAATTTCACTTTTAAATTTTGTCATTTTGCTTCCTTATACCAATATTGATGTTTAACACATTCCACATACTACCAGTTACCATTCTGCTGGCTGTCACACGTCATTATTTTTATTTACAAATGCTTGGCATTAAAAATCTTCAAGGACTCGCCAAATCATGAAATTATTCATCGTTTAATCACCGCTTTATCGTCTACTTAGTCATTTCCACTCAATCTCTCCCCATTCTCATACTTATCAAGCACTACTAATTTCGCCTCGAGGGGATTCACTATAGATGTAATTCTCTCTATCACCCGAAACGAAGTCCTCAGGGTTCTGTCACGGATCTTAATCTACATCCACATCATATCCTGAAAGCCGTCCCGGAGGCATGTGGCAGGGGGTGTCGACAGACTTCAGTAGTTAAGTGGGCAAGTGTACGAGGTTAGTGTTATTCATCAGCCAGAGTGTCATCCTTTTTTGGATGTATACACGTAGTGATCATAAAATCCAAGAGAAAGGAATGAGTCCCTGAATCTGAATTGGTGCTGCAGCCCGTGTCTATCTCCCTCATCTTATCCGAATGGTCCAATGCTGGAATAGAGAAGGATTATTTATTTAGAGCCGCGAGTCAAATCGAGAGTCCCCCTGCACCTTTCTAAGGCCTTCTCCTCACCTTCTCAATTTCTGATTGGCTTGCTCCTTGCCTTCCAGCCGAATTTTTGTACTGACTGCGTTGCAATCACCCAAAGGTCGCGGGTTCGATTCCCGCCAAGGTGGATTTCCCTCCACCTAGGGCTTGGTTGTATGTGATTGTCTTCAATATAATGTCTGTAATGTAGGGTTAGGTGGAAGAAGGGACTATTAGTCTCAACGTCGCCCAATTAAGTCGATAAATAAATACGAGACATTTTTCGCAAACCTGGTGGCCTCTTGTGGCACCTTGCCCATCTCCTAAATGCCTATAGTTTTCCAACTCCCTCTCTGACGGGTTCCATACAATCGCCGCACTTAAGCCTTTCGCTCCCTTCAGAGAATGTACACCGTATCACCTCCCCTGAATCTCTTTAATGTAGGACCGAAATTAATTTCGGTTTTCATCCAAATATCTGCCTAAATATTTAATGGAGGATATTATGTACGTTGGGCTTCGTGCATCATCTTCCTTTTCAGCCTAAAATTTCTCAGAGTTTGTCCCTAGAAATATTCTGCTGGTCAGGGCCTCCGATTTTCATACTATTTCTAAATTTAGAATACAATATTTTTTGCTAACTTTTACTACCCATTTCATCTTCCGTTGTGCCATCTCGGCATTTGAATATGGTTTGTGGCCTCTCTTCCAGCGACGCTGTATCCCCACACATCCACCCGCATCGCTTTAATCCTGCTCATTCACAGCGCAACTGTTAAAAAGCATTAAGAGCTTCCCTCAATTTACACCGCCTTCTGCAAATCGACAAATGAATAATGTACTTCCCTATGCAACATCAATGTAGAAAAGGGGCAATAGAACAAACCTTAAAAGTAGAGAGGAAGGGAATCGAATGATGTGCAAAGTGCAATGAGTGTGATATTAGACTTCAAAAGAGCATATAAAACTGTAAATGGTGGCGTTTTGGCGAAAAACAACATTAATATGGATTACGAGGCATTTTCAGAGAATGGTTTAGAGATTACATTCATGAAAAAGTTCACGTAATAAGTACTAAATAAAAGTAAATTACAAAAGTTAAGAAACAATATAGATGTCCATCAAGGAATAGTAGTTTCAGAACTTTTATTTATAATATGCTAAAGAATGAAATGAGGTAAGCAAATCATCCCAGAGAAAGAAATTGACACTGTATGCTTTTAAGTCTGTGACTAATATGGGAATATAAGCTTTTCATCTCATTCTAAGAAGCATCTGATCAATGTTAAATTAGCAGTAAATTTATAAGTGCATTGCGGTGCCATTATTTGTACCATATACAATGCTCCCACTCACATATCAAATGACTGCGAGTTACAGACTATTTCATCCCAACGGTAGGTTCAAAACTCCGGGACGAGGGCATGGGAATGATAGCTCTCTCGCTGACCTCTCCGGTAACGCGCTCGTGTACCTGTGCTTCCGGGGCCCCCGCCCTGGGCCCTGGTGGGCGCTTCCTCGGCGTCGACGCCGCTCCAGCCCTTCCGCCGCTTGCACACGTAACCGCCGACGGAGGAGCACGCCTCGGGGCTCCAGTGGAGGCCGCTGGGGTGGAGGCGCGGAGACGGGGACTGCCTCCAGCGGACTCCGAGGCAGAGGGGGGCGCGGCGACCCTCGGACCCCCGGCCGTCGGGCAGCCACGCTGCGGGAGGAGAGAGTGCGTGTGTCAAGGGAGGACGCCGTCACTCAGGAGGTCACGAAAAGCAATCACGAGTCATCAATCTCTAGACCTCCACTCGGCCATTGAGTAAAATATTCCAGAAAAGCAATCGTACCGGGCGCACCCGGTAAATACCTGCTTGCAAATGGTATGGAACCTCAATGAAACGCACAAGACAAATAGGTAAGCGGTGAACATGCGCGAGGCCAATGGCAGATGACGACTCTCAATGTGTATACTATATGCTACGGTCATTCATTCCACGGACTGCTCGTCATATCTTTCTGGTTGGCCGCCGGACGAACTTATCGGGTCCTAGAGGTGGTTAGGGTTTTTCAAATGGGGAAAGGTGATGGAACCTACAAAAAAAATTCATATATCTATACGAGGGCGATTCGAATAGTAAGGTCTCCTATTTTTTTCATGAAAAATCAAATGTATCCTCAACTTTGTGTGCATTGTAGGAAAGGCTGAGCGTTAAGCTATTTTTATATGTAGTCGCCTTGACGATCAATCACTTTTTACATCCTTGTAACCAGCTTTTTAATACCGGCGTCGTACCTTTCTCCCGCCGCGTCACGAATCCAACTGACGACAGCTTCTTGCACTTCCTCGTCTGACTAGAATTTCTGTCCTCCGAGGTGTGTTTTAGAGCGGGAAACAAGTGGTAGTTGCTGGGAACAGTGTTCGGGCTGTAAGGAGGGTGGTCGATGATATCCCAGCCGAATTCGTTGAATAGGGTGGTCGTTTGATGTGACACATGTGGACGTGCATTTTCATGATGCAAACGCACTCCTTTGGTCAGGCACCTTGTTGTAACCGAGGACCTCCGAAACAATAACCTGCACGGAGAAGAGGCCACTCTCTCCATTAAGGCCTTCCTCTATCTCATGAAGGGTAATTCTCCGGTTATTGCGCACCATCTCGTCCATTGGAGCCACCGTTGAGTCCGGCAAACTCGCCCGCCCCGACCACTGCTCATCGTGGACATTTACCCGGCCATCAAAAAATTCCCTGCACCACTTCCGCACGTTTTTCATGTCCATACAATTCTCACCGTACACATCCACTAAATAGCAATGAATTAATATCGGAGAAGCAGTCGTCAGTTGGCTTCACGACGCGGCAAGAGAAAGGTACGACGCCGGTATTAAAAAGCTGCTTACAAAGATGCAAAAAGTGATATATATATATATGTATATATATGTATAAATATGTATATATATATATATATATATATATATATAGTACAATACACTGTAACACACAATATAGAAACACAAAAAAAGAAGAACACTCACACGTATTTCTTGATATTTCGACGGAAACAATCCGTCTTCATCTGAAGATATAGAAGTAATGACTGCTGGAATTGTAGAGGTGAGGGGTGCGAGAGAAAGGGAAGGGGGCCAGGGGAAGGGGAGAACGGGAGGCGAAGGAGTGGTGAGAGGAATGGTTGGGGAGAGGAAAGGGAGAGGCTGGGCTAGAGGGGAGCGGAGATAGGCAAGGAGGGAGAGGGAGGAGGTGGAATTGACACAAAATCGGAAAATAGAACAACATGCTCACCACAACTATTGCAACATACGAGACCCAGGTTTCAACCTACAAAGTATTGATCAAGACTTCGCAAGTCGAAACAAAGGCCACGTACACCAAAACTCATGCGGAAAAACACAGTGTCCACCCTCCGATATGCATCGCTTCCACAAAGTAACAATTCTAGGCCACTCCCATCAGTGAACGACATTGAGGCCCGGATGCTGATAGGCCATACAGATGTAAATGAATGCCATTTCAAGAGTTTTTAATGCTATAGGGTTATCGGATGTGGGAAAGGACGCTAGGACGGAAACATTGTAACAATGGTTGAAAGGGGTACTATGATGGGAAGCATGTTTAGGGATGGGGAGACCCGCGGACGGGGAGGAGGGATTGCACGAGGCGCGGTGGTTATTAATGCTAATGTTAAGTGGTGTGGAACATTGGCCTATGTAAAAGGACGGGCAGAGTTTACAGGTTAGAAGATAAACAACATACTTGGAAGTGCGAGAGGAATAGGGGAAGGGCGGGAGAGAGTTAAATGGTGGGATGGAGTGGGGTGGAGTGGTGAAAATAGGGCAGGTTTTGCATCTTGCTCGATGACATGGAGTGGGTATGGCTCTGGGGGTGTGAGGGGATTTTGAGAGCGGCCTGGTGGATTTGAGGATATCTGCTAGGTTGGCGGGACGTTTGAAGGTGACAGAGGGGCATTTGGGAAGAAGGTTGGAGGAAGTGTTGTGATTTTTGAGGATGGGGAATAGGTCTTTGAGGATGAATTTGAGAGACTGAATGCCTGGGAAGTAGGTAGTACAGATTGAGAGAGGCTGGGAGTCTGTGGTTGAGGCAGGCTTGGGGATGTAGAAATGTTTAAGTATTTTTTTATAGAGGAGAGAATCAGGGTATCCTCTTAGGAGGAGGGAGTGGTGAAGGTTGTTAAGGTATTTGTTAAGGGATTCGGGATGGTTGCAAATGTGGTGACCGCGGATAGAGAGGGAGTAAGGGAGGGAGCGCTTGGTATGGAAGGGGTGATAACTGCTGTAATGAAGGTATTGCTGCTTATTAGTAGGTTTAGTGTGAACAGAGGTAAGGAATTTGTTGTTACTGAGGGATATATTAACATCGAGGAAGGTAATCTGAGAGGATGAAATGGTCGAGGTGAAAGACAGAGATGAGGAATCATTGAGTTGGGAGATGAAGGAATGAAGGGAATCTATGCTGTGTGGCCATAGTAGAAAGATGTCGTCAATGTATAGGAGGCACAGGAGGGGTTGCAGAGGATAATTGGAAAGGGTATTCTCTTCCAGGAAACCATGGATCACGGATGAGATGATCACAAAGATGGGTGACCGGCGAAAATGGAAGAATGTAAATACAGACTTAGGTAAAATGAAGTACAAAGAATTAAACAATAAATTGAGGCGGGCAACAAATAAAGCAGAAGAAGCATGGTGGAAGACGCAGTGCGAGGATATGGAAAGTTTGCAGAGGAAGGGGGAAATTGGTGCGCTGTACAGGAAAGTTAAATCTTTATCGGGAAGAAAGAAAGGAAGATCTATGCTAAGAGTTAGAGATAAGGCGGGTAAAATAGTAGTTGACGAAGGAAATATCCAAGAGAGATGGAAGGAATAAACATAAGAAATGTATAGTAAAGAACTTAGACCAACAAAGTTAGACATAGAAAAGGAACATGACGTAGAGCAAGATAGCTTAGGTCCAGACATACTCGACGATTAGATAGAAAGGGCATTAAGGGAGATGAAGCTAAATAAGGCCGTGGGGGTGGATGACATTCCCGCGGAACTAGTGAAATGCATAGGAAAATGTGGGAGGAAGAGGCTAAATGGGCTGATTCGTAGTATTTATGAGGAATGAATCTGGTCGGAAGACTTTGGGAGATCAATTTTAGTTCCTATTCCGAAAAAGGTAAAGGCTACGTCATGTGAGGACTACAGGACAAATAGTTTGATATCCCACGCAGCTAAAGTTGTTCTCAGGATCATAAAAAAGGATAAAGAGTAGGGCAAATGATTACCTATGGGATGATCGGTTTGGGTTTAGGAAGGGGAGAGGTACGCGTGATGCCATTGCAGTAATGAGATTATTAATCGAGAGGAATAGAGAATACAAGCAGGAGGTATTTGCCTGTTTCGTACATTACGAAAAAGCGTTTGATAGAGTGAATTGGGGAAATCTAATTAGTATACTGAAGAAAATAGGAATAGATTGGAGGGAAAGGAGGCTAATCCGCAACCTGTACATATCTCAGACTGCTCAGATGCGAGTGGGGAACGGGGAGTCCGGATGGGAAGTGTTAGGAAGAGGTGTAAGGCAGGGTTGCCCATTATCACCGTCGCTGTTCAACCTGTATGTAGAGGAAATGATTAAAGAGGCGTGGGAAAAACTGAAGTTAGGAATGAAAGTGGGCGGGGAATTCGTAAAATCAGTTAGGTTTGCTGATGACGAAGCTTTAGTTTGTCAATCAGCCAAGGGGATGCAAGCATTGCTGAGTGAATTGGAAATTCAGTGCGACAGGTATGGGATGAAAATAAATGTTATTAAAACAAAGATTATGCGATTCTATAGAAAGAAAAAGACTGAGCTAAACATTAAAATAGGAGGGCAAAAACCAGAGCAGGTAGAACAGTTCACGTATCTCGGTAGTGTTTTGGACCAACACCGTCAAAGTAGTAGGGACGTAAGGAGAAGAATTCGCTGGGCAAAGAGGCTTTCACAAGGAGGAGGGATTTGATGAGAGGGACGTTGAGTAAGGATGTTAAGAAAGACTCTAAACTAAAAAGACTAAAAACTGAGATACGATATGTAGCTATGTGCGGCGCGGAAACGTGGTCATTGAAGCAGGAGGATAGACGTAGACTGGAGGCTTTTGAAATGTTGGTGTAGAGAAGAATGGAAAAGGTGAAATGGATCGAAAGGAAAACAAATGAGGAAGTACTTGGTATGGTGGGCGAAGAGAGGGGTTTGTTGGGAGAAATCCTATGGAGGCAGGAAAAATGGATGAAGGGCGTATTGATCGGTAAAAGGATGTGTAAGACTGTGATAGAGGGTAGGATGTTAGGCAAACGAGGAAAGGGAAGGAACAGGATAGGGATGTTGGACGGGATGAAGGGAGGAAGGAAGTACGTGCTCTTACTCAGAAATGAAGAGGGACCTGATGTAGAGTAGGTCGGCGGGATTTAGGGTTTTGTTAGGAGTAATAAAATATTTATTTGGAGTTATGTCCATCCAAAAACCTACCTTAACCGGTATATTACCTTAAAATATATGTCCAATATATATCTTGTATAAGTATCCAAAATATTATAGTAGCTTGGCTGGGAATCACTCAAGTAGCGAAGGTTAAATTATAGATTGAAGCTTAGATATTCGGAGGACAAATCGAACACATCGGCCTGCTTTACGCCGCTTCTAAGAGTAATTCGAAGATGCTCATCGGCGCCAAGATTAGTAACCGATCGTCACACGAGATTGGCCATCGAATCAGCGGGCCACAAACACACAACGAGGCATAAACCGAAGCTTTCATTACACTCACCTTGAAAGTCCATCGGAGAGCCGTCGACCCATTGCCACCCGGGGTCTGGAGCTTCCTCCCCCGCCCCCTCAGCCGCACCAGCCTCGACCCCCACCACCTCCTCCTTGACCACTCCACCATCCGCTGACCGCTGGTCGCTCATCCTCCCTCCCAGCCAGTAGATGGCACTGTTGCTGTATTGGTCAGATCCCCGGATGCTCGACGTCACGAATCGGTACTCCGAAGCAGACAAAACACTGGCGAGCTCCGCCTGAAAAGAATTTCTGATTAATATGATCGATAAACGGTGTCTTGATGGATTTAAATAAATCTCACACCTTGGTGAGCTTCAAACGCGAGTTGATTTCGCCGTTTTTATTTTAACTATATTTCACCGAATGAAGTGATTATGTAATCTAAGTCATTGCTCCAAAATGCAGGGAACGGGGATACCTCAGGGAAGTGTAGTCGGGCCGTTGCTTTTCTTGATTTTTGCGAACGACTAGGACAGCGGAGAGAAAAGTAAGATTAAGTTGTTTGCGGATGACCCGGTGATTCATCGGGAGATATCTGGGGATGAGGATCGTTTTATTCTAGCACAGGATCTAGACTTTATTACTACATGGTGTTCAAAATGGGGATTATCATTAAACCAAAATAAATGTTCGGCGGCAAATTTCTTTAAAAGATCAACGGTATTTGTTTACAAATTAGCTACAGTTGACCTAAAAGTAGTTGATACGGTAAAATACAGGTACCTGTACCTATGGTTACATTCACTAAAACTTAACTTGGGGGACCCACGTGCGTTAAGTCTGCGGGCAAGCATGTAAAAAATTGGTAATTATTAGACGCATTGTCGGCAGAAATGACTCCAAGGTCAAGGTACGTCGTTACCACGCTCTTGTAAGACCTCATTTAGAATATGAATGTAGCGTATGGGATTCGACTGAAAAAGGCCTCATTCGGGAAATTGAGAAGGTTCAACGCCGAGCAGGCCGTTTCGTTAAAAACTCTTACGATAAAACGAAAAGCGTCCCCGAAATGCTCATGGATTTGGGGTGGGAATCATTGGAAGAGAGACGATTCAATGCAAGATTGAAATTATTAAATAAATTCAGATCCGCGTGCTTCAGCATCGAGGTCTCGCAAATTATTCGCACTCCTACATACACATTGGTCGCTTGGATCATGCATATAAAATTCGGGAAATAGAAGCCAGAACTAGCAGATCCAAGGACTCCTTCCCACGGACAATACGAAATAGAAACTGTAGTGTTAGAGATAGCAAAAATTCCACTTGCCACCCTCAGCGTCCAGGGAATAATTAGGCCTACTCAATTGCATGCACTGTACTCAATTGCATGTACTTTCACTAACCTCGTGTGTTCAGCTGCCAAAACCCTTTCTTTCCGCCGCATTAGAATGCCATTGAATAATGTAGAACTCTATACAGTATTGCTTGCTCTGCCTTTTTTGTTCTTAACCTTCCCCTTCCATCCCTCGCCCCTCTCCGTGGCGGGACCCTCCCGCTACCTGCAGCGTTGGGTCACATTCCCTTCCCGTGTTCTTGAGGGAGGAGACCGTTGTATTTTGCATGTTCATGTGGTAGTGGAATTTCGTATTTGCATGCGTGTAAGTTGAAAGGATTTTTGCATGAATGAATGCGCCACTCTGGGTACAGGTGTATGTATGTGTTGATTTTGCATGTGGTTTTTTTCCTTTTTACAGGTGGTGACCTAACACCCCACGCCATACGTCCTTGCGGCGGCTTGCGGGTTATTATGCAGATGTAGAAGGGAATAGCGGTACAGCTCGATGCCTAAGATTATCATTGAATCAAAAACTCAATTTTTAATACTTTTGAATCCATAAATTCCCCAATTATGTTGAATTTAAACAGTCTTATGTCCAAGGTCTCGTGTTCTATGCTACAGGAGGCTTGCTAACGGTTTATTTTCTCCATAGCAGGGTTAAAAGATACTTGAAATGTTTGAGGAAGGGAAGCAATCGATGACGCGGAGCTCCAGTCACCGATCGCACGGAAGTAAGAGCGGCGTATGTAAGTAAGGGTTGGGAAGAGGGTCAGATGCATGATGGGAATTTATGATTCGGGGGAAGAGCTAGAGAGAGTGTGTACGTAAGACCGAAGACGGAGACATTAGACCTTATGGGTTGGAAAGAAAATGTCGTTGCGACGGGTTCCAGTTCAAATCAATAACTGTAGCCAGCGGTTCTCGGCGATACTCAGATGGTCGGACTAAACATGAGGTTGGCCCCTCCCCCTCCCTTGCCAACTGCTTCATTGTTTATACTTTATCACTATTTTTTTACCCTTTGCTCATTTAATTTCCCTGTTCATAATATCGACCGTCATTCATGTCACTATTCGAATAGTTAAGGTCCTCGTCTGAATATTAACCAATGAGATTGACTCGGTTGTGCAATGAATTCGTCCCATGACAATCTCAGGAATATTTCTCTCTCGATTGCCGGACGCCACACCCGTCCGTGAAAAGTCACACTTTCTCTCACGTGTCTTCACTGCTTTCATCATTTTACCAAATGGAGATAACCAAGGAGGAAGTTTCCCGTTGCGATAGCTGATAGTGGTCCTTACGCAGGATCATTTCTTTTCGTGGACCCTTCAATTGAGTACAAATGTCTTTCCAGGAGCCTCTCTCTTCTGGAGATGCAAAGACATTCCGTCTTTCTTTCCTTCTTAAACCCATCTCCCTGGAATCGATTAACCTACTGGGGGCACTCATCAGTGCTCCCATTAGTGCAGTTCTGCACGTCACGTGGTTGATGCCGTAAGACCACGTCAAAGTGTTGGCCTACAGGGAAGGAATTATGCACAATCATTTATTTAAACAAACATTACGGAAGCTCACTAAAAATGCTAAGCAGTTAACAGTGCATATTTTATTTTTCGATATTTTAGTACCCTGCAAGCCACCGCCAGGGTGCGTGGCAGGGGATGAATACACACCGGAATAATTTCGACCCGAATATGACCCTACGGCGGTCAAAAAATGTTATTCTTATCCCTTATCGTTCGTGGAAAAAAGGCATCTTAAACCTATATTTTCTACACTATATTTTTCTAATTTTATTGACATGATCTCTCCCACCGTACTACGATGAGAGTGATAATATGCTTCCAACATCACTGGAAAAGAGATGTCCTTCTAATTTACGCAAGAGATATACCTTTAGTACTTTAACCTTCGCTCCATGAGAGATTCCCACCCTAGCTGCTCTAATATTTTGGATACGATACTCTGTTTATCATAACAACGTTTTGCAAATCTAGCTCCTCTACGCTGCACGCGATCCAATTCGGTAATTAATCCAACTTTATGTGAGGATCCCATGTATATACTAGAAGCATATTCTAAATAAGGCCAAACCAGTAAAAGATACGATTTCTCTTTTAATAATTCATGACATTTATCAACCATTTCCCTAATTGCCAAGTGTCGCACCAGCGTTGTATAGCATTAATGTTAACTAATAAAGCTGCTGCGTCCTCATGAGTCCCAAACCTTGGTTCATCCACTTGAGATTTCTTAATGAAAACTTCGTTGCAATTTTCCACAGTTAAAACTTTATTGCCGACCATGGTTTCGATACACTGTATCATCTTCACCTGAAGATGATACAGTGTATCGAAACCATGGTCGGCAATAAAGTTTTAACTGTGGAAAATTGCAACGAAGTTTTCATTATGTCTCGATTCCACAATACCACGCCTGACTCTTCACTTTTCGTGAGATTTCTTCTTGCTCGACACCCGCGAAAAATATCCTGTTTGACCAAATTGATAAAATTCCATCAAGAAAATCATTCGTCTTGAACGGAATTCGAACCCGGATTCCTCTTTCGTATCTCCAAACTTGTGCTTTCAAAAATCAAGCTCCGGAGGCGTCCTCAAAAACGAAGGGGGTCCAGGTTCGAATCCCGGTCAAGGCGAATGATTTCTACGCTGCGTGAAGTGCCCGCATTTTTAATGCACATCGGCGGGCGACTCCGTCAGTGAATGAATGATTCACGTGCATCTGCCGCAGTTCATTCAATTTTTCTATTGCGCAATCGAGGTCACCCCTCTTCCGATTGAAACATTCATTCTTACTTTTAGCTTGCAATCATAAGCTTAATCAAAGATCATAGTGGTCAAGTAATTGAATTTTTAAGCATTTCATTCCTTTCAGTAACATACAGAAAGTTTTCAATTCCTGCAAACAACCAAGTCCTAGGTTCATTGTTATAACGATAATAGAGCTTATTGATATATATATATATATATATATTTCTTGGGAATGAAGGCTCACATTCCACGTTAATGCAGCAAGGCATTTTGCCAGGTCTTAGGATTCGACCAGAGAATCGGTATACATTCCCTTGAAAACTCCCGGAGGCAATTAAGTCATAAATAAATGACTTTTTTCCCGTCGGAAAGAAGGCAGCCTCGCCTTTACCTGAGACTCTGGCCAAAAAGGATATTGCCGAGCGTGTGTCGAGCGAGGAGAAGTTCCCCGGGAGAAAACCCAATGCAAATTCCCCCGGGAGAAAGTGTCGGCCGGGCCGAGAGCATCCCCCTCCTTTCATCCCCCCTCCCGCGGGCGCTGCAATGTTTGCACGCTTCTCTCCTGCTTCCTTCGCGTCTCGACGCCGAGGGAAAACACTCCAGAACAGAATTAAACGACCTCTGGGAGCATTCCCACTCGTCGCAGGCTCTTTTGATCACAGCGTCGTGACGAGCTCCCCTGATAACACTCAAAGCCATCAAACCCTTCCTCTTTCGCCCGCATATCTTTTCCCGACTTGTGCATATTTTACGAACGGGCTTCTTGAAGAACGACGGTGCATCGCAGAGCGTGGATTTCCAAGGTCGCGGCTGGAATCCCTCCACCCCAGGGAAGCGCAGGGGAGATGTTGCAGGAGGGCCGGGGGCAAGAAAGCAAGGGATGGGGAGAGGGTTCGCATGAAGAGGGGAGCCCACCCACCCCAAAGGGAGGCGGCTGCATCATGTGTGCCCTCTGCTGCTACCCGCAGGGCGGTGAGGGGCAAGTCATGCGTCCTCGGGGTCGCCTCTCCTCATTGCTCGATGGCTCCTTGCGTCCTTCGTAAGTTAGAGCAAGGGCTTCCACAATCAGCCGGGGGCGCATCCGGCATCTCGGTTGATACCACACTCTTCAGATCGTATGCCCGCGGAGATCTCGGGGGGAGTGGCGGCTAGCGTAGAGGGATCCCATTCTGAGGGACCAGGTTCGAATCCTGTGGATTCGAACCTGGTCCCTCAGAATTCCTTTTTCAGCGGTATCCCGAACCCTACGATGAGGGTACTTTGTGGAGAGCACTTTGAGTAAGTATACCGTCCGTCGGATGACCCCTCGGCACCTCTCGTTATTAGATTACGCTAATTCCGACGCCGGTTTCTCTCCACCCTCCCTCCTTTCCTGTCCATCCCTAATGGCGCAAATGACCTCAGCTGTCGGTCGCCACCCCTAATAATAACTACCACTATCATCCGCGTGTCCGTTTCCACGACGCATGCTGCTCAACTTAGACCAGAATGAGAGAGCACACGAGTTGCTGGAGGCTCAGCCACGGCCGCGTGGCTCACTTCGACATGACAACTCCCGTGTCGCGCCAACGAATACTGGGATAGAATGATCAAGGAGGCAATTGAAATACATCTGGATTGGAATAGTATCAAACGGGATCCCCTTGGACATCTAGGAAGCCTAACTCTAACTGACCTAAGCCAAACTCTAACTTACGAAGAACGCGGAGGGAAGTTTGCTATCGACCGATCACGAGGAGGCCGTCCCCGAACGCGAGGATACGCGAACGCGACCATTCTTGACCCACGGAAACGTCGACAACGAAAAACATTTGTTGCCTGGTGGAGAACCCGGGAAGAATTTACTTAGAATAATTTTAAAATTGAAGCCAATTAGGAAATTGAAGCATAAGTATACCCATGTACACTTTAGATCCATTTGAATGACGGAGGAGAAGAGGAGGAGGCAGACGAGTGGAATGAGAGGGAGGTAAATGGGAACGGCGAGGGAGATTGGAAACGCGAGTGGCGTTGGAGCGAACGCCCCTTCAGGCCCGCCCTCTCAGGGTGGCGCTCACTTCAGCGCGCCTGCATCACGCTGCGGAGGATGTGAACTGCGCTGTATGAATAAGGAAAGCCTCCACATGGTGCGCTCGCCTCCTTTCAAGGGAAAGACAAACACCTTTCCTTCGTAAGAGGGAAGTCGGAGATGCCCCGGATCCATTTCCCACGGAGGATTCAGGAAGGGGGGGGGGTGCAGCTGTGCGCACTCGAGCAGGGGCGCGGGGAAGAATAGAGGTACGTTTCCCCGCATCCGCTTTTGCGGCAGAGGGCGCGACCAGTCAGGGCGACGATTGGCAGCGAACGCCCGTCCCTCAAGTGGTGCGGCGACGGTGAAGGGTCCCCCAATTAGGCAGGGCCTCTCCGAGAGAGTGCACCAGCAGAGCACGTCAATCCACTCGTGATGCCGAACTTGGATTGTGTGGGGGGGACTCCTGGCATGTGGGGGGAGGTCAGAGACTGTAAAGGTGTCGATGGGTAGAATGGGGTTCGACTTCTTCGGCGTAACTGAAGTGGAATGCCCAGAGAGGGGAGAGTGTTGGACAAGCAGCTTCGAGACCACGACTGCAATGCCGGAGTGAGCATCACATAATACGCAAAAGTGCTCCAAAGAGAGTTGAGAGCTTCTGAGATACATCCATTGAAATTATCACTATGGTGATCGTGATAAGGAGACCCACAGATGTGACAGTGGTGTATATGAATGGCAAAAACGAGACTAGAATGGTGATGAAGTGGAGGTGGCATACGAAGATGATAGATGGATAGATAGAGGTCTTTATTTGGGCGAAATTAAGACCAAATGGTCCTTTATTCCATTTAACCCATCGTCGTTTACATATTATATTAGGCATTAAACTTATAGTTACATTCATATGTACACATAAATACATATAGACAGACATCAAGTCATTTAGCACAGATTTGCACATCGAAAAGAAAAAAGTATATATATGTATATATATACATATATATACATATGTATATGCATACATATACATATATATATATATATATATATATATATATATACACACACACATATACACACTCACACACACTGAAGCAATGATGATGACACTGAAGCAATGATAAATGCAAAGGGAGAGGACATATTGGCTGGTGTCGATCTTCTGCAGCCATGCGGTCCTTGTAGTGGTGCTGAATCTCGCGATGGCCCCATTTCCGACCCTTTCGACCGATTGACCGATTGCTGGCTCCAACCGACCCCACGCCTCGGGACCAAAGAGAATTCGACCATTTGCAGAGAACTTCAAACTTGAGAAACCACATCAACGATTCGTCTTCGCCGTCCTGTCCCAGATCCACAGCTGATTACGAGCGCCTTTAGAACGACCATCTTCGAGGAAAAATCATCTTTCATTCGATAAATGTCGCTGCGGAGGCGTGCCAGCACAGCAGTTCAAAGAGTCGCATTTGTCCGTGCCGAGGGGAGGGTGTAAGTAAGACAGTGACGCAGTGTGATAGGTATGAAGGTAGAGTCTGCAACCAAAAAATCTTCCAGTCACTCAGGCGTACATATCAACGGGCAACAACATATTGACGAGGAAGTAGAGAAAGCGTATGGGAGAAAACGAGATGGGACGAAGGATGATGCGACATCGTAGTGGGTGAGTGGAATGCGAGTGTGGGGGGGGGACGGAGTGGTGAGAGGAGTGAATGGGCAGCATGGGCGTTGGAGAAAGGCGATAAACTAGTAGAATTCAGCGGAGGATATACATGAATAGCTAGAAATGCTGCGTTTTTAAAACTGAAGAGAATATTGTGCACCTGAAAAGCACCGGGTGATAGGTGTGGAAATCAGAGAGAGTTTACATTGGTAGAAAATAGATACAGAAAGGAGTGAAGCGAGTTTGTGATCTCCCTGGTGCGGCGACCATATACGTACTTCTTAGTGCCGAAATCGAGATGAGAGTGAAATGGATAAAAAGAGCTGCGGTAGCCGATACTGGGATCTAGATAAACGAAAGGAACAGGATAAAGAGGTCATCGGTGTAAAGATGTTTGAGGAGAGGAAAATAATGGATTAAACAACTGAGGAGATAGTAGAGGATGAGTGGGAGAGAATAAAGAAAGTATCGAAGAGATCAAGCAAAGATTTGGTGGGCCACAGGAAATTTAAGGGGACAAAGAAGCCATGGGTGATGATTAATAAAATGGAGGAGAGAAGAAAGTACAGGAGTCGAAAGGGAAGTGGAGAGAAAAGAGTAGAATAGAAAACGGAATGGTGAAATAAGAAGAGAGACAGATGGAGCAAGGGAAGAAAGGCTAAACAAAGAATGTGCAGGCATAGAAGAGCGGGAACACGTGGGAAGGCATGAATTGGTGTGATGCAAAGTGAAGGGTATTACGTGGGATGGCACCAGGACATCGGGGGCACGTGCAGCAGGCATGGAGGTAGAGAGAGCAGGGAAGGAACTACTATAATAAAGGAAGGAAAAGAAGGCGCGGGAAATGACATCCCGGTGCAGCAGAGCTTACTGCAGTGCACAGTCGCCGCTGGAAGTGATGAGAACAGACATGGTGCCAATATCGAAGAAGAAAGGAACGATGCAATAGGAGTATTGCGGACCATTGGAGAGCACTGTATGGAGAAAGGGAAAGGATTTAGTGGATGCTTTGTTGATTTGATGAAGGCTGAGTGCGATGACAAAGGCTAATGAAAAAGAGAAAGGTGTGAATTGGAGAGAGAGATCAGGCTCATAGGAAAATCGCACTTAAAGGAGGAGGTGTGTATTAGAAATGATGAGAAGAGGAAGGGTTGGTTCGCTAATGGGAGGTGGTGGGTGAGGCAGGGGTGCAGAGAATCTCCCTCTCCACGTGGAAGGCGTGGTCAGGACGTGCTGCAGGGGAGATGCAGGAGTGTCAGCTGGAGGGAGAAGGATGGCGCACATGGGATTTGCTCATGACATGATCATTTTTGCCGAGGAAGAGGAACAATGGAATGGAATGTTGTAACACCTAAATGGCATGAAGGAGGGGTATGGCTCGATTATGGTTAAATAAGAGCTAGACCAAAGCAATGAATGCTGGTAGAGAAATAGACAACGAGATGGAAGGAGAACGGCTGAAACAAGTGGAGAAGTGCAAATATCTCATATATGGAGGTGTGCAAAGTATATTAAAATAAAGATAGCAATGGTCAAGGAAGCATTCAGCAGGGAAATGGTTATGTAGGCGTAGAAAGAGACCGGGTGAGTGTTATCGTCTCTGGATGTGAACCATGGACTGCATTAAAAAGGCCGGAGGTGTTCGAGGTGTGAGTGTGGAGAAGAAAGCTGGCCGGACGGCCCGGGTGAGGAATGAGAAGGCGGAGAGGAGGGGAGGGGGAGAAGAGGAGGAGACTCCTGGATTCAATCGAAAAAAGAGAAGGAAATCCGCTCGTAGGCGTGCTGAGAAGGGAGTGCCAATGGAAGGCAGGGGGGGCCGGCAAGAGGGGGCCAAATGACGGCCACGGTGGAAGAGGAGGGTGATGGGCAAGAGGAAGTTGAGAGGATGAAAGGACAACGAGGCGGGGAAGAGGTCTCTGTGGACCTGCCAACCACGGCAGATGACCCATGATGATGAATGGATGCTGGAAGATGAAAATTTTGAATGCCTCTTCCCAGAAAGAAAGCAAGTTTCATCGCATATATTGGGAATGTGAGCCTAATTTTGGTGCGTTAGCTTCCTGCGCTGTTTGGTTCTCCCCTCTCTGAGCATCGCCACCCGCTTCGCAGGACGAGCTTCTGTTCACCGGACGGTCTCCGTAAAAAGGGATCATCATTTCAAGGATTTACAAGTTTGTCTGAATCACTTTCACGGCGAATTCCATCTCAACTCGCTTCTCTTCAAAATATCGGCAGATTTCCATCGGCAAAGCAGCGTGAACCAAAACTGAAATACACTCAAAATGACATTCCGAGAGACCTTAAAAAATGGCGTGACTGGCGAAAGCGCCAGCGATTGTTGCTGTCACGCTCTGTGTGCTGCTGTCACGCTCACTCGCTACATGAATCCTCAAATCTCATTGCCATAAGGCAAGGTTTCTCATTAAGGCCATCGAGGTTTAATGCGTGTATATTGAGCGTGAAATAGAGATGGTTATGAATTCCATAAGAGAGCAGACAGGCAACATAGAAATACAAAATAAAAGTAACGGCATTCTGCTTTGATTTTCGGTGCATTCGCAGTCGCCTTTTACAGGAGGAAGATTAAAAATTTTCCTGCCATGGGTAGGTAGCTGTTGAGTCACGAAAACCTCAAACCTATTGTGACTGTTACTCCTTCACTTCTTTGCTGCGCAAGAATAGTGCTCAGAAGAGCTATGAAGACGTGGAACACACTAAACATGAAAAGGCAGCCGGGGTCGAACGGTTCCGGCGACGGCCTTCGCCGAAAGGAGGATGGTTTCATTTGTTCAGCTATGTTTAAAAATGATATAAACCGGTGCATTCATTTGTGAAATAGACGTCACACCACTGAGTAAACATTCATGCGACTCAATTTCCGTCACCGAAATTTCACCTTCTCCAATTTGACCATCAGTAGTCTCCCCAGTAAGTCCCCACTCTTCCCTCACTCTCTCTGCTGATTTTCCCAGAGGGAAGTCCACTCACCTTCATTTCGCGACATATTTGCTGCGCCGTCGTCCAAGTCACTTCTGGGTAGCCCACGAAGAGATAGCACGAATTGTTGAATGGTTGCAGCCTTTGGTCGACGCACTCGATGGAAGCGGCTGTTTGGAGAGAGAGTGGAAATGGGCTTAGCTCAGAAGAGAACGGCAGGTGGTCGAAATCTAGAAGGCAATACTCCAGAGCAAATTAGTCAGCTAACAATAGAAAAGGATTACACGTTACACTACCATTACAAATATAAATTAAGAGCAATAAAGCAGGTGAAAAGCATTAACCCAACGCTGGATTTTCAGGGTATTTCATGCCACGATTTACCTGTAAATTCTAGAGTTACCATTTCTTTTCCATATATTATATATATATATATATATATATATATATATATATATATATATATATATATGCATATACATATATATATGTATAAATATATATATATATATATATATATATATACACATTCAAACACGAAATCCCGCCAAACGGCGAATAAATACTCATATATACAGAAACAGATATAAGGAAAAGGGATAGGAACACATATAAAGGACGAACACAATAGAGGTGGGGAAGGCGGAATCGAACGGATCACAAGAGTAAAATATATATATATATATATATATATATATATATATATATATATATATATATATATATATATATATATATATATATATATCCCTCCCTGGACTATAAGCTTGACGTGGTGGAAGGGCTTGTGCGTTCCGATGACCCCTAGAGCTGTGCTGGCGGAAGTAAAAAAAATTGCTCCTGTTAGGGTCACCCATGCCAGATAGGTTGAAGGTTAGGAGCCAGACGAAAGGTAGTCCACGCAGCGTCTGTTCCTCAGTGAGGCGGCTGCAATGGCGTCTGACCCCAGTGGGGCGGCCAGTAAGTAATGGTGTCACGTTAAAAACACTATTGAGGAAGGCAACGGGAAACCACCTCAAATATCATTCCAAAGAAAAATATGATGGACTATAGAGATATTTTGAGTCCTGGCAACCACGGGGCTCGGCCCAATCGGCCGTGTGTCGTTTTAACTTTGCTGTAGAGCGCACCAATTTCACCTTTCCTCTGCAAACTTTCTATATCCTCGCACTGCGCTTTCCACCATGCTTCTTTTGCTTTATTTGTTGTCCGCCTCAATTTATTGTTTAATTCTTTGTACTTCATTTTTCCTAATTCTGTATTTACATTCTTCCATTTTCGCCGCTCATTCACCTTTGTAATCATCTCATCTGTGATCCATGGTTTCCTAGTCCTTTTAGCGTTAACGGTTCCAATAGCGTCTTTTGCGGCTTTAGACAACATTTTCTTGATACTTTCCCATTTATCTTCGATAGTACTGGGCCCTTTACCATCCTCCATGATTTCCTCTACCACCTGTTTGTATTCATTCCTTTTCAAACCATTTAATGCTTCTACATTCAATTTTCTAACTCGCTGCCCCTGCCTTATCTTTTTGAAACGTACACTACATTTCATAACAACTAAATTGTGGTCTGAGTCCGCATCCGCTCCCAGGAAGCTGAGCGAATTTATCACACTGATCCTAAACCTGTGTCTAACCAGAATATAATCTAGCTGATACCTTTCTGAGTCACCTGGCATTTTCCATGCATACCTGAATCTTTTGTGGTGTCTAAACCATGTGTTGGTGATGACTAACCCCTGTCTCCTGCAGAACACAACTGTTTTCTCCCCGCGGTCATTCCTCGTGTCTAAACCGTAGTCTCCCACCTCATCAGCATCTTTTCCTTCACCTACCGTCGCATTCAAATCCCCCATCGCTATCCAATGTTTCCCTGCAGGAACACACGCGATGTCTTCTAACTGATCGTATATCCTATGCTAGTTACCTGTTCTATGTTGACTACGCTGCTTCCTACCTCTTCATTTAATACTATGGCCAAACCTCGTTGGCTCTCGTCCCGGAAGCTGTATATTATTCTATAATTATCACTCCAGTAATCCCCGCTATCCTTCCATCTCACCCCGCATAGACCTAAAATATCTATTTTTCCCCTTTTCATCTCTCGTTTAATATTCTCCAATTTCCCTGTCCTCATCATTGTCCTAACATTCCACGTTCCTATTCTAACTAATGTGGTCTTCTTCTCCTGCATCTTGAGTCCTGCTGCTGCTGGTTTTTCCTTGCAAGGGTTTCTGGGGATGACGACCGCGGAAGCCTTGCCTCCCCCGCTGCCGGGCACGACACACGGCCGATTGGGCCGAGCTTCGTAGTTGCCAGGACTCAAAATCTCTGTATAGTTTATCATGTTAATCTTGATAATAATAATTGAGGTGGTTTCCCGTTGCCTTCCTCAATAGTGTTTTTAACGTGACACTATCAATTATTGGCCGCCCCACTGGGATCAGACGCCATTGCAGCCGCCTCACTGGGGAACAGACTCTGCGTGGACTACCTTTCGTCTGGCTCCTAACCTTCGACCTATCTGGCATGGGTGACCCTACCAGGAGCAATTATTATTACTCCCCCCAGCACAGCTCTAGGGGTCATCGGAACGCGCAAGCCCTTCCACCAAGTCAAGGTTGTAGTCCGAGGAGGGATATATATATATAAATATATAAATAAATAAATAAATATATATATATATATATATATATATATATATACATAGCTGGCTGATTTTATCAACTGCAATTTTCTTCTGTTAAGTTTATTTAAAAACACTGAACCAAAAACAGGGATGCGAAAAATATTGGCAAGTCACCTTGCCTTATATGTTAATGACTTAAATTAACTGAAGAGTCTGTAAGTACCACAGTTAAATAATCTGCAGTAGCAAAGGATTGGCTATTAAAAGTTGAAATTTAATACTTGATAACTGTAAAAAGATCAAAAGTTTTTTGCACTGCCATTAGTTTTCTGTTTGTGTAAGATTGAAATTCGGAAAATTAAATTAGAGTCTCTTTTTAACGAAATTATAATTAAATATTCGCACCATTCATATGTTTTCTTTTGTTGCCGAGTTTATGTACCTAAAGCTATTAAAGGAATGGGGAAGAGAGAGCGAAAGAGAGAGAGCTGTAGGATTTGGGAGAGAAGGTGAGCCACGAAGCAAGCAAGCACACGCTCGAGGCTGAGAGGTGAAGAGGCGGGAAGCTAAGTAAGGAAACGAGAGGAAAAAATAAAGCTTCATTCTTACATGCTGGAATTTTTAATTGAAAAAGAGAGAACACTATATGCACACGTATTTCAGAAACGCAAGTAATGTTTCGCTGTTTTGTACTTGGTGCGTAGACATAGCGGGCAAATCAGCCAGAAGAGCCAAATTTGGCCAGCTATTATTAGGAAAGGACGTGCGACGGACACTATAAAAATACAAATATTAAGTAAGGCGAGCAAGAAGAGGTATGCGATCGCATCAGAGATGCATTTAGAAGAATAGAAGGAGGTGGGAAGAGAGGGTCAAAGTGGGTAAGAGTCGGAGGATCCGAAAGACGGAGTGGGGCGGAGTGTGGAGTACGCGAGCGAGGAAATTATTCCGATCTTTAGAGCTAAACTCATCAGAAAGTCATGAAGGGAGAGATAATTACGCCCGACGCCACTCCACTTAAACTTTCTTTTCAGGTATAAATCCCATCATTATAATATAAAGAGCTTATTTTAAACTTAAAAAAATATGCGTGGCGGTTCACGGGAATTAAATGATTGCTTAGGGGATGATCAGTTTGGGTTTAGGAAGGGGAGAGGTACGCGTGATGCCATTGCAGTAATGAGATCACTAATCGAGAGTATTATAGAATACAACACGGACGTATTTGCCTGTTTCGTAGATTTCGAAAAGGCGTTTGATAGAGTGAATTGGGAAATACTAATGAGTATATTGCAGAAAATAGGAATAGATTGGAGGGATAGGAGGCTAATCCGCAACCTGTACATGTCTCAGACTGCTCAGGTGCAGGTGGAGAACGGGGAGTCCGGATGGGCAGTATTAGGAAAAGGTGTAAGGCAGGGTTGCCCATTATCACTGTTGCTGTTCAACCTGTATGCAGAGGAAATGATTAAAGAGGCATGGGAAGAACTGGAGGTAGGAATGAAAGTGGGCGGGGAATTCGTAAAATCAGTTAGGTTTGCTGATGACCAAGCTTTAGTTTGTCAGTCAGCCAAGGGGCTGCAAGCTTTGCTGAGTGAATTGGAGATTCAGTGCGACAGGTATGGGATGAAAATCAATATTAATAAAACAAAGGTTATGCGATTTTCTAGAAAAGAAAAAGGCTAAGCTTAACGTTAACATGGGAGGATGAAAACTATAGCTAATGGAACTGTTTACATATCTAGGAACTGTTTTGGACCAACTCGCTCAAAGTAGTAGGAACGTAAGGACAATTGCGCTAGGCAAAGAGGCTTTCACAAGGAGGAGGGAGTTGATGATGGGGACGTTGAGTAAGGATGTTAAGAAAAGAATTCGTCAAAACTTTTGATATAGAGCGTAGCTATGTACGGCGCGGAAACGTGGTCATTGAAGCAGGATGATTGGCGTAGATCGAAGGCTTTTGAAATGTGGGTGTGGAGAAGAATGGAGAAAGTGAAATGGACAGAGAAGAAAACAAACGAAGGTGTGCTGGGTATGGTGGGGAAGGAGAGTGGATTACTTGCTGTAGGATGGCTTGCATTAGAGAAGGATTATAGGCGTAGATCGCAGGGATAGTGGTTGCTATTCTGTTGGGAGAGAGAATTACTCGAGCAAAATGTGTAAATTTTGAATGGTATTGAAATATTTTGTTGTTCAATTCCTTTTTTAAAGCAGCTTCTGAAATTCTTAGCCATATGATTAATGATTAATCAGTAATCGCTTTTCTTTCTGCATTTAGAAATATATTTTTGCTATAAGGAAATTATCTCTCTGTAATCTTTCACATGTAATTTTCAACTAAAGCAGTGCAAAGTTGTCAAAGATTTTTAAATTCAAACTGTCTTACGGAAATTATAAGCAAAATCAACACACACACCTCGAGAACAACGTCTTTCAACCTCGTAAGTGACATCATTGTAAAATCCTATAAATTAGCGTGCGGTAAAATCTTCCTGGATGCCATTGGCCTCCCTATTGCCTTGACCATTGTTTTCTTATACAGTTTTTTCCCTCTGTTTTAGTCACAGGCGAACTAATTAGTCTCAATGTGCACAAAGGTCAAATAAATACCATAAATGCACTTTGCACTGCTGCAAAAGGGAGAAAATTTCCACGCGGGCACACTTTCTCATTTATGTCATTTTTTGAAAGGCCCCTTCTTACATTCCGTCTCTCCTTCTCATCTTATGTAAGGGCAACAAAGGTCGCTGTTCTCTTCCTTCGTTAGCATTTGCATTTTCACACGCTCTTCGCTTCTTTCATCTATATGACTGTATTTCATTAAGCGATGAGTAAATGTTATTTCTCTCATTAATCTTAATTTTAAAAATAGTCTTGCCGTGAAATAGGGTTTCCGATGGGACCCGGCTCTGAGGACTGCTACATTTATTGGCCCACCCTACAAGGCACCGGCCGAAAGCCTGCATGGCAATAGAGGTCGTCTACAAGCCACCGCAAGGGCACGTGGCAGAAGATGATTCTACCCCGGCCACGCTACATCAAATCTTAAGTTTTTCTTTATCGTGAGTTACCAATAAATATGTAAAATATTTCAGATAATCAAGACGTATGATACATGGCAGGTGCATACAGTGTGGTATTCGCGGTCGAAACACATTGGCCCACATATTCATGTTTTTGCACCAAGAAAAACAATGAAATAAAGATCCGATTAAATTATGACCGAGCGAGGTTATTTAGAAGTTTCGCAGGAACATCCACTTTCTTTTTTCATTTCTCTGTCATTTCTTTGGCTGCCTTCATACTGTCTACAAAGCGTCCTCCCTTCCAGTTCTCCGGTAACCCTTCTATCACGACCTGCGGCCCACACCACCTTCAAATATTTCTCTCACTTTCTCTGCTTTTACTTCGGTTTTCTCCCCGTAACATCCTCTCTTCGCCCCCACTTTTAAAACCTCGGTGCTCGACTTCATCTCGGCCCAGCATATTCCCTCCGTCACACCCACATCTCAAGGGGCCTCTCTTCTAGTCCCCTCGCCCCCAAGACCAGTTCTATCGTCGAGGAAGCACTTCGCTCCACATTCAAGTCCGTACTCAATATTTCTTCACATATTCACTCAGCATTAGCGTCATCAGTTCTCACCTCTTTCAAATTCCTTTTCCGCCAACGCGATTCTTCTCCTAATATCCCCATTACTGCTGCTAAGTGGATCCATCCGCTCTGGTTTATTCAATACAACTTAAACATTTAACTTAGTTGTCCTAGTCACCGAAAATCTCATTACTTTTATTTTATTGTGGTTCATCCTCGACCCGTGCTTCTCGCATCACTCCTGCAAATGCACTCAGCGAAGCACTCAATAATAATTGCAATCCCTTGACTCTCTGAATTAATTACGTAATTACGCTGAGATATTATCCGTTCTTAGTGCCTGGCTCGACCTCCTCTCCACTATCCACCCTTTTCCTAACGTATTTCTGGGCCCCCTCGTCTACGAAAAAATCCCTTTCCATTTCTAAAACAATCTTTAGTTACCATGCAGCTCTTTTACGTATTCCAACCACCATCCACGAATCATTTCAGTCCCTGTTGATAACTTCTATGTCTCGTCTTTTATGGTGTGTACATTCAAATATGCTCCCTTCTCATTTAATGCGTCTAACTTCCCTCGATACTGAAATTCCTCCACATCCTCGCACTAATCTTTCCTCCTCTTTTCCTTGGCCCTGTTGGTTTCTCTCTTAAGTTTTTTGTTTAGGTCCTTGCACTACATTCCGCTCCTCATATCCGTTTTTACGTTCTCACATTTCCTTCTTCTCTCATCCATCCCCTGAAGCTCCTCTCCCATGGCTCGCTCTTCTCAAAGGTCTCCTTCTCTGTCTATCTCTTTGTTTCCTCTCTCTCTCTAACCCGCTCACTACGGGTTCTCCCCCTTCCAATTCAGAGGTCGTGGGTTCACGACAAGATGGTCTCTTAACTTCGGCAACGGATGTTTGTCATCGCCTTCGAGGTTCAAAACATTTTGGGGTCAGGCGGAAGAGGGGATTATAACCATCTCAATTTCGCCTCAATGAAGACGTTGAAGAGATAAATTCTTATACTCCACCCGCCTTCCCCAAACGTTTTTATTCCTTCGTACATTTCTTATTCATGCTTATTGCGTTAGTCTTCATATCCTTTTATATTCGCTTCGATCAAACTTTCAAGATTCCACTTCGATTCTCTCCTTCCCTTCTAATCATTCTGAACTTTAAATTATATTTCAATATGACTATATTTTGGTCTGAGTATGCATCCGGGAAGCTGTGTGAATTTATGGCCTTGTTTCTAAATCTATGTCAAACCACAATCTAACTGTAATCGTCCTATTTCTCCGGGCATCTTCCATGTGCACCCGAGTGGCCGTCCATCACCTCCACCGTGGCGATGTTTCAATCAGGTCTTATTTATTGCGCGGGCCGTTTAATGAGTCCTTAAGGAAGCATAGAAAAACAAATAATTTCGGTGGAATTATTTAATTTTCCAAAATGATATCTTTTCAGTTTGATACACTTTTCCCAAGGGGGGGGGGTCGCAGAGGGAGGAGGGCGTGGAAGGGGGGAGTTGGCATTCGCCTCGCTTCCCCGTTGTCAGCTCTGCGCGGCCCACCCGGTGGGCGGCCCGCGCGCGGCCGGGGGAGGGAGTGAGTCCTGGGCGGAGGGGGAGGGGCTGCCCTTGGCACGCTCCCAGGGAATAAGAAATCCACAAGGCTTGAACTTCACGCGCTGATTTAGATGATGCAACTACACTGCGTAAGAATCGGAAAGGGCATGTGGCGGGGGATGACAAGGCACCAGCCCTGCAGGCACAACTATTAATTTGAATATATATTTGCTTACATAAAGACTCCCTCGAGTACGCACTTATGCATTCATTTTTGAAGAATCGATTGAATTATTAAATGCTTGTCTTTTAGTAAAGATATTCGGCTTCATGGGCACGATATTGCAATGACGGACGTATCGTGCGACGTAAGAACGAGTAATTTAATCTGTGGATAACGGAATCCATCTCTATTATTTCATCTCGTTGGTGGATTTGGTTTAGATTTAGTAGAATAATAGTGAGTACATGATAAAAGTGTCGCAAGACAATTCAGGCGCTCCGTATTTCTGTAGTCAAAGTATTTTCTGGTCTCTTCGTCATTCAAGAAGCTCCGAACTTAGTTCTTTCGACATTCCCGCCACGAATTCTCTCTTTTTCAAGCACTTCTCAACATCTCTGGATCATTCATTATCCCTGAACCTTTTCCAAACCCTTCATTGACGTTTTTCTTCAATGAACCCAAAATATCTGCCACGTATTGACAAGGTTGGCTAAATAAATTGAAATAACACCACTCTCTTACTTTTTCATTACATTTTCCCACAACCTGGCCAATGACGCCTTAATTCTTCGATGTTAATATTCTTTTACTGCGTGTATCCCTTGAAATATTTGATGCCAGCCTAATACTCAAGTAAGTATTTTCCCATTTCTAAAATGCTTGACACGATTCCATCTATTTCATATTATATGTATTATTTCACTTTCCTTTGATTCCAAAATTTTGGTGGTTTGCTTTTACGGATTTGATAATGCTACGTAACATCCGATCCTTACAGCACGGCGATGTAATCGCCAGTGAGCTGGCCGTAATCTGATTGGAATCCTTATTTAGCTGTAAATCACTGTGTCGAGTTCAAATGATGTAAAGTTGCTTATAATATGGAAATTTAGGTCGTTGATGTGTATCAAGAAAGGTAGGGGCCCTGTAATACTGCAGCGTGGCAAGTTACGTATTCCTCCATTGAACTCAGCCCATCGGCGACTAATTTTGTTTTTGGCCTAATAAAAATTGCGTAATCCATTTTGTCCTTTCTCATTTATGCAATAATATTAAGCTGGTTCGTTTATTTCTCGTGAGGATCCTTGTCGAAGGCTTCCTTGAAATCTATGACGACAGCATCTACTTATAAATCTCTTTCGCTCGGATTCAAGTGATTAAATTATTCAAGAATTCGAGATATCTTTTCTCTCTCCCCGTATTCACACGGGAAGAGAGAAGTACGTATGAGCGAACACACTAATTGTTTCGCGTCAAACTACAGTTTTTGTAAATTATTAAAAATTAGCGGGTAATCACATAAAAGCATAGACCCTCGGATATACAGAGCATAGAGTAGACGATGGATTGCATATGAATCTCTTTGTGCTCGACAGAGAGATAGAGAGGGGGCAGTCAGACACAGGAGTACACTAATTTCCAATTGGATCTACACCAATCTCAAAATGAGAGAGTAACAAACATAAAATATCATTAAATACGCGGATGGAAATCAATGAGGTGAGATAGAACTCAATTTTCAAATTTTAAGATTGACCTGCACTCTCTGATTTTATGGATTTAGTTTTTCAATAGTCGTGTCACCTCACCGAGTCATTCGGCGAATTGAAATTTCAGATAAATACTGAATGCCAAAATATGAAATTGCAACAAGATTCAATATTTACTTTACGAAAATAATAATAATGATGCTAGCTACTTTCCTACCCATGATACCATTAATATTCCAGAGTTTGACTAATTTGGAGACACAACTTACTCGGACAATGGTTAAAGAGGATACACGCCGAGTTAAAAATTATATCGCATTTTGATTTGTCTACATTCCTCCTCGTCTACATTTCCTAATTTGTCATAATTCAATAAGTATTCTAAAGGAAATTGAACGAGAGAGTGGGAGTACCAGGTAACTAGTTTGCCTTCGAGAAAGAGGAGCATTGATGGGCGGTCTTTCAACTATAGGAAAGAGTTGGATGTGATGTTGATGGTTAAGGAAGGCGAACAAGTGAGCGACAGGCTAAGAACGAGGAAACTTCTCTGTGAAAGTCCGAAAGAAGTGCGGAAATTGGATTGAGAGGATAGACGAGGATGGTATAAAAAGTATCGGCAACAATTTTTCCCTGACTTGTGCGTTAAGTGCTTAATTCAGACCGTGTTGCTAAAGTGTGCGCATGATCGCAGATCGTATTTAAATTGATTGAGATGGCATTCCACACCATTATCACTGAAAATTTGACGATACGAAAGATCTGCGCTAAACTCGTCCCGATTGTCTTTGGACGGACGACCAAAAGAGTCGAGTGTCTGCTTGCGATGACCTTCTGCAACGACATCGCGACGATTCCCCAACTTTTTGGGGAATCAACCCCACACCCCATCTCTCATTCTTTACATCTTTGTATCTTTTAAGTATAACCTAACTAAACCAAAGGCAAAATATGGAAATATTTGCACTCTAGTAACAATCATTTTTCCATCGAAGTATTAGAGATTACAGCGAAATGAAGATCAAATACCATAAATATTTAATGAATAAACATTCATCTTCTTCCGTTTCATTTAGGGTCGGGTGGAAGAAGGGACCATGAAGTCTCGATCTCGCCCCTATAAAGTCATTGAATAAATTAATAAATTTACGAGGCTTCGGAATCGCCAAAGCCAACAAGACAAGAGCCACACCCTCTGCCACTGCTCGCACGGGGGGTGACGGAAGTGGAGACGTTCCAATGTCCACGCTATGTAGTCTTTAAGGAGCAAAAGACGGACATTAATCTAAAAACGCGGCATCGTGTTTTCCTGCGATTTCAATTTCTGAAACGCCTTCCGAATCCCATTTTCAGATTTCTGGTTCTCGCTGCTCCCAAGGCCAGTGCTTGAGCGAGGCCATCAAGAATGAAGGCCGTCGAGATGAGCAGCGGAGATATTTCCCGGCGCGTAAGTGAAAGAATAAATGCACCGGCCGGCGTCAAGTGGCGCGAGCGGGGACGACGAGTGTGGGGGGTGCAACGGGGGCAGTTCACGGCGAGCCGAAAGAGTTTGCCCTCGGGTGCTGGGAGTTGGGAAAATGAAAGAGAAGAGAGGGGGTGGGGTGGAGCGGGAAAGAGAGGGGCGTGGCGAATAGATTGCGGGAAGGTGGAGTGGGTTCGGGGAGGGGTGGGGAAAGTTTCAGGGGATGGGTGGAAGAGACCCAGGGTGGAGGTCACGCCACTCAAGCGGAGAGAACGAAACGAAGGGAATCGGGCATCATGCCATCGGCCATCGTGGGTCGCACTCAGCCCCAGTGAGGAGAAGAAGAGCTGGGCAAAAAGGTGCGCCAAAGGGAGGAACCGGGGCCGCAAAGGGCCCCTCCGGGCATTTGGTACGTCTGAAACGTACATAGTACGAGTTTTGAGGGAAGGCGACTGACAGCTAAGGTCATTTGCGCCATAGGGGATGGACAGGAAAGGATGAAGGGTGGAGAGAAACCCGGCGTCAGCATTAGCCTACTCTTAACGAAAGGCGCCAAGAGGTCCGCAGCTAAACGTCCCATCCGACGGACGGCGTGCTCACTCAAAGTGCCCTCCACAAACCACCTCAGGTAGGGATCGAGATACCTCTGAAAAATATTCAACACCGCCGGGATTTGAACCCGCGCCCTAAGGGTGGGACGCCAGTACGTTAGCCCCCGCACCATCTCGATCCCCTCAAACGCACATGTACGACTGTTGCTAGATGGAGAAACATAAACGAGGAACGTGATATACAAGAGAAATGTGTGATAGGACGGACAAATAACCAAGGTTTATTAAATCTCATTTGATGCAAACAGAGGCATAGCGAAAAGAGCATTCTGAAGGTTGGAAAAATATATGCTGGAAGATAGATAACTGAGAAAACAGTGTTTCACTAGTAGAAACATTAAAATTACGCCGGCAAGGAGACATGAAATTACGATTTCTGGCAAGATAAGAGATAGATGTTTAATCGGGCGAGATTGAGAGCGAATAGTTCCCAACAGGCACGTTAATTCATGTAAATGGCATCATGTGCGATTCAGGAGAAAATGGTGACTTGGATTTGCACTTTTCATTTTGAACGTGGAGAAAAATAAATAATTGATGGAATAAGCTCTAATGTCGTGAGGATGCCTCTGGTATACCGCAGGGAAACATGCTCCGTTCCTCCCATTTTCTCCTTTGCCCCAATGCACTGAATTTGCTCATATCAATTGAAAAGTAAGGCTTTCTAACAGCTGCTAACACTTATTAAATATGAGATTCTTGCTTACAACTTGGTGCTGGTTTCCGTGATAGAATCATATTAGGACCTACTATTTTATAATCTAGCTTGCCTCTTCTTGCTCTCGAAAACCGCATTACATTTGATTCGTTTATATCTATTCTCATCCCATATCCATCGCACTGTCCTTCCCAAGCGCTCAGCAATGCTTGCAACTCCTTGGATGCATGACAAATTTAAGATTGATCGTGTGCAAATTTATGATTTTATGACTTCCCCACTGCATTTCATACATTTTCCCATCTCTTTCCATATCTCTTTCGCCATTTCATCCACAAATACGTTGAAAATCACAGGTCATAATGGACACCTCTGCATTGCCCCCCTTCTTAGCACTGTCCATTCAATCTCTCCATCAGCAGCCGTCTGAGACATGCGAAGATTGCTGATAAGCCTTTTATCCCTCCACTCTACTCCTATTTTCTACAAAACATAGATTAATTCTACCCGATTTACTCTATTAAACGCTTCCTCGAAATCTACAAAACATGCAAACTAACACATGAATGTATTCGACGATGTTCCCTTATATCCTACCGGCATATATTAGTGACCTCATAACTGCTATGGCATCACGCATGTCTCTTTCCCCATTCCTGATCCAAAATTCATCAGCCACAAAGTAATCATTTGCTGTGCTTTCCTCCGTCTTATTGATAATCATTAGACCACTTCAGCTGCGAGCGATACCACACTTATTTTTCAATAGTCCTCACACGACTGCCTTTTCCTTTGATTGGAATAGTAATTAACACTCGTCTGACGAAGTCTTCCAGCCAAATTCATCCCTCATTAATTCTTAAACTAATTAGTCCGCAAAAACTTTTCCTATTATCTTTTCCCAAAACTTTAAGTGATTCCTCTAGTGTGTTGTCCACTCTCACGGTCTCAATTGATTTCATTTCCTTCAATGCCCTCAATAAGAGTAGGCCTGGACCTAAGCTATTTTCATCTTCGTCATATTCTCTTTCTATGTCTAAGATTGCTGGTCTAATCTCTTTACCATACAATTCTTCTATATACTCCATCTATCTCTCTTGCATCTTCTCTTGTTCAACTAATATTTTTCCGGACTTATCATTGATTGTCACCACAGATTTTTCTTGCTTACTTCCTCGCTAACTTCCTGTACGTGGGAATATCGTTTTAAATAATGATTATTAAGAAATTACTTGAATACCCGAAAAAAGTTTATTTTGAATATTTATTGATCCTAATGAACATGATGCTTTAACAAATTCCAAAGAAACTGCGGGAGATGCCGCAACATTAACTTTTAACGGAGTCATCCGCTAATGTGCATTTTAATGCAACAATTTCAGAGTGTAAAAATCATTCGCCTTGACTGGGATTCGACCCCAGATCCCTCAATATCCGGTCGAGTGCTTTAGCCACTTAAGCTACCGAGGCGTCCTCTTAAACTCTGAAATTTTGGGGCTTTTAAAGGAACAAGATGTTGTGACGAAATACCGTGTGTTCGGTATTTCGTCACAACATCTTGTTCCTTAAAAGCCCCAAAATTTCAGAGTTTAAGAGGACGCCTCGGTAGCTTAAGTGGCTAAAGCACTCGACCGGATATTGAGGGATCTGGGGTCGAATCCCAGTCAAGGCGAATGATTTTAACACTCTGAAATTGTTGCATTATGATGCTTTAAATTACAGATATTAATTTTTATTTGTTTTGCTCCTGAAAGCTGTAGATTGGAGTAACTGGCCGAATAGGGAAGATAGAGGCTCGCAGTGTGATTAAGTTTCTTCACTTGAAAGATTACGTTAGCCGGAAAATCCACAGTGAAATGACGGCTTTTTATGGAAATGGTAGCCCGGTGTTATGGACACAATTGTGAGGTGGTATAGGATTTTTCAAACTGTCCCTTACACACCGTCCAAGAAGTGGAAGATGCTCCAACACTGAAAAAAGTGGAGGACTCTATCCTATTAGAACGAAGAGCAGCCATCGAAATGATCACGAATGTGATCGTAGTTAGTACGGCAGTGTGTGGAAAATGATTCACAAAGATCTGCACACGTCGAAGGAATCAGCAGACTGGATTCCACAAATACCGACTCCTTTTCAGAAGTAAACAGCTGCTATTGGGGCCACGGCGCGATGAGACGTGAATCAATGCGAAGTGCCTTTGAAATTTTGCCACATCAGCCATATTCTCTCGATCTCGCCCCAAGCGACGTTGTCTTAACTCTAGAACCCATTGTGGGGTCGGAGATTTGGGAGCACAAATGACCTCATGCAAGAGGTGGAACAAAGGTTTTCGACGCAATCTGCTGAGTTCTTCAATGACGGCCTTCGAAAGGTCAAGAAACACTGGAAGAAATTTCGTACAGCTCTTGATGGCCACTATGCAGAGTAGTCTTAGGAATAACAAATAAAAATTAAGCTTCTGTCTCGATTATTTATTAGTAATAATTAAAAGTTTACGGCCCCCCCACGTAGAGCGAACCAATTTCACCCTTCCTCCGCGAACCTTCCATATCGTCGCACTGCGTCTTCCACCATGCTTCTTTTGCTTTATTTGTTGCCCACCTCAATTTTTTATTTGACTCTTCCTACTTACTTCCACCTATATTTTACTAACTATTTACATTACTTTTCAATTCCTTTTCTCATCTATATCTATAATAATCTCGTCCCTAATCCATTATTTCCTTGTACTTTTCCTAGCTGCTGTTCATATCGTTTCGCTTGCGACTTTCGATTTCCCTTGTTTTGATGTAGTCATGTTCAAAGTCATGTCATGTAGTCATGTTCTACAAAGTTCTCAGCTCTCTGTCCTCACTCATCATCTTCTCCATGGCCTACTCATACTCCTTTCTAGCCGTTCCTGTCAATGGCTCCAAATTTTATTTTCGAAACCGTCTTCACTGTCTTTGAATTCCCATGATTTTGAATCTGACGCTACATTTCATGATCACTAAACTGTGATCAGAGTCCGCATCCGCTCCCTGGAAACTGCGCGAATTAATCACGATATTGTTAAATCTGTGCCTAGCCATAATATATTTTAACTGATATCTTCCTTAATACCCCGCCATTTTTCATGCATCCCAACATCTTTTGTGGTGTCTAAACCAAGAGTTCGCTTTGATTAACCCAAGTCTTCTGCAGAACTATACGTATTGCTTTCTCCCCACGGTCATTTCTTGTGCCTAAACCGTAGTCCCTCAACTCAATACCACCTCTTCCTCTACCTGCCGTCGTATTCCAATTACCATTCCAGGAACATTCATGCAAATACCCTATTACTGATACCAATCGACTTCTGCCTCATATACTATCACTCTTGCTTGCGTTGACTACACTTCTTCTTGCCTCTTTATTCAATTTGATCGCAACCCCTCGTTGCCTCTCCGCTCTCTGTTTATCTATATCTATAACTATCACTCCAGTTATCCCCGCTTTCCAACTCACCTCGCATAGACCTAAAATACCTATCTTTCCTATTTCCATTTCATGCTCGTACATGTATGTATATTGGGTTGCGGTAGTCCAGGGGGTAGAACGTTGGACTACTGACCGGAGGGTTCCGTGTTCGATTCCCGGGAAAACCTCTCTGGGCACCTGCAGCTCCACCAAAGCTACGTGATTTTTCGGGTACAAGGTCTTCCTGGGAAACCATAATCGGCACAGGGAAAGGAGCTGCCCCCCATACCCTGATGGGTGAATTTGACACGCCGTCGGGCTTAGAACGGGGTGAACTCTACCATCACCTACTAATCTGATCTTAGGGTTGATTACTGTGTTTATTGTGCGTATGTGTGTGTGTATATATATATATATATATATATATATATATACATGTATGTTTAAAAAATATTTCTTTTATTGCGTCAAGTGGCGCAAGGAAGAAAAGAGATTTAATCGCTGACACGAAGAAGTTCGTCTCTTACGCCACACTCCACTTGGAGCGCCGAACATCTGTTCAAATGCCATTGAAGGCGGACACATAATACGAAACAGAAGTTGTTCTTCTGAATCGTCTGAAAGAGGGAAAAATGAGCTCTCTAATTGGACCTCGCCGAGAAGTGAATTAATTACCTGCCTAAACCCCTCTAAGGTACGCATCAGGAGACGGGGGAGCGTAGGAACCCGTGCCCCTCATCGCCTCCGTTGACCCCGCGCCACTCCGCGAACCACTTCACTCACACTCGGGGTGGGAGCCCTCCCCTCCCCGCCCCTCCCTCCTGCTCGGAACGGGAGCGCGTCCCTCCGCCCGCCTCGCCCCACTGCTTTTATTCCTCACGAGGGTGCAAGTGGTGCCTCCCCCCTTCCACTTCTCCCACCGCGGCCAATTCATCGCAGATTGGATGGGCGTGCGAGGCAACGCGAGACTGAAACAGGACGCGGCAGAAAATAACGTCGACCGAAAGAGAAACGGCTACTCTTTCATCAAGTGAACACAAAAACTATTCAGTTGGGTGCTAATAACTGTTAGTTGCGTTCTCTTCCAATGAGATCCGGGAGAAAATGTGAATGTGCCAATGTGGCTGGGGTCATTGGGTGTGCTTCACTGAAATGCACGTTTAGGTCAAGTGCACGTTGTGTGCTTACTTGCCATGATGCAAGACCTGGTCACGTGCATTAGATCTTAATAGCCTCATTCAACAGATTCAATGGCGGTCTAATTAACTGGCTGCATGGCGAAAATGGAACGACTGACTGATTCCACCCGTACGAAGCGGGTCAACATTCTCGGGCATCCAGTGCGAAAAACTCATTCAACCTGCGCAGTATGTACGTACAAGTGCCACTCGAGTGCGCCCTGTGACAGGACTCTGTTTCCCCTGACCCTTTGTTTCCCTTTCCTGAAGCTCTTCACGTTCTTCAGTCTGATCTTCCCAAATTCAACATTCCCGGAGTCCTCGCGCAGGAATTCAGCCAAACGTAGCAAGGGCGTGTTCGCCTTACTGCTTCATATTCAACGTCTTCAAACGCTTTCAATGGGGGCCGAGTGTGGCCGTTGGACCTCTCTTGTCTCAACTCATCTCGTCAAGAATGGCTTTGATGGGAACGAGTCAAATCGCTTCGAACGATGATTGGAAATACGTGGGTGGAACAGAATGGACTTACTAGTTTATGACAATCATTGAAGAAGGCACAAATAAAGTAGAGGCGTGAAAGTAGCGACATTAGCTGGAAAAATAACGCCATTGCTATTAATTACCATGCAGTGGTCCGGTGAGCATCGATGCTTTGTCGTAGAAATGTTCTTCAAGAACAATGACGGTGTGGTGGCGACGCAGAGGGCGCCGTGGTCTAGCGATGAAACGCATTTTCACCTCTCCGGCTCGGATAAACAAGCAAAGGTTTCGTGACTGCCAACCCTCGCGAACTTCATCAAAGACCTCTTCAGAGTCCTAAAGGGACAGTTTAGTGCGATGTGTCCTCCACAGGCATTATTGGGCCTTACTTTCTTGAATTTCGAGGTTAAACTGTTACTGTGAACTCTGTACGCTATTGTGAGATGCTGGAGAACTTTTTACCCCCCAAAATGGAAGAGCATGGTGAAGAATATGAAAACAGAAGCCTTTTGGTTTCAACAGGATGGTCCCACGGCTTATACCGCCCATCGTTCACGCCAAATCCTGCAAGAACAATTTCACGGCCGCCTGATCTCCTCACGAGGGGATGTTCCATGGCCCCCTCGCTCGTTCCCCGGATATGAGCCAATGTGATTTTTTTCTTACGGGATATCTCAAAGCTAAGATTTACAAAGTTCGACCAAGGACGTTGGAAGGACCGCTTAAGGAGACAATTAAAGATGGCATCGCATCGGGATGACGCATGATGTGCTGAGAACAGTTGTCGAAAACGTTTTTGAACGACTCAACATGTGCATCGCTCTCCAAGGTCGTCACTTGGATGGAATAATTTTTAAAACCTAAAAAATGGCATTAAATGTAGTTTTCAGGAACAAAATCCTTTGTTAATTATCTCGGTTGAGTTTTTTTTACAATTTACACGTCAAATCAGGGAGCTCATTCTGCTTCGCCCTGTATTTCCAGTGTTGACCGCTACGCAGACGATATTTTCTTTCTATGTACGGGAACAGAAAGACAATTTTATACATTTTTGAGGTCGCTGAAATCCCAAAATTCTGTTACTCTTACAAAGCGGTATGAGTATGTCACTAAATTATTTATATGTGGTCCAATTTTCATTGCGGAAAATTTTTTTCTTTTAAAAGCAGAAGTTTTGAATCCATATCCAGGAAGCCGACATTCACCGACCATGTCATTCGCAACTTTTCGCGGTATCCTATCTCTCAAAAACCGCAAATTTGGCACTGGATCTGCAAATTTGGCACTGGATTTAACCGACTCCCAGGCATTCCTATTCGTAACAAGTGGATGGCCAAGTTCATGGATGATCGTTTTCCCTTACAAGTGGCACTTAAATCGTCCTTAACTTCTTAAACCCAACGCTCCAACGATGGGCAGGCGCCCTTTCCTCTTCTGCTCCATGACCTCTAACCTGTAGCATCATCATGTTGGCTGAGAAGATTAAGTATAACTACAATGTTTGTGCACGGCACAAACGCACATGTGCACAGATATGGTGTCTCCCGAATAGAGAGATAGAGATAGATAGATAGATAGAGAGAGAGAGCGTTTGCAGAAAGAATTATGCTCTCCTATGACTTCTCCTTTCCTCCGTAAACATTCCGAATCGTACTCGCCATGGATTCGTTCACCATTGCTTGTTTCACCGCGACAGTCTCCCACTGCAGTTACTTGTTTTTCTCTTTGAACGTGCTTTCTCCTTCCTCATTCCATGTTTACTTCTTCCATTTTCTTTAATATATCTCCTTCATTAATATTTCATTTCTTTTTGTTCAATACTGTAGCCATCCCTTGCTCTTTGTCTTTTCTCCAAGTAAATGACTTTATAGTCGTCACTCCGATGACCTCCGCTATCCTTAATCCCACCCCGCACGGTCCTCATACATCGTATATCACCTTCCTCCATCGCCCGCCCAAAATGTTCTTATTTCCCTGTCCTTAATATCGTCCCATCACTTCAAATCCTTTTTTCCACTGGTTCGACACTCTTCCGTTAACTCTTCGCTGCTGATATCGATTCCGCTCCGTTAGAATTTCGGGAGATGACCGCGTGTGCCGTTCGAGGCTCAGCGGGACGAGTTCTTCGGTCGCACTCGGACTCACTCGTATTTTTGCCCATCGTAAGCTGGCGGGGTAAATTATTGAAGCAGCTTCCTTCCTCGATGTGCGCACTAACGTGAACATCTTTTCAAGGATTTTAAGTGAATGTTTCTTTCTTTTTCCGAACCTTCTAAACAAAAGTTTCTCTCCCTTACCCTTTCCACCAGGTGCTGTCTCTCCTGCCACACACCTTTTTTGCGAATCGCGGGGGATTAATGTAGATGTAGAATTGAGTTTCAATGCTGTAAACGCATGTACTATGGTGAGGGATCCATTCCTAATCATCTATTATGATTATTATGTACAATAATTTAAAGACATGAATTTAAGCTTATTTTCCCGTACGCCTTCAGATTTATTCAATTCAAATAGGAAATGAAGTCTTGACCGAAATAATTATAAAATGGTTACACCTATAAAATTGAAAACTGGAGAATTTCAAAGAAATAAACACGTTTTGTCTGAATATATTTCTATAGTCGACTACTAATAGGCTCCCGATTAATGAATATATCATTCATGAAATTAATTCTTTGGCGGCGTCATCAAAATGAATCGTCTTACAATTTGAAACGGCTTTGAAAAGTGAAAGACGTCCGTATTTCTCTTCAGAAGATACGCACTCATCAGTAATTAAACATAACTGAAACTATTCGGTCATCTTGATCGTAAAACAGAAGAAGATATCGGAAAAATGTGCATATGTCCATACTCAATAATACTCTCTCTCTCTCTGCAAGGCAGAATCGCGCCGACAATATAATATAATACTTAAAGATGGCACAAATATGCATTGCCTCCTCACCCGGCCCTGACACGACTATTGGAACTGGATTTCGGCAATATCATCTCAGGGAATGGCTTTGTATCCCATTCACCATTTTCTAAACTGGATTATGTATAGGTCATACTGTGCTCCATCTCTTAACTGTCACAATCAGCTCACGATTCTTATGCGATAGACCTCCTAGTTACAGGGCAGAGTTCTCTGCAAACATGGGAAACTATAGAAAAAGAATATAAATTTCAGAGTAACGCTACGTATCATTCTAACAATATTTTGATGCACATCTTGAGAGATTATATGAGGACAAGGACCCGCAATATTAATTGCGTATCCCTCGCAAAAATTCAAGTATCAGTCCAACAAAACTTTATTATATGAACATAATACCAAATCTTCACTAAAACACGCATTACAAACATTTGTCCAATTTTACACACTTAAAGCAACTAAAATTTATTTTCCTTCTCATACTTTGGGCACCTGGCGCTGCCCATTTCCTAAAAACTCCCTCAAACTCACCATCCGTCATTTTCTGCTCGGTATTTCCCTCTTCTCACCCTTTCAATGAAATTCCCTATGGTATCTTATCCAGTGAAAACCACTTCTCTTCCACTACTGCCAAATCTTTCCATCCATTCGTTGGAGTCTTGCAAAAATTACTCTTTGCGTCAAGTCACTCCACCTTTGGATGTTTTAAATAGGAGTGACATCGTTCTCCGTTGAACTATGCATCAGCCTCTTCGTTCATCAATGTCATGAAACCAATGGTGGATAATTATTCCCGCGAAAATTTATAAGAGCGAGGTTATTAAAACTAATATTGCAAAATGTATCCGATGGAAGACATTACACAATATTTTTGACCCTATTCGAGGCTAGGGAGATGTAGTATTACGAATACAGCTGACGAAAATTGATTATTCACAATGTCTGACAGTGGAACAATGTTTGTCTTGTGTAAAAAAACTCAATTTTCTTTCTAGAAATATAGAGATTTAAAAGTATTTAAATATCAGCCTCGCAATTGGATCAAACGCGAAACAAAATTAACGCGTCCGATTTAGGCGAAATTATACTTTAAACGTTTGTCAATAGTCACATTCAGTAGGATTCTGCATTATCGGGTTTCACCGCGTCGTTGTTTGATGCTAACAACAGTTTCGCCGAAGTTGCATTCGGCGTCTTCAGGTCGAAGATGAGGGACTCCAGCATACTTGACTGCAAGGCTTTTGTGTGGTCCTTGCTCTGCGCCTTTCCAGCCGTCAAGGCTACTAAGGCGACGGGAATTCAACTGCGTTGTCAGGCGTTTGTTTTTTCCCCTTCCCGCTTAAAAGAGCCTTGGCTTCTTCTTCACAGGAAGGCTGTCCACCGTATTTAGGGAGGCTATGGGACGCTTAAAGCGGTCCCATGGACTGACCTTAATTTCATTGACCCTATGAATAAGGTTTGCTTCTGCCGCTTTCTCATAGAATTTTCCCGAGATTCTAGGCAGAAGGACGTCTAGGGGTTCCAGCTTTCCGTCCTCGTTCATTTCGGTGACGCTGGCGTAACGACCGCGTCCCAATATGTCACGAAGAGCAGAGTTCTGCACCACTTGGATTTGAGCGAGACTCGTTCGCGACACTCCTGACCATACCGCTGCAGCGTAGGTGATGACTGGCAGCACGCACGCTTGATATAGTCTTCGCTTCGTGGCCATACTCAGGACAAGCGGGCGAATAATCGGCCGTAGTCGATTAAGCGCCGCGTATGCCTTTTTACGAACCCGAAGCGCTTGGGCGTTCCAAAGGAGTTTCCGGTCCATCACCACTCCGAGGTAAGTAACTTTAGATTCCCACGGTAGGACGACTCCGTTCACCGATATGTTCAATCCTGGTGGCCCACAATTTCCAGGTTGGAAGATGATCGCCTCCGTCTTTTGTGCGTTAATCACAAACGCCATCGGCAGTACCATTCAAGGAGCTCTGCCACTGCGTTCTGCAGCCTTTGCACCGCAGTCACCTTCTGCCAGGAACGGCATAGGAGGGCCACATCGTCAGCATAAAGAGACAGGATTTCAAGATTCCCTCCACGAGTTGGAATATCGTGGGAGTAAATATTATAGAGCAGTGGCCCAAGGACGGAGCCTTGAGGCACGCCGGCGGAGATCCGACGCACCCCCAAACCCGACCCTAGCCACTGTACTGTGAATGTCCTGTCTCTCAAGTAGGAGTGAACCATCCTGATTGCCCAAGGTGGGAAATGGAGTCGCCTCATCTTCAACAGGAGAGCCGGATACCAGACGCGATCGAACGCCTTACTGACGTCGAAAAAGGCTCCGGCTACCACCGTATCCCTGTTGAAGCTGTCGGTGATGAAATCTGTCGTTCTCACCAGCTGATGGACTGTGGAATGCTGCGCACGGAAGCCAAACTGCTCCTCCGGAAGGATATCATTCTCCCGGACGAAGTCAGTCAGCGGCCATTGCAGCAGTCGCTCGAATATCTTGCCGAAGCCGTCGAGCAAGTAGATAGGCCGGAATTCTCCAGAATCCACCTCCAACTTTTGTGACTTCGGCAGACAGACGATTTTCGCTCTTCTCCAAGTGGTCGGAAAGTAGGAAATCCTGACACAGCCATTGAAGATCGCTGTCAGGCACCTCACTGCTGCCTTCGGAAGCCTTCGGATGACAACATTTGGAATGTTGTCACGTCCAGGGGACTTCCTCACGCGGAGGCGACGTATTGCCCCTATTACGTCTTCAGCTCCCTCTGACGCCTCTATTTGCCTCTCTATTTCGGCAGAGGCGGAGTTCCCAGGATTGGGTGAAAAGCTCCTGGCTAGGTAGTCAGCGATCATTTCCGCCTTTTCTTTGGGGGTTCGTGCCACGCTGTCTCCGTCTATGATTAATGGGTCTGCCCTTTGGGGTGCCCGCAGCTTCCTGCACATCTCCAACACCGCCCCGATGTCGTCATTGCCGTCTTCTGAAAGGAGTTCGTCTCGCAGGTGTGCCTCCCACTAGTCTGATCGGACTTTCTGGAGGGCGTCCCGCACCGCAACGTTAAGCTCAGAGAGCTGCGTCCGCACATCTGCTGTGCGGTATTTCTGCCATTGGCGCCGCACGCTGTTCCGTCGCGCGATGAGGCCGCGAACCGCCGCTGGAAGCGGAACCCGAAGATACGAGTTCCGATGCTCTTTAAGCGGTATCGATGCTTCCATCGCGCCATCTACTGTGCGATTAAGGTAACTGACCAAACGGTCGGCCATCTCTGGTGAGGTCGGTTCCAATGGCTCTCGTGGCAGCTCCCCAGCGATGACGTTGCGGGAACACTTCCAATCAGCCGACGACAAGTCTAGTCGGCGAGTCGAAGGGAACACAGGAATACGTTTCCCCACTGCGAGGATGGTGGGGTTATGGTTCGAGGACAGTTCAACGCATGCGCACATGCTAAGAGACGTCCTTACATTTCGAGTCGCAATGTCGAGAACGTCCCCTCTTTCGTGCGTTGGTGTCGCTGGGCCTATGACCGTCAGGCCTTCGTCATTTGCTAGCCTACGCAGGTTTTCTCCCCTCGGGTTGAAGGATCGTGAATTCCAAGATGCATGCTTTGCAGTCAGGTCCCCCAGGATGATCGATGGGCCGCTGTTTCTCGTGCAGGTTTCTCGGGTGTCTCCTTCCCTACTGCTTGTCTGGGAGCTTTCGAATTTTGCCGCCTCTCCGCCTCTTGGAAGGCGGGACATCGACGTGAGACAGCCGCATGTTGTCCCCCACAATTGGCGCAGATTGCCTCATCACCCCTTCCTCTGGAGCATTCTTCGGCCGCGTGTGCCCCCGCACAGCGCATGCAGCGTTTCGCACACCAGCAAGCAATGCCTATGTGGCCGAACCGCATGCAGTTGCTGCACTGAAGAGGGCCCCTATCTCCTCGGAATCGCTCTACCTTTACAAAGCAGTGGCAGAGGTGGCGGATGTCACCCGGGGCGATGGCGGACGGCGTTTTCATGACGTTCGCCATATGACGGTCTATGGGGACCGGTTTCCCATCCTTCATGATTGTCAGACGACGGACGCTCCGTATTTCGTATCCTAGGGGCCTAAGTCCTTCGGATACCTTGTCTACTGAAATCCAACGGGATATGCCCTTGATAAAAAGCTTCATCCCGGGCACTCGGTCGATGGGTTGCGAGGGATGCTGAATGTTCCTGCTTTTCAGCAAGCAGAGGGTTTTTTCATGTCCTTCCCTGGTGGTTGTTATAATGCGTATGGAAGCCCTTCGGACTTCGAGTCCGAAGTCATCTCCCAAGGCATCAGACAGTTGGTCAATTAGACCCGGCACGTCCGTCACTCCATAGATTACTATGAGTGGCGGTCGAGACATCTGTGTCACCGTCACCGGTTGGGTTTTTTTCCGGTACGGGTGCGTATGCGTTAGGTGATTTCCTCTTCTTCTTTTTAGAAGAAACCAATGTAAATCCCTCGTCGTCTCCCTCCTCTTCCTCAGCACTCAGTGCTCGCTCCGCCCCTTCGTTGTCTCTAACCTGCTGCATTGGTGACTGCGCCTCCAATACTCCAGATGGCAGTGGCTTCCTGCCAGGTGCCATCTTCCGCTTCACTCCGCAAGCAGTCTCCTTCATCACCACTTGGCCCTCTAAAGGGCCGAGATCCGCCACTTCGGAAGGATACTGGCCTATGGCCTCCGTCACCCCCGAGCCCTTTAAAGGGCTGAGTGTAAAGACTTTTTCTCCCAATGATCCCTTCGCCGCAGGCTTAGAGCCTCCCGGCAAGATTGCCGGTGAATCCTTGCCTTTTTGATGAAGGTTCCCTCGCTGAATTATTTCCTTTGTCGACACGAAGTCTCCACGGGAATTTACTCGTCGGTGCGTTTTCCTCGTCACCTGGACCTCCGGAAAAGCAGAGTTACTTGTAGACATCCGGAGATAGTCCCGTTCGCTCCTCAATCAATAATGATGAGGGACTCCAGCATACTGGACTGCAAGGCTTTTGTGTGGTCCATGCTCTGCGCCTTTCCAGCCATCAAGGCTACTAAGGCGACGGGAATTCAACTGCGTCGTCAGGCGTTTGTTTTTTCCCTTCCCGCTTAAAAAAAAGCCTTGGCTTCTTCTTCACAGGAAGTCTGTCCTCCGTGTTAAGGGAAGCTATGGGGCGTTTAAAGCGGTCCCATGACCTTACCTTAATTTCACCGACCCTACAAATAAGGTTAGCATCTGCTGCTGCCGCTTTCTCAAAGAATTTCCCTGAGATTCTAGGCAGAAGGACGTCTAGGGGTTCCAGCTTTCCGTCCTCGTGCATTTAGCGGCAGTACCATTGAAGGAGCTCTGCCACTGCGTTCTGCAGCCTTTGCACCGCAGTCACCTTCCGCCAAGGGACTGAGACTTTTGAGGGACTCAGATTTTTGCCACCCTTATATAGGTGGTCCCGTCTAGAGGCTGCTTGCTGATTGGTCCGTTTCCGGAGAACTCTTTTCCACGCGTTGTGGAGATGGTCGCCTTCATCTCTGTTAATGTTCTCCGGGTTTTTTGCGATCTCAATTGCTTCTCTAATTAATCGTGGGTAGCATCTACTCTCCTTTGCTATTATGTTTGCTTTTCGGAATAAGATCTCGTGACCGGATTCACTCCATTGGTGTTCTGAAATGGCCGATAGGTGAAACTGCTTATTTGTTGTTGCCCGAAGGTGTTCCTTCATCCGAACTTTCATTGATCGGCATGATTCCACGATGAAGGCTTTCCCACATGAGCAGGGTACTTGGTAGACCCCTTCGTATAGGTCTAACGGAATTTTGTCCTTCGGTCCAGGGAGAGGGTCCGCTATTTTCTTGGTGCAGATAAATCTTGTCACCACGTCATGCTTTTTCAGGACTCTGGCGACCTCATACGCAGCCATATGGTCACATTCAGTAATCTAAAGGATAATTTTTGGATTTCATTTGAGACAATTTATTATTAGGTAATCTACCGGTTCAGGTAGGTTTTTGGATGGACATAATTACTAATTCAACAATTTGTGACCCCCAGCAAAACACAACATCCCACTCTACATCAGGTCCCTCTTCATCTCTGAGTACTTTCTTCCTCCCTTCATCCCGTCCAACATCCCTATTCTGTTCCTTCCCTTTACTCGTTTGCCTTACATTCTCCCCTCAAACGCAGTATTCAATATCTCACTGCCGGTCAATACCCCCTTCATCCAATTTTCCTGCCTCCATAGAATTGCTCCCAACAAACCCCTCTCTTCGCCCACCATACCAAGTACTTCCTCATTTGTTTTCTTCTCTGTCCATTTCACCTTCTCCCTTCGTCTCAACACCCACATTTCAAAAGCCTCCAGTCTACGTCTATCCTCCTGCTTCAATGACCACATTTCCGCGCCGTACATAGCTACGCTCCATATAACAGTTTTTATGAGTCTTCTCTTAACATCCTTACTCAACGTCCCTCTCATCAACTCCCTCCTCCTTGTGAAAGCCTCTTTGCCTAGCGCAATTCTTCTCCTTACGCCCCAACTACTTTGACCGTGTTAGTCCAAAACACTGCCGAGATACGTAAACTGTTCTACCTGCTCTAGTTTTTGCCCTCCTATTTTAATATTTAGCTTAGCCTTTTTATTTATAGAAAATCGCATGACCTTTGTTTTATTAATATAGATTTTCATCCCATGCCTGTCGCACTGAATTTCCAATTCACTCAGCAAAGCTTGCAACCCCTTGGCTGACTGACAAACTAAAGCTTGGTCATCAGCAAACCTAACTGATTTTACGAATTCCCCCCCAGTTTCATTCCTACCTCCAGTTCTTCCCATGTCTCTTTAATCATTTCCTCTGCATACAGGTTGAACAGTAACGGTGATAATGGGCAACTCTGCCTTACACCTCTTCCTAATACTGCCCATCCGGACCCCCCGTTTCCCACCCGCACCTGAGCAATCTGAGACATGTACAGGTTGCGGATAAGCCTCCTTTCCCTCCAATCTATTCCTATTTTCTGCAATATACTTATTAGTTTTTCCCAATTCACTCTATCAAAGGCTTTTTCGAAATCTACGAAACAGGCAAATACCTGCTGGTTGTGTTCTATATTCCTCTCGATTAATAATCTCATTACTGCCATGGCATCACGCAATAAACTGCTAATAATTGTATACATAAGACTCTCTTTAGAAATCTTTTAGAAATGGAATGAGGGTATTCCGAAAATGCAGTTTCTTTTCCGAAATGACATTTTAAAGGATGTGATATAAAATGCCTCAGTCTTAAAATATGACTCCTATTAATTTTTATTTTAATAAAATACGCACGAAGAAAATGAATAAGATTCAAGGAAAAGATTATGCAACCAATCGAGACGACGGCTTCCAAAGTAAAACTGGAGAAGAAGAAAAGAAATGGACGGACAATTCAAACATTTCCCTGCAATGGAAGGCATTGAAATGGCAATCGGAACGACAACTATCGATTACAATGCGTAACTTATTGAGTGTACCTCACCGCTGAAGCCTTCTCGACGACTGAATATCCGCAAACGAAAAAATTCATCATTCGCTATAATCTCGACTTGAATTTGGCGAAAATGCTTGCTCGCTTGACCTCCCTCGTGGAATTCAAACTCCTCCGGTTCCTCCGACTGATTCACCCGCTCGTGCTCGTCAGCAAAATGTAGGACTTCCACCGCATAAAACTCGATCCCGGTCAAAAGGGGAATGATTTTTGCGCTGCGAAACGGCCGCATTTTTTCCCCATGGATTTTCAAGGCAGTAGCTCAAGGCTCTCTCGGATCCGCTCCGGCGCGTCTTAATCGAGAATACTCAAGGAGATGAGAGGATTGATAGGGGGCTTCAGATTTTAAAGAATCTCTTTAAAGGAAAGGGGGCGTTGAGAGCGATGCGGAGGGCAGAGAGCCATCCATTATAGCGGATGGCGGCGAGGCGAATCGCCTCCTCCTCCTCGCGAATAACCGGAGTGTGCAAGGGGGGCGTGGGGGAGGGGCGGAGGGGGAGTGGGGAGGGGAGGCAACAAGAAGAGCACTGTCGACACTCCTTTTGACCAATGGTTTACATGTTTACAATTCCAGGGGAGGAATTCAAAGGAGGCGAGGGGAACCATCTTCTAGGTGGCTCTCGGTTTGGAGGGAAGGGCCTCGGGTCAAGGGGGCGGGGAGCGGGTGCGGGCGCTCCAAGAGGTGGGGCGAGGGCAGAGAGAGTGCGAGAGTCTGAAGCATCAGGGTCAGGGGAAACCTGATTCTCTTGCACACCATTCACCCGATATTTGCCGGCTGATTTCCGTGTTATTCGACTCTCAGTCAGATTTCAGTACTTATGCTATTAGAACTATATCATATTATCGATCTGGGTGGTGTTAGGTGAAATCTCCTGTCAACGAACAAATGAACCCGGCATTGCTACAACACTCGTCAACTTCCTGCACGGCAACCAAGGGGAATCCGAGAGAAAATGTTAGCTTAAGAAATGAATAACGTTTTTTCATAAATTTATTGCAGAGGAAAATTATAGAGGTCAGGTTTCCACCGCTGTTAGAACTACTTTATGATCGAAATGAATAAAAATTGATCGCATATGGCTGTGAAAGTGGTACGACATGAGCTTTAGACGTTTCGATTTATTTTTTAAGGTAACGACATAGGTAAAAATGAAGAATATCTGGCAAATTAAAGTCTCGGGTGAACTCGATTGAGGGAGGCGGTGACGAGGGGCGAGGGTCACGTGACAAGGAACACGCACGCGCGCACGTTTGTGACCAGAGGGGTGATGAGGAGGTGTTCGGGATGGTCAATCACGTCGCGTGGCCGAAGTCCAAGAATAATGGCGATATCTCGGGAATTTTCCTGTCCACTGTTCGGATTGTCTTCCTCACTCATCCTTATGCAATATCTATGAGCGCAAAATATTTGCTCTACATAATGGACGAAAGCAAGTTCACGCATGCGTAAAGATGCAAATGAAAGGGACTTAAAATGAGATAACTGCCTACTCAAAGAATATTCACCGCAGCGACAAAGCTCTCCTCCATTGGACGAATAAAAGTGGCGAGGTGTACATTTCTGAGGGCTCGTCTGTGCCGGGCGATTAGATGACAGGCATTTGCCACAGTCGACTCCACTTCCAATTAAAGTGAGTAGATTACTTTATTTCGAAGACTTTAATCTTTTGCGAACAGTATTTCAATCAACCAGCTATATAAACCAAAAAAGCATGCAATATTCATCCATCCCATTCTTGACAGAATGGTTAATAATGTTGACATGAAATTCGTCCTCGAAAGTTTCGCTTTAAAAAAACATTTACAACTACGTTTCTGAGCACATCGAATACTCATTCCCTTCCCTATCGCGACTGAAATTTCAATTTGGAGCACATAATATAATAAAATTGTATTAAATAAATATTGGATATATTATTTCGCGGTAAATGAAAGTACTCTGAAGAATGTTTAATTATATAAGGAATTATAGAAAAGACAATTGTAATGGCAAGCATTCAACTCTACGGTAAAGTCTACTGTGAATGCATATTCCAATGTGCATTAAAGCTAATTAAAAATTGGAATAAAAAGAATTTTAACGAGGCTTAATATTAATTTTGTTTACGCTAGGCTTAGGTTATAACTGGCATTTGACAAAACACACTTCTCTACACGTAGCCATGACTACGTAACTGGACACTAAATAAACTGAAACTCCATATTAGATATGAAATCAACTGAATACATACAATCCTTTCATAGTCTCTACCTCATTTTGTTGGTATATTGGCCAGAATATCATAGAAAGCATAAATAGAACCATGGGAACTACCGGTGGCACAGGGACAAGATCTGCCTCCCCACTTCATCCGGATGCGTGAATTTTACATTCCGTTGGGCTTAGCATTGGGTGAGATTTGCCTTCACCTATCAAACCGGCCTTCGGGTTGTTGACTGTGGTTACCTATCATTCCTGTAATGGTGTCACGCCAAAAATGTATTGGAGAAGGCAACGGGAAACCACGTTCATTATTTTTTTATACATTCATTATCTCTTTGGATGATAAAACTGCGGCTAAGAGCCATGGCAGCAACAAAATTCAACTTTCTGAACCTTGTGTCGTGCCCAGCAACGGGAGATTCAAGGCTTTCGCGATATTTTATACTATATACGCGATATATTTATATCCCGCGGTATATATATCTTACACGATATATTTATATTACGCGGTATTTGCATAAAATCCTTGCAAAGCGAAATCGACAGTAGCAGCACAGAAGAGAAAGGACCAGAAGAGTTATAATAGTACTTAGAATGTTACATCCAGTGCAAGTTTCCTGTTGGAGACAGGTAAATTAGAAAATATAAAGCGAGTTATGGAGAGAGTTCATAAACACATTGATTATAGCGCTGTGTGGAGTAGGGTGGAAGGATAGCGGGGAATATTGGAGCGATAATTATAGGTTATAACCGGATGAACAGGTAGGTAGCACATCAACTTCTCGGGGGGTCCACATCTAATGATTCCTGGAAGTCAAAATTCACAGCATCCGCTTGCATATTCCCATATCTCGATTTCAGGATGTCGTGAATGAGAAGACCAATTGAGTTTCACGTGTTCCCCGTTTCCTCAACACGTACTGTTTTGAGATATTTAATATTTGAATACCCTGCAAGGCACCGCCTGGATGTGTGGCAGGGGGAAGGGGTTGTTGAGGCAGGATATGTTCCTCTTCGCGAGAAAGCCATTTTACAGCTGAAAATGATATTCACTGCGATTTCGTATGAAATCAATGTATAAATAATCAGTCCCTAAATCGCTTGTGTCCTCTCTATCGCAGTCTCTCCCTAGCTTTTCCCACAAACCTCATTCTTTGCTTGGACTTTCCTCATTTTATTGTTCTCTACCTTCACTGTCATTTAATTTGAGTATGTGTAGGTGTATTCTTAATTAATATATGTATGTATGTAAGGGTGTATATGTGCGTAATTATGTATGTATTTATGTATGTGTATGCATGCTTGTACGTATGTTCATGCGTGTATGTGTGTATGTATGTGTGTGTGGATATGTTTGTATATGTGTAGGTATGTGTATGCATATATGTATGTATGTGTGTATGTGTGTGTATATATATATATATATATATATATATATATATATATATATACATATATACTTTTTTCTTTTCGATGTGCAAATCTGTGCTAAATGAATTGATGTCTGTCTATATGTATTTATGTGTACATATGAATGTAACTATAAGTTTAATGCCTAATGTAATATGTATACGACGATGGGTTAAATGGAAGAAGGGATCATTTGGTCTCAATTTCGCTCAAATAAAGACCTCTATCTCTCTATCTATAAAGGAATATAATTTGTGCTAGCTTCCAGTGGCAAGGTATTGAACGTTCTATTGACTTTCAAGAGGCTTCTTTTTAAATTTCTAGGTGCGATATTAACAACATTACATTTAACTATTGCATCAGGGTTTACTTTCTGACGTGGAATTTTGGCGATTTCTTTTCTTCACTGGGTCTATAATATGTCGCTCTTGACATGTACGTGGGACTTCGTTCATTTCATAAATATTTTATTGTAAATGTTCAGAAAGAAATTGCTTAACGTATTGGTGATTTTTCGCTGCCTGCAACAACATCAAATCTTGCGTCCGTGCTTGTACGAGATGAACTTTTCCATCCATCCAACCGTGCATAATATGTTGCCAAAAACATTTCCCAAGTCGGTTCTTTGTTTTTGCGGCGAGGTTCTAATATGAATTAGTGCAGCTCGTATTTTAATATCACCCGAAGCCAATTGATGTCACTTTTATTGAATAGACATGTATACTTTACGATTTTCGCTAATCACTATCACGAATGTAGTTTTCATTTCGCCATATAAAGTTTTATGTGACCGCTAGGACCCTAGCCCTAGTCCATTGCCCATTTTTTTCAAAATATTGTGTTGTGTTTCTACGAACAAATGCGAGGAATACTAATCAAGTACAGAGAGACTTATACATTTTCCACCTGAATATTATTTTTTGCCAAATGATAAAAAGCGACAAATGTTTGCTGCACAAGATCGGCGTTCGAGTTCAGTCAAGGAATAAGTACACTCTGATGTAGGAGTCAATGCAAATTACGCCCCTTTGGATCAAAAGTATTGAAACAACGTTAATTTGGTGATGTTCACATGTGCGTAGGTATACAGGGACACAATTTCTGAAATCCAAATATGTTTCGTATGCTGAATGAAGATGGTATGATATTCTACAAATTTGAAATTTAATACATAATCAAAAGAAAATATGACATATCCTTATCGTTGTTGGTGGTCATTCTTAGGATTATGAAACAGTAACTCCTCAATCGGCTATCCTATTTGTAAGTACTTGAATCTCCTATACTTCTTCAACTCCAAGCATTCCATTACCGGGTTGAAGCTTCTCACTCGGGTCTCCGTCCGAGTTCTTCCCGTCGGCATCTCCCAGCCGGCCCTGTCGAGCGTCCGCCCACATGCACTCCGCTCGCCTCTCTTCCACCCAGCACGCCTTCGACTTTCCCTCATCGGCTCGACCCCAGCCTCCCGGCAATTGCGCCACTTCCAATCCTGGCTTCTCTGCTATCGTGGCAGTCATCTGTTGGGGAGGACACTGAGTTCCTCAATCTCTGCGATAACTTTTTTTACAAAACAATGCTTAAAGGACATCTCTCTATGCTGACGCTAGGAGAATCACCGTAAATTAAAATGGTCTTACACCAAGGAATGTCAAGGACAACGTAGAAGTTTACATTCTCTAAAGGCAGATAGTGGCAGAGCTCTTACAGAAAGCCCAAGGCAATGTCTCTCTCCGAGCATATTCAAAAAGAGATATCTCAAGCACCGGAAGAGATAATGGCTGACACACAAATGTCCCGGGCAGGTATGGGAAAGCAGCCTGGAAATATGAAAACCAAGTAAAAACCCAGATCCGGAACAATATCCTCGCCAGGATGCTGATGGAGCTTGAAGGAATGAAGAAAGAAAGAAGGGTTCTTATTTTAAAAACTGTCTTGACATTAGATCGAAAGAAGTTCAGCCAGCAGATGTCGGGCCACCTTGTTGCAATTTAGACCTTGACATTGAGGCGATGTAAGAAATGGAGATTGAAATTGAATTGCAGGAAAAGTTGAACCAATAAAATGTTACATTAATATAAAAGAGCAAAAGATATAAATCATAAAGCCGAACGGATTGGATTGATCATCTCCGAGCAGGGCGAAAATTCGCTGTTTCACCAAAAACAAACCTTTGGCACCTCAGCGGAATATGTATATATATGTCGGTCTCGAAGATGTTATATGGCATAAGACGGCAACAGTTTCATCGCTGCTTCACATTAACAAATGCAAAGACTTCATCAATGCCAAATTCGTAGTGCTCCTAAGGACCCGGACACCAAAATCAGATCCAAATCTATTCCTTCATGCGAGGCCTTGATACCACAACCCCGGGAAGCCCTCGTCGCCAGTGAAAATGCATCCCAAGTCGCAACAATGGGTCGGCCTTCCGAAAATCCATAAAAGTGTGATTCCCATAGGCTGCATTGTTTCCAGTGGGTCCCCAAATTCCACAGATAAGAGTGACAGCCATTCCAAAATGATATTTATTGACGACCTTGGTTTCACCAACGTCTGTGGCATTATCAAGTGAGCATCGGGCATCAAGAAATATCAGGAGTGGAATTGCAGTGTTTCTGCTATCTGCACAGCGAAGAAAGTCCACCGATTACGTAACGGTTAAATCAGTATCGTATTTCAGGGAAATGCAATGAAAAGGCAGAGCAGAGCGAGGCGTTATTCATGGTTAGTTAGGCCACAATTGGAACACATGGCACATATTTAGAAAATGAAGCGGGTGAAGAGGTTAATTGAGAAACTGAAAACGTTTCAGCGGAAGTCCGTATCAGTTGATCAAAGTGGCAGCTAAGGAGGAGCAAGCGGGAGTGGTTAGTCGGAGAAATAGGTTGGCACCCCTGGATCCGGGAAGAGAGCGAACTAGGCGTACATAAAGGCGGAGGCGCCCTCCCTTTGCTCGTGCCACCCAAGGTAATTATAATGGATCGATTATATTATTAGAGTCGACCACCGCGATGAAATAATGGAGGCTCCGTCGTCGACTGGTTCACGTGTTCGTTCTACTCTCGCAAGATATGTAATCGTTCATGAATAGAAGATATATAGAATGTACTCAAAGAAAAAATTAATTAATTTTTAAAATCCCATTATTTGAAAATATACACCGGTGGCATTTGTAACCGAGCGTTTTCCAGCATTAGGCAATGTTATATTTAATTATATGTAAGTGATAATAGTTATGCATGAATGGCTGGCATCCTAATAATCCCCGCCATGCACCTTTGCGGTGATACGTCTCTCCTTTCTGCATCCATTTCGATTGCTGGTTGCAAGGTTGCGAGAGTCGAGAAACAACATTCCTTTGCAGACATTTATACTTTCTAGGATATTACAGGAGAGAGATGTTAAGAAATTGGTTGGTAACTGCTGGGGTCTTTTTCATTTCCACGTTTAAAGATAGGTGAAGCGTCGGCTATTTTCTAGTCGAGCCGGTCTATTTCCACTTTATCTATTTTCCACATAATATTGAACAGGTTTGCCTAATCTTTATTGCCTTTTTCTTATCTTGATCTTAATTCGTTTTAATTGATAACATGGTTAAAACCTCGGTAAATATCAATTCATATTACGGCGCCCAGTTAAATTCATGTACATTTGGAACCTTTGATGGCATTCTTATAGAATCGCGGTACTACTTTTGAGTTTTAAAATACTAAATTGCCAGGACATGTAGTTTACATGTAGTCTTGTAGTTTAATCCTCGCGAAACTCCAATGCTGAACAATTCTCCAATAAATAAGGATGTCACTCCTAAATGGAACATTTATGATCGGAGTAATCAGTTATTTTCCATTTTGAGGGTTACATTCCAGAAGGATGTAACCATAGCGCTGTAACTATTGTTTTAATTCTAGTGCCAGAAGTCTCGCTTCTCATTCTGATTTTAACGTTTATTTAGACTTGAATCCCACATAATTTGTTATTCCCGAATGATCGTCGCTTGATTTTAGTGTGCCATTTCCACCGCCGGCCATGGCGACGCACTCCTCCGCCATCTTCTCTCCTCCTCCTCCTTCCCATGGGCCCCCCTCCTTCCCATGGGCCCTCCTCCACCCCATGGGCCCTCCTCCACCCAATGGGCCCTCCTCCTTCCCATGGGCCCTCCTCCTTCCCATGGGCCCTCCTCCTTCCCATGGGCCCTCCTCCTTCCCATGGGCCCTCCTCCTCACACCTGGCAATGCTTCCACTGCACTGCACCGCTCCCCTCGAGGCAGCTCCATTCCCTCCGCGCTCCATCCTCACCGCGCCTCCTGCTTCTCGCTTGCTCTCCCTTCCTCTGATTCGCTGTTTCGCAGTGAGAGTGTCCTCGTCATCCCTCCATTGCGACCCGGACCCTTCGAAGCCTTTGCCGGTATTCGAGGTCGCACCCACGGCTCACCGCCATCTTCCCTCTAAGTGACGTGCGTCCATGTTGACGTTAAATATTAATTTGGAGAGTAATCATTTGTGCCATCGCAAAGATGTTTCCATAATTTTCACATTTAACGCTTTACTGTAAAAAAAATTCCATTAAAGTGCAATGATGACCATAAAATTTGCTGAGAAAGGACGAGAGAGAGAGAGCGAGACGTCTAATAGTCAACAACTACATCCAATGGGACATATTTTTAAACGATGGCTCAGTAGAAATGCATTATCAAAGGCAGCTATCATTTTCGCAAACAACGCATTACAGTCCGCATTGAGGTCGATCGTGGTTTAATGAACACCAGTGAGGAGGGACGAAAGAGGAAAGGTCTGGAGAAGGGTAGGATGGGTGAGGGAGAGAGAGAGGGGAGTGTGGAAGTTTCTGAAGGGAAAACGCAGCGAGAGTGGGAACAACAGGTCCCTAACGAGCTGTCAAGCTCGGAGCGCACTTGTCGGACGAAAAAAAAACAAATGATGAGTTTGGTATGCGCCCAGAGATGACGGACGTGGGGAGCAGTCGAGGGGTGGGTTGATGGGTGGGAGGGAGGGGGAGGGTTAGAAAGGGGAACAACGCTAACACTTCTTCTCGCCTGAAATTCGTCTGATATTGCCGAGCGAATGCGGGAACATCTCCAGCATAGGAAAGGAAAAGTTGGAAACAACAAAAGCCATGCATCCTGAGTCACAGGAATAAGCCCGAGAAGTGACGGGCTCAACGGATGAGCCAAGATATTGCAGAGTCATGCTCATAGAAGTAGAGACATAATTCTGCAGTTTTATCGGCGCAGTATGTAAATTTCATTTTTAAGTGAATATTCACTTTTTTATTATATATGTTATATTAATCAACTGTTGGATTAGCAGTATTATAGACAAGGAAATTAAGTTAACACAAATGGCGTCGACGTTGGGGTAGCAAGAAAGGAAAAGCGATTTGTGGGCCTCAAAATGGCGACGAAAGTAATAGAGCTGCGTCCAGACTCATTCGGCATTTGGGCGGGCGTGCATGCATTCTTCAAGGTGGGCGCCTAGATGTAAGCAAGGCGCCCGATGAAGAAAGAGGCAGCTTGAGTTTGGACACTCTACCCAGTAGTACTGCCATCTGCTAAAAGTTAGGAATAATAAGATGATGTCTGAAAGTAAATATTTTGATATTTGAAATAGATTGTGCAAACATTTCTGTGCGGTTGCAAAACCGCGTAATGGCTTTTGCGTAATTCAGAGTTCACTTTACAAATTAATGTCCCAGTCTTTTTTTTCCAAGTTTTTCATTTCTTTCTTTAAATTTAGTACCTTGATTGGTTTTGGCACTGATTTCGTATTCATTTCCTCTTTTCGGACTATATTTAGTTAGACGAACTCTATAAAAAGTTTTCTATCTTTGGCTTTAATTACTAGGCCAGATAATATTGCATTTCAATAAATGTAAACTTTTTAACGTTACGTAGTATTTTACTCCAGGGTAATTTTTCGGTCAAAAATCCTCGTCAGTAATTGTTTTAAGATGTGTTTTGTGTCGTGATTAGTTCATTCATATTTATACGGTGACTCCTTCTGCAAAGGTTTGACCAAGGAATTATGATTACCCAGTTGCACGGATATACTAGATATTATATTCTTAATAGGGCATTTCTAAATACTTACACCCTCCAAACAACATTACGATTGAAGATTATTTTCCGTAATGTTCACACAGCAAAATAAGATTTAACAAACACACAAACGAGGCATGGATACAAAGACGATGCTCTTAGTCATTATATGAATCACCAAACAAATAAATACGTTGTTACCTCTTCATTTCAAATATCTGAATCCAATAACTTGATAAAATTAAGTTATTACAAAAATTGAACTACATTCATGGGGAAGACGCCAAATTTCTCTTGCCTTTGGAAAGCTCCACCTTTTCCCACCTCGCGTACATAAAGCCTTCATTTTTTCAGCCAGTGAATGAGTGCCCTCTTAAAGAAATAACCAATGTTATTTTGACAAACATAGATGAAGCACTCCCACAAATGCGATTACTCTTATGCTAGTTGTCTCGCTTATAGCAGCATTTGGCATGATGAAGTTGCAATATTCCGTGTTTAGGATACAGTTCCTGTGTCCTACATGCGGAAGCCGAAATAGGCGCCTAAATTTGCACCCCCTCGCTGTCCAACGAGTTTGGACACCCTTTCTAATGACGCCCACACTAAATTGAGAGATTTAGGCGCCAAAATGGTGAGTCCGGACGCAGCTTTAGAATATTCACATTCATACGGCGCCAACACAAGCATCTCCATGCGAAATAAAATAATAGGGATATTGGACCTACATTACTTACAGGGTTTATAGCTTTAAAATCCATGACGGAAGCTGATTAAAGTACGCAGAATTTGAAAGAAATATTGATCAAACACATTTTTTAATTAATATCTAAAAAATCAAAACAGATTCTATTCAAATTATGTAAACTCTGATTTTTCGAAACATTCCGAGGGTAATTACTTATTGCTAAAGGACACTATGTCAGCAGTAAAAGCTTCATAAACCGCTACATCTAACTAAAAGGAAACCTCTATTGAGGTTGTAAGATCTAAGCTATTTTAATGACTACGTAAAACTGCATCAAATTCGAAGCCTACTAATTTAAAAACAAAATGGTAATTTGAAGCGTTCATTGGATTAGAAAAGAATAAACTATTTCTGAGTCATACTTACCTCTGTGTCTATTGCGAGCTAGACAAAAAGACGAATGCAGAGTAAGAAAGGGAAAAAAAGGAAACCTATTCTTTTCATTTGGAAACATAAGAGGCTGTAATGACAAGGAATTAGTCGAAAGATTCGGTAAACTGTTTACGGACGCCAATTAAATACTTTATCTGTCAAAAATTGATAAAATTTAATGGAGTACAGAGATGAAACAAGAACACTCTGCAAGATATTAAATGGCAGTGATGGAGAAACACCAGACAGCTAAAGCCATGCGAAAAGAGACACCGAATAAATAGTTTATCTAAAAATATAAACTTACAGACAAATTACATTTTTATGATAAACATACCTAACATCAATTAAATGCAAATATCAAGATTGAAAACACACATGTTTGTACGAGGGCGGTTCAATATGTATCCGTGTTTGACGACAAAGGGCGTTCCTGAGGGAAGTTTATGTTATTATCGTGTGCTGCCATCGATCAAACGACGGTGAAACAAATTTCAGAGTGATTTAATGGTTAGTTTGGATTTGGTGGCCATTCGAGAAAGACGTGTTTCGTGATTTTCGCTAAGATGTCAAAAGAGCAGTATCGTTCGCTAATTCGCTTTTTGTTTTTGTTTGGAAGAAATGCGAGGAGAGAAAAGCAAAGTTGGACGCTGTTTATGGGGACACTTCACGCCATCTATGACCACAGTTAGATATTGTTTCAACGAATTTAAACGCGGGCGAACATCTGTTTTTGATGATGAGCGACCAGGACGCCCGGCAGACGTGGTTACCGAGGAAATCATTCAAAACAGTCCACGCCACGATTCTCGCTGATCGACGAACGAAAGTGCGCGAAGTAGCAGAGGCCGTGGGTGTGTCGACCGGAACGGCAATTAGTATTTTACATGATAAGTTGGCGATGAAAAAATTGTCGGCCCGATGGGTGCCGCGATTGCTCACGGTGGACGACAACCTGATCCGGCTGCCAACTTCGAACCGGCCGGCAAACTGCACGAACCACGTTATGAATTGCTGCCGCGTCCCCCGTATTCGCCCAATCTAGCTCCCTGCGACTTTTTCTTATTGCCTCACATTAAGAAAGGGCTCGCGGGAAAAAAGTAGCTCAAACGAGGAAGTTATCGCCGAGACAGAGGCATATTTAGGAGAGTTCGAAAAATCCTATTTTTTGGATGGGTTTAAAAACATGGCCGGAACGTTGGGGGAAGTGTATCTGTCTAAACTATGTTGAAAAAAATGTTTTTGAAAAAATGGTTTCTTCATTTCTAACACGGGTACTTATTGAACCGCCCTCATGCACACATATTTCGTCGGGATCAGTGCAAAACATCGAATGTTACATGAAAAATAAATACGGCCACTCAATTAAAAGGAGCGGAATACCCAAAGAAATATCACACACATAAAAAATGGGCGCTCTTTGAATTTTTTGGAATTTGAAATCATCAGAGTCGCCAAAGATGTAACCAACAATTGGTACAGGCTGATTAAAAAGGATGCTGAGGAGGTTGTGCATTTAAAACAACAGAAGTATGCAATAGGAGCCGTTGAGTAAAGTTATGAAGTTCTACATTTAGATTGATACTATACACACATGCACTAATAAATAGAAATACTCTAAAAGACAAATGAATAACAATAAACGTAGGAGATTATAATCACATAGAATATCTGAAAGTGTTGGAATGAGAACTGTTACTCGGGAAAACTGACCGAGGAGTTATCCTCTTGCCGAAATAGACAAAGACGAAAACAATATCGCGTGTAGCAAGGAAACTAGATGCCTCATCGTGACGCTATTTACTTTTTCAGGATGTCTGTACGTAACAAAACACCACCGTCTTAAGCAATTTTTCAAATAATTATGCCCATGTATTAAATATGTAGTACTCATTATTTTCAAAGGTATTACTACAAAGTTATTGCCAGCAGTCGTTATGAGAGTTAATTCCCTTTTGAGATCAGAAATCCTTCCAGAGAGTAAGTAAATCGTTCGCCCAGAATACAGCTAATCTGCAATACATCACATTAGAGATAAATGCAGCACGATAGAGCACAAACGAATTGACTTTGACGGAGGCCGGCAAACTCACTCGGTGATAGCATAGCATCGCGAAAGCAGCGCCGACTCACAATGCCTCGCGGTCGGTTGGTGGGGCGGCAATCCCCCCTTCCCCCGCCCCGCTCCACCCCCACCTCCTCTCCCTCCCGATGACATCCGATCCCTTCTCGGCTCCACACTGGCTTCTTCATCTTCCCGCTTCCCTCTCTTCAAGTTGCCTTCATCATGGTGTGAATGCCATTCATTTGCTCTATCAGTATAAGGATATCGCCTTGTGTTCCAGCTATTGCTTCTTCAATGAATCATTCTCAATCAAGTTGATGGTCATCAATTGATTGTGTCAGTGCAGCCATACTAATTGCTCAAAACGAGTCTTAGCACACGCATTAGACTCTGTTCATTACAGATTTAAGCCAATAACCGCACTTCCTACTGACAGCGCATTACTGACTTTGAATTTCGATTTTTTTATCGCTTGTTTTGTCAAGTGTAAACAACCATCATAATGCAACAATTTCAGAGTGTAAAAATGATTCGCCTTGACCGGGATTCGAACCAGGATCCCTCAATATCCGGGCGAGTACTTTAACCAGTTGAGATATCGAGGCGTCCTCTTAAACTCTAAAATTTTGGGGCTTTTAAAGGAATAAGATGTTGTGACGAAATACCGTACATGCAATGTCACCGGCATTCGATGTCGTGCGCGACGCGCCACTCTCCACGAGGTTAAAGCCAACTTTTAAACTCTTCTGTTGCTGTTTACACCTTGACAAATTCCAAAGAAACTTCGGGAGATGCCGCAACCGTAACTTTTAACGAAGTCATCTGCTAATGTGCATTTCAATGCAACAATTTCAGAGTGTAAAAATCATTCGCCTTGCCCGGGATTCGAAACCGGATCCCTCGGCGGCGAGCTGGTACGGCATGGAAGTACAAAAAGTATTCGAGAGATAACGAAAATACATTGATCGGGATATCAATTGTAAACGGCATTAGACAAAAAATGTTTAATCTTTAAAGTGATGCATGAAATATTGGAGAAAACATTTTGATTTCTAAAGATAGGAGATTTTAACTGTGGAACTACCCTCGTTACATGCGCTTGAAAAATGAAAATTTAAATCTCTGATTGATATATTGATTATTCAATAATTTGAGGAAAGCCCTGAATAATATTTTAGAAATTGCTTCCAAAAGTTTTAAGGCAAGTCTAAAGAACATTGAAAATATTCAAAGAGACGCCTGGAGAAGAAGCACCAGGTGCGGAATTTGAAACTTCAACCATAGATGGAAACGTTATTACCTGCAGTCAATAATGGTAAATGGATTCAATTCGTTGTGTCATTAATGTTTGTGCATCAACTAAATCTATGGCAAAATGTACGTAAATGCGAAACTAGTAAATTCGTGTCCTTGCAAAAGTAGATATGAATTACTTTCTTTGTAGCTATTCTACCTCAAGTAATAATAACATTGGTAGAATTCCATAGTGGTCTCCTATCAGAGGCATAGAAATACATTACAGGTTGCCGTTGAAGGCATGGCACCTCCATTGACGCAGTCTAAGTACCAATGCTGGTGATTTCCCGACAATACTGAGAAAGGCCATCGCTATGATACTGAATTGATAAAGAGGGTTATTGTGGTCTGACTGAGATCTATCGACCCTTTTCCTTTTGGCCATTATTATGCAAAGTCCAAGAAATCTCTATTTACTAATGACCAATTTTCTTCCTCAAACTCGTTGGTTTTTATTATTTTCAACCATTATGGGTTTCGATGCAGGAGAGGAACAGAACATGCTTTAACTCATTTCGGGTCTAAAATATACAATGGATTAAATGTTAATAATGTACGAGTGGCTTATTCATTGATGCCAAAAAGACATTTGATACCTTGGCACCCGACAGTTTACTTGAGAAAGTGCGAAATACCGGGATAAGAGGAGTGCCCTGATTTGGTTCCAAGGTTCGCTCAGAAGCAATACCTTCCCGACACGTCGGGGGGGGGGGGGGGGGGGTTGCAATCGTGCGAAGTGCATTTCAACCAGTTGGGACTGGAGTACCTCAGGTTTTGCTTCAGGGGAAATGCCATTTCTCATCTATATTAATTAAATGTGTCCCTTAATATGCATGCCACAGTCTCGTAACAGTCCATTCAGGTGATGTGACCGTAAGCCTCAGTGGATCGCGCCTAAAACGTGTATCATATGAAATTCAAAGAGAGATTTGTCCTGCGCAAGCGGTTTGATACCGTTGAGTTAAGTGACAAAAGAAGTTAATACATGCTTCTCCTAGTAATTCTTAATCATCACAACACTGCAGCCTGTCCGATGCATACAAAGCTTCGAGTGCCCAGTATTTTAGCGGGTCGGATATAAGAAAAAATTATGAGTGACACTTGATGAATAATTTAATTGGAAACATCTACTGAATAATGTAGCAGAAGTTTTCAAATAATGTACTTCAAATTTGTACTTTATTCGTAATAAGTGTCCCGTCTCCTTACAAAAAATTCCATATAATGCATTAGTAGACTATTGTCTAGATTATGGTAATATGTGCTGGGTGGAAACACACAAAAATCCTTATTAGAGATCAATTTGAAATATTTAGCACGTGAAAATTTATCTTTTAAAAAAAAAATAAACATGAGATATTATTGAGGATAGAAATCAAGGGATTATAATTAGGTTCCATATTTTAATCGGCGATAAGAAATTTCTGGACAAAACGACGGCTGTTCAATTTAATTCTATCATTGCACCTTGATACGCACCCCGCTGAAATTACTCAAACCACTCGATAACATCCTGCTTTCACTTTGTTCATTGCAATGAAAGCATTAAAATTCATATTTAACTAATTTCAGTCTTCGTGTAATTTTATTTTGCATATATTTACAAAATCCGTGGCGGTGTATTTTTTCAGTGTTTCTTCCAAAGCATCGGAGTTAGTGCTGCGGTCCCGAACTTTCATTTTGAGGTGCTTCTCAGCCGAATGCCGAACTCATCCAGCATTTCCGATTGGGTCTTCGCTCTTTACTCCCAGGGGCTCCCACCTTTTCGTATCTCTTTATCATATCCTAATGAGGGCTAATAAAGGTAATAAGGCTTGGTTTCGCATGAAGTTGGTTCGAGTACTTATGACCGGGTAGGAATGGTCACATCGCTTCCACAATGCCTAGCCCTGCAATGCGTTTGAGGAGAGGTGACTCTGAAGGCCGCTCCACCGCGCCTCGGCCGATGCATCTGTCGTGTTTCCGAAGCAACGAAGAAGAAGCTGATTTCCCCTTCAATCCTTCAGTGTCAATGCATCAAGGGTAAATGGCCTAAGAGCCATCGAAGATATGTAGACAATGGGTTACTATCACAGAGATAATAAATTTTGAATCAGCGGCATGTACCTAAATTTTTATTTATTGATGATATTATTTATGGGAAGTTATTGAAAAAGAAAAATACCATCCCGAAATTTGCGAGTACCTGTACATGATATATTCATAACGAATTTCTACGCGAGGCAAACGAAACAGCCCCTTAACCGACCTGCCATGAAGGCTGGCGTCTTCTTTGAAAGCCTAGACACAAAGATTTACGCTTCAATTATTTTGATATTTAGCGTCAAAATTAGAATCACAAATCTTTCAATAGCAATTTCATTCAGTGAAGCGAAATATTATCAATCTATTTAAGCTGGCCAAAACCTTCTCATGCAATTCTAAAACCTTCCCTTCTTACTTGACCATAAATATGCAGAATACTTTAAGTGCTTGATTGCAATGGGTTCTAAATGTATCTAAATGTATCTTCTGTCTCTTGGGGACGCACGTTGAAACAAATTCTGGCCAAACTGGGAAATAGTTGTCCGTTGGCTACCGTGATAATTCATTTTCAAAATATCTCTGGATTTACCAATTGCATAATTTTTCAAAATCTCTTTCTTTTCCGAAGGAGCAATCGCTGGAAAGCTGTTTGCGGTAAGGCGGCGGTATTTTTGTATTCCCACCCTCCGACTGGGTATTGGGGAGAGGGGGTGTTAATTTCCTCTCCATCATTATTAAAAAAATAAACAAATGTCACATTTTTTAGCGAAAAGAAGTCAAAAATGGGTAATCATGTTATTTTCAGTGCCTGCCAGCGTCACCCGAGAGCGGTGCTTCTCCCGAGAGCAGATGCCGCCCCATGAAATGCAGGCGAACACGTCGCGAAGCAATTCCGGGTAGAAAGCGTGTGCATGTGTGCGCCCTGAGAGAGGCCGCCAAGAGGCAAAAGTCGAAAGAGGAAGAAGGCGAGTGAGAGGGAGGAGCGTTGGAAAAGGGCCGAGGGGAGGTGATGGGAGCCCTTACCCCCCCGCTCCCCCCAAATCACACGCCCCCGCCCCCACTCACCTGAGAGCGTCGAGACCCTGGCCCGGAACCCTCCGAAGCGGTGCGAGTAGTCCGACACGAAGCGGAGCGTCAGGGAGCTCCCGGAAGTCACGTGACGGAGGAGTTTGAGCCTGGAACTCCAGTCGCCGCAGAGGCGTCGTCCAGGCCGCACGCCGCCCCCCTGCTCCTCCGCCTCCCCCGCCGGGGGCCCCCCTTCGCCCGGGTGCAAGGGCCCCCCGCCCTCCTTCCCCTTCGGCCCGTCTGATATCTCCAGGTAGTCGTAACTGCACCTGCAATCGAGAATTACAGGAACTCAACTTCCATCGACATCTGGAACGGTTGGCTATTCACGCATCCGCATGGCCATGTTGAAGTGCCGGCCTAATGGCATGCTGACTTGAGTTGAGCCTGGTCCATCCAAGTGGCCGAAAATAAAAACATATTAAAATACGACGTACCAATCTTAATTTTGAATATGCGTTAGTACAAAATATAATGTACAATAAAAAAGAAAATATTTTCAAAATTGAAACACTTGACTTTGGGGCATCTTGTGCCGAGCGATTTAAACGCGGACTTCACCCCATATTTATTTTGGTATTTTTTCGCTTACTCTGTACTATTTTTCACAAAAAATTACTAACTTACGCGATTAAATTTTTGAGACTATAAGCTGAAAATTATCTTAGTAGATTCAGGAGTAACTTCGTGGAAGTAATGTGAACTCAAAGCACTAAAATACATGAGACTTCTCCAAACTGTTAATTTAAATAAATAAATTGGGAAAGTGCAATGCATGTTATTACTTTGACTATAATTTGAACAATTTTCCCATTAATCAAGAAATTAATAAGGGAACAAAACCGGAGAACAAAAGGTATTACTCGCGTTGCGTATAACGGGCATTGCAGCAGGTCCAAAAACCCAACTAATTGGGTAGAATACTTTGAATGGATCGAATTATATTTTTCTTTTATAGAATGCCCATTTTGTTGATTTTAAAATTATACGCGAAAGTAAGGGAACTTATTTATATTTAAATTAGAATCCATATTCATATCAAAAGAAGCCTAAGAAGCCAAAAGAGATATAAGAATGCTGCATTAATTTATTTCGTATCTTTAAATTAGTTTTAGACGGAACGAGGCGTGATTTTTGCCAGCGGTTGTTTTCAAACTTTTTGTTTATTTTTTACGGTTTCAGAGTAACTATTGTTTATATATTTTTTTAATAGTAGCCCCACGTATCCTTTACGTGTTGTTGGTTATTTCATATTGGTGTTGCATATTGGCGGCATCATCCATGCACATGCTCGCATAAATCACTTCGTGAGGCATATCAGTAATCGGTTAAATACCACATTCGTCGAGTACCAACGCTCTCTCATAGAAAAAAATGTTTTCGTGACTTGTAAGTATTGTATTCCATTGTTACGGTCTATTCCGTCGGTACCTCACTTTTGATAGGACTTGGAATTCTGGGGTGTCAATATGGCGTCGGTTTTGGGATACACTCCGTGCACCCTGAATCCAGCAGCCGATTTCGGTGCTCCACTGGTGGATGCCCTCTCGCTTCCCAACGAGTTTGGAATTCGCTCAAGTTGGGGCCCACCCTTAATTTTAAGGATTAGGGTAACGGACGAGTTTGAACGACGCCCATGGTGATTATTCTTTCATAAGTTATGATATTACGTAAATAATTTTCGCTGTGTTAATTATTTTAGCATTGGTACGCTGTGATATTAAATATTGTTAACATAACGAAAAATTGTTCACAGTATTATTATTATTATTGGTGGTAGTAATAGTATTTAGGGGAAGGAGGCGACCGACAGCTGAGGTCATTTGCGCCATAGGGGATGGACAGGAAAGGATGAAGGGTGGAGAGAAACCCGGCGTCGGCATTAGCCTACTCTTTACGAAAGGCGCCAAGGGGTCCGCAGCTTAACGTCCCATCCGACGGACGGCGTACTCACTCAAAGTGCCCTCCACAAAGCACCTCAAGTAGGGATCGAGATACCTCTGAAAAATATTCAACACCGCCGGGATTTGAACACGCGCCCTAAGGGTGGGACGCCAGTACGTTAGCCCCCGCACCATCTCAATCCCCGTATTATTATTATTATTAATCAAATATAAAGCAATTTCATTGTCTTCACGCTTTCACCTAATAGTTATTCTAGTGTGTCTATAAATTAGGACGGAGACATGGCGTAGGAATCGTGCGACGAATACACCGACAACTTTCCTCGCACTGGACTCCATTTGTAAGTTACATGACGGAGCACTTTATGCAGGGCACCGTTTATACAGGCTTGGTAGTCATACAGTTCCTGGTTCATTTATTTTAAATAGACTCGTAGCATGCTTTGTCAGTTATCGCCTTTTACCCCCTAAGTTCTCCTAAAGTTCGACGCATTTTCAAAAAGTAATTACCGCTTAATTATATTTGAATATTGGCGAGCCAAAACATACTTATACGTATGTAGTGCCATCTCTCGAACATTTTCAAAGTCAATGAACTTTTTGTTTTGCTTAAGTAGTCGTTTGTCTGTCGGTGAATGCAAGTAACAGTGTCCGTGAAAACTGTTGCTCCCAACCACTTACGAAGTACGTACTGTCATTAGATATTTGTGAGCAAAGGAGCAATGAAGCTACCCAAATGCATTGGAAGTTGTGCCTGGTTCAAGGGCTTACAGTAGAAATGAGTGTAGGTAGTAAGGTTGGGCAATGGTGTCGAGACTTCACAAATGGCCGCATAAACGTGCATGATGAAGGGCGGAGTGACAGGCCAACCAGCATCCAGACAAATGAAATCGTAGTTCAACAAGTGGACCAAGAATTGCAATCTGATCGAAAATTGAAGCTTAGTGGTCTGGCTGATGAATTTCCTCTTTTTGGAAACACCACTCTGTGTACAAAAAATTACAGAAACCACAAATTGTGGGCGACAGAGTGTGTACCGAGAATGCTTACCGATCAACAAAAAGAGCAAAGACTGTCGAGTGGACGAGCGTTTAGAGACCCAACCCCACAGTGCCAACCCTGAACCTAGCGACCGTTTTTACTTCAAGCCCTTGAAGCAGCAACTTGGTGGACAACTGTTTGAAGACCGCCGTCGTCAACTGGTTCTATTCCCAAGCGGCGAACTTCTATGCTGAGCGGGATCGAAGAAGCTGGAGTAGTGGTGGGAAAAGTGTTTAGAAATGAACGGCGATTTTGTAGAAAATTGATGTACGTAGGTAGGTTTGAACGTGATTTGGTAGGCAAACAAAAGCGTCAATAAAAAATTTTCTAACAAATAGGTTCTTTAAAACCAAACGCACCTAACTTAACTCTCGAACGACATAATCATCACATTTCCCTGAATTACACAAATTACTACGGAAATGACGCATATCTTAAATTCCCCGCTAATGCTGATTAAGATTTGGATGTCAGATGAGAGTGTTGGGTATTTAAAGAGCATGAGGCTCCTAGAAGGAGGTGGGTCTATATTTTCTAAATCTTGATCCCCATATATCGCAGTTACATGAAACTGGAGATGACAATGGTGACAAATGATTCTCGTGTTACACTCGTGGTAATCGTGTGATCACAAGCGTGGTGGGAAGGCGGTACTTTATTTTCAAATCTTAGCAATTTTACTTTCTGTTTCTCTCAATAATAAGATGCAATGATTAAATCATAGAAATCAACGCAATTGATTGAAAAGTTGATTTGTCTGGTTCGTCAATCACGATCACCGAAGTGTGAGACGTGTGAAGACGTGAGAAGTGTGGCCAGGACATCGCCAAGAGCTATCAGGACAAAACAAAATGACGGTTAAAATACATTTCCGCCAAAATAAATCTCTATTTTCATAATAAATAATTTATGACGCATTCATCTTGAACATGACCACCACCGCGTTTGCCTCCACCCACGAACACGCTCGAAGCGTCCACGCAATAATGAAACGCCTTTTTCGACTCCACCCACTGCAAGTAGGTGCGGCACGAAGACAAATTTTTCCAGATATCACTAACATCGGAAGCGGTTCAAAAGAAATTATTAATTTGAAATCCCACGAAGCAATCGACAAAACTTTGCTTCGGAGACTATAAAAGAAGTTGAAAATTGCGTTCATGGCGATGGATGCCGGTGATAGAGGCAATTCTGCGAGAAAGGAGGACTTTTTCGTTCGGGATATTCTGCGTCTCTTGGAAGAGGCGAGGTGTCCGGGTGAAGTGGCGAGGAGGTGGGCTTGATTTGAGGGGAGGGATTGAGTGGAGCGGTCGGGCGGGGAGGGGGAGAAAGTGCGGCGGGCGATGGGGAAGGAGGGGGAAGTGCTGCGGCGGGAAATCGATTGGCTCCCTCCGCCAACCCTCTCGCCCTTCGAGTCGCTAAATGCCACTCGAGAGGTCATTTTCGGCCGTTAAAAGAAGAAAGTCAAAATTCAGGTCATTCCATCCGGCATCAAGACACAGATGACAAACAAAGTACAGTGAAGTGAGAGGATCTTCTTAAGATCCATCAGTACCCTCTAAAATAGACGCCTTCAATAATGGATGGCATGGCCCTGATTTCCAATCGTCCTGGTTCTTTTCTTTTGTTGGATTTGAAAGCGAGCATTGGGCAGAAGATGGCTTCTATTCATAAACACTTTTATACATTATCGTGAACAATAACTATAACCTGATGACAACATACCGACTTTTTGAGATTTGAATGAGCTCCAGAATGAACACAGAGCATTTTTTCTTAATGTGTCATTTGAAATTATTTATCAGATGCTACCTTTTACTATAGTGATTTTATCGACGCGTATTGAGCAGATCTTCTAACTGAGTCTCGTTAAGGACGACCTCTTTCTTAGCTGCCCTAAGGGATGATGATGGGCCTCAGCCACGAGTCAGCGCAAGTGATTTTCCTCGTAAAATCCACCGCGGAAACGAGCGAGGTGAGGAAGGAAGTTCGCGGTGGGTGTGAGAGTTTTATTTCAAACTGGCGTTTGCACTTCCAAAATATAGTATAAATAGGGATGACATGAAATCATTCGCACCTAAGTCATCAACGAGCATTGACAGAAGTGACAATTTAATTGTAATAAAAAATTAAAACGAAAATTAAATAGTCAGTAAAACTGTTCACATTTTTCGCCTGAGAGAAATTGCTCAAATAAATAAGATTTTGTAGCACAAACAAATTAGCAGGCATTGCATAAGCAACATGGAATGAAAATGAAAATGTCTGCAATGATCGTGCCGAAACTGCTAACTTTGGGTCAAATGAAAATCAAATGCATTTTTGGGCCGGCAATCTCATAAAAATCGAATTTTCAAACTGATTGGACGATTCAGTCACATGCGATGCTTCTGAAATCCGCGGTGATTGGTGAGGAGGGGGGCGCGGGGAGGGAGCGAGTCCAGGCAATCATTCCGTTCCTGTCGAAGGCCGACCGCACCCGCCATCGGTGGATTCTCTTTCACTCCCCGTAATCAAATCGAGTCGACGCTAAAAGAGATCCCTTTCAAGCAGCTTTAGAGCCATGCAACCCGCACACATTTTGAACAAATGAAAATTCAGTGGAATTGGTAGAAGGGATTATGCATTCCATGGTGCAGTAAATGTATTCCATGAGATGAAGAAAATTGAATTCGGAAGTAACTTTCGGTAACATAGATAAACATGAGTGAGATGAGTCCATAGTAAAATATATTACTCATCAAATACGGTTCGCAGTGCTTTTGGCCACTCTAATACAATTTACAAATATTTGAAGTCGGAGGATAGGAGAGACTTGGATCGCAGTTTTTTAATAACTTTGCCGGTACGGAAATGAGAGAGCGATTTTAGAAATGTAGTCACGGGTCCTTCCTCGAGGGATGAAGTGCGAGGCCGCGGTAAACCACGGATTGTGGCGCGAGAATATTGCAGGACATGCAGTCATCGAAGAAGGTAAATGATGCTGGATATGCACCATGAGTGGAGTGAAGGGCCAATTGAGAGAGTGAAATCCCTCTCACCCTGCGCGTGAATATCTGGAGGAAGCTCAAATATTGGAGCACCGCACACTCAGAAAGAAGCACATCAGACTCGGTGAAGTGCTTCCATTGACCACTCGCTGTCAACACAACTGATACGGAATTTTCCCGCAGTGGCCGAAGATTTTTCTCTCAATGAAAAGAGTCTTTTACGTTCCAACATGATGTTCCCCATGCATAACGGCGTTTCTCTTACTTTATAAAGGGCATACTATGGAGTCAATCAAAGACGAGGAAACTGCATATTTTTATTGCGAAATTAAATCAATACGCGGAAAAGGCCTGAAGCGAATTGTAGAATGATATGCTCAGCAAACGCATGAAGCAACTTCAACTAAATGCCGAATTTATTACATGGACACAAGGACTCCCAAGGGTGTTTAGCGAGAGTATGCACACAAGCGGATATGCCCAGCATCGCTGGACCAATGTATCCGCACAGCTGTAACTTGATTTAATTCGTACCATAGGCCTTATAATATGTACTTGAGCAGTCTCTTTGCCACGGTGTCATCCATGAGCACGCGGTTTTGCAGATGATTTGGACAAATGCGATTTCATTGCGAAGACCTCTCTCTCCTGCCTCCTTTGGGTTTCTTCCAACTCTCATCTCTCTCCTTCCCCACCACGTCCAGGGCTTCCTCGTTTGTTTTCCATGCAACATCTAACATAACATTTTTCCAACCTTTTAGCAATAATATAGTTTTGACAAATGATTTAAATAATGCAGATCAAGTTAACTAGAGGCGCATTCACTACACTATTTAAGTTAGATCTCAAGGATTCATGAGAACACACAAGCCGTTTTACCGTGCCAGTGTTGCACTCTATTCAGATGGGGTTGCGTCATTTAACTTGCTAATTTGTACTTCTGTTGCATACTCTCCCTGATAAATTTATTTTATTATCAATAATCTCAACGGATTAGAATATTAAAAGAAGGCAGATAAAAAAGATCAAGATTGTCTGAATGGCTCTAAGAATTTCCAAAACTTCATATAAAATTGGCGTAAAATGCTTCCCGGATGGAGTTTTCTTTTGATTTTTTAGGTTTAAAGAGTATCAAGATTCTGCCCTATGTTCGCATTGGGTTTTAATTTATATGTTATTAGCATCATCAAAGAGTTCAAATGTTTAAAGTTTGTGACTAAGATTCAATGTTCTGGAGAGATAATTGCTGGATAACATTTTCTGTCCTGATAAGACTGTATAAGCAATAATTTCTAAATTCCAGAAAGCAGTATCCCCATAGATATACCTCTGAGTCACTACCAGGGGCCCTGGGTTCGGTTCCAGGTGATACCTCTTGGCACCCTAATCTCCTATCTATCCACATTGTAACTACCCACCACCGCTAGGGTGTGTGGCTTGGTTGATCATACAATAAGAATTCGACATCAAAAATTAAGCCTTTCTTAATTTATAGTTCCACCATATTCCCGTAGAGTTTCTGGTTATGTTTTTCCGACGCGGAATCACTGAAGTGAGATTAAAGGCGTAGATTGGGGTCTTCTGAAATGTGGGAGTGGAGAAGGATGGAGAAGGCGAAGTGGACAGAAAGGACAGCAACCGAGGAAGTGCATGGTGGGGGGGAGGAGAGGGGGTTGCCAAGAGAAATCCAAAGGAGACATGGATTCCATAGACGTGAGGCAATGGAGCAGAAACGCCCTTGAAGTACCATCGGCCCTTCGACCCTCAACTCTTCAATGGACATCGAGAAGACAAGTGTCGAAGAATGGACGTTTTGGAGCAACTTTAAATAAGAAAAACTGAGTCAATGTACTCTTGGTGGGTTTATTTACATTCCCTTATTCATTATGTCCATTACACCCAGTAATTCCAAAATGACCACCCCCCCTTCCCATCATTCCCTGATGTATTTTATTGGAAAAAATGTAATCTTAAATCTATCTGTTCTACACAATTATTGTAACTGTCAGCACTCAAATATGCATAAAGAGACATGATGCATGTAAAAGTGTTATATATCCATAAAAGAATTAGAAATCTAAATGGTCAATTAGAACATGCTTAATGCCGTTATATTTGCGCTACTCACAATCGGATTTCTCTTTTCACATACACTGTATGAGCACTCCAGTGGCCGGCCCACCGAACTCAATAATTAGCCTGAAAGTCATTCATTACGTTAGAATTCTAACCTGACTTTGATTTTTGCGGCAAATAAATATTAGTATTTGAGGACTCCACGTTCTAAATACAGCTTCATACTAGCTTCCAGGTCCTGTACGTGAGCATCAGAAGTGTAACCGAAACACGCAAATGTGAGCTACTCCAGGAGGAAATAAAGTCTCTACTCTCAGGCCATTAATCATACCCGACAGTGACACCTCTGATACTTCACATATAACACTCCACCGGCGCATGATGCTAAATTAGGATACACAAAATTTTCGCTGATAAACTTCACTCATGTCGTCGCCAGCGAACTTAAGTGGTAGCATCGCGACCATATTGCGGTAAAGGTGACTGCGAGCGGAGCTAAACTCTTTCGGCGTTTGGTGAGCGACTTTGTATTCGCGTAAAATATATTGCAACCAGAAGCGGCCAAAGAGGAGAGAACGGGCGAAAGGGTGGCAAAGGCAAAGGGGGGTGGCGAGAGCCAATAGGCACTTGGGAAATGGACGGGTTGGAGTTATGACAATGGAGGCGAGGGGATGGGAGAGGAGGAGGTGGAACCGTTTGGTGTTGGCGAAGGAGTGGGCGCGGGGGGGGGGGGGAAGCAGGGGGGGGAGTAGCAGGGGGGGGGGGAGAAGGGGTGTGTTTGGGAGGCGGTGAAGAAAGCAGCGAGGCGGAAGTTGGGGCGAGGCCGAAATTATAGTTTGCCGGGGTTAACTGAGAGCCCTCTTGAAACTTTTCGTATCCTCCTAGCCACGCATGCAAAGGATCCCGCGATCCGAATTCCTCTGGGGGCTCGATCAAGCCCCCCCCCCCCCCCCGAAGCGAGCCGCCTCCCAACTGTCCCTCAATCACACGATGCTATTTGGTTAATTGCCAATGGACGTGAGAGATGGACTCTGGAATGGATCCACGGGGATTATTCAAATTCAGGCGCCCTCTTCGGTCGGAGGCGGGCGACAAAATTTGCAGATACCGGAGTCGCAATGGCGGGAGAAGGCAGTTGACGAAAGGCTCGCTTATTTCAATCATTTTCATAACTCGATTACAAGATTCTGTATGCATTATTCATTCTTATTATACCAATTTATTTGGTATGATAATCGCAAGAATCCGATTCGCCGCTTAGAAGATCAGCCGTAGAAATTATTTGGCTTCAGCTCGCTGCCTCTCAGGGAAGCCTTAAAATCCGGAAGCGATGTCATTTATCGCGAATGAACTAATGTATTCCCACCCACCGTTCGAATGGAGAAAAGATTACCTCATTTGGATGATGGAGAATGGTTGAGTCACACTGCATTTCACCCCTTTTAATGCAAATGCGGTCGGCAGTAACATTGCTCTCGTTTTTAGAACACAGAATGTAATAAATCTGGAATGGTTTAAAATACTCTGAATGCCTTACTCCCCTACTTTAGTTTTATTCGCTTTCCTCCCTACGCAATAATAGAGGGTGAATTTTTGGCTTTCGTGACGCTATAGGCTGGATGAAACATTTTTGTCTCAGGCGTAACTTCATGGAATTTGCATAATATATTGAAATGAAATGAAAATATTGCTTTGTAATTCCACACACTTTACTTAAAAAACACGACCAAGGTTTCGACGATGAACGTAGAAACCTGGGTCGTGTTTATTTAAGTAAGGTGTGGGGAATTACAACGTCAATCATTTCATTTCATTTCAAAATGGATGGAACGTGTTAGGAAAATCACATTTATACCATGCAGCTGAGCGATGCGCATAGTACCTGCAGCCTATGATCTTATTTAAAAACGCAGATAGAAAAGGTTTAAAATTTGTTGAGAATAGTCTATAGATTGCGCTACAATACATCTTACAAACCATGTGTAGCCATCTCTACCGTTCTGTTGATGCAGGATCATCCAGCATGCGAAGAGGTTGGTCGACGCATCAATTGTATTTTAAGGCTGCAATCCGAAATAGAGAACTGTGAATTACGTTTCAATGCTAAAACAATCAGCATTTCGCAATAGGTACTGATTGCGATAATGCTCTTAAGCGCATTTAAGAACATTTAAAAGTTTTCCTCCACTGCTGCCGAAAGAAAAGTTTAAACTATTCAGGAAATAGACTGGTCGATTCTTATCTACCGATTGAAATGTGTTGTGTATCGAAATATAGTATAATCGGCACAGGATGCCGAGGCACGTGAGCCAACATTTACGCTCTTGTTCTCAGACCCTTTCTCCCTCGAATATATCATTTCTTCGCCTCTCCCTATTCCCCCGCTGATAACCACATGAATAATTTTATTTTCAAGGATTGGGAAGAATGGATGGTACACCAATCAATTCAAAAAAATTATAAATGCACCCTTTCAAACCAACGTAATGAAGCCTCAACAAAAAAATCACTTGAAAATTAGCAAACTTTGAATTCCAAAGAAACTGCGGGAGATGCCGCAACAGTAACTTTAAACGGAGTCATCCGCTAATGTGCAATTCAATGCAACAATTTCAGAGTGTAAAAAACATTCGCCTTGACCGGGATTCAAACCCGTATCCCTCAATGTCCGGTCGAGTGCTTTAGCCGGTTAATCTATCGAGTCGTCAGCTATCGAGGCGTAAGCTATCGAGATTTCAGATTTTCAACCTTTTAAACGTCCTCCGAAATTTCAGAGTTTAAGAGGATGCCTCGATAGCCCTGCTCCTTCTCCAACGCCCCGGGTACGAATCCCGGTCAAGGCGAATGATTTTTACCCTCTGAAATTGTTGCGTTGAAACTTTGAATGTTTCAACTTATTTATCTATGCGCGTCTTTCTTTCGCATTATTTCGGCACGCTTTAGAAATCTTTTTCGTCATGTGTGGGTTCCTTGCATCAGATCCATCGGAATATTTGCCGTTGCTAGATCTCAAAGGAGAGACTAACGCTAAATCCCCTCTTCCCAGGGTGAACTCATGGGCTTGAAAGATAAGTCGCGGACTGGTTACGTTCCCTGACACAACCAACATTGGCACCTTGTTGTGAATTGACATCAGAAGCGTGGGAGGAGTATCGGGAATTCATGGCATGGTAACTAACATTAGGGTGCCCTCCGAATAATTTGCCTGGTAACCACACCACGAAATAGTGCCTCTCTCCAACAGCCCTCCCTACATTCCGCCTCCAAACTCCCAGTTTCGAAGGATACGATAAGGAACCAGACACTTTTAACTTACGTATTAAACTCTGGTTACATGTGACTGAAGAAACTCAATATCCCGTGATCCCATTTATACCTATCGTTTGCATTCAGAATTCCACCGTGTGCTTATTGTGATTCGAGTTTTCCCAAGCCTCCAGATGGCGCGACCGCGAGAATGACGGAAACTTGAGAGCTGCGGGAGTGCCCGACTCGGAAAGCTCAAAACGTGCCGGACTGTGGCCGAAGGTACCAAATACTCATGGCACACATGGCTCAGTATCAATTTTACTCATGAGTAATGGTATCCTCCGAACACTTTGGTAATGGTAACTATTAACAATGAAACCATAAATGGACGATATGCAGAGTGAGTAGAGTCTGATGAGAGGAGCGCATTAAATTTAATTATCCATCCGCGAGTCACGGCCTCGGCCACGAAGGGTGCGCACCACATCAATACCGCTGATCTGCACGCACATCGAACCGTGCCGAGGAATTCACACCAACTCTCGCTTGAACTGTGCAAACTATGCGATCGACGTGTTTTGAGCATTGCGTCTTTTTGTGTGACGGGCGTGGGCAGGGCGGGAAACCGACTTTTGTGGTGAGGGGATGTGGAGAGAGGTCCCATGCACCAGGACCACAATAAACGGCGGGGGGGGGCAAATGGGAGGGAAGACCCCCGGCGGAAGAAAGGGAGATGCGGTGGTGACCAGCGTCTCAGAGGCGGAGGGATGATGGATTGTATTATCAGGGGGAGGGGGGATGAGAGTGGAGGCGGGGGGGGGGGGCAGCATCCTATCGCGGCGGCCAAATGGTATAATTTATCACTGCTCAGGTTTTTTCCCATGAAACAGGCCGTGGTGCCACCCGAAACACCTCCCTCGCAGCACACGACGGTGACATCGCCGCCCCTCGGGCTTTTTCTTATTCCGGCCGCACATTCGCGGGGTACGCCCTCCACGGCAAGACGGACGGAGTCTCCTCGAGAGTCACCTGCTTTTCTCTCCCCGTCTCTGGGGTGGATATTCAAGGGCTCGCAGCCAAATCAAGGGGAATGTCGTAAATGGTAAATTTAGAGCGTCGTCATCCTTAAGCAAAGAAATGCGCGCTCAAATCTCGTGGCGAACCGTTGGGGAAAACATCCATGCATATCACGCATTCACGAGCGCATTCACGCGCGAGGCCGCTCGTGACTTTTTTGTCTGGATCAGAGGATATTCGAAGATCATTCATAAAAAAGCTGGATCTCATGCACGCGGGCGCTTTTCGAAAAAAAATGCATTTACCCTGATACTCAATTTGAATAATGCGAAACGGAGCCGGACATGATCTGGAATTTCAATGAGTATATTATCAATAGTTGAGACTATTACGTAAGAGTGGTTCATTATTATGAAATATTATCCCATTAATAACCCAAATAAAAGTTTGATATCCCACTCTGCTAAAATTGTTCTCAGGATCATAAACAAAAGGATAGAGAGTAGGGCAAATGCTACTTAGGGGATGATCAGTTTGAGTTTAGAAAGGGGAGAGGTACGCGTGATGCCATTGCAGTAATGAGATTATTAATCGAGAGGAATATAGAATACCACCAGCAGGTATTTGCCTGTTTCGTAGATTTCGAAAAAGCCTTTGATAGAGTGAATTGGGGAAAAATAATGCGTATATTGCAGTAAATAGGAATGGATTGGAGGGACAGGAGACTAATCCGCAACCTGTACATGTCTCAGACTGCTCAGGTGCGAGTGGGGAACGGGGAGTGCGGATGGACAGTGTTAGGAAGAGGTGTAAGGCAGGGTTGCCCATTATCGCCGCTGCTGTTCAACCTGTATGCAGAGGAAATGATCAAAGAGGCATGGGAAGAACTGGAGGTAGGAATGAAAGTGGGCTGGGAATTCGTAAAATCAGTTGGGTTTGCTGATGACCAAGCTTTAGTTTGTCAGTCAGCCAAGGGGTTTGTTAGGATTGTTGAGTGAATTGGAAATTCAATTCGACAGGTATGGGATGAGAATAAATATTAATAAAACAAAGGTTATGCGATTTTCTAGAAAGAAAAAGGCCAAGCTTAACATTAAAATAGGAGGGCGAAAACCAGAGCAGGTAGAACAGTTCATGTATCTCGAAAGTGTTTTGGACCAACACGGTCAAAGTAGTAGGGCCGTAAGGAGAAGAATTGCGCTAAGCAAAGAGGCTTTCCAAAGGAGGAGGGAGTTGATGAGAGGGAAGTTGAGTAAGGATATTAAGAAAAAAATCGTAAAAACTTTGATATTAGGCGCAGTTCTGTACGGCGCGGAAATGTGCTCATTGAAGTAGGAGGATAGACGTAGATTGGAGGCTTTTGAAATGTGGGTGTGGAGGAGAATGGAGAAGGTGAAATGGACAGAGAAGAAAACAAATGAGGAAGTACTTGGTATGGTGGGCGAAGAGAGGGGTTTGTTGGGAGAAATCCTATGGAGGCAGGAAAAGTGGATGAAAGGTGTATTGACCGGCAGTGGGACGTTATTTTATTTTATTTATTTATTTTATTTTTATTTATTTATTCAGTATAAGTCCGAAAACAGCACATTTAGGCCTTTACATCGAACTATTAACAACGATAACAATGTCACATTTACAAACACCCAAGCCCTAGATGGAGGGAAACTCACCCAGGCGGGAATCGAACCCGCGACCCTTGGAATGGCAGACGAGGACGTTACCCCGCCGCCACCGGGGCCGGCCAAGACTGAAGTTGAAGACTGTAATAGAGGGGAGAATGATAGACAAATGAGGAAAGGGAAGGAACGGGATAGGCATATTGGACGGGATGAGGGGAGGAAGGAAGTACTCAGATATGAAGAGGGACCTGATGTAGAGTAGAATGCGGGATGTTGCGTTTTGTTAGGAGTAATAAAATATTTATTTGATAGTTGTGTCCATCCAAAAACCTACCTCAGCCGGTAGATTATCTTAAAAAAATCCAAATAAATCAGTTCTTAGTAGAATGAAATGCAGTGTCATGAGAGGTAGACATTGGCCTTTAATAGAGCATTTTCAAAATTATTCGAACTTGTCGGGCACCAATTCTACGGAGAAAGTAATTTGAAGTGCAGTAATTTAGAACATAAAAGTCGTAGAGGTTGGTCTCTGATTTTACATCCATGAAATGCACCAAATGGAAACGCTTCGCTGCTACTACATCAATTATACTTCCCATAATTAAGCACTAGCATTTTATGCTTTCTTAGGTCAACAGAGCCTCATGTGAAAGCTAAGAAGAGCTGTAAATAATATGATTAACCATTTGAGGGAATTTTGTCACAAAAATTAAATAATAATTGATGGTGATATCCAAAAGCATAAGTGCACCGCATGAGGAGGAATCATGTCCCACGAAATGCGTGCAAAAAAAACCCTTTGCCGAAATGCTTATAATATCTAGGACCACCTAGAGTTGTGACATTCCATTATTTGAGAGTATTGAAACCCGAGCAAAGCGTAAGTGTGAAGGTGGGTAAAATATTCTTATGAGCAACGAGGGTATTCCGTCTGAGGGGCTGGAGGAATTAAGACGGTATGCAAATGAATCAACTGGGAAATTGAAAGTTCAGAGTGCCCATTTTTCACTGACACCGACAGCCAATGAACATTTGACACAAATAATCCATGCTGACGACGATGTGATTCATAAATATGATATCACCTTGAACGTTATTGTTGGTGCTCATAAAGGGGTGTGGCAGCCGCCAATAATTAGCCCCGACGATGTGATTAATGTATTTAAGAAGGAGCAGGCAAATTTACACAAAAGACTATACCTTCCTTTTCCCCCCAGTGGTGTGTTTACACCAATTCCACGGCGAAATTGTTCAAATTAGATGTGTTTTTATCGAAGGAATTGTTGGGGTATATGCTACATGTGCAACTTCGTAATTGCATTAGATTTAATGTGTATCATGCTCTCCCCTTACCCACTCTTGTGGGAAGAACTCAAAATATGTTCATTTTCATTCAGCCTAGTCAACCCTATGTGTTTGTAGATAGAATGGAAAGATATGTTTAGAAGCCATCCCAGGTATAATGTAATGATTGTAAAGAGGTAGCTAACAACAGAAGAATTTGTAAACAATCATACCCATTGTAGATCTATTGCAGATCCACAAGGATTGCGAAGCTGGCATGTTACAGCCAATTAATGCAGTCCCTTCATCTTGCGAACGTAAATTGTTGAATTAAACCAAATCGTGTGGGTACCTACTGGTTCAAGTGAATGGTAATACGTATGTTGCGCCCAAGCCCGAAAGTATAAATCTTCCACGTATAAATCCGAAAAAATCCCTCTGATATTGTTGTGCGTGGGACGGGAAAGTTAACCTTTTTAACTTGATGCAAGGGGTACGGTCTAGGAATGGTCTCTCAAGGTGAAATGGTTGCGATGTCTAATTACACGAATAAGGATTTCATTCCTCCTTCAGCTTGAATTGTATTGCAGAGGGACAGGGGCCTACCTGGGTGCAACGACCAATGAGAACTCTGGGCCGATACGCGGCGGATTTCCATGCGGCAGGTGTAAAAGTAAATGATATTGAAAAGGCATAAAGCAGGAGAACACACATTTTAAGTACTCATTCGCATTTATCTGCGCTGGGTCATCTATGTTTTTGCCCAGGTATCTGATTTCTTTTGTATTTTTATTTATGTGAATGTCGTTATATAGGGGCTGCAAACGTAAAAGGAACGGGAGTGGGAACGACTGCAGGGAAATATGCCTCATTTTCAAGGCTAAGGTTATAAGCCAACTTCATGTTTCCAAAGAACAATTACTTTATTTCGGCAGTACGACCGAAGCAGGGTCAAATGCCGATGTCGTGGAACTATCCTCCCCCACTCATCCCACCTGAAATACACAACCACGATTACCTCCAGCCGACTCTGGTAATGCCAGCAGTAGAAGTTAACTAACTGGAAGGCCTGTGCCCTCTATATTGTGATTCTAAGGCTATGATGTTTTATGTATGCATTTCAATGTTGGCATGCAATTGCATGTAATTGTATCTAGATGACATTTTGAGCGGGATTGGTATCCACCAGAGGCTAGTGGTGCACCATTGATGCTGAGAGAAACTATCTTTCCCCCATGTTTCTCTCCAGTGGTGGAAGAAGAGTTGCGCACGATGGAGTGAGTCCCTTGACTGAGGCCGCTGTGGCCGCCGCGGACCATTGACTGACCGAGTCAGTGATTGAGTCACTTTCCACATCACCGCGCATCAAGATGTCGTCACGTGACGGTGCAAGTGGAGCGAGTGGTCGCCCATGATAGTGAAGACGGAGCTTGGTGACCCCTATGGAATACTTGAGGCCCAAACCCGCTCCCGCGACGTCAAGATAATGATTAAGGAATGACTAAAACTCCCAGAGTTGAAGAAGGCAGTCGCAAACGACCGACACAGTTGGGCTGGGTCCCTCCGGTGGTAGCGCTAGTGCTTGCGTGGTTGCCACATTTGTTCATTCCTTAATTAAAGTCTGGGCTTAAATCAGAGTGGCGTTGGACTCCATATTTTCCGATTCTTTCCGATGCCCACCCACATCAAGCTCCCAGTTACCCCTGACGCAGCCACTCGACTCGCTGGGAAGCTTCAAATTGCCGTCCATATCATCATGTGTCGCATGCCTGCGTCCTCGCAGGGATACGACAAATGGCTTTCAATCCAAAATAGAACTCATCCCACCCCAAAACGCATCGCCAAGACAGATATCGTCGCGAAATAAGATAAATATGTAGACTCCCTTAAACACTACCACTGCAAATACACTCCGCAAATCACGAATGGTATTTTAAAAAGTCGTGTTGAACCACACTTGTAGAATTCGTTCAATAGCCCCCTCTCCAAATCGGATACACTGCCACCACGCTGGAATTATTAGGAAATTATTAGGCTAAGGTCACACTGCTTGGCGTTTAAACTCCTCTTTTTTCACAGGAAGTGTCTCCAGACAACGTGATAGCTCGCCCTTATTGCTCGTTGCGCCGCAATGAAAATTACGTAGATATGGAAAGCACGTGAAGACGCCAACTTTCAATTGATTTGACCAATTATATCTAAAAGACAATTATTATCGCAACGGAAAAATAGCGATGAGGAATGAATAAGGGTAAATACTCACAGATAAAAGCACTAAGTCGAAGCAGTATCTTCCATGGTATTTCTTTTCTTGCGCTAGCAAAAGTGTAAGAAAATCTTAATATCTCTGATAAATTATAAAGCACTGAATCCTTTTATTTTATAAACTGGAGAAACAGTAGAGATGGAAACAATTGTAAGAAATAGAAAGATCAGCGATAAATGTAGATATTGAAATGGAGCCTTAATTTGCAGTACAATTGAGAGCGTGCCAGTAGAAGTGGGGCGCCGCAGCGACAGAGGGAGCGGAGAGAGTGCGAGGGGTGGAGGGGGCGTCGGCCATCCATCCCGTGCTTCCTCCCATCGGCGAAATGAAACGAGGAGTGGGCGGAGGGGATGCGGATTGGGATTCGCAATGCGGAGCGAATACTAAAGGTTTCACTTCCCCGCAAGATCGCCTCTTCCTCGGGGAAAAATGCTGTCTTCCATCCGCGGAGAAAATAAACGGTGGCCGTGCTGAGGGCGTTGTCGACTCCTCTCGCATGAAATGCTTTCTTATTTTCCTAAAAGGACTTACGGCTGGGAGAAAAAAGATTTTGCGACACAGTTGAAGGGATTAGGTGATGCTTCTCATTCGGATGGGTTACAAAAAAGGAGATTAGAATAATGGAATTTGGTTTGCCACGTAATAATGTAAAGGCATCAAGGAATCGCCCTTTTTGTCTGGAATGGAGAAGAGACGGAAAACAGAATAATCATGAATTTTAGGCTTGGATGAGATATTTTGCTGAGCGACTGCGAAGAAAAATGTAATATTGAAGCCAATAAAAAATACAAATCTAGCACACAATGTATACTGCGGACATAAAAAACTGACACCATTAGTCTAGTCGATTTTACATGGAATATTGTGGTTTATTAACCATCAACGATTCCCAACAAAGTTTCAATAAAATCAAAATGATGAATGAATTGACTATTTCAAATTAATATGAAAGGTAAATACTTCTAAAATATTTGAGTTCAACAGTTTTGAGGATATTCGATAGCTAATATGAAATAATTTTAGTAAAAATGAACATTTAGAGCATGATTTCATCGATTAAACGCATAATTTGAACATTTCTCGACTGGAGGAAAGTTTTATGAGTATATAATTGCAAAAAAGTACAAAATTCAATTATTAATGTTTCTTAGGGCAAGATTTTGAAATATATTAATTTGTATCTATCCTAATTGCACGTTTTTTAAAAAAAATGTGCAACGATGTGAATCATTAAAAACTCCCCTAAATTTTACTTAAGTGCCATATTATTTCATTATCCGTAACATGGTCAACTATGACCAATAATTTTTCCAGGCTTACAATTCTTCTGGAATTTCACACCGAAAAATAAAACAGAGAAAGCAACCTTACTTCATCCAAACACATAGGAAACAAGAGGAAGACTTGAAGGCTTAAACGAGAAGTGAAAACATCAAAATGTTGCTTATTCCACGCGCCTCGTTGCACTGCTTCTGTTGCGTTGCCGGAATGACAAATGTGGCGCTTCGAATATCCAGTCTGCGTGCGTATAACCGAGGCACCGAGGGAATAGCATTTCTTTCGCAGCGCTTTGCCCGAATGCAAAATGAAAGGAACGACAGACTATCGTCGGAAGTTTCAAAAATAGTCGGTCCGAGTGCATCGAAGAACAGCTGGCGCCCCCCCCCTTGCGCAGGAGAGGGGCGAAGCCGGCGGCGCACGAAAGTGGGGCAGACGGGGGGACGGGGGGAAGGGGGGGGGCGCCTGGCGGCGGTGCCACTCCTCCGGGGAAGAGGGAATGAGTCGGGGAGGGGCGGTGGGGCCTCGAACCCCCCCCACAGGTTGCAAAGCAGTCCCGAGGGAATGACCGCCGGAAAGATTCACAACCGGGAATGAAATAAGAAGGAGCTGGTGGTTGCCTTCTTTCTCACCCGGCCATTTTGCAACGTGGTCCAATACGTTTCGCCAAAGCGCCGGAAGGTATTTTAAACGCACGCGTGAATATGTATCGGCGCCTCTTTTTGTGCGCCCAATTCCGTTTCCTGAGAAGGACTGGTTATAGGGTTGAATACATAAAATTTTTTTATTAACTATTTTCTTTCATATCACAGAATACAGCTTAACTTTTTACGCATCCTCAGCTGTTGAGATAATGAATCAATCGCTCCAAGAATCTTGGCATTAAATTTACCATCGCATTGATTACTCGCTTCTGAATGATAAAAAACAGTTGATCCAGATCAGAGCGGGACTCTTTTCTCGTAGGTGGCACACCCATAGTGTTAGTAAGGCACGAAGGAAGACATAACGACACGCAAACTTCAAAACTGCAATAAATACGAGATGATTCTCCCAAGTAGAAGATTGCTCAAAATCAGCAGCCGTGCCTCGTGCCTTGGTGATAGACGCATCTCTGACAAAGATTATTATTTGCGCAGAAAACTATTCCCATAGTCAAACAAGGTTGTCGCAAGGGAGCGATGTTTCATGAACCGATATCTATTGAAAACGCAAATCAACGGAGAGAGCACCTTTGGGCCAAGAGGAACTCCATCAGTCGCTCGCACTCTGTGTGCTCTCTGCACGTTTTCACCACAATCGGGCATCGAACCAGTTTGAGCGATTGGACGGCGGAAGGTCTTCCGCCTTAGTTAAGGAGTGTTTTAAGCTGCACGTACCTCACACTTCGGTGGTTAATAAGACTTTCGTGGAGAATGACAAAATTGAATTCATTAAACGGACTTGATTTTGGAAAAATGCAATATGTGCAGGATGCCCGTATTGTCTACGATGTCTATGTTATTTCATTTTAGGCAAAGAAATAAGTTTATATATTTCTCCTGACATTGCGTTAAATTTCGTTTCATAAATGTCCCCAGAAGGCAAATACGGGGCTAAAAAAGGTAAACATTTTTCAAGTATAATGAACTGGGTCATATTTAATTCACAGTAACAAGTTGCCAGCAGACATGAAAACTGTATTTCCATGCTTGAAAAAATTTATTGTTGTCTCGAAAAAATTTTTATTTAAATAAACTACGTAATTTCTTAAAGTGCTCCGTTCTATTCTATTCATTAAGACACGGAAGTGCAGATTGGTGGATTTATTGCGTGAGTACCCACAAGAGATTATATTTGAGAAGCGTCAGCAAAAGTTAGGGTTCCCAGAATAAATATTGATCGAGATATCACATGAAAGGGAAGTTCATTAGATTTGGTATTTCCATATTTAAAGATTCACGCCATGTTTGCACGTAAAACTGGTTTATAATGATCACGACGAAAATAACCGGTATCATATTCACGGGATCATCAAAGATCTCCTCTCTCCCTTAGCAACGGCTGATATTAGGCCTGCAAATGGCCCTGCAGGTGCACTAACACTACAATTGCATGCAGTGCGTTGCATTCAATTTGATTGATTTTTATTTTGAAAATGATAAAAAGCTGAAGCACATCAAGACTCCATATTAATTAGAGAGAAATTGGAATTTTGTTAAAATATTTTTAAAGACATACGTTACTCTTTTTATAGGGCAAATACTAAAATATTTCCAGAATTTTTGCAATAGAGTAAATAATCCGGTCAAATCGGCCGCCAATCTTTTTCTTTCATTCCTGTAGGTCTTCCCACGCCTCTTTAATCATTTCCTCTCCATACAGGTTGAACAGCAACAATAGTGATAATGGGCAACCCTGCCTTACACCTCTTCCTAACACTGCCCATCCGCACTCCCCGTTCCCCACCCGAACCTGAGCAATCTGAGACATGTACAGGTTGCGGATTAGCCTCCTGTCCCTCCAATCCATTCCTATTTTCTGCAATATACGCATTATTTTTCCCCAATTCACTCTATCAAACGCTTTTTCGAAATCTACGAAACAGGCAAATACCTACTGGTTGTGTTCTATATTCCTCTCAATTAATAATCTCATTACTGCAATGGCATCACGCGTACCTCTCCCCTTTCTAAACTCAAACTGATCATCCCCTAAGCAATCATTTGCCCTACTCTCAATCCTTTTGTTTATGATCCTAAGAACAAATTTAGCTGCGTGGGGTATCAAAATTATTGTCCTATAGTCCTCACATGATGAAGCCTATACCTTTTTCGGAATAGGAACTAAAACTGATATTACAAAGTCCTCCGGCCAGATTCCCTCCTCATAAATACTACGAATCAGCCCATAGTGCCTCTTCCTTCCACATTTTCCTGAACATTTTAATAGTTCCGCGGGAATGTTATCCACCCCCACAGCCTTATTTAGTTTCATCTCCCTTAATGCCCTTTCTCATCGTCTGGTATGCCTGGACCTAAGCTATCTTCCTCTACGTCATATTCTTTCTCAATGTCTAACTTTGTTGGTCGAAGTTCTTTACTATACAGTTCTTCTACATACTTCTTCCATCTCTCTTGGATCTTATCTGTATCAAATATTATTTTATCTCTTACTGCTAGCACAGATCTTTACTTCTTCAAAAATACTACTGGGCTTTAATGAAAAAAGTTATTTTGTGTGGAAGTCATTGCTTCCTCTGGTTGCCGATCCCTTTATGCTTTTCATCTTTTCTGACGCCGTGAGATGGCGACCTCGCCACATGCCACGCGCGCGGCTGGAATGGCGGGGGGGGGGGTGGTTTGGGAGAGGTCAAGGAGGGGTCAAAACTCACGTGGGCTCGTCCTCCAGCACCAGCTCCTCGAACTCCAGCAGGAGGCGGTATCCAGGCGGCGCCGTGACCACAGTTTCGCAGCGGACGTCATCGGGGTAGGGCGCCGGGAAATTGGGGCTGGTGACGACTGCGGAAGAGATGCCGGCCCCGGGCAGCAGGACGCCCGCCGACGCCCCCTCGCCCCCCCCTTCCTCCCGCGCCCCCCCGTCGCCCCCCTCGGGCGACGCCCCCCCCTCCCGCGGGTCCACCAGCCTCACCTCCCGGTTGCACTCCACCCGGCCGCCCCTCGCCGGCCCCCCGGGGGCCCGCCCGCCCCCGGACCCTCCCGCCTCGACCGCCGCCGACCCTGCGGATGAGAGGACGACCGATGAGCACTTCCTCGCTCCCTATTCCATTCATGCGAGAATATGGCATCCACTCAATCGAACTCTTTATCTATGCAATGCAGCGAATCAAGTCGATCAACCGTGAAAGGTTTAGACAACGTGTATTTTTCGATGCTTAATAATATCTTCCTGCTGTTGGAAAAATTTCGGCAATAACATAGGATGATGAATTGGACTCCTCTTTAATTAATGCGTCATGAGCGAGAGTAAAATTAATTTCACGGGTGCCAAGATATTCACGTTCCATCGGGCAACTCCTTTTTCTATGCACTGGTAATATAAATTTAATATTATAATGATAAATGCCGGGTCCGGTGGAAGACCCGAGAAAACTTAATCGATGAAACAGATGGCTGAAACGTAGAGTGCACGGGGTTCGCTTGGCTATTGCTGACGAGAGAACAGTGAGCGTAATTTAGGAGACCATTAAACTCTAACGCACTTCGTGTGTAAATCGGATGATCGCCGTTTAAACACCAAATTGTATCCATTAAAATCAATTTTTAAGAAGTTTAAAATAATTAATAATAATGTCATCAGGTTAAACCGGATGAAAGCTGGGATTTTTTGCGCTCCATCTCTCCCTGTAAAAAGAATTATATTAAAACGCCGTTTTTGCAAAATTGGGTATTTTAAGACAATCAGGGGATCATCCACATTAAATAGATAAACTTCATGTTCCACAGTTACAAAATAGGATCAATATTAGTTATGTTCAAAATAAGCACAAAATTATATTAATATTTTTTTCTACAGCTACACGAGTTCCTCCCTTGTACCCACGTTAGGACAGAGTTACATGTCGAGCTTGCTGGTACTAGCGATTGCATTTTGAGCTAATGCTCGAATGGTGAGCGAGAGTTGGATATCTATCGAAAAGGAAATGAAGATTTCTATCTGACGATAGAAATAAGTCGGAGGGCAATTGCATGAATACCCAAATACTTTACCACATCAATTTGAGCATTAGTCGCGATCGAAATCTATATACTTGCAATAAACCTATGGGAACATTTTAAATCACTTGAGAGGAAACAAAATCAAAACTGCTTTTAATGCAACAACTTCCTACGGATAATTACACTGAATAATTTCAACAACTAATCATGTCGTGGATTATATAGCGTGAGGCCGATTCAAAAAAATGTAACACTTGCCTGGACCAGAATAATGTAAATGAAAGAGAGGAAAGGCTGAAGGACTGCGGAAACTGTTTACCAGACCGAAAGCAAGGATGCAACTTTCATCGACCGACGCACAATGGGCAAATGAGTGGACTCCATGCAGAATCCCAGGGTCTTCGGTGTGACGAGGGACGGGCCCGGATCCACCTCACGCGAGCGGGGGCGGGGTACCCTAGCACGCACCTGCCTCCGCGGGGGCGGTCACGCCCTCTCCCTCGATGGCCTCCCTCTCGCACACGTAGTAGTTGGCGGCCGAGCAGTCGCGGTCGTTCCACGCGTACGTCGCCGAGAGGCGGTGCGGGGGCGGCGGCTCGCGGTGTGCGGTGGCGGTCGGCGGCCAGGGGCGAGGGGCTGCTGTCTTGGCGAGGCGGTGGACGGAGGGCGCCGAGGGCAGGTGGTACGCCCGCCGCAACTCCACGCAGTCCTGCCCCGAGAGGCCGTCGTCGTTGGGCTGCCGGTTGTAGTGGCCGTGGGCGGCCCAGCCCGGGAACCAGTCTGCGGCAGAGGGCAGAGGACCTATCAGTCGGGAGCGCCCCGCGGGCGGAAGTGGCCGCTCGTGCGTGGTCAAGGCCCAACGTCCAAGCCCCACCCGATCAGTCAGGTCACTTCTCATTGAGGTGAAATAACTTCCGCACTCACGTTTGCAGTTTAAAGCACCGCAGAATATTTAGACAATTAGAATTTTATGCCAGAAAAATTAGATATAGATGTGTACCATTTCATCGTCACAGGGCATTATTTACTTATTCCGGGGACATTATATAAATTAACAATTAAAATTTAGCCATCCAGCCTAAATTACCCATCGACGCACCGGGTATGTCGATGAACAATCAGTATAAATAAATATGGGAGCATCTCTCCATCAAAAACGCAACTGACCCTACGAGTTGAGTTCCATTTGTACAAGTTTCTATACCTCTCGAAGGCCGTCAAAAGCTGTAGGTCTGTGGGGCCGAAAGTGACGATGAAATGTGTCGGCAAATGGAAAGGAGATTCAGTTAGGAGTAAGGAAAGTTCGAAAATTTTTAATCAAAAAGATACCATAAAGCTTTTCCTGCAGTAATAATATTTCTTCCCGCATCGAGGCCTTTGACGGTATAATCGAAGTCCTGTAAACAACGAATATCAGCTTGGCTATCGGTTACTGGCTGCAACACGTGAACGAGGAAACTTAATTATTTGGTGGTATGAAGCGAATGCTAAATCTTCTTCCCTCTGATAAATTTAAATCCCAAAGCCGCAGAGTGACAAATTTTTCATTCCATTCAAATGCGAGGAATCATGCTATCACACGAAGGTCTTATTACACGAGCAAGTGGCTGGAGTTGAAGTTGCAGCGAAGGCGGTCTCAAGGAGGGCCGCGGGGAGGGGCAGCGGGGCGAAGGGAATGAGGGGAGGGGGGCACAACAGGTGGCTCACAAAGGGAAGTGCCGCTCCCTCCACTGATCCTGAGCAGATCCGATCCCGCATTACGACCCCTGGTCCGAAACTGCGAGGAGAGGAAATCGAAAAATTCTGCCGAACATTAAGCATACGGCCACGAACATCATTTTGCAGGGTTAAAGGTTTCATAGGCTGCGTTACGAGGGAGAAATCCGCAACCCATAATCAGTTTTGTGACTCTTCTTTGAGGGAATCTGACACGCCGTTTTATTAAAGCAACTAACTTTCCTGATTTACACTTGAGTTAAATGGTCACTATAATACTGCGCATAAGGACTTGGGATTCTAAACGTTACCCTTTGAATAATGCTAACTGAAAAAATACTGCTCCGTATACATTCAAATCGACATTACAAATTTTTTACCTAAAGCGTTTGCTATTGATATAATTGCCTTCTTAACTTTGGTCACTCAATTTTGTGAGCATTAGATTTATAACCCATTATGGTGTTTTTGGGGGAAAAATACAATTGTAATCAAAAAACATCAAATTATGGTTTTGTGCCTCTCTCGATTTAGTAATATTTATGAGTATTTAAAAAAATCTTCTCGTTCAAAGGAGGGTGATCGAGATGGTGCGGTGGCTATCGCACTATCTTCCCAACCAAACAGGCCGGGTTTGAATCCAAGAGGCATCGAATATTTTTCAGGGGTAACTCGATCCCTACTAGAGGTTCTTTGTGGAGGGCACTTTGAGAGAGTTCGCCAAATGGAACATTAAGCTGCGGAACCCTTGGCGCCTTTCGTTAAGAGTAGGCTTATGCCGACGCCGAGTTTCTCTTCATCCTTCATGCTTTCCTGCCCATCCCTATTGGCGCTAATGACCTTAGTTGTCCGTCGCCTCCCCTAAATAATTCTGCTACTCGGTTAAAGGAGACATCCTTTACCTAACAACTACATACTAAAGAAGGAGACTCGGAAGAATCGCTTATGGTTTTGGACAGAATAAAGTAACTGCGTGACTGAACATATTGGGCTATACTATTTTATTATTTATTTATTATTTTATTTATTATTTACTATCGTTTATTTATTTATTTTTATATTTTTTTCATAATTTTTATTGATTTACTGCCTATATCTTCTCTAATTTCCCACACCCATCTTTTGCCCATTTATAAGAATACGGCTGGGGTTGACTCTTCCCACTATATAGTATATTAAAAAAAGGCTTCATTGCACAATCACTGTTAAATGGGAATCCAGTTTAGTAATAATTTGTTCTCAAGTGCTTTCGGAACAAGAGTAGTAGATAACGGGCCCAGACAAGGGCTGGCCCGTTAAAGTCCCTTCCCTTTTCGGCAGCCTAACGGACTGTGTAATACCGCAAGCCCCTTCATCAAGGCTGATAAAGGCGAGAAAAAGCAGCGAGAGCCTTGGGAAATGGAGCGGGCAGAGTGGCGAGGGGCGACGGCGGTGCAGGAAGGGGCGGATTTCAGGGTGGGCGAGGGTGATAAATGGCGCAGGGAAGGGCAATGGCGGAAGGGAATGAAATACGAGCGACAAAAGGGATAAGGACATTGGGAAAACAGTGCAGGGGAAGGCCAGCAGGACGACATGAAGTGGAAATCCTCTAGGAAAGTGTCCGTGCATAGTGAAAGAAGGCGGGGCAAGAAATAAGACTAAAATTAGATCGGATTCCTTGTAACTCGGTCCAAAAGAACCCTCTGTCATTTCCGTTGCGTAAATATTCCTAGAGCGGTTTTAGAACTGGTGAAAGCTTTGGTCAAATTACAAGTACGTAATGCGAAGGATACTGAAGGAAACAAATAGGATTATAATCGCAGAAGATCTGTATCGCTTCTTGCAATCAGACAGAATTAACAAATTTCAAAAGAGTCGATAGACTTGCAGGTTTGGCTTTCAATCACCCTCGCCCCCTCAATGCCACAAGCAGCAAAAATGTGAGAACGCGCGAGCTGGTTAACATATGGGTGTTTCAATCGTTCAGACCTCCCGGATTGAACTCAGCCCACTAAAATCATCCAACAGCCACCATACCCTCTCACCCCATAGTTCATTCGCCCCTAATCCCATCCCCACACATACTGCGTCCAGACTTATCAGGTGCCTAAATTGCTCAAATTTAGGAGGGGCGCCATCATGAAGGGTGTCCAAACTCATCAACAGTTAAGAGAGCGCGAATCTAAGCACCTATTTCGGCCCATATTTTAGCAGGCAATACCATACTAAAAAACCATATTTAAGTAAAATTTTAAATTTTTACCTCTGAATATACCAAAGGTGTTGAAAGCGACAGCAAAAGCGTAGGGATGAATGGAAGTTAAAGTATAATTCATTGGCATCATAGCATTATTTTCCAAAAATATATGGAACCCAAATGAAAAATGATCGTATAATTGTACGAGTACTCTCATGCAGGGAGTCGTACTCGACGAGAGTTTTCTTAAAAACAATATGTATATTAAGTGTTATTTTGTCATTTTATGTGTTATAAAAATTTATACATATATATATTTGACTCTAAGAATTACATAAACGTATTGCATACTGGAAAGTTAGCTTAAGCCTGAAGGTAATGCACCGGCTGCGATGTGGGGAAGTTGGCATATTACTTACTCGAGAAAGAAAACTCGGCGCCATCTGTCCACCTGAAGTCTCCTTCACGGACCACATCCGAAGCCCCCACCCAGTATGAGTTGTGCTCCGAATAGCCCGGGCTGACATCCGACCGTAGGAAAAGAATGAGTCCAAAACAGGGAAAAAGGAATGGGATTAACAAAGGCAAACCATTGATAGACTCATAAATGTAGAAATTACATGCATAATCAAATCATAGACTTCAGCAACATCAATGAACCTTCTATTGAAAGGTTTTTGAGTGCACAAGGAAAAATCAAGGTGCAAATAAATGAAATTAAACACTATTCTGGTCAGCGAGTGCGTGTTTGAACTTTTCAATCCTTGTCAGTCCGGCAGACGCCGACAGCATGATGTTATTACAAAGACAAAACGTACTGATATTTTGGGTAATCGCACACACATACAAGAGAGCTAAGTAAAATAAACAAACAAACAAATAAATAAATATATATATATATATGTATATACGCATAAAACTGATAAATGTATTACGATTCATTAATCCTATGAATTAATTAATAAGCTGTTCATTCTTTTTCATTGATGAACTTCCATCTGAAATGTACATTCGCTGTAGAGACTAGATATCGTCTGATATTTTGATTATTGGTAATGGTAAACTGAATTGGAAGCAAATTAATTGATATTAATATCAGTATTGCTTATGTATCATTCTTAATACAAAGTCAAATAGAAACAGTTAAGGGCAAAATGGCACATGCACATTTGAAAACAATTGGGTAACATTAATTGCCTCTTAGAAAATAGAGGATACCTCCTCAACCTACACCAGGCGGTATACCGTGAGTAAAAGGGATGAATATCGAAGGTATAATAAAATGCACACTTTTCCACTCAAACAGAAAGTTCAATTTCAAGGTCTTGAATGCATATATATATATATATAACACTTAGCACTAGTGGACACAGACAAACACACACAGAAACACACAAAAAAGAGACTCACTATTTTTCGAATTTTCTGTGGTCGTGACCACCTTTATCAAAGAAGAGAGGGACAGAACTGAAGGGAATACGAGGGCTAGAGCGATGGATGGAAGGGGAAAGTGGGGAGAGAATTACGAAGGGACGGATTTGGAGGGGCAGCTTTAGAAGGGTGGGGAAAATGTAGAAGGTGATGGGGGTGGAAGGGGGATGAAAATATAATTAGAGCAGGGTAATTAATGCCTAATATTGATTCCTGGCCAATTCCAAGACTCCAAGAGCCAGATGAAGGATTGCTCTAATGTTTTCAGTTTCAGAGGAGGATCAGAGGGTGGGAGGGATACTATGATGGATACACTATAGCATTTATCAAAGGGAGTGTTGTGTTCGGAGGCGTGTTTCGGGATAGGGAGCATATCAATTAGGGAGGAATTTTTGCATGAGGCGCGATGATTGTTAATTTTGATATTGAGGGGTATGGTGCACTGCCCAATATAATAGGCAGGGCAAAGTAGGCACTTCAGAAGGTACACTATATTGCTAGATGTACAAGTAGAGAAGGGAATTAGTGGGAGAGAGTTAAAAAGCGGGTGGGAGAGGGATGGATGGATGGACTATACAGTTCTTCTATATGTTCCTTCCATCTCTCTTGGATCTTTCCTTCGTCAATTATTATCTTACCCGCCTTATCTATAACTGTTATCATAGATTTCCCTTTGTTACTTCCCGATAGAGATTTAACTTTGCAATACAGCGCACCAATATCACCCTTCCTCCGCAGACTTTCCATATCCTCGCACTGCGTCTTCAAACATGCTTCTTTTGCTTTATTTGTTGCCCGCCTCAATTTATTAATGCGCTGTATTGCAAAGTTAAATCTTTATCGGGAGGTAACAAAGGGAAATCTATGATAACAGTTAGAGATAAGGCGGGTAAGATAATAATTGACGAAGGAAAGATCCAAGAGAGATGGAAGGAATATATAGAAGAACTGTATAGTAAAGAACTTAGACCAATAAAATAAGACATAGAAAAGGAACATGACGTAGAGAAAGATAGCTTAGGTCCAGACATACTCGACAAGGAGTTAGAAAGGGTATTAAGGGAGATGAAACTAAATAAGGCCGTGGGGGTGGATAACATTCCCGCGGAACTATTGAAATATTTGGGAAAATGTGGGAGGAAGAGGTTATATGGGCTGATTCGTAGTATCTATGAGGAAGGAATCTGACCGGAAGACTTTGTGAGATCAGTGTTAGTTCCTATTGTGAAAAAGGTTCAGGCTACATCATGTGAGGACTACAGGACAATAGGTTTGATATCCCACGTAGCTAAAGTTATTCTCAAGATAATAAACAAAAGGATAGAGAGTAGGGCAAATGCTACTTAGGGGATGATCAGTTTGAGTTTAGAAAGGGGAGAGGTACGCGTGATGCCATTGCAGTAATGAGATTATTAATCGAGAGGAATATAGAATACCACCAGCAGGTATTTGCCTGTTTCGTAGATTTCGAAAAAGCCTTTGATAGAGTGAACTGGGAAAAAATAATGAGTATATTGCAGAAAATAGGAATAAATTGGAGAGAAAGGAGGCTAATCCGCAACCTGTACATGTCTCAGACTGCTCAGGTTTGGGTTGGGAACGGAGAGTCCGGATGGGCAGTGTTTGGAAGAGGTGTAAGGCAGGGTTGCCCATTATCGCCGCTGCTGTTCCAACCTGTATGCAGAGGAAATGATCAAAGAGGCTAGAACTGGAGGTAGGAATGAAAGTGGGCGGGGAATCCGTACAATCAGTTGGGTTTGCTGATGACCAAGCTTTAGTTTGTCAGTCAGCCAAGGGTTTGCAAGCATTGCTGAGTGAATTGGAAATTCAGTGCGACAGGTATGGGATGAAAATCAATATTAATAAAACAATGGTTATGCGATTTCCTAGAATGAAAAGGGCTAAGTTAAACATTAAAATAGGAGGGCAAAAACTAGAGCAGGTAGAACAGTTTACGTTTCTCGGTAGTGTTTTGGACCAACACGGTCAAAGTAGTAGGGATGTAAGGAGAAGAATTGCGCTGGGCAAAGAGGCTTTCACAGGGAGGAGGGAGTTGATGAGAGGGACGTTGAGTAAGGATGTTAAGAAAAGACTCGTAAAAACTTTGATATGGTGCGTACCTATGTACGGTTCGGAAATGTGGTCATTGAAGCCGGAGGATAGACTTAGATTGTTAAGCTTTTGAAATGTGGGTGTGGAGAAGAATGGAGAAGGTGAAATGGACAGAGAAGAAAAAAAAATGAGGAAGTACTTGGTATGGTGGGCGAAGGTTTGTTGGGAGCAATCCTATGGAGGCAGGAGAAGTGGATGAAAGGGGTATTGACCGGCAGTGGGATGTTGAAGACTGTTATAGAGGGGAGAATGTTGGGCAAACGAGGAAAGGGAAGGAACAGGATAGGGATGTTGGACGGGATGAAGGGAGGAAGAAAGTACTCAGAGATGAAGAGGGACCTGATATAGAGTAGGATGCTGTATTTTTTGTTTTGCTAGGAGCCCCAAATTATTTATTTAGTAGCTGTGTCCATCCAAAAACCTACCTTAACCGGTAGATTACCTAATAATAATAAAAAAGTAAACAATTTTATTGCTCTGGAAGTAAGGTCCCTTGGAGAAGAATACATGGTTACATGAGGTTACCAATTGAGTGAAACAGGTTTACATAATGCATTGAATATGGTAATGAAACCAGTCACAAAATACAATTTAACATCAGTTGAAGGAAACATAGAGTACAATACATACATATAAATAATATACATATATATACACATATAACAATAGTTATAATTACCATAGCGTAAATATTTAGCCTGACAGAACAGTAATAAGGTCGTTTTGGTAGACAGATATTCAAACATGTTTCTGTTGAATTGGGATGTGTTCCTTGATACTTTTACTTTATTAGGCAAAGAGTTCCATAGTTTATAGGATGAAATACTGAATTAGTTTTCATATATAGCCGTGTGGTATTTGGGAAGATGGAATGTTTTTGTAATGCGGGTTGATCTCTTTGTCGTAAGTGAATTGAATATAATATTTTCATACAAATATGAAGGGGTTTTAGAATTCATAACTTTAAATAATAGTGAGTTCTCTTGATGCATTCTCCTCTGTTCGAGTTTTAGGCAATTCCACATTTAATAGTAAGGAGTTACACGTTCATTATAACTTACGTCAAGGATGAATCTTAGACAAGAATTTCATGCATGGGAATGATTACTTTAAATCGTTACAATTATGCGATGAATCAAAAAGAAATCGGTAAATTTTTATGCGATCTGGTCAAACAAAAAGAGCGAATCCTTCGATATTTGCTAATCGCACTTCATCACCGAAGATGGTGCAAACCAGGGGTCGACGCGGGTCCCCCTCCGCGAGGAACCGCCCCCCGACGGACCCAACCCGGTGGCCGCCCTCCGCCGGCCCGGCCAGTGGTCGGTCGCCACACCTCAAATCGCCTCCCTCTCGCGTGCATTGCTGGCGTCCTCCAGACAAGTTCCTCCAGCCGGGCCCAAGCGAGTGGCCCTTCGCCTTCAACACCTATCCTTCAAAACAAATACTCAGCCGGAACGCCCCGGAAAAAATGGATGAGCCCACAGACGAGGAAGTCCAGTACAGTGATATCATATGGTGAAAGACGACCGATCCAATCTCCTGCTTGCACGTTCGGACGCGAATCCCTGTCGTTGGTTTCGCACTGCCCCGAACATCCCGTTTGGCATTTCAAAAACCCCCTCCACGTCCCTGCCACTGTGAAGGCGCATGGCCGGGAAGCAAACAGCACTGCCCGAGTCAGGAAACGAATCATCACGGCTTACACCGAGCGGGCAACCGGCATGGTTTAAGCGACAGCATTAGGCATGCTTCCAAGCGGGCAGGGGTCGGCGGCCCAATCGATTGTGGTCCGGAGGCGGCGCCAGGGGAGGCGCCAGCGCGTGATACTGGCCCGTGCCCATGACAGCCCCCTCCGAATCGGTGGCGACGGCAGAAGGGGAGCTGTGTGGATCGGGCATTCATGTCCGCCACCAATCACGACCGGCTAATGCGTCATATTACAACGAGGATGCATTACTTAAGGGGTTGATTGTAATCGCCCTTTGTTGATCGTCAAATGAAAAATAATTATCCAGAATTTTCCCTCTTTAGCGCATTCAAAAGTACGTAAGAATTTCTATGACGGTGACGTAGAACTGACGAATGTTTGGAAACTTTATTTGCTGACTTTTACTGCGTTGTCATGTTATGCCTTGGAAAAAAATATGGATTCATGACATAAAAAATCCAGTTAATTAATCGTATCAACACGCAAGAGCCATATTCATATTATTATTACCACAAAATCCATTGCAGCCCTTTACTAACGTAAGCGATTCTAAAACGGATATTCACATTTATGCTTATCCAGCCATAAACTCGTTTATTGTACAAATTCATAGCTCCGAACATATATCTCCCACGCAACATTTTCAGTCAATTCATAGGGTTTCTTCATGATATCTATAACTTTTGAATCTAATAAATTTACAATTAATACTTTCCTGTTAGAGAAATACACCCCGGTTCTATTTTCACAAAAGGTCCATTAAATGGATAGAGTTGGTGCTGAGGAAAGTGAGCGTGTGAAAAGTCGCTGATTCAAATCCCCAATTGATAAGAATAAAGACGATCAAGAATTTGCGCAGCACATTCAAACAGGGGCAAATATAATGGAATTAAAGAAATGACTGACCCTATAAGAGTACGGCTGGGGTGGACTCTTCCCATTATATGGAATTGAATGCTTTGGAATTATTGAGGCTCACGTTTTCGCATACATAGAAAGGCTTTCTCTTATATTCACCCGCTCGAAAACGCAGACATATTTTTTAACACTACATGTACAAGCAATTGCGCATTGCTTTTACAAATAGCACTTTTTCTGAACTTCAAATCTGTTATTATTACCTATGGAAAGAGGTGTGAGCTCAACATTTCGAAGAAGGATCGATGCTAAGGTGTGGTTGATTGAAATACATGTCGTCGATATGAACATCCATATCAATGCCAGACGAGTGTATAACATGAAAAATAAATATCAAGAGTATTTACAAGAGAGCCCCACGAACGCCCAATCGACCATTTCCTGCATATTTCACGCTCTGCATCAGAAGCCCTCAAACAGAAAATTAAGATTTTCCAACGAATTCGATTTCAAGCATTTAGCGGGTGCACATACGCATCGGAAATACTTGTCACATCTGCGTACTACGTGCGGTGATTTGTCTGATTTCAACAGGCGAACGTAAGTAGCTGTGGCATATGTAGACTTCATGCCAAGGAAGAAGGTGGTAGAAACTGTAAGGGGCCGGGTGTCTGTGGTTGGAGGAAGGTTTGGGAGTTTTTGAATTCTTTTGCTCAGGAAGTTCCAGGGTCTCCTCGTTGGAGGAGAGAATGCAGTAGGTTAGAGAGAATCCATCGAGGGAGTTAGCATGATTGCAGGGTCGGGGTCCCCGTGTGGAAAGAGGGTATTAGATGGAGCGTTTTGGGTAATAAGGGCAGGAAACTATAATTTTTTTAGGCATTATTATTTGTCAGTGATTTTATATGTTTGGTAGTTTGGAATTGTTTGCCTATTATTCACATTTTAACATCTCGGAAGGTGATTTGGGTGGAGAAAATGATAGAGGTGAAGGAAGCGGAGGATGAAGCGTTGAGGTCAGAAATGAAGGTTTTCAGGAATTCATGTGGCCAGAGGACGAAAATATCATCTACGTAACTGAGCCACAATAGCTTCAGAGGTTGTTTTGAAAGGAGTTCTTTTTCTGCGAGACCAAGAAAAAGGTCGGAATAGGAAGGGGTGAATCTCTTTTCCATGGCTTAATCCTTGATCTGTTGGTAGAATTCATTATTAAAGAAGAAGGAAGTACGGGTGAGGATGAAAACAAAAGCCAACGAGAAATTCCGTGCTGGGTATGCGTGGCTTAGGGCGTCGGGAGAGGTTAAATTAGAGAGCGGAGATTCCTTCTGAGTGCGGAATGGATGTATTATTGGATGTGGTATCAATGGTGGCCATGGTAATCTCGGTATTTGGAGGGAGGACGGGAGGTTGGTTTTAGCCTTTCCAGGTAATGCTATGCATCTTTAAAGAATGACGGTAGTGAGTGGGCCATCGGTCGAAGGTAGCGGTCCACAAATGCAGATATTCTCTCCGTCAAGGGCCTCTTTCTCTCTCGGAAAAATCGGACGACCAGGATTGACAGGTTGATGGATCTTCGGCAGGGCAAAGAAACGAGGACTGCGTGGGAGGGGAGGGGAGAGGAGGGCTGAAGGAGATAGACCTTCAGTTAGTTGGTTGAATGACATGAATTGAGTTACTTCGTCCCGAAGAGCGTGATTAGGATCTTGAGGTATTTGAAAATAGGAAAAGGTAACAAAAAGCTGTTTCCTTAATTTCGGCAGTCCATCGTATCTCATCTACCACCGTTGAGTATTTGTCGGCCGAGGTATTCGGATTAGCCTTTGATTTTTTATAACTCATTAATTGGTATGGGAGAGGTTGGGTTTAGGATTCAGGGAAAGGTTGGACATTCTGGAAAGGAGAAGGTTCATAAGAACTCCACTCAACGATTTGAGGGGCATTGGGGTCTTGGCGTGAGACAGGCAAAGATCTCCGCAGAGCATCGTGAATGGTTTTGGAAACTTGCTGGGGTGGATGTTGAGATCTCCAGAATACCATCCACCGAGGATCCCTGCAGAAATGCTGTGCGTCCATGGGGGTGGATGAGAGGCCCTTGTCCTGGAGATAAATTTGCCGAGGGTCAAAAGGAGTGGAGGAAAGGATGAGCGCACGAAAGGTCGGATGAGTCCGTGGCCTGCCCGGAGTGGGGGTGAGAGGGGAGGCAATCCGGAAACGCTCGCGGAGGGGGTGGCGGAGGGAAAAGCGACGCCAGATCGGGTGTGAAGGGGTGGGGTAGGGGTGGAATGGGGGGGGGGTAAGGCAGGGGTGGTCAGGCGAAGCGTTGAATGGACTCCTCAAGAGCGAGGCATACAAAGGGAAGACAACTGAGATATTTTTCATCTATGATAAAGCGAGCATAGGGACACTATGAGACTTTGGTCAATGATGTGTAGCGGATGTTGGGCGGTGAAGTAAATTATCTTAATCAAGGAATGCCTGTAGTTTTGATAAACGGCAATCATTATTTACTAATTAATTATTATTGTATTTATTGTGGATGAAGTGACATGCGGAAGGTGAGTATAGACACTTCAGTATGCACAAGGAAGGATTAAAGAGGAAATGTGGGCCTAAAATGGTCCGTGCGGCACACAAGTGGACCTCTTGACGCCTTTGCTTTCCCGGGAATAAATAACAGGCATTAAACAGCGCACCCTTAGCAATTTCCCCTCCTCTCCCCCTCAAATGATTCCCCCTCAAAGCGTGAAGGAGCGAGTGGTGGGAGGGACGCAGGCGTTACCTCCTGGTGAGCAGCAGGTCCAGCAGGGCTTGCTCCTCCTCGCTCCTCACGCTGGCCAGGTGCCCCCCGAGCCGGGCGCACTCCGCCTCCGCCGCCCCCCAAGGCAACGGCTGCCCCTCCATCGCCCCCACGCACGTCCACCGCCGCCCCGCGCCCGCCTCCACCCTCCTCCGCTTCCTCCGGTCCAGCGGCCAGCCGCCGCCCCCGACCGGGCCCCGCCTCTCGAGGGACGCCCACCCGAAGCCGCAGCCCCCCACGATGGCCTCCACGCCCACGGCGGCGAACTCCAGCAGCAGGTGGGGCGGGGTCGAGGGCAGCTCGTTGACCTCCTCCGCGCCGCCCCAGTACACCCGCAGCACGAGGCGGTTGCCCTGCGAGGACTCCTCGGTGACGGCACCCGGGGCGACGCACTTGGTCCAGCGCGGGGCGTCCTCCCACGCGCCCACCAGCACGCCCCGGGCGCACGCCCCCTCGCCCCCCGCCACGCCCCACCGCCCCCCCGCCTCCACCGAGGCGCCGGTGACGGGAGTCGCGGCGGCCCCCGCGAGCCTCAGCCTGACCCTGACCCTGTAGCCGTAGGGCAGGTGGAGCGTGAGGGTGCACCTGACCCTCTCGAAGCGGGGCCGGAAGGGCGGGGGCAGGGATGGGAATGAGGGGGGAGGGGGCGGGATGGACAAGGAGCCGTTGCTCTCGGTGAGGGTGAGGTTGAAGCACGGCTCGACGGGGTGGTAGCGCATGGAGAAGGACACCCTCGGGGGCGGCGGCTCGGGGGAGAGGCCCGGCCGCCGCTCCCCCGCGCCGCTCGTCGCCACCACCACCAGCCGGAGGTACGCCCGGCCCCCCCTTAGGTGGACCTGCCGCTCCGAGGGCCTGTACTCCTCGAGCTTGCCGCAGAAGACGCGCCTCGAGGAAGGGCCGAACTGCAGGTGGCCTTGGGAGCAGGCCACGTTGAGCCGCGTCAGATCCACGAGCAGTCCCATCGGCTCCCGCAGCTCTGCGGGCGTGGATGCGGACGGAGGCGGCGAGGGGAGGAGCGAGGGGGGGAAGTGGACGGTGCAGTCGCCACCCCCGAAGGCCGCGGACGCGTGCTCGATGTCCTTCCACGACAACGCTCCCCACTGATGGGACAAGGCGAGCTGGCACGCTGCCGAGAGGCGAAGAAACCACATGCCAACATCAAAACCACGCCGCTCGCTCTGGTCTCTCCTCATTTACATTTCATTAGCACTCTAAGCAAGCGCCTGAAATTCTCAGATAGAAGGCGGAACAGTGCTGTCCAACATTAAACCTTCGGCCCTCATAAAGAGTCTTTCTGGTATCAGACATTAAATTTTCATTAAAAAATATCCGCACATCCAACATAAGCCACGAAAGGGAAAGCAGGAAAAAGGTTAATAATTCCGACCGTGAAATTGAAACAACAATTGGACAAACCATCATTAAAAATGAGTGAAATGAAAGCCCGAGCAAAATCAACTATTACCAATACATTTTTTAGCTCCGAATTGATATGTAATTATCATCATGTGGAATTCATTGGTTTTAACAAAATATTTCTATCGGAAAACATATTATAATTATATATTACTCACACATTTGCAAAAATCGTAAATTTCCAATTTTATTTGGTCAAACTGCAAATAATTTTAGAATTTCTATTGTTACTGCGTTCTTAATTATTTAAAATTAATCCGCAAATAGCATTTTTGGCCTTCACATCGGATGTATAAAGCGAACGGTAACTGCGGCCGAATGAATACTACCTTGATCAAAAATTTCCCGGAATTTATTCAGAAAATTAAAAATACAAGTTTATTCATCTAAATCTATATTGTCCCCTTCAAAGTAATCCCCATCGACTGCAACACACTTATGCCAGCGCTTGATCCAATCCTCGAAACATTTTTTATATTCGGTTTTCGGTATGTCCATCAGTGCTTCCTGCGATTTTTCCATTACTTCCTCTCGGCTGCTAAAACGCGTTCCCCGTAATGGTTTTTGAACTCGATTGAACAGAAAGAAGTCACAGGGAGCCAAATCAGGTGAATTCGGTGGCTGTTGGATGGTATTTGTTGCATTTTTCGTCAAAAAATTACGAATAATGATAGCACTGTGCGACGGTGCGTTATCATGGTGCAAAATCCACGAGTTTTCTGCCCACATTTCTGGTCTCTTTCGGCGAATTGCTTCACGCAAACGTCTCATAACGCCCAAATAATACTCTTTGTTTACTGTCTGGCCTTCTGGCAAAAATTCATGATGCACTACACCGTTGTAATCCATGAAAACCGTCAGCATTGCCTTCTTTTTTGACTGAAAACGACGTGGTTTTTTTGGTCTCGGCTCATTTGGTGAACGCCATTCACTTGCCTGATGTCTGGATTGCGTGTCGTACTCATAAACCCACGTCTCGTCTCCAGTAATGATCCTTTTGATGAATGTGGGATCGGATTCAGCCTCGCAAATCATGTCTTTTGCGACGTCAACACGGTCTCTTTTTTGCATGAAATTGAGGTCTTTTTGCTGCTACACGACGGAAACCCAAATCATTAACCACAATGTCTTGGGCGGATCCATAGGCAATGTTCAAGTCCTCCGCTATTTCTCTGATGGTTAATTTGCGGTTATTGACCAACATTTCTTTTACTTTATCAATTTTTTCACCGACTTTCGATGTCGATGGTCTGCCACTGCGTTCATCATCTTCGATTGACTCACGACCACTTCTGAACCGCTCGTGCCACTGGTAAACGACCGTTTTTTTAGAGAATCGTTGCCGAAACACTTTTCCAACATTTCCAACGTCCGTGCGCCACTAAATCCGTTTTTTACGCAAAATTTAATACAAGTTCGTTGTTGCAAATTTAAATCCATTTCTGAAAATGCAAAAAATCGCCAACACACACAGAGATAGATGTACTCTTGGCTACGTAACTTTTGCAAATGTCAAGTTATGACACTAAGATTTAAAGGGAATATCAACAACAGATGTACCAATTTAACAAAAAAACAGAACTCAAATCGGAACGATGGGAGCGCCACACGGTGGTTATTCCGGGAACTTTTTGATCAAGGTAGTATATATATATATATATATATATATATATATATATATATATATATTATGAATATTATTATTATTAGGTAATCTACCGGTTGAGGTAGGTTTTTGGATGGACATAATTACCAATTAAATAATTTGTTACCCCTAGCAAAACACAATATCCTACTCTACATCAGGTCCCATTTCATCTCTGAGTACTTTCTTCCTCCCTTCATCCCGTCCAACATCCCTATCCTGTTCCTTCCCTTTCCTCGTTTGCCTAACATTCTCCCCACTATTACATTCTTTAACATCCCGCTGCCGGTCAACACCCCCTTCATCCACTTTTCCTGCCTCCATAGGATTTCTCCCAACAAACCCCTCTCTTCGCCCACCATACCAAGCACTTCCTCATTTGTTTTCTTCTCTGTCCATTTCACCTTCTCCATTCTTCTCCACGCCAACATCTCAAAAGCCTCCAATCTACGTCTATCCTCCCGCTTCAATGACCACGTTTCCGCGCCGTACATAACTACGCTCCATATCAAAGTTTTTACGAGTCTTTTCTTAACATCCTTACTCAACGTCCCTGTCATTAACTACCTCCTTGTGAAAGCATTTTTGCCTATTGCAATTCTTCTCCTTACGCCCCAACTACTTTGACCGTGTTAGTCCAAAACACTGCCGAGATACGTAAACTGTTCTACCTGCTCTGGTTTTTGCCCTCCTATTTTAATATTTAGCTTAGCCTTTTTATTTCTAAAAAATCGCATAACCTTTATTTTATTAATATTGATTCTCATCCCATACCTGTCAAACTGAATTTCCAATTCACTAAGCAATGCTAGCAACCCCTTGGCTGACTGACATACTAAAGCTTGGTGATCAGCAAACCTAAAATATCTATCATTCCCCTTTCCATATCTCGCTTAACATTCTCCAATTTGCCTGTTCTCATCATCGTCCTAACGTTCCAAGTTCCTATTCGAAATATTTGGTCTTCTTCTTCTGCGTCTTCTGTTACGTTGCTGCTGGTTTGCCCCCGCAAGGGTTCGTGGGATGACGACCGCGGAAGCCTTGCCTTCCCCGCTGCCGGGCACGACAAACGGCCGATTGGGCCGAGCCTCGTAGTTGCCAGGACTCAAAATCTCTCTATTGTCCATCATCATTTAAATCTTTGGAATGATAATTGAGGTGGTTTCCGGCTGCCTTCCTCAATAGTGTTTTTAACGTGACACCATCACTTACTGGCCGCCCCACTGGGGTCAGACGCCATTGCAGCCGCCTCACAGAGGAACAGACGCTGCGTGGACTACCTTTCGTCTGGCTCCTAACCTTCGACCTATCTGGCATGGGTGACCCTACCAGGAGCAATTATTATTACTCCCGCCAGCACAGCTCTAGGGGTCATCGGAACGCGCAAGCCCTTCCATCACGTCAAGGTTATAGCTAGGGGAGGGGATATATATATATATATATATATATATATATATATATATATATATATACCCTATACCCTTTTAAACACCCAAGCATACTCCAGGAGAAGAAAATCCAACCAGGCGGGAATCCAACCCGCGACCTCTGATTTGGCCGGCGAGGACGTCACACCACCGCCAACATGACCGGTAAACTAAATATTAAAATAACGACTTACAAAAAATAGTTCTCAAATGAAGGTTCAATCCCAAAAATAGATTGGCAATCTGAGCCTGTTCTATACTGTTACTTTTAAAATTTAAAATATTTGAAAACATTATTTTGACTATATGGCTGCTGTGGTTTGAAGTATTCTGCATTGTCGGGTTTCAAACAACGACGCGGTGAAACCCGACAATGCAGAATATTATTTCGACTCTTCCAAGTAACTTGGTTAGATGCCGCGACAGTAACTTTTTACTGAGCGATCTACTAAATGTAGCACGATACAACGATTTCAATGCGCGAATGAATTTTACACTCTGAAATTGCAGCAGATTTCTTTTTATATGTTTTGAAGCAAATGAAAATAAGTCTCCATTCAATTCAAAATCACTCCATTTTAAATTTATCACGCTATTTATAGATCAGTCTGTTGGACGTAACGGAGCCCCACTCGGTTTGCCAGGGTTCCGAGGGGCGGTGCAGGATCGGTCGGAGGCGGGTGATTCCTTCTGTCCCCGCGGGGGGCGCAAGTGGGGCGTCGGCGGCGGAACTCACCCGAGAGCAGCCGGAAAGACAGCGTCACGACGCCGATGGAAAGGTCAGATGTCGCCGTTGCTGTCTCGGTCGTGATTGGCTGCAGCGGGCCCACTGGAAGGTAGCTCACTCTGCGAACGGCCACAGGAAAGGCAACATGAAAGCAAAACACACTCTAGAAATCTCAAACATTTGCAGCACTACCCATACCAGCATTACAGATCGCAGTGGGCAGTGGAGGCAATCCGATTCATAAAAGCCGCCATGCCCATTAGAATGTTCTTCGCTAAATATTACGCATTATTTCTCTAAGCATATTTATTAATACTAAATAAAATCACTGAATGTGGTTACTTTTAACAAGATTACCCATTGTGCAAAAGAAACACTTGGTTTTTCCACATAAAATATTTATTCACGACCTAGGTTTCGACGCTCAGCGTCATCTTCAGGTGAAGATGACGCTGACGCTCTACCTGAAGATGACGCTGAGCGTCGAAACCTAGGTCGTGAATAAATATTTTATGTGGAAAAACCAAGTGTTTCTTTTGCAATATGTATCGTTTCCACAAAGTGACGCCTGAAGTTATCTCCTTTAAGATTACCCATAATTATCAAATACACATAGGTGTATAATCCTGAAGGACCGGCTTATTTTTACGTAGAACCGTTTACTTATTATCAATTGACCTGCCCATGGTGGAAACCCTGCCATGGTACTAACCATTTTAAATTATGTACATCTATATTTAACATTGTACTTTATCGGTTAATTTTTTTAAGATTTAAAGTACAACTTTTGAAATTAGAGTCAAAGGGAAAGTTATAAATTTCAGCATTATATAGCGTTGTGCAAGTTTTTTCAGAAACATAATAACTACCTGTATGATCGAATCGGTGACTCTTAACTTTTTATCATTTATCGCATAATTACATAAAGCATATAATTAAAACTTTTGAATATGAGAATGGTTTTTAATATTCACAAAAAATATACGCTGCATTCAGAGTTCCCGACTACAGAGTTTTAAAATGGCTCGATAGTATTTTATTTCCCATGTCTAAAACATCACGACTTTTTTATACCGAACGCCAATTTGGTGATTCTGGGAGTTTGACAGGATGAAGCTTATGAACGTAAGTGTTAATTAAGTTAAGTACTTAAGGAATCTGTTTATTTCGATTTTTTATTAAAATATTCATGCTTGGTTTTACGCGAGTATCTAATGATTTGGCGCCGCAGTGAACCCTCGGTGGCATCGTTAATGTTTATTTTATACATTTGGATTTACAAAGTTTTAGTTTGAAATAATTTATCATGGAACAATTCCACAAGGTTACGCCTTAAACCATCAATTATATCTAAACCTTCCTCCCATTTTGCGAAGCACCGACAGCTGGACAATAACCACACAAGTGGCTCTGATCCTGAGATCGTACGTTTGGAGAAGAAGGGTTTTAGATTAGATGCCTTGGAACAATTGGGCAATTCCAGGTAACACTCATTGTAAGAGTATATTGGCTGTTGACTTGATGTATTCCTCCCACTCCCTTCCCTTTCCTCCCCCTCCCCATGCCCAACCACCTCTCTTCCCCCTCCCCATACACACACACACACCACTACATCCCCTTCTCTTTGTTTAGTACCTAAAGCAACGTGTCTTCTGTGCTGCACCTGAAGATGACTCTCCAAGTCGAAACCTACTCGTGCGGAAGAACAAAGTACTTTCTTTTCCAGTATCAATCCCTTCCACAAAATGACGCCGCCAACCATCCTATTCAGCGAGTATCTCTCCTACCCGAAGCAATTGCGCAACATTTGTTCGTAACATGATTCGAAAGTGTCTCTGTATTGCCTAAATTCTACGTTTTTTCTAAGATGATACAATGCGCAGTTTTAGTAATATCAAATATTTTCAAATATATCGATACAGGGCAAGTGGATCTTTGGAGGTTTTTCCGCTTGTAACTGCAAGGCTACATGATCCATACTACAGGAGGATGATCACCTATTCATGGAAATGGCAGATTTGAGACCTCCTTTTCGGTGAAGTGCCTCACGCCCATTGAGCATAATAATAATCAGCCCCTCTTGCCCAAATTGCTATCAATCCCCGACCACCAATCGAAATTTTACTTCTATAACTTCAATAAATTTAGCAACCGATTTGATAATTTAGCCCTGAACATTCTCAATTAATTCATAGCGCTTATACTGTAAAATACAAATTTATTGGCAATTATAATATTTATAAATAATTAAAAAGTGATAGCGATTGGAAATCATTGATTGAAAAGGTCCATTCCTCACGCCCTCTTTTCTGTTGGTGTACGCAAAATTCGTGAATGGATTAAATTGAATTTTCGTTACCCAATAATGAAAATACTTGGAAAAAGAAAGTACGTGTACGGAAATAAACCGAGTTTTCATTTCACATATTTGAAACTTAATAAGGATTTTGAACGCATTGATTACGATGATAATGCATCAGAATACTTCTTCAGCATTGTGGCAACATGGTGAATCGAGGTGAGTCTACTCTCTGATCAATGGCTATTCCTGGATCCAAATGAAAATGCAGGTGGCGCTTAAGGGAGCCAAGACTTTCATTACAATACAGTTAGAGGGATAATATATCCGTTTTTATTGAAACTGATCGATGCTGCCTCTGAGCTTGGCATCGAATGAAGAATTGCACAACTACAGTTTAGCTGTCTTCTGCGGAATGATTGCAATAAACGTGTTTCTTTTCCCCGGAATCCGTTCCCAGAAGAAGGCGACTGGAAATTTTGTGAGCATTCCATTTTACGTGAACACCATCCGCGGGTAACACCCGAAAATGAAATGTATTAAATCCCACGATGGACCATCGCGGCATGAGTGAAAGGGGAAAATATTTTAGAGGTTTCTCGTCCCTTCTCCAATATATTATTTTGACGCGACAGCTTAATTTGAATGACTCGGCTGATGCAATCCGACGCCATCGGAACCGCTACCCTGAGTACCAAAGGCAGAGTGGATTACTTTTTGCAGGCCTCAAATACTTTAAGCCAATGGGATATATGTGACCCTGCCAGTAAGAATTATTTATTCATAATTCGCGATCCCCTAATGTGCCAGTACTGTTGATATCGCGAAAGCCCCTCCACCGCCACTCCGGGTTGCAACTTGAAGAGAGGCCTAGTAAAGATGCGATTTATATGATCGATAGAGGGATTCATGACCATTATAATAAGTCCTTCGGCTGCAGACTGCGGATCCATGCCCTCCGAACTGAGCTGCAACGGGACATATTTGAATGTGCACACGTCATTCTACCCTGCATAAATAGCCTGGGAACAGGCTAGCAGAACGAAGAAAGGAACCGACCGGCCCATCGCCCTCGAATATCACCCCCCACCTAACTCACTGAAGAGCTCTTTAAGAGACAGTTGAGTGCATTCCACTTCTCCTTTCCCCGATTTCTTCCATCCTCATCTTGCGTTTACTGCCTCGCGCTCTCCATGCGCCTAGTCATAGCAGTTCCTAACGTTCGTGGCTGAGAAATACGTACAATTCAACAATATTTGCTTTTGAATTAAGAGAATTGAAAAATGATATTAATTTGTCTTTTTTATTATATACGGGTATAACTTCCAGCGTCCAACGTCGGATTGGATGAAGGGAGGAAGGAAATATACAGAGATTAGGATGGGCATTCTGTAGACTCGGACGCTTGGTCGTACTTCGTTAGGAGAGACATTTTTGCTTGGTAGTTGTGTCCACCCAAACGTTGTGTCTTACCTTAACCGGTAGATCACTTAATAATTGTACTATACATAGGAAAAAACCGTAAACATATTAATCAATCCGAAGTTCAGTTTGGTAGGTGATGTTAGAGTTCACCCAGTACTAAGCCCTACACAGCGTGTAAAAGTCAACCAACAGGGCTGTGCTTTTCCCTGTGCCGGCTATGGTTTCCCAGGAAGACCTGGTACCCGAAAGATGACATAGCTATGGTGGAGGTGAGGGTGCCCGGAGATGCTTGCCCGGGAATCGAACCCGGGGAGAGGCACCGGCCCTGATGTCTGAATTTCACACGCCTTACAGGGCTTAGCGTTGGTTGAAGCCCATCATACTACCAAACCGACCGTATGGGTGATTATTTCATTTAGAGACAATAAATATTACCACGTTTATGTACATAAGCCAATTATTTTTGGAATATTTTATGTCTTATATTGTGAAATGAATTATATTGATAATTAAAGTCTTCTGAGATTTATTTCTTTTGATAAATTTATTAAATTAAAAACAAGAGAAAAAACCTCAAGGTTTCCTACAGCAATCTTATTTATGAAATAATGTGCGTTTTATTATCTCCAGCTAAGATATCATTTTTGGATGCAAATGATTATTGAAAAATTAGGGCAATGGAATTAGGACAAATATTGATGCACATTAATCTGAGGAAGAAAATCCGACTGTAAGGTGTTCCCAGAGCAATTACGTGGACTTCTCATGTCTAAAACTTTCCTTTTTGAGAAGCCATGGAATATGCTCTGAAGCCATTTATTCCTTAATTGAAAAACTTCACCACTTTCGACGCAGACAGAGATTTATTCACGTACTTATCTAGAGGCCGTTTCCGTACCTTTCCGCGCGGAGAGAGAGAGGCAATGGCGAAGGAAAATCGGTTAACGAATGGCGAAGTCGAGACAAAGGGAACATTAAACAAATAATACGTTTAAGGGTTCTCTGCAGAACGCACTATAAGTAAACGATCCCCTACTCTCTTTGTCCTCAGCTCTTTTCCAATGTCGCGTTTAATTTAAAGGAAAAATTGTTTATTGAGTAATAATTGGTCGAACAGGGCGTTATGGAATAATACAATCGATAGCATTTTCGCCGCTGGGGCCATCTAATGTTAGCCCCAGTTTCGACCGACGTTGAATGATGAATGGACGAGTGGCGTGTATTTAAAGGGAGTTGGGAGGCTAGCTTAACTTCACTACGGCACTTCAAGGACCGACGCACTTTTGCGGAGGCAATCCCACAGCTCCGCAGTAATGTATCACCTTCGGGGTGAACGAATATTGATTTTTGAAAGGTTTTTATTCGTTTCAATCGATAAAGGGAATAGCTGAGGTGCTTCCATGCATTCATGTTATCAATGCCATCACCCCTCTAACTAAAGGCATTGCTTTGTTGCTGTCATTCTAACCATTTTGTTTTATCCCTCGCCTTCAGTTGATGGATTGATCCGGCGCGTAACATTTCGCAACGAGGCTACTCCGATCCGACCTCAAATTATTTCACTTGATTAAAACCTTTCATCAAAAATGTTGCTTTTTAGCTTATTGTGTCTTATTGATTGCCAAGAATCCTTACTTATCCAAGAATGCTTTTTTCTTCTTTTTGACTGTATCTACTGGGTTTCAGCCTTCTTTTATTCCTTCAATTTATTTTTGTTTGATTTTCTTTGGGTTTGACTGTTTTTTGTGATTTTTCCCCAAATTCGCATTTCATCATTTAATACTTCATCTTCTTCTTGCTTATTATAATACCATTAATTATGCCACCGCTCATTATACAGGGTTCGTCCGGAAAATAAGTGTACTGAGCTCAGGAAAAAAAATTTATTACACTTTTACATATCTTAAGCTAATATTCCTCAAAATAGGACCCTTGTGAGTCGATTCACTTGTTCCAGCGGCGTTCCCATTCCTGGAATGCTCCCGCGAAGACATCATCGGGAACCTCTCGAAGACACGTCGTCACGGCCTCTTTGACGGCGTCCAAAGTTCCGTATCGCGTTCCTTTCAAACTCCTCTTTATCTTCGGGAACAGAACAGTTCTCTAAAAAATGTGGATCATTTTTGCAGTGATCCGCAAGTTGTGTCGCGATTTCCAAACGATTGAGTCTTTGATCATCACTGAGCACTTTCGGCACCAACTTTGCACAAATTTTTCGCATCTGTAATTGCTCCCTAATAATCTCGTGCACTATTGTTTTTGGCACATTACACTGCTCTGCTATCATCCGAACACTAAGACGACGATCAGAGTTCAGTACATCGCGAACTTTTCGCACATTTTCGTCGGTGAGTGTCGTTGATGGGCGTCCAGGCCGTGGTTCGTCATCGACCTCTTCTCTGCCCTCCACGAACATCTTGTGCCACCGAAAGATCATGTTTCTGGACATGGCTGACTCCCCGTAAGCCTGGTTAATCATACCGACAGTTTCGGTAGACGATTTCCCAAGCTTTACCGCAAATTTGATGGAATAACGCTGCTCCAAAAACTTCGGCATCGCGTTCCGTGACGTGGGTGGAGCGTGGAGGTTCGCGTCAACAGAGCTCCTCACTACACCACAGCTCAGAGCCGACTGCCTTTTTCAGCGTCGCTTGCCAACATACCCCCCTCCAATCGCAGCCCGTCAGAGCGGTGCTGGGCGCGCCTGGAGCGGCGGGAAAAAATCAGTACACTTATTTTCCGGACGAACCCTGTATGCGCACGATATATCTCTTTTTTAACCATATGATATGTTTTTGATGCATGGGCATTCCTATCGACTTCCCTTGCGACGTCTACCGTTTCGACCGGGAACATGGCGTCTGCAATTCGACGGCTCACACAAATATGTCCCGTAGTTGCAGTACGCCACAATCGTCCATGCAAAACAAAGGATAAGAGTTGAAGGAAAGAGAGCGCTCGGGCATTAACGATGCGTGGACGAATAGCCGACGAAGGGTTCTTTCGAAAGCAGAAAACGAACCTTGAATAGCCTCCGAAGAATCCAAGAAGAAAATATCAACGGAGGGAGGAATGCAGGAAGTATGGGGGGTCGGAATGCGGAGAGGGAGTAGGACGGAACTGCGACGCATTCACAAAGAATAAGGAGTGCATCGGAAATTAAAATGCAATGGCTCAAGAGGCTAATGGCGGCGAACGCAGAGACGAAATCGACCAGAGAAAATCACTCAAAAAGAAGCAATAAAGAATAACTCAGTAATTTGAACTATACGACACTTATTGTACATACATTTGACATGTATTTCAGACGGCCGAAGCTTGTTACCGCCCAGTAAATTATGAAGTGTCACTGGATATATTATCTTTCTGCCGGAGGGTAAGTTACCTGAGACCCAAATACCACTCCTCGTTTATGAGACTGTGTATTCAGATAGAAATGATGTCCTTAAAGAGGCAAGGGAGCAGTTTGAAATAGACAAAATATTTTATGTTTATGTAAAAAATTATGTTTTATAATTATATAAAGAGCGTATTACAGCACTATGATAAAAAAATCATGCATATAAAATATAGAGATACATTTTCTAATTGGCTAGTGTAAATCGTCACTTTTTTGACAAACTTGAGCAATGTCACCACTGTCATAGAAATCTTTCATGATAATGCGCTAGTCGCTTATATAGTCGCTTACTTTGTAGATCTTATTCCATCTAACTAATATAGCTTCACAACCTCTGCTGGCGGCTGGTCTCGGCAACACTTAAAAACTTGAGACTCTAATGCTTCGAGTCTCTAGTTCTGAGGGTTTATTTTTATAACTCTAGTTACATGCATCGTACATAACTAATAACTACTACAAGTACTCCCTGAATTTTTTCAATATGTAAAGTTCCGGATGCCTCCTCTTCAGTTTACAATAGCGTGGGCTTGAAGAAGTGATGAAGACGAAGTTATGAAGAGGAAAAGTAGAGCATGTTGAAACGAAAATGAAACGAATTATCGTTTCTTTAATGGCCATCATTGGCTCCCGGCAAACCACCCGCGGACGATGATCAGAAAAGAGACAACCCACAGCAACGCCCTAAACCTGCGGAATGCCTCTGTAGAAACAAACTGTAGGAAATCAATTTTTTAAATCTCCCAAAGATATTTAATGTGGATTATTGAGTCGTCATGTCACCTTCTTTGCTTTTAAGTACCGAGAGATGAGCTTAAAAGAGGTCTCTCGAACAGATTATCGTTTTTAAATTGAGTTCCTAAAGCAATGGTATTCCGAAGATGGATATTAAGTGTTTGCAGACCAGAGGACGCCAAGCAGGATTGACCCGCGGGCTAAGTGCCGTCTCATAAACTGATCCGGAGATTGAGGACTGAAATTTGTTCTAAATTATTCACTGCGCTGGAATGTTTATCGTTTGGCCATGCGGAGGCTGATGACCTCGGTCCTATGAACACGCAGCGACTGGAACTAAGCGGAACTAAGGAAGAAAACTCACGGTAGGGAATGAGAAGGTATTCTAACTTTTATTTGACCATACATTTCCAATTGGAAGTGCATTAGCGCACCAGATTGTGCCGAAGAAGTGGATAAGATGGTATGCGGAGCGGGGAAAGCCATACCAAAACAACTTACCGCACGCGAGCTAGGCGCACAGCTGGCGCTCGATCGGGTAAACTGATCCCAGAAGCCCTGAGTGGTTAATAGTGTCTGACGAACACAAAAATACGCCAGAAGACCCTTCAGTGCTCCTCGGTCCTGGTAACTTCCTGGGAAATGGGGCAAGAAGGAGCGCGGGGCAAGGAAGATAGGTGACGCAAGACAATGGCACCATTAATGCCAGAAAAAATCCCCCGTAATACCACAGTGTAAATAAAATAAAAACAAACCCTTGATTTGAGCAGGTAGCAAACAGGTAACCTTATGACTAAAAGTTTCCTACAAAAGATGGTAGAATATTAATAAATATAAGATTTAAAAAAATAACACGTAAGAGAACGGATTTAGAATTACTAGAGTATTTTGATTGCATGAATAACTTGAATTTAGATTTATTAATTGCATATGCTTTTGCCAAAGTAAGGAATAAATTTCATGCTCTGAATTTCGTACTCATTGAGTTTATCTTAGTTTTTTAACTTCCTATTATTGAAAAAACAACAGCACCTCAAGTAGTCATTTCATACCCTAAATAACAGAGTACATTAAAACGGTATTTTAGGTGCAGAGATTATTAGTACCTAAATCCTAGGACGTGTGAAGGGTGTGAAGTTGCCACTGCAGAACGATGAAATAAGTCCTTCAATGGAAAATACCAACTTTGTTTTTAACATAAAGGAAAGCTTTCATCGATTCATTGGATGTATAAAATAATAATTTTAACTGACCGTTCCTAAAATTTTGAATATCATTTAATTAATAATTAGCCCTACAATTTAAGTCATATATCAGGGAACATAGAAGGAACGCGTTTCGACCATGTCAGATTACACATTTGGCTGACATGCTGAACATTTTGAGACATGCTTCTTTCGATCAAAATTTATTTGATTAGAAAAGTTTGTTAAAAACCTCCTTCAACTGAACAAAGACCAGCTGGAAAAAAAAACAAAAAATTAGCTGTTGACTCGAAGACGCGGCATGGCTCCGGTTCATTTTGCAGACAAAATTAGTTAATTATTCAAGTCGGGTCAAACGTAGTTCTTAGATTACGTGAAAAGAGGACAAAGAAAATCAACTGTGGAACCATTCCGAGTCAAATAGATGATTTGCTTCAATGGCAGTACTAACAACAACCGGGATTCAATTTTCATCACAGACGAAATAAAATGAATGAATGCAATGAAGAAAAGAGAAAATGACAGGATAAAATCAAAAAATTCAATGCATCCCATTCGAAAGCCAACGTACTAGTCCCATTGTAACGATTGTATTTGTTGCAATAATGGATATTTTTCTATATTTGCAATGTTTTTTGCCTTATTCGGAGGACGCAGTAATCTAGTGAGTTCAGCGTTGGACCACAGAGTGGGTTTAATTCCTGGACACCCTCAGCTTCACCTGAGCTGCGCCGTTATCCGAGCGTCAGATCTTTGTGGGAAACCGTAGCCGGCATAGGGGAATGAACTGGACCTTTTATTACCCCGTGGATGTGTGAATTTCACACGCCGCATTCGGGCTTAGCATTGGGTGAACTCCACCATCACCAAGCAAACCAATCTTAGGATTGATAAATGTGGTTGGTTACATCTCATTCAATGTATTTTAAGTACTATTTAAGTCAGGTTTTGGACACTCCTTAACGACCAATATATTCAATGCATCGCGAAAACTCCCTTTGGCTTGCCCTACATCATCGGCGTCTCCTTATTCACCCAGTTGATACAGTCATGCCTCCCGAAAATCATGTCCTTCCTCTTCCCCGCTCACCTAACATTCTCCCTTCCAGGGTTCACTGCCATTAACATCCATCTGCCTCTAAATATTTCATCCGTCCCCTTCTTATCCCTTACCCTCTTTGCCCACTATATCTTATACTTCGTTATCCCTTTCATCCCATCGGTCTCATTTATTTTTCCAGGGTGCTTAAAGACCACATCTCAAAAGTCTCTTATCTAATCTCATTCTCTTGCCTAAAAGACTAGGTTTTAGGTCTACACAGCGCTCTCCATGTCAAAGCTCTTATTTATATTTATCTTTAAATATTTACTCAGCAAACTTTTCATCCATTTTCTCCATCTTCCGCCTAGATGCTCCTTTCGCCAACGCAACTCTTCCACTAACTCCCAAGCCCTAATTCCCCTCAACCTCCACACAAAAACACGTTAACTACGCCTCCTGATTAACCACCCTTCCTGAATTTTTGATTTAGCTTAACCTTCGCCATGAGGACCTCGTGCCTTTCATTTGTTCTTGATATTCTTTCCGTTCTTCTCGCGCTCCTCTCATAAAACAATCAACAAGGACTCCTTTCACTGCTCGAATAATCACAGCAATCTCGCTGACTTCAGCACCACCTCGCCACCCATATTTCATTGCCAATTACCCAAGCGTCTTCCCAATATCACCAGTTCCGTTTTTAATTCGCCGTCGGAACTGATTCTACTTCAGCCTGCTATTCTATTTGTTCTGTCCGATTCAGGTACAGGATTACAGGGCACAGCAACCCTATAATCCCCAATATCCCTGACCAAATCAACTTTGTCGAATCTACTCTGTCAAACGCCTTCTCACGATTCACGAAGCACGCGAATACACTCCGATTACATTCCATTTTCCCTTCTGCTGGATGATGCCATCATTACTGCGATGGCGTCACCAGTTCATCTTTCCTAAGTAAACCCAAACTGGTCTGAAACTAAGCTTTTTACTTGCGTTAGAAAAACTAATTACAAATAATAAAATAAATGTACTACCACTATAAAAATAATTGGTTTACAGAGTAAACTAATATAAACGTCATTAATAGCGCACATTAGAAAAATTAGTTGACTTCATTTAAATAATTACTCTTTTCGTACCCTTAAGAACTTTCTTTTGATGATTCCCAGAATTATCTTCTCAGAACAGACAAAATTAAGGAACTTGAGGGCATGTGGAGGCTGCATGTTTCGGAGGAGACGATGCATTACTCATTGGAAAAACATCTCGTATTTTTGCTGCATAGCGTGAGTGCATGCATGAGTGAATCTGAATTGTCGAACCAAATATGAATCCAACAAAAGAAAGTTGAAGCAGAGAACGCGGCAATATTTGGTTGATCCTGCAAATGGATTTAATTTCAGCGCTGGTTTTCTTATCCATGCCCTCCGAATTACTTTTCAATGGCCTTATGTCACGGTAAAAGTATTTTTAAGCACTTAAAAAATACTCTCTCGCGATTAAGTTAATGGAGCACGATTATCGAAACCTCCGCATCTTCACGACCAAGACGCCAAATGGAGCCGCGAATGACATGGCACCATAATTACATTTTATGTAATATTCGTGAGTCCTTTAAATAAATTCAATTCCTAACAGTATTTCTTCGGTGAAACTGTTTTAGTGGGTAATTTTAATCTTGGTTCATCTGTCACTTATTTTGCTATTACATGCATCATGCGTAGAGCATAGCGTCCATTTTAAAACCACCGCACTACCGAAGAACAAACGTCGTGCCGACGGGAGAAGTACTGTATCTTACACAATATACAAAGAGCAATACAACGGCATCAGTCCAGCAACGAAATGTGGTGGCATAACAATTCCCGCTGTGTCACCGGAAAACTCCGGTGCCCTGCTCCTCTCTAAATGTCTGGTTCTTGGCTTCTCTCTCCGGAGCATCGAAAGGCTCCCGACCTGATTCCTCCAGTAGCCATTGCCATTAGCATGGAAATCCGTCGAATATGTCTATGATTTAGACTGATGATCATACTTTTCTGGAGGGCGGCTCCTTTAGGGAAAAACTGGCTGGGAACTACACAAGTTAAGTTTCGAATGTTTTTCCAAATCCCTTCATCTACGCGAGCCAAGATGCATGAAATTCCTGCCAAAAAATGCTTAATTCCAGTGAGTGGAAGGAAGAGAAACTATAAACGGCTACTTCAGAATCAATTTTAGAAGAGACACAATTACTTTTTTTGACTGCGTTTGCTTGCAAAAAGTACCGCATAAAAAAGGAGACTAGAAAAATTATCTGAAAACGAACTTCTACATACAAAACAGGCTAAAAGCGACGACCATTATTTACTCCAATGCCTGCAAAACACTAATTTTGGGTGGTTAAAAACGTTGCGAAAAAATAGGGTTTTTACATTAATCAAGGGCTTGTTGATTGAATCATCCTTGCTGAAAGCCATATTGATAAACGTGGAATGCATGTATATGAGACACAAAGCTGTAAAATATTTGCAGGAGTATTATAGTTCACCCCAGTTGAGACTGCCGGCCTCGTCTCTTCGGGCAGTGCAAATACTCGCGGCCCCTGGCAGTGCGACCTGCGCATCCGAGCGATATGCAACATCTTCAGATGCTGACATCTATTGCTGGGAAGGTATGTGACGTCAATTGCTCTCTTTTCAAGCGATAATAAAACGCTCTTTCCACACCTCCGATGATAAGACATCGGCCTTCTTACATCTAACCATCTTCCATTCGATTAAAGCACTCAAACATCCTCCCAATCCCTCAATTCACTCCCTCCTCGGAGTCTTCCTCCCTCTCTCTCTCTATCGGGAGAGCGGGAGAGGTCAGAAGTGCGCCCCTTAACGAGAAGTTAACCCACACCCATGGTCTTCATTTGCTTCGGGATGGGAAAATTACGTTTTACCACTTTCTCAATATCGAGGCACGTGGAAATAAATGATCATTTAAGTTTGGCTGGACCAGGTCAACTCCTCGGCCAGATCGATTGCCATTCCAAATCCCACATTTTTTGTCACACAATCGGAATGTTCGACAGAGTAAAAGCAAAAGATATATAGTACCGGAGGTGAATAACTATTGAAATTTTAATGAATTTTAAAAGTATTATCAATCTAATCCAAGTAACTAGATAGAGTCATTATTTTGCAAAGTAGGACGAATAACGCAAGGTGGAGTACAAGGGCATAATAATATATTTCTATACTTATGATACATATACGTACTTATTCAAATATATTCACGAGCCACATGAAAAATCTGGAATGCAATAATACACTTATGAAGTAAAGTTATGAGCCCTATCAACGTATCTTTCAAATAACACCATCTGAAAGTCCATTCTCTGCTCTGTCCAGGGAACTATTCCATGAAGACCTAAAAATTATGTAATTAAATTTTTTAATTAATGAACACTCCCATTTGGACGCTGTTTACGCCGATCCTGGGGCATGCTTCCATTATTTTTGTGATGCAATTGGCCCTCACGGCCTTTTCAATTCTCCCCCACTCGTAAACTCTCAGCTTTAATTTCTTGTTCTGAAAATGAGCTCCAACTTTCTTTCCCTAACCCCTTGCTTAGGGTCTACATCGCTCCCTTCCATGCCAACCCTCCGCAAATCTCTGCCATCTCATCTTCCACCACCTCAATCATCAACGCTAAAACTTTTGCAATTTCTTCTCTTTATATTCAAAGGTTATTTTTAAGGGAAAAGTTAAAAGCAAGTAAGCAGTTAAGGCATTTAGTAAAAGCAAAGCTTGTATGAAGTAGATGATTTCATTGCCATGCAAATTAATTCAGGTGTTAAAATCCTAAAAGCTAACTAAGATAATTACAAGACGATTTCAATTATTAGCGAATACAATTTCGGCTATTAGCGTCACGCGTGAAGAAACTTTCACGTGATCCGAAAGCAACCCCTGACACTCCCGTCTCATCATTTACGCTACTATTTCTTTATGCTTATGAAATTTGGTGCTGTCAGATATAATAAATATCTGTGCCTATGTGAATTATCAGACCAAGGCTGTAGTATAGCTACTGATTTATCAAACACGTCCTATGCAATTGATTGAATCATCAAATACATAAAAAAAATCTCCAGTGACAGATACGAAAGAGAATTGTGAAGTCAATGTCTCTAAATTGAATTTTCCTTACAGATATTTCTGCACCAAGTTCGCCTCGAGGTTTCCGTGACGTGGATTTGATGAGCTCTGCGCGTTTATCGGATTTTCACTGCATGGCTGGGCAGCAGTATTATTCCCAGTATGCTAGAGGACATCTTCGGGTCGAGGGCAGTCTATCGCAGCCAACAAATGCGATGAAATCCCGAGGAACAATCCAGAGCTTACTTTTTAGCGAGTATATTGAGTTAAAAAAATGACTCAAATTTGATTTCAACGTATCCAGAAGAATGCAATTCTCCTTTAAGCTCATTAAAAATCATAGTTAGAGATAATTTTAAAACGCCAAAAAATTATGACTACGGTATTTCTTATTTTGCATCCAATGGCCAAGGTATCGCAGACAACAACAAATTCAGTTAGACCATATATTCCTCAATTTCATGTTGCTCTTTCCATAGTATTGTTTTAAATGCTGTATAGTATTATGTTCAAAATCCGCTTGCTCCTAAGTATAAAACTTCACTAACGACCCTATCAATTCCGATCTTTCGGGTTCCAATTGACCTCACCAATCTAAACAATATCTCCGTTTTCAAATACACGGCTGTAAAATGGTCCTTATCTTAATTTATGGTTTTAAAATGTCTAAATAAAGAATAATTAATAAGCACTTACGGAACTCAGTAAATAAGCAAAATGTTCCCACGCTTCATCACCTTCCCATTTCAGAATAGTTTTCGCTCGGATTTATACATTAACAAATATCATGAAATACGTATTTCAAAAACAACGACATTTTACAAATATATATGTTATTCAAATGTAAATGCCACTATAACGCTTAGCAGTTGACAATGGCACTGTTTTCTGAATCATGAGTCCAGTATTTTGGGAGTCGAGGCACTTCCGACGAAAAAATAATAAACCTTTAAGGGAGATACTTGAAATAAGATGGTACTTTTTCTTAAATTTAGTAAGATGACCAGATAACTTGACCCAGAAACATGAATTAAAATGCAGATATAATTAGAGAAATTAATCGAGCAACAAACATTGACCAAGGTTGAAATGCAGTGGTGACCATAAACTGCAATGTAAAACGTGGATGTATTTCTCACATTCGTTGGAGTTCATGGATCTACGACTGAGACACCGTTTTCTTGGGGGAGTGTCAGAGGTTAAGTCGCTTATTTGCAATGGGCGAGGTGTTTCATTCTTCCAGTGCGTGGTCCCATGTGGGCCGCTCCATCCTCTGCATCTGGCGTCAATCGTCTTCCCTTCGGGCCCCTTCGCTCGGTCAATCCCTTTCCCGAGCCGGCCCTTCCTTATTTCCGCCCTTTCGCGCGCGCACCGCGGCCGTCCGCCCGCCCGACCCCCGCCGGACCGACGGCGAGTAAGAGATCTCACCTCCGCGCCTTAAGTGACACGGGACGTTCGGACACTCCGACATCTCCCCCCCCTCCCCACCCCCACCTCCTCTTTCGGGCCGGATATCGATCACGGTGCCACGACGGAATCTCGCAGGAGCAGGTCAAATTCCTCCCTCCTCCACTTTCCCTTCCTCAATCCATTGCCATCCGCCAAGGCTCTAGAGACGAGTTAATTCGAGAAAGAGTTTATTTTTTGATAATGTAAAATCTTTTATCCGGCCATAATTCAAGGAATAATTTATCAAGGCATACGTTGTTTTTCACTTTTTAGGAACTTCCTCACGACAATTGAACCTAATCCTCTTGCCCTAAATTGCGTGCATACTGAGTTGCAAATATAATAAATAAATTAGCATTAATCACATGTAAAAATTTGAAATGGGCGTGCCCACGGTCGTGAAGCAATGGAAAACGAAAATGCCGAGACCGTAAACTCTTTTTTTACATCTACAGTCTCGGCTATTTCATTTTCCATTGATAACAAAGACTAGTTTTAAAAGATAACATTGACAGGAATGCGACATTGGCGGGGAGGAAGGAGGACACAGCCCCTCAAAAGCGGAGGGTTAACCGTAAAAGTGATACTTTTTATTGATTATTGTTTCGCATATGGACCAATGCTAATTACAGCTTTATTGCGTTCCCTATGGCGCTAGTAGGGCTTTCAGAATTAAACATTTAATTACATAAGTAATAAAATTCCATGGTTAATATTTACTGCCGGCCAAGGTTTCGCCACTGCGCGGCATCGTTCACCTGATGATGCCGCCAAGTGTGGAAACCACGCGCCCGATGACGCCACCCATGATACAAAGCCATGGTCGCCGATGAATATTTACTCTGGAATTTCTGTGTTTCTATGACGATGGAGAACTTCCACTGAGTGGCGGCATAAAAAGTGTCATATAGTTACGACTTCATGAGAATAAAGTCATTTGAAAGCTGCTAACAATCATTATCTCAATCACAAGTATTTAGGGTTCTAGAAATATTTATTCATGCTAAAATTATTAAGTGTAATTTGATGATTTATATTGAAAGTAAAATTAAACTAATTGCCATGTTAGCTAAATTTCGTGGAAATTATAAATTATTTGAGCATACTAAACATTTTTAAATTTAGTCAACCATTTTGAAAATATTAAGGTGATGGAAAACCATTGATGTGAATATGCAATTACACTTTTATGTAAATTCTGAAGCTTTAACTCATACTACATGTAATGTAATGCCTCAGATAATAGATTAAGTACACCGACCAACAAACGAATCTCTTCTTTCCCTCCATTTAAATAGGAGCAGGGACTAATTCCAAAGAAACTGTGGGAGATGCCGCAACAGTAACTTTTAACGGAGTCATCTGCTAATGTGCATTTCAATGCAACAATTTCAGAGTGCGAATGATTTTTACACTGTGAAATTGTTGCATTGAGGAGCAGGGAGGTCTAATGTGGCACTGGCTCGAGAGGACACACTGTACCGGAAATGGACCGCTGCAATCGAATTCTGAGGGGGGTGGATTAGAGAGCCGTGGCTCTACAATTAAAGCCCAAGTAATGACATGCCTAAACATCTCCATGATCTTCGGCAAATGCCAAATTTGTGGGAAGTATGTTGCGAATCATACCTGTTAGCGGCCAAATAATCCGCTGTTTACGCCGGCTAAATTGGTGAATACAGCACATGGACATATGACTCGTTTAGGAAAAACTGGACAATCGATTGCCAAAACGAACTTGTAAATACCCATGCATAGATCATGCAATTGCGGAAGTAGTATCACAGATTCATCTGCTGATCGGGGAAGAGATTAAATGCGCTCCCATTCTAGTCTGAAACCGGCGATATGACTCGAAATTTTTCCAAAGGTGTTCCTTAATCACATAATTAAAAAGTAAACTGCACACTTCCAAGTCCACTTGGACACTCTTTTTCCCACCACTGTCTGGCTTGGCTCATCTTAATCTGGCCACGCCACAACTTCCCCCTAGTCTTCCCCTCTTAGTTGCGACCTGACCGCTGGCGACTGGATCATTTCCGATCACCTTCTCATTTTACTTCACCTTCCAGTGCATATGACATGAATTAGTCATGCTCCCGCATCCTATTTGTATATGAAGACTGAATGGAACCGCTAAAACGCGACTGCCCATATAAGGGTGAAAACACACCAGGTGAAACCTGGCATCTGTCTTTATTTAGGTAACTCGTCACAGAGGGAAAATCAGAAAAACAGCAGGAACGGAAGATTTATATGAAATATTTGGTTATTTTCAATTGAAAAACGCATCTCTCTATCAGGCGGTCAATGCCTTTTTTTCATGCTTCTAAGGAGGAATCTTCTAATTTAATTGTGTGCTACACGTGTACATATAGACATTATCCTTATTTATAAGGGTCGAAGTCAATGTTAAAAGGTAGATAATCCTCTATTTCAAAATATATCTTTAGTAGTATAGCGAGAATGTATTACTGTAGGAAAAGCAGTTATGTTGGCATTAAATGCAACAAAAAGATATGAATATTAAAATAATATCAAACCTCGTCTAAGACTGGAACATACGAAGCAATTCGTTTATTGACGACAAGAATTAATAACATAGTTTACAGAGTACAGCGATTATGATAAGTCGGAGACTACATAAGATTAGTGCACCAAAGCCTTAAAACGGTACTAAACACGAACGAGAATGGGCTTGTAAAAGGTTTCTCCTGATTTTTGAAGGGGGAAAATGGAAATGGGAAGAGGAATGACTGCGACAGGAGATACGAATGGGTTAGGAAAATAGACGCTACGGAAGAGAAAAGACAAAAGAGAATTCTTATCTTGAATTCCTTCCATTGAAAGAATGATCAAAATAATTAAAAATTGGAGATTAATGTATGAATTTTAAAATTATTGTTCAGAAATTATGCAAAGTATTTAAGGAAAAACAGCAATTCTATTAAAAGTAAAATAGGGATAAGCGTTTTCGATGTTACATACGAATCAATTAATGAGCAGTGGTAGTAGCTGTGATGGGAGGCGACCAACAGCTGAGGCAATTTGCGGCATTAGGGATGGACAGGAAAGGATTGGCATTAGCCAACTCTGGGACTACGATCCCGGAGAGAAACAAACTTATACACTGCCTAAAGATTTTACTCGCCTATGAGTCTTTTCTATGTCTTTTAATTTTAAATTTTCTTCATAGTATTAAGCCGCTTCACGGCCGGACGGATCTCTTCCTCCGTCCTCAGTAAGTTATTTCAGTATCATTTTATCCGCTTCACGGCCTTGCTGTCACCCGCTTCCTCTTGCCCAAGGGTAATTTCACGCTGTGGGGAATGAGCGGCCCTCGCCTCCGCTTCCTTTTTTTACCGCTCTATGCTCAGAGTGCGCCGGTGGGCAGTTAGTGCTGTTAGTGACGTACTTTTTTTTTCTTTTTTGTAAAAAGCCGTTCCCTGACGGCTTGCCTTTCTTGTTAGATTATGAATTCATATTTTATTCCTAGTTTTAACTTTCACTCTCTTGCAAACCACACTTCCACCTCAGCCATGTTTCTTTCTTCAATGCCATGCGTTTCTTATGTACAATGACCGGTGAAGGTGGGACTTCACTCGCCGGGACGGTTTAAACTGGCCCGCTTGGCCAGTCAATGAACATTTGTGCATTAGCCTACTCTTAACGAAAGGCGGCTAGGGGTCCGCAGGTTAACGTCCCATCCGACGGACGGCGTACTCACTGAAAGCGCTCTCCACAAAGCACCTCAAGATACCACTGAAAAGTATTTGATGTCTCAAAGATTCGAACCCGGGTCCTCTGGGTATAAACCCAATAGGCTAGCCTACTATTAATAAACCTAAGGCAAACTTAAATTAAATTAACCTAAGCTGTATTAACTTTCATATAGGTATGCGTGACCTTTTTTCTTGCTTAGCCAGTTTTGCTTGAATGGAATATCGTAAAATAGGACTAAACGAGGAATTTTAACAGAATTATTCCTCGCCGCCCATTTTTACTGTGCAGAATAATGAATTGCATTTAATTTCAGTAACTTGTTAAAAGGACGAGTAATCATCGTATATAATGCAACAACATACCATGGTATGGCAGAGACGGGGAATTGAAATCCCAACCCCAAAATTTGGATTGCGAGTACAGTTAATGGTGAGCATCATTTTTTGTGAATCGCCTCCATTGCAAGTGAATAGCACCATGAATAATTTTTAATATTACGGATACTGACAATTTTAAAGAGTAAATCTATAAACCAGGAAAATACTCAGTTCTAACCTAATATAATGCCTTAGCCTTTGCTTTCGTGTGCATGTTTCTCCTGATCTATGGATCTAATGTCAGGCCTCTCAGATATTTATTGTTATTATAAATAGCAACTTTGAATACAGGTTAGTTGAAATAATGAAGTTTTCGACTAATTGCCATATTTCCCCGTGCAGTAGGTAAAATTATAGAGTAACTCATTCCGATTTTAGGTAAATTGAAAATGTTCAAACTGCACACTTTAAAAGTGGTTAAATAGACTAATTAGAACAAGCGTTGGAACGAACGAACAGGCGTGGCAGGAACGTGACTTCTTAGCGAGAGAGCTCCATCCTCGGATGCCGCTCCTTTTTAATTTTTTCCATTTTCAAGGGTCACATTATTTTAACTCTCGGCATTCCACACTCTATTTCATGGACGTCGCCGACATCTCCAAAGGGCACAGCTCCACGGAGGGAGCGCGCGGAAACGAGATTTGGGGGCTTCAGTTTCCCTTCAATTAAGTAATTTCATTCACGCGACTTGCATGGAAGTATTTCAGCAAATATCGTGCAAAAGAGACTCTAAAACCATTATGAAAAACCTTCTCTTTCCATTAAATCCAATTAAATTCAGGTTAAGGGTCATAGAGGCTAATAAAAATGAAAATATTGAAAGGCAACTGAAAAGCAGTGGCACCATTTATAAACCAAATTTCATACTTGATTGCATGGTGAGGGAATAATATTTTTAATTCTCTTTTAAATTACCACTCGAAGTATTTTTCAATGGATTGATCGATCGAGCCTTTCCAAAGAGAGCGGATTCAAAACCTTTGAGCGGAATGGAAACACACACACGTATCAGTGATTCTAGACGAGCCATTTCAACTGCGTACTTTCACAGACGACGACATTTCCCACGCGGAAAGCAAGGGAGCCATATAACGCCCTCACGGCATCGCACTCATCCAAAGAAATACCCATTTGTGTGTTTGCCTTTACGATTCGTTTTCTTTGGTTGAAAAAGTAGCAAAATAGTTCCGTTATTCCAATCAACAGAGATTGGAAATCAGCCAACTGCCCTGCCTCCCGCTGACATAGCCCCACTGCTGGATGACACCCTGGTCAGTGTGCCGTCTGCACCCTTCTCCATCTACGAATTATGAAATTCGGATTCCGGATTAACGGACCCGACTTCAAGTTTCTCCCGTGATTTTCTCAAGAGTGCTACGTTCCTCTCGGGTCCCGAAAGTGCGCTGGTCTATGTATTTCATTTATTTCTTAAAGCCATCGCAGAGTTTATCAAAGACTATCTTGGCATTCCATAATGCCATTTGGTGTGATTTGTGATGGTATAGCAAAAATAATCAAGTTCTCCCAGAAATCTTTTTGAAGCCAATAACACAGTTTAAAAGTTACTCACTAGGTTTTTATATATCAGTTCTCAAAATAAGTTTTACCAACGTTGCCATTCAATTTAACAAATTCCGCGTCCTATTCTGGTATTGCCGTAATTGATTGGATGAGCCCATTCATTTCCCGGACATGCTTTTTGCAACCATGGGCCGGGTATAAATTGCACAGATTTTATCTGAAATGGATCAGGAAACATTTCGAACATAAATTTCTAAATAAATCTATTCACTTTTAGTAGGCATTTATTCCACATGAAAAAATATATTTCCATGCGGAAATAAAAGCAGACCCCGGTGGTTGATATTATATTGGGGATATTTGATGGTTGAGTGCATATTTAAGCCCCTAAAGACAGTTTCTATAGACATGTAAACATTTTTTGTGTTATTAAATGCATTATTATTATTACTATTGCTAAGTGATTCAATTTTAAGTGAAAATGATAGCTGAGGAAAGAGTTTGGAAACAATCTATTGCGTTTTAGAGTATAAACTCTTCAAATGCCTCCTTATTGATAGAGATGCATAAACCTTTTTATCGCCCAGTTCTCCATTAGGAAAAGTTCCACTTCTATCGCCTTCATTTCATTTAGATGTTGCAATACCTTGTTTAGAGTCTTTCACTTCCTTAATTTTCTTCGTAAAATACATCTGCTGAAGTAGTGTCAAGTGAGCCAAAATTTGAAATGAAGGGATGAAACGGGAAAGTTTTTTAACCGATGGCAAATAAACATCTCCGAATGGCTGGTTTCAGTTTCCAAAGGGTGGAGGAATCCTGCTTCCATTGCAAAATAAGAAATGCAACGAAATAAGAGAGGGCAACAATGAAACCGATCCTCATTAGAAATGGGCGAAAGCGGGAAGGACGTCGATATTGCGCAGGCCTCGTGTCAACTGAAGAAAATGACGAGAGAAAAGGAGGTAAAATATCACCCAAGCTTTTCGGTGAGATAGTAGAAGTAGGGCCCAAAAGGGAGCAGTCAGCGATCAACACAAGAAAAGAATCTTCGTTAACAAAAATGGAATTTACAAAACAGAACGGAGATTAAGATTAGGGTCGGCGATTTAGACTACGTAGATCATTCCATGATTCCTTAGAAAATCCAAGACATGGCGTTCGGAGTATCGGAATAGGTCTTCTTTTACAATGCCTCATCTCTTACCGGGACGGTTTTTTTATATTTTAGCTGTATCAATTACGTGGCTTCATTTTTATATTAGATAGAAATAATAACCTTTTATATATTAAACACTTCTATTTAAAATACTTAACACAGAAAGATATCAAAACCAAGTTTGCAGAAGTTCATGACCCATCTACTCCTGAGATTGCGACTATTTGCCGCTGAGGAGATAGTTTAATGAGGTGAGCGTATGTCCACAAATGAAGAGCATCGCTCGTGACGTCCAGAGGAAATGGCTTCCTCAGAAATGAGACGACCCAGCGGGTCAACCAAACGAGCGACCTCAACCACCCGGAAAACACTTAAATGACTAATAACACTGTACTAGTGAGGAAAGGCAATCGTTTTTTAGCTACAACGCCAAAAAGGCACCAGGTCCAGATGAAATATCTGATAAGAATTCGACTGGAAATTAGCTCAAATAACTTCCATCTATTGAAATGTAATGAAATAATTGACTTTGTAATTCCACACACTTTATTTAAAAACACACGACCCAGGTTTCGACGTTGAACGTCATCATCAGGTGGTCCTCATAGAAGCACGCTGGCTATATATACCTTCTGATCATAGGAGGGGGGGGTTGGTCAGAGAGGGAGGTCGGAGGGGTAAAAAAGGTTACAATGTAGCTGGGAAGAAAAGAGAATTACATTTTTGATTTAGAAGAGTGGTAGGTCTAGGAGTGGGGAGTGGGAGGGATACAAAATTTCGTTGGCAAGATCATCTTTCCAACGGACACATTTCAAAATTTCTAACTGCTCCAAAGCATCGTGAAATGTGTCCGTTGGAAAGATGATCTTGCCAACGAAATTTTGTATCCCTCCCACTCCCCACTCCTAGACCTACCACTCTTCTAAATCAAAAATGTAATTCTCTTTTCTTCCCAGCTACATTGTAACCTTTTTTACCCCTCCGACCTCCCTCTCTGACCAACCCCCCCCTCCTATGATCAGAAGGTATATATAGCCAGCGTGCTTCTATGAGGACCACCTGACCTGACCTGCACCAACCTGACCTGACCTCACCTGACCTGGTTGGAGACAGACCAGACCTGGATTCGGAACGTTGGAGACGGAGGATAGACCATCAGACCTGGATATACCTACAGAAATTTCGACGTACGCCTCCCTTGGAATATTCTACTGGATACTTCTAACCCTGGTTGCTGACATCATTAAATAATCGAGGGACAGCGAAGCAAGGCGCCGGTGGCGCCCAATATGGACATCGTGCCGCTGCCAGCGGACACTATAAGGACTCCTCTCGACCAGCAGCTGGAAAATACTTCTTCAAACCCTGTTCATACTGCCGGCGCTCTAAATATGGACGTTTCCATGCATCAGAACGGGCCGTCTGCCCCTGCCGCGAAATTCAACGACGACTGGCGACACGTCAAGGATCCCAGAGGAGCCGGGAAGCGTAGCGCACCATTCCTTTCCATTGAAGAAGCAACTAATAAGCGCCCGGTAAGTACGAGTAATAAATTCTCACCGCTCGTCACGGATCCGGACACGGACAACTCTTCTGCTCCCGTGGCGATGGAGGCTGAAAATTCATCTGCACCATCTGGATCCCCGGCAAGCCGAAAAAAGGAACCACGCCCCCCGGCACTCATCATATACGATGTAGTAGACCACGCGGCCTTGCTGAAACTTGTCCGATCCAAGGCAACGGACAAGTCCTTTACTGCAATCCATACAACCGACTCGACGAGACTTCAACTAAAGACTGCGGCTGATTATGCGGCCATAAAGCAGCTGTTGGTGCAGTCAAATGCACAATTCTCGACCTGGGGCCCGAAATCCCTACGAGCCAATTTCTACGCGGTTCGTGGACTTCCGTGCACCTACCCAGTTGAGCTACTGAAAGAAGATATGGACGCCATGGGGATTCCGGTGGAACGAGTGCATCTGGTGCGGCAGGGAACCTTCTTCCTTGTCGTTGTCAAGGAAAACCCTGAATGGCAAACAAAAGAAATGCTTGCCATAAGATACATCGGCAATTCCCGTGTCAGGGTGGCAAAATATCAGCACAGGGAGCCACAAATGTGTTACCGGTGCACCCGATTCGGACACGCATCTTCCAACTGCACGGCAGCCCCGCGATGCTACAAGTGTGCTGGTGCACATGAAGGCATCCAATGTCCGGATACGGAAAGGAAGAAGACTTGTTGCTGTAACTGCGGAGGAAACCATCCTGCATTTTTCAGGACCTGCCCTGTCTACGCCAAACAGAAGGAGATGAAGATGGCTAGCCTCCGGAGGAAAGGCGCACCAACCCAGGGGGCGAAGAACACCGCCGCTGAAACAGAGCTGCCTTCTCCTCAACAGAAGACGCTTGGTACCTTCAACGCGTCGAAGCCGGGAGACCCAACCAACGCAACCCAACGTCCGACCATGTGCAAGCATCTTGACTTTCCTCCACTCTCGACGCCGGCTCCGGTCGCCAGGGAGACAGCAGAAGAAATAAAAATTCCTCTTCTCCAGAAGAGGCGGGCTGCAGACTCGCAGATGCCGACTCCAACTTTGGCTACATCCCTCTCTTCCATCCTGGAAGCATTGACGTCCTCTGCTGCGCTATTGCAACAACAGCTGCAAGCTTTAACTATCGCCCTTACCACTATTTTCCCAAACCAAAATGGACCATAGGCGAGAATTAAATAAATCTATCATCCTAGCCACATGGAATGTCGGCGGCGCATTGAAGCGAAAGACCCCTGAATTGCTTGCCTTTCTACGGAAGGCAAGAATCTCAATCGTCTGTCTGCAAGAGACTCATCTCCGTCCTGGAACTTCATACGGCGTTCCAGGCTATGCAGTTTACCGGGATGACCGGCAAACAAGAGGAGGGGGCACGGCGGTCCTCGTTTCGCTTGACCTGGCTGCGAGAAAAATTGACCTACCAGCTCGACTGCATCTAGAGGCGACAGCCATTGAAGTAGATACTTCGATCGGCTCTCTCACAGTGGGGTCACTCTATCTCCCCCCAAAACGACCTCTAGCCACACAGGATTTCGAAGTCATCTTCTCCGGGTCACGGCCGTCGCTTTTTCTCGGGGATCTAAATGCAAAGAATGCTGCATGGCATTCAATTACACCGAACCCTCGGGGTGAAGCGCTGCTCACATGGGCTCAGAACAACGGAGTACGCGTCGCGGGTCCACATGGGCCAACGCATCAGCATCACGGCAGGAGCGAAGACGTCTTAGATATTGCGCTGCACCGTAGGCTCACGAGTTCGCTTTCTCTCGTGGCGACACCGACGTTGGACAGCGACCACTACCCAGTCTGCGCCTATCTGGGATGCTGCCCAACGTTACTTCCCCCACGGCCGGTGCGATGCCTGGATAAAACAGACTGGACAGGGTACAGGCAGATCCTGTCCGACATTTTACCGGAACAGCCGCCATCACTGACGTCACAAGCTATGCTGGACGAATATGCTTCTGTCATAACAGCTGGCGTGGACCAAGCATTACAGAACACCGTGCCAATAAAACTGATCCGCCCTTCTGGACATCTGACGCTGCCTCATTCCATCCTTCGCCGCATCCGCGAAAGAAATCGGCTTCGACGACGATTTCAAAGAACCAAATGTCCCGCGGATGGGGCACGGTTTAGAAGAAAACGAGCCGAAGTGAGGCAGCTCATCCAGGACCACAGGCAGACGACGTGGGAAAGGAAGGTTGCTTCCCTCCGAACCGAAGATGGGAGCATCTGGAGAATGGCAGCTTCTCTTCGCCACAGCATTCGGATCGACCCACCGATCGACTCACCTGGTGGCCCTCTTATCACGGAAGACGAAAAGGCTGAATTTGCAGCAACTACGCTAGAGGCCACTTTCACGTCGACTCCGGATCCACTGGTACCGGATGATCCTAGCGACTTTCCTGAAGAGGATGAAACAACGGAGGAGGGCACCATGACGGTAACGAAGGTTACCGAAAACGACCTGAGAGCAGCCCTTGGACGACTACGCTGCAAGAAAGCACCAGGAGAGGACAACATCCCGAACGAGGCCCTTAGACAGATGCCTGTCTCGCTCGCAACTCACCTGATTACGCTCTTTACGGCCTGCTTCTCCATGGGACATTTTCCGGCCATCTGGAAATCGGCAAAAGTCATCCTATTGCCGAAGCCGCCGAAGTCCGCTAGGAACGTAGAGAACTACCGCCCTATCGCCCTGCTAGCGACCCTGGGAAAGCTGCTTGAGAGGGTACTGCTGCCACATCTCCTGAAGCACATCGCGGCCTACTCAATCTTGCCGGCATCACAGTACGGTTTTCGAGAGGAACACTCCACCACACACCAGCTCGTCCGTCTCGTGGAACAGGTGACGGCCGGATTCAATCGGCGATGCTGCTCAACGGCGGCGTTCTTTGACATCAGGAAAGCCTTCGACCGGGTATGGCACGCTGGTCTCAGGCGAAAACTTGCAATACAGCGGTTTCCAAATTGGCAGCGCCGCTTGCTAACATCATACCTGACAGGAAGGACTTTCCGTGTCGCCTGGGGACGCGCGCTGTCACAGCCGAAACAGGTCCACGCAGGCGTGCCGCAAGGATCGGTGCTCGGACCGATACTTTTTAATCTATATACGGCGGACCTCCCGGTAGACCTTGGACGACATACCATGGTTGCCCTGTATGCGGATGACGCAGCAATAGTGACCACTTCGCGGAGAGCACACATGGCGGCAACATACCTACAGCGAGCAGTAGACAAACTGCTGGAGTGGTACGCCCTGTGGCGAATCAGCGTCAACAGCGCAAAGACACAGACGATTCTTTTTTCACCTGGAGGACTGCGAGAACCAGGAGAAATCCTCGTGGGCACCGAGGAGGCGCCATGGATGGAAGAGGTGACCTATCTAGGCGTGATACTGGATAAAAGACTGACATTCAAAAGTCACGCCCTCGCTGCCACCAGGAAGGCAAGAGGAAGACGACTACAACTCTCGCCGCTGCTGCGTTCACCGTCCCTCTCTATCAAGACAAAGACGTATCTGTACGTGGCGGCAATTCGCCCAATCTTGATGTACGCTTCACCGGCATGGAGTGGCAGAATGACTCAGACGGCCTTCCACCACTTGGAGGTAACGGAAAGAGGGGCACTCAACAGTGTACTTGGGCTTGGCTGGAACTATGCCGCAGAAATTCTCCACGCCTTAACTGAAACTGCGCCCATTGGAGATGTCATCAAGACTCGCGCGACGGCCTTTTACGAGGAGCTTGAAGGCAAAAAAGAAGAGCACTTGCGGTCGATCGGCGGCTTAAAACCTGTCTCCTGGGAAAGGCACAAACGCCCAAGAGCAGCAACGGGACGGGACGACGACCAACCACCATTGAAAAGGAAAAGGAGTTGATTGGACCTTCCTTCATCGACGGGCTAAGAAGCCGCAAACACAGCAGCTGAATGATTAAATCATCGGGCAGCTGCAAGCCAAGCGTCAAGAGGGAACGTTTTGGCAAAAAAGAAGACGAGGAGGACCACCTGATGATGACGTTCAACGTCGAAACCTGGGTCGTGTGTTTTTAAATAAAGTGTGTGGAATTACAAAGTCAATTATTTCATTACATTTCAATATGTTATGCAAATTCCACAAAGTTACGCCTGAGACAACAAACTTCCATCTACATATAAGAGCAGCGATAAGGAGAATAAAAACACTAATTAGCGGCCCATATCGTAAATATCGATATTATGCAAAATATTTTAGCACATTATTGATAACAACGCTATAAGCTTTCTCGTCAGTAGAAATACAGTAAGCCACAGCCAGTGCGAATTTATGAAGAGCAGATATTGCGAAAGCCGAGAGGTTTAATCTTAACCACGATATCTTGAAATTGGGAGGGAACAATAAACAAATGGGAGCAGTATTTTCGAAACTCTCACAGCAAATTGTTGTACATACTTAAACGCTGTAGTATCAATGAGAAAGTAATAAATTGCATAAGATATATTTTTTTCATACTGCGAAGAAGCAGAAGTCATCGATGGGTCGTCCTAAACGGAAGTAGATGTAATTTCGGGCGTCCCCCAGGGAAGTGGAATAGGGCCACTTCCATGCTTAATATACTTTAATGACTTGTGTTATGAATAACGCCTACGCGTTGTTAGTAACCTTGGATTATTTTTAGACCAAAAGGTGGTATACAGAGAAATACGGACCCCAGCAGATTGCGGGCTACTCTCCAGAGACTTATAAACAATATCGAATTAGCGTTAGAAATGGGATTAGTTCGTAGATAGACAAACACGCAGTTTTGAAATTTTGGAACAATGAAAGAGATGAGTAGGACATAACTTATGAAATATAAGTTTCAGTGCTAACTACGGCAGATCAAGTTAAATATTTGGGGGTAGTTCTAACAACACGCTTTTCATGGGGAGCACATATCAAGACAATATGCGGATCAGCTTTAAAGAAACTCGGCTTCATTAAATGGGTCGTGGGGAAATGTGATGTGAAAGTTAAAGAGATGTGTTATTTCACTTTAGTTGGGTCTCATTTGGAATAGGAATCCTTGGGAAAAATTATGGCTTAAACATTAAATAAAGCTCCGAAAAAAGTTCAATAGAAGTTTACGGTGACCGGCTCCGAAGAAGGCGGAGACGGTGAAAGCGGACAACAAGGTGATGGCTACGGTTTTTTAGGATGCTAGTTTTCCGTTAGGTATGAATTTCCTCGGCATGGCTGACACTCACCATTCTCTATTCGCCTCCTAGACTCCGTTTCTGCGGCTCAGAAGGCGAACAGTTGTGGCCGCGAACACACACCCAATGGTGCCAACGGTAGGAAACCAAGCACCCGCTGCCAGGCAATTTTCCATTCCCGCACCCCTAGTCAAAGGTTTAACTTCACGTGTTCCTCGATCAAATGCCTTCCCCTTCCCTCCCTTTTTCCCGCTGCAACCACCAAGGTCCCACCATCTGCTCCAGCAAACCCTTCCGGTCAATACAGACGCACACAGAAGACGCCACTTGCACTCATTACGTGCCTCTAGGTCATGTAGTACATCCAAACCAGATCGATAGTGAAAACATTTGACCCGCTGATCATCATTTGGTCATTATGTAACAACTGCATCTTGTGGAGCCTGATTATACGAACTTCGTTTACCTCTTTAGAATTATATCTCACGTTAAGTATTATAGTCCAATACTTAAAAAAATTGATTAAGTGACAAAAACAAATAAATGCCTTGATATCTACTTCTTAGTTAGTATTACGATCAATACAAGAGGAAAACAATTGAGAAAAAAGGTGCCTCGTGCCTCAGCATGCATATATGCATATGACGTGTCGCATTTCGGCTCGCGAGCACTCAGCGGCGGAATTCGCACCTAGTATTACCTCGCTCATTGCTCGAGGGACGCCACGAGATGCTCATGAATATCATTTATATATTGTCTCAATCACAAATATAAAGGCATAATAAATGTCAACAATAAGAAACAGCTCGCTGTGATTACGCAATAGAGATTGTTAATGTGGGGTGCGAAGATCTGGCTGCAACTGAATGCGCTCGATATATATATTATTATAAATAAAAAAAGCAGCACAGAGGCAGGCAATTCAGGCAGAAAGATATGATATGCAACATTTAATGTACTTTTGAGATACGGTCGATTGTATTTCATTTTTTTAGTTCTATTTTGTAGTGGTCGGGAGGAGGCCAAAGCGAGCACAATCAATGTGAGCGCTCGATCCAATCATGCAGGGAGGGCAACGGGACAGGAATCAAAGATCCGAATGCCCCAGGGCGAGGCACGGCAAGGCATTCGAGCAGAATAGCACATTCCGTCATTCCCCAAAGGAGAGCTCAAAGCGATTTGCTGGGGAGGGGGATGGCCCCGGCGGTGGGGGGGGCGGAGGAATTGCCCAGCAGGGGGGGAGGGGGGGCGAAGCTTCGGAATGGGCGGCCGTCGGGAGGAGGGCCGGAGGAGAAATGATTGGGGGAGTGCTCCGGATGCTGTGTGCGGCCGAATGAGGATGATTCGCGGAGAAATGAGAGAACCGGCAAGTGGCGAAGTACTCTCCCATTTCATTTATACCGGGATATCGGAATGGGGCAAAGGTTGACAACTAAATGCCAGTGCATCTCAATGAGCACTGACGTCCTGGAATAAAATAAAAGGTAATCAATTCGCGGACGCAGATGGATATGGAGAGAAGTGGTTCAGAATGGGTCACACTCGTGAGTGTTGAAGCGAAATTTCTCATGAGATGCACACAATAAAAGAGCAAGTGAGCCTTAAAGAAACGAGGTGGCCTTAGAAGGGGTGAGGGGAAGTGTAAAGAAAGAGGGAGATGCTGCTTCAGGTTAGACAGGCCACGCACAGAATGTGAAGAGTGTATCCCGGGGCACGAGGCGAGAAGGCATTAATTAAGGAATTGGATTAGGCAGAGTGAAAATGCACCACATACATTTGTTTTCTGACGAGAGATTAAGTGTGACGACGCGTAGATTGGAGGGATCAGGCTACGAGTCTCTTAATTGCTGAAGAGAGCAGGAGTGACCGGCGTGAAAGGAACAGAGCACCTGGGTTCACTTGCGACACCGAGAGAATTAATTTGGCGCCGCATACTATTATTGCTAGATTAGAACATCGGGATGAAATAGGATAGAGAGATTAACCATTGAGGAAATAGATTCAATGACTCGTTCCTTCCTCGCGCGAAACATGATGATAACAAGATCGAAACCAAGGGCCCAAAAAAATTAAATTAATAATTAATTAGCCCAACAAAACCATTTGGTCGATGTGTATCTACATCTAAATAAAGCCCCGGAGACCGCCGCTAGGGCGTGTGGCGGGGGGTGTTAGATCACCAGCAATGAATGCACCAGCACAATCATTACTTCTCTACGCAAATATAAGTTCGATCATGCACTGGACCAAGTTAATCTCGGGAAAGAAGGTGCTTACATGCAACAATCCAACTATTATTATTATCATTACAAATCTCGTTGTAATTAGGCAATTGTCCTGGTGGCAACGGTCAAGTCTGGTCAAAGGTCACTCTTGCAATGCACGTACGTACATACACAAGAAGAACATATATGAGACAAAATGGCCTCATATAATACAATGGCACTTTCAGATTACCAACCGCACCTTTGCCATCACCCACGGGCTACGGGTTCACACCATGCACGCACACAACGCGCCGTCCATCGCCGCCGCACTCCCTCCATAATCGCGCACTCTTCCATTTCATGTATTCCGTTCAAAACCACGCTCCGTTAACCTGATGATGATGTGGTAACATTGAAACCGGTCGCATTCAAATTTATTTTTGTGGAAAATTGCTATTTTTAATTAGTCATTTACATGCTCTACCCGTCTGTATGTAATGCAATCATCAGCAAAGATTTTTCCTTGGGAATGTAAATTATTTGGTGGATCGTTTACGTAAATTAGGAATAGTAATGGCCCTAGAACACTGCCTTGTGGAACTCATGCTATAAAGTTCATCTCTTTTGAAAATGCATCCCCTATTTTTACTTTTTGAATTCTGCCTGTTAGAAATTTTTTATCCATTGTTTTACCCTTAAGTCCAAATGGTAACGACTTCAACTTTAACAATAATATATCGTGAGGCACTCGGGCGAAAGCGGCCAAAAAATCAACGATGAATGCATCAACATCCTTTCCTTCATCTATTGCGTCACCGATATATCGGCTTAATCCCAAAAGCTGCGTTTCACACGAGTATCCTTTTCTACACCCATGTTGGTGTTTGAATGGCCATCTATCTCTGGTCCGCCATTCCCGAATGTAGCAAGCGATTCTTTTTTCTATTATTTCGCCGACAACTGATGCAAGGCTTACCGGTCTATAAATCTTGGCGATTTCATGAAAATTGGTGCATTGTTTACTTTTCCCAAACATTAAGCAGGACATCGTTATTTAAAGCTACTTTGACTCAGGTACAAAGCTATTGAGGTATCACCCAGTTTTAGAATATCAATTGATATATTGTCCAGTCCCACTGACTTATTCTTCCTCATCTTACTTATTTTTTTTCATAAAATACGAGTCCTCCACGATAATACCGTTTCTCAAGGGAAGTGAGCAATACTCTATGACAGAATGTATTCAAATCATGGGGGAACAGTGTTATAAAGATGGGTTTATTGAAAATTCATGCAAGATATCGACAAAATACTATTACTACCAAAACTAATATACACAGCGGTCGTTTCTATTTTTATCTCTAATGGTACGAGGGAAACGCTACATTTTAAATCCATCCGTTCTACATCTACCTTCGTGATTCTACGTTGGGATATGATATACGATAGTAAGTGGGGGCCTGTCATATGTCTTTAACATCCGCAGAAGTAATCTACCACGAATTTATGCATTAAAGGCAGCCTGTATTGAAGCCTATGGCCAACTAGTGGCTCCCACCTTAATTCTTCCAATAGTGTTGTGGCGATACTGCTACCTTGTTCCTAACAACTTTTCACAAACCTAGCTGCTGCTGTACGTTGCACTCGTTCTAGTTCCAAAATTAAGCCCACTTCATGAGGATCCCACCGTACACTTGCAGCACACTCACGATAGAGCTCAACTAACGTGAAATGGCACCACTCCCCGACCCACTCGATGGAATTCCCAAATATCCTTTTTATGAACTCTTTATTTCCTATTCCGCAAATTTCACGAATGTGTTTTCCCCAGGACATATCCTCAGTTATCGTAACACCCAAGTGTTCTATCGATTCCAAGTGTGCAATGTTGGTTCCCTGGATTGTGTGTTTTAGGGTGAAATACACATCCTCCCAAAATTTACACAAACACATTTATTCAAATTTAATTCTAGCTCCCATATCTCGCACCACTTTTGAATTACATTTAGGCCGTAGGATAATGATTCCCTGTCTTCACGACTGGATATTTCCCTTTACATTGCTGCATCATCGCAAGCAAATAGACGAAGTTCACTGGACACCTGAGACCCGCTATTATTTTTTTTCTTTGAATTCACTCGGTGTATCTTTGTCCATTGCAGCCGCCGACACGCCGTGAAAATCACTCCACAAACAAACTCTCCCTCTCTCCGTTGCTACTGCTTTACTCAAATGAGCCAAATGAGACTGCTGCACGCCCCACCTTTATCTTTCGTCACATGCCCGGTCAAATGAGTAAATCTTCCTTTTGGGTTTCTGATTTTTCTAAGCAATCAAATTAATTTTAACTGGCGCTATTCTGTGGTCACTAAATCCTTCAAATGTTTCGGTATTTAAGACGTCTTCGGATACATTTGCCGTCAATAGATGAAGTGTATATAATTTCCTCTGGTGGGTGTTAGTACTGACTGGTTTAACGAATGCTACATGCGGTAAAATGCGAAAACCCGCACTGAGGAGGATCAAGGCGGCAATAAAAAAGCGGGAATCCACGAACCAATCGGAGAGTACCCATCGGTACATAAACCGGTCATTACACAGTCTCGGTTCATTCGCCACCGCTTCCTCTGTTATATGTACTTTTCTGTAAGACAACCCCGAAGAGGAACTCTTCATAAAACGGGGTTTCCGTTCGCAGAGCACTCTTAAGAACAAATTGTTAAATCACCAACAAGGAATCAAAGCATATACTTGATATCTTCGCAACCTTTTCGTCCAAAATTATTACATACATGAAAATAGTGCACGACGTCAGTGACAATTTTTCTGGTAGAATTGAAAACTAAATTCGTTGAAATAAACCAATAAAAGCGTAAAATATATTTATTCAACGAGGCAAAATTTAGCGAGCAATGAGAATATGAATTACCAGAATACAAGACTAATACTCTGACAACCGATTCAGATAACACTTGGTAATATTTCTAAAATATTATAAATGTAGGAATGAACAGGCCTTTTAGGGGAATCATACTGGTAGCCTCTTGAGATGCCAAGACAACCAAAGAGGCTTAGACTTTCAGCCAGGTTAGGAACACACGCGTTTGACAATGACACAAAAAGAAAGATTACGGCCCATTACTACGTAGGTAGGTCAGACCACAAAGAGAAGACAAGGGAGATAGAGTCCAGTACAGATAGCCACAAGTATTCGTTCTTTCCTCCGACAATCATTATAGCAAGAAACCAAAGCCATTATGGAAATAGAAAAAAATATTCCATTCACAAGTCAGTAATAGTATGTTGAAGGCGGCTTAGACATAAGGTATATTCGTGGGCGCACGTGTATGTTAGTTGATGGCATTTGTATTTCCATGCATGGAAGTGAAAATGGTTTTTGCATGAATATGTGGCGGTAGATTGGCATGGTTTCTTTTGGGGGTGTAATCTGTTTTACGGGTGGTGACCAAGCACCCCCGCCGCACACCCTCGTGGCGGCTTTCGGGGTATAATGGAGATGCGCATGCGCGGCTGCATGCCACCATCCCGATCCCCAAGAAATAATATCGATCAGGGTACATATAATTGCCAGAATGCCTGTCGACATTTTGCCATTTTTGTAAGTGGGACGCTAGTTCGAATGGTCTTTTTTACGATTAAAATTTTCTAATTATTTTTCATAAAAAGATAATAACTGAAATATAAATTTTCATTCAATTTAGACCAAATACGCTTTTATGGCATAATGCAGAGCCGATTCGCGGTGGAGAAGTGCACCACCATCAGCAACGACATATTTCTAGTGCCCCCAAGATTCGCAGACCCCCAGCCGCACCATAACCCGCTGCACATCTCACTCATTAACGAAAGGGAGCATAGAACTTTCATCGAGAAATATAGCAATTTCCCATTTCAGAACTAGGCATGGAACAGGGTACTCCGAAACATGTCAGCCCAAGCATCAAATGGAGTCCACCGAAGCCGACAATCGCTAAGAGTAGCCGCCGATCAGACCAGCAGAGGCTCACGACCAAATAAATGCGGGTGTTTGCCCCACACCGTTTCAAGGGGCAGAAAAAGAGGTGGGGATACCCGGCAAGAAACCCCGTTGTTTATCGTATATCACATGAAACGAGCAGTTGGAGATTCCTCCATGATATAACCATGCCGTGCCTAATTGTCCGTTCGCATGCTAGGGCAGGCGCGAGACCGCACGCAGGAGTGTTCAGAGGACGCCAAATGGCGTCGCGTAGGGGGGCGCGCAAGCAGGCCGGGGAAGAAAGGGGGGAGGAACAGGAGGAGGAAGGAAGGACCGTTGGTTGACGGGGCGAAGGGGAGTTGCTTGCTTGCTTCCACGCATTTCCCTCCATTGCTTTTGTTATCGTTTGCAGGGAAGTTGCCTCCAAGGCGCAGGGGCGAAACGATGGCGCTCGTTGGCCACGGGGCACGCAAACTTTGTATAGGTTGCCCATCCAGCTCAGTGTTTTACTCAGTGACTGAACAAAATTTTAATTTGACTCTATATTCTTACAAGCAAAGGCACATGTTGGAGGAAAAAAGAAGGTTGTTGGGAAAAAATTGAAGGCGGAAGAACAAACTGGCGAGGGATTTCATTGGAAGGCAGTGGAATTCCAAAGAGTGCGAAATGGAGGGCAAATTGCTGGGAAAGCAAAGAAACTTGCCACGCACGTGCCACTACAAGAGATGTATTGTACTGCCAGGCATTGCAATGTCATGCCGGCATCTAATAAACATATAGACACGCTAGGTCGAGTGCTCATATTATTTCTTAATGCATCGTCAAGTTGGGATAGTAAGGAAGGTTGAATGAATGTGAAACTCCAATAGCCGTAAACAGTTTACCTTTCTAAACAAAGTACAAATGAAATTAGTTGGTTAGCGCCACAAGTCAAGAAGGGGTAAAAGAAAGGAGAGGATAAGAAGGGTGAATACGAATACGCGTATTTCGGCCACAAAGTAGCCCTCTTCAGCGTACTGAAGTGGTTGTGGGCGGCGGGGGAATATGACCGAAAGGTAGACTTGGGAATTCATCTGGAGTGAACGCAAGGTTAGTGGAAGTGTAGCCAGCAATTGCTCTCTTATCCCAGATATTATTTGGGGGAGAAGGAGGGAATGAGGTTTGGTTAGGGTCTGGGATAGGTTGGCCTAATTAGCGGGCTTTTGCTGCAAGGAATGCTGGGCATCCTTGGTAAGTCGCAGCCCGAGGACCGCCACAGTTACTGGGGGTGTCAGCAGAGAGAGGGCACTTAGATTTAATGTGGTTTTGGCCAAATTCCTACAACGGAGTGGGAGTCGGCAATAATTTCTGGTATGGCCGAACCGTTGGCATTTACCACATCAGGTAGGGTTTACAGGGGGAACAAATTCTTCAACTTTGATCTCCATTCCGCAGTAAGATTTAAGCTGGAGTAGATCACTCTCTCGGGATGGGTCTTCTGAGACAATTTTAAGGTGGGTGAAGGATGGGGGCTGATTAAGGTCTGGTTGTAATTTTACAGTGCCCCTTAAAGTGGAGCCTGCTTCGTCGTGGTCTTTGGCAACTAGTTCAGCAGGGGTAATGGGTGGCATGCCTTTGGTCGCAAACGCTCGTCGTCTTTGAGTAGGTATAGGATTGGTGAAATAGGGAAGGTGATTGGAGTCGAGAAAGGAACGTATTTCGTAATGGGATGGATTTCGACCCAGATCTTTATTTAGTAATATTTTGTGCCCTGGTCCAGATCACGCACGAGCGGATGCTGTGAGCGTTGGAGGGGCCGACATTCCCTCAGGGCGATTTTTCACCGCCGAGCGAACTTCGGCAGCGACGGAGAGGTGACTCGGATGCGGGCGATAGAGGTGACGTTACTCGCGGTCATTGATCGAATTCTTTTATTTCTGCATCTACATAATACCCTGCAAGAGCGTGTGGCGGGGGGAGTTTGGTCGACTCAAATGTGTCTAGCTAGTGTTTAATGAGCCGGTTTTCAAATATCCTCCTGAGTTTATGTATTACAGACTATTTTAACTTGAGAAATTAATTAAAGTTTTTGAACGAAGCGTGGGACTTGTTATTTTTCCACATTGAGAAAATTTCATTCCATGCACGGCGATTCTGGACTTAAATAGAAAATTCAAAATTGTATCTTTCATAACCTTACGGTTTTAAATAAGGAATTCAAAGATACTAAGAATTTAGTCGCAGAGGACGATGGCCAGTAGTGATGATATCGGGGAATGGGCACACGTCGACGATCAAAATTCCGGTAAGACTTCGAAAGTGTTAATTGTTAGACTTGCAACAATTAGAAATAGGTGTATGCGCAATATCATAAACTTGTAGATAACGCTGTAAAATAATAACGCGATTCTTAAATGAAATATATTTTGCAAAGTAATTTATTTGTGTTTGCACTTTAAACTGAAACTTGGAATGAATCATAGTCGTAACGTCATTTGCAATTTTTCAGTTTGGTTAACTGACCAAGAGGTAAAATATCGAGCCAAATTACCCCATAATTCAGCCGTTGGACCTTACTTGCTACCTGTAAGACCATTTGACCAACAATAAGCGTGTAAGGTCGAATTACTTCTGTGCTGCAGTGATTATACGTGTGATCTCTATCATAGATTACGAAAATTTGCCTTCTTTAAATGGCATGTTTTAGAGTGGACGCAAAGGAAATTGCCCCCAAGTCTTGTAAGAGGCATTTCTTTACCAATTTACTCTAAGTTTCTGTATTCGAAACTCACTTCTTAGTAACCCTTAATACCCTCACGCAATGCTTTTGTTTATATCTCAACTGATCAGCCCACCCTGCACCAGGGTTCTATTTAATTAAACATTACACTTCACGAGCGCCAAAATTTGAACCGAATCCGCATCTGCTTCCAAAAACTCGGCCACCGATATTCCTTAATTAAATGTCTATCTATCATATAATATAACTAATACTCCACTGTGTCACGCGGTATTTTCCATGTCTGCCCACGGTTACTATAGTGCTTAAACAATAGGCTGTTAACAAGCAATCTGCATCTCCTACAACGCTATAATTTTTTCTCCCCGATCATTTCTTTCTCTTAATCCGTAGCACCCCGATTCCCTCTCGTCTCCTTTCGCCTCTCACGCATTCCAATCTCTAATAAATATCAATTACTTTCTTCCGGGAACGTTCCCATTTCTTTCGTGTAACTGATCGTAAACACTAAGTACTTCTTGCTCTCAGTAAATGCTGCATCCCACACCTGGTATTAAACTATATACAGGGTGCGTTCTGGAGGTAATGCGATTAAATTTCCCGTGCCGCTCCTATTGGTGGGAATGGGATCGAACCAAATGGAGTAGATTGCGGGAGGGACACTACGCTTTGCCGCGAAACCCGTCTCAGTGCTCTCCAAGCTGTGGAAGTGAGGCTGGGCGTCAGTTATTTTAAACCTCTGCGCGCCGACCGTGTCACGGCAAAAATGGAATCGACGATCGAGCAACGCCACACGATGTCTAAGTTTTGAAAAAATCTCTTATGAAGACTATCAAAATGATTCGTGAGGCTTATGGGGATTCTCCTCTGTCCTACCCACAAGTTTTGAGGTGGTTAAAGGCCTTTAAGGAGAGCCGGGAAGAGGTTCACGACGAACAACGCTCTGTGCGGCCGTCAACCAGCACAACCGACAACAATGTGGCTCGTGTTCGACAATTGTTGTACTCTGACCGTCGATTGAGTATCATCTACATCTACATAATACCCCGCAAGCCGCCGCAAGGGCGTGTGGCGGGGGGTGTTAGGTCACCAACCGTAAAAAGGAAAAATACCACATGCAAAAAAACAACACGGAAAATTACACCCACAGCAGCGCACACACTCATGCATAAATCCCTTCATCCAACACTCATGCAAACACATATACCGAAAACCAACTAAAAAACTGCACCCCATGATGCAGCACGAAAGCCATCCTACAACACGGAAGCCAGGACACAACAAGCAAGAAATTGAAACATCACTACCACATGAAAATGCACCACGAAACACTCTATCCCCCAAGAGTCTGTAAAAGGCAGGGAATGCGACCCAACGTTGCAGGTAGCAGGAATTTGCCCCCGCGGGGAGGGACGAGGGATTGAAAGGGAAACTTAAAAACAGATGAACGGAACACGAATGAGGTCATTCGGAAAGAATGGGTTATTATAACAAAACACATAAGGTTAGGGGAAGAGCATGCATTTAAGTAGAACTAATTATTTTTTAGACGCTGTGGGTGGCAAGTGGAATTTTTGCTATCTATAACCCTGCAGTTGCTATCCCGTCTTGTCCGTGGGAATAAAGGAGCCCTTGAGTCGGCTAGTTCTGGCATCTATTTCCCGAATTTTATATGCATGATCCAAGCGACCAATGTATGTAGGAGTACGAATAATTTGCGAGACCTCGGTGCTGAAACATGCGGATCTAAATTTATTTAATAATTTCAATCTCGCATTGAATCGTCTCTCAGCCAATGATTCCCACACCAAATCAGTGTCAAGTAAGAGTATCAAGATGGAATGGCGATGAGCTGAACTTGTCGTCTACTGTTGGGATTCGCATTATTACTGAATATTTAGCGATGAGGAAAGTGCGCACCGAGCTCATGCCCAAGGTGATGTCTAAGGACCAAAAGACCAAGCGAGCGGACATTTCAAGTGAACTTTTGCAACGTATTAAAAATGATCCTGATTATTTGGACAAGGTCCTCACTGGGGATGAAACCTAGGTTTTTTAACACGACTCAGAAACAAAACGCCAAAGCTTTGAGTGGCATACCGACCAGTCCCCCCAAGCCCAAAAAGGCACGAATGAGCAAATCAAAAGTTAAAACAATGCTCATTGTCTTTTTCGATAGTAAAGAAGTGGTCCATAAGGAATTGATTCCTCAAGTACGGACAATTAACGCTGCCTACCACGTGGATGTGCTGGAAAGACTCCAAAATAGGGTCATCAGGACGGGAAAAGACATCTCCGCTACCTGGCAACTCCATTACTACAACGCGTCTTGCCACAACGCGCTAGGAGTCCGCGAGTTCTCGGCCAAACACCAGGTGCCAACGCTGCCCCACGCCCTCTATAGTCCAGATTTTTTGTCCATAGAAGAGATCCAATCAGCCGTGACCTAGACCTTGCGAGAGGTCCCAGAAGACGCTTTCCAGGGCGCGTTCTGTTCATGGCAGAGTCGCTGGAAAAAATGTGTAGAGGCCCAAGGACAGTACTTTGAAGAATTTCAAGTGCATGTGCAAATCTGTTCAATAAATTAATTTTTTTTAAATAATTGCAATTCTTTCGGAACGCACCTTGTAGACTGGACCTACTCCTATTTAACTTATAATATTCTTTTATTCACCTGTTCCACCTGCAGTGCCCTTCTATTCAGTTTCATATTCAGTACTATGGTTAAAAAATGTTAACCATCCACTCCGTAACAATCGCTCAAATAGTCCCCAACAACTTTCTCCATTTCATCTCGCTCAGATACAATACGTATGTCCTCAGTTTCTCCTCGTATCTCTCACTTGATCTTTTCCGACTTCCCTGCCTTAAACATATGATTCCGAGTCCACTTTTTCCTGGTGGCATCCTTGGCTTCGTGGTTGTCTTCCATAGATGCCAGAACTCATATTCTACTTGGTTCCATCATATTTTCCTCGCATCAGCAAATGGTTTCCCGATGTCTTCCTTAATATTGATTTTAACCTCTCCGACATTATTTCCAAAATGACCACCCCGCTGGAGTCAGAGTCCTTCGCCTCACAGAGAAACAGACCCTGCCCTGACTTCCTCTCGTCTGGCTCCCGCACACCCTTAGACGTGACCCTATCAGGAACCATTAATTTTGCTCCCGCCAGCAAAGCTCAAAGGGCTATAAACACACGCGAGCGCCTCCACCACGTTGGATTGATGGCCCATGGAAACGAGGTAACAGGTACTTCAGAATCTCCAAACTCTGGGATAATATCAGGGTCCGCTTTCGTGAAAATTTCCCATGATTTCAGTCCTGAGTCGTGCGAGGGAAGAAGAGGTGAATCGAGATGATAAAAGGGATTGCAATTGAAAAGAATCAAGACAAGAAATTGAAAATGTCGCTAGGGGCGAAGAACAGTCGTTAGTTTTAAAAATGATTGCATCAGTGAGACTTTTAATGAACTCATAATAAGAATTACAGTAAGACTTATTCTGTACTATGGTAATTGGACATAACTTGAGAAAGTTCCTGTTTTAAAAGTAAAGTTTTTTAAGAGAAGGGAATTAAGGTTTGGAATATACCGGGTGATAGTATAAAGTATTTCGTCGAAACAATCTAACCACACCAACGTCCTTTATACACTCCTGTGATATATGGTTTCCACGAAAATTAAGTGTTCCACATGAAAAACGCATTTCGTGTTTGGAAATGTGTTCCGTATTCGTTAGTTACAATAAAATTAACGAGTACAGCGTGAAAGCATTTACTTTTTTATATAGACAACATTAAAACATATTACAACGATGAATGAAATGCAAATCTCTACAAACTTATTTAATCAGAGAATATCATGCGCGACGCTGAAGAATTTCCGAGCATTGGCTGCGCAAACGCTCATTAGTATCAATCTCCGAGTTTCTCGAAATTCTCATTTCAACATATATGAAAGACGCCATTTGAGTTCGTTAACCGAATTACGTCTGCCATTTAAGAGATAAGAAAAAGGCAGAGAAGAAATCCCTCGTGGAACATTCTAGAATCTACCTCTACATAGTTTTTGCATCGAGGGGTATTATTTTTTTTTAAACGCAGGGCATCATAAAGTATGCTTCCAAATCATTTCAATTTAAACTTTAATATTTATAAGGTGAGGGACTTTGCTGTTTCGTTCCCTCTGTCGCAAACTTCTCAAAGCACCTAATGACGACAATCCTCTCCTTTCAAAAAGTCCGCTCTCTAACAAAGCTTCACGTTGTCATATTGAATTTGACGACTTTATCATCTACATCTACTTAATACCCTGCAAGCCGCCGCAAGGGCGTGTGGCGGGGGGTGTTAGGACACCACCCGTAATTTAGAAAAGAAAAAAAACCGCATGCAAAAACCACAAAATCATGCATCCACAAAAAAACATGGCATACATTCATGCATGAACACTTACACCCCACACACATGCAAACACTCAATCTACATCTTACATACACATGCACCTTAAAGTATATCTAACAGCTTTGCAGTGATTAACTTTGCTCCGACTTGTAAATTCAATGTTTTTCATATTTCTAAAGTGACTTCGGTTTCTTACTATTATGATTTCCGATTGTTCGGGGAAAGAATGAGTATTTGTATCTATCTGTCCTGGAATCTATCTCCCTTAGTTTATCTTTGTGGTCTGATCTACCTAAGTAGTGTGGGGCCATTATAATTCCTTCAGTGTCATAGTTAAACTCGTTTGTTTTGAACCTTTCTAAAAGTCTGAGCCTCGCTTGTTCTCTCCGCACTTCAAGTGGTTCCCAGCCTAAATCCCCTAAGAGATCTGTCACACTTGTGTTCTTATCATAATAATTTTTAACGAATCTAGCGGATTTTCTCTGGACTTTATCTAGTTCTTAATATCTAATTCTTTATCTATATCTTAATCTACGTCGCATTCATATCGTTGGCTACTAAGATGTGTATTTACTGCAATGAATACTCCCCCACCCAACCTATTTGGTCTGTCCCTTCTGTAAATTGTGAAACCGTTTGGAAAAACCTCATTGTTTGCTATATCTCCCGTAAGCCAACTTTCCGTTCCAACTACTATGTGAGCGTTTGTACTGACAAAAATATGTTCAACATCCGATATTTTGTTTCTAATGCTACGGCAGTTTAATGTTATAATTTTAATATGGCTAATAACTTCTTGTTTTTCGGTTTTATGTACGCTAACAAAACTGTTTTGAGACGATTCGTGGTGAACAGAGACAAAAGAATTACATTCACTTGCATTGCTATCTGTTATGTATTTAGAGGCACCAATTTTATTAAATTTACGTGGGTTATATGTTGTTTTAACACAAGTGTTTTTATGAGTCCCCTAGTATTACAAGACGGTTGAATCGGAGGCAAGGGAATAGAAAAAAGAGGAGGGCCCCCATTTGACGCCGCCGCTGCACAGCACGCCTCCACTTCCCGAGCCTTGGTAACCACCTGGCTGACAACACAAATATTCGGGACAAAGCGATCAAATTTTAATGAAGCGTCGGTATTTATATTTTAACAATTCACGAGAATTCAATAATGGATTAAAACCGTTCCATCCGAGTAGACCGGAAAACGACGAAAAATACTCGCATTGAAATATAAAATTTCCAGAATATATTTCGCGAAGCTCTCTCTTCCCTTCAACTTACGGCGGACCCACATTCACACGTATGTCCTGGGGTGCGGTCGGCTCCGCACGCGAGTATTTCATCCGCTACGCTTCCGCGCGGGGCACGCACCGGACGTGAGCCGCTGATGGGTGAGGAGGGAGGGAGGGGGTGTTGGACAGGATTCTAAGCGGCCAATGAACGGCGTCACGAGCCATAGAAACTGGAATACGCGGATGCAGGCAATCACTTGTTTTTGGCAATTGGGGGTCTCCAAAATGAGTTTGCACCGCGCCATTCACAAAACAGACCCTTGCAAAAACACGACTCAAAACACGGGAGTCGTGCCTTCATTATTATCATTATTACATTTTTTTCGCCGATTCATTCGATGAATTATGGTGCGCCAAGGCACGAACTCTGTTTTATCAATGTATTGTAAAGGCTAGGGTCTGTATTTATTTCCTAATGTGCTGTGCTATTAAGTTTTTCTTGCAATATCATAAAAATAAAATGCTGGATATTATGTCAAACACAGTGCTCTTTTCCGTTCTATATATTTGAAAGTTCAAGTCGGTAACATCTGGGGCTAGCGCGTATAATATTATTAATAAAAATATAAAAGTCACCGACAACACTGGCATTGATTTAGAAAGACATGTGACACGCACTTCCCCACAAAGGCGTCCTAAATTACGGTCAGTCACAAATGAGGACGTTATTCAACATCAAAATAATTTAACTGTACTTGTTATAAATTGCAGAAGCCTCAAAAACAAATCAGCGGATCTCGAACACATAATCCAAACTCATTCCGCTGATATAGTATTGGGCACAGAGAGTTGGCTGCGTAATGACATAAACGACCAAGACATTTTCCAGATAGATTTCAAAGTTTACCGACACGATAGAGATACAAGACCCGGAGGAAGGGTTTTCGTGGCAGTGAAAAGTCATTTTGAAAGCTGGCAAGTATCATTTGAAAATAATAACATAGAAAGTGTTTGGTGCACCTTACTACGAACGAATCAACCCAACATAAAATTAGGCTCTTTCTACAGACCTCCAGACTCAGATATGAAAACACTTCATTCCCTCAACGATCAAATTTACAATTTCACAGTTAAATATAATAACAGAACAAACATAATTGGTGGCGACATTAACTTCCCTAGTATCGATTGGGACAGCATTAGCGTTAAATCTGGGACCCGCCATCGCAATTCTTGCAAATCCTTGAAACTTGGTTCAAATAAACTCTGCCCATCAAGCAGTACGTATGCCCACCCGTGGAAAGAACATATTGTACCCTATATCTTACAAACACGCCTGAACGTATTATCAGTGTATCAACTGACGAGGGCTTGAGTAACCAAAAAGCAGTTAAAGAAAGAGATTGTTAAACCAAATAAAAAAGATTGTTAAACCAAAAAGAAAAAATTATAATTACCATAAAGCAGACTTTGAAACTTTTGCCACTCAATTCAACTCTTCACCACCCGAGTTCGAAACTCGCTTAAGTCATGCCAACGTGGAAGAAATTTGGACAGAATTTGTCAATATTATGCAAAAAGGCATCACAGATTTCATCCCTATAAAATACGTTAAAGCACATCGCGACCCCAGGTGGTAAAATAAATACGTTATAAAGCCCTTCGAAAGCAGAGAATGCTACACTCTAGGGTAAAGAGGGCAGGCGTGAACACATCATCCCCCGAGAATAAACAATTATGGGACAAATATAGATCCTCTAAAATTGAAACCAAAACACAATTACGAGGCGCTTTACTGGACTTTAAACGCAAAGCACTTTGAGAGCATTTGGACACTGACCCCAAAGCTTTCTGGTCATATGTTAGGTAAGTAAATGGGAGTAAACCAACCGTGGCTTGCTTAAGGGACTGTAGCAGAACAGTCTCCTCGAGGGGTAGAGTGTTTTGTGGTGCATGTTCATGTGTTAGTGGTGTTTCACATTCTTGCTTCTTGTGTCCTGGCTTGCGTGTTGTTGAATAGCTTTCATGCTGCACCCTGGGGTGCAGTTGTTTGTTGATTTATGGCATATGTGTTTGCAGGAGTATTGGATGAAGGGATTCTAGCATGAGTGTGTGCGCCGCTGTGGGTGTAGTTTTCCATGTTGTTGTTTTATGGTGGTGTTGTCCTTTTTACGGTTGGTGACCTAACACCCCCCGCCACAAGCCCTTGCGGCGGCTTGCGGGGTATTATGTAGATGTAGATGAAAGTTCAATGCTCTTGTGCGTAGAAGGTAGTGTGGGCAGATATGGAGAGCCCATGGGATGCCGGATGGGGGACTAGAGGAGAGGGTGCTGAGGAGACGAAGGAAGAATGGAATGCGAATCCGGATAAAAGCGAAGGAGGTAGGAATTGTGCATATCGAAGGAATTAGTTATTGTCTGTGATATGATGCAGGGATTTTAAGATGATGAGTAGTTTCACGTGAGTTTAGACTTAGGAGTAGAGTTGTATGAAGATCCTTTAAAAACTTAGCCTAACCTGAAATAATAACGATTATAATCATGCCTAATGGCCTGAAAAGAATCCCAGTAAGGAACCTAGATGGTACAACGGGGAAGTTAGATCGGCATTAAGAAGGTAAAGAAAGTTACAGTGAAATTTCAAAACGAGTTTAAAGTGACGATATAGTTTATATGAATACATCCAAACAGCAACTAAAAGAATGTCGTAGTAAGACGAATAGTATTATGCGCACAGCACTACACTCTTTTAAATCTAAAATGCTAAGCGAATATCTTGAGGAAAATCCAAAGTCATTCTGGTTCTATGTTAGGGAAATACAGGTTAAACGTCCAACTGTTCATTCTGTGAAGACGAAAAATGGAGAAATCATTACAAATAGCTTGACAAAGGCAAATATTGTAAACCATTTTTTCCATAGCGTCAACAATAAAAACACAAACGCACCAAACGATCCTCCACACCCACCCAAGGAACACATGAGCGAGCTTACACGGACCAAGCAGGGAATAGTACATCTACTCCGTAGTATCAAAGCACACAAGACCCCTGGTCCGGAAGAAATACCTGCTAGAATATTGAAGGAATTAGCTGAAGATATTGCCCCGTTTTTACATATTGTTTTTCTAAAATCGATAGAAGAAGGCTCAGTGCCTCGCGACTGGAAGCTAGCCCATATAACTCCCATCTATAAAGGCGGCGATAGGGATAAACCAACCAATTACCGACCCATTTCCTTAACATCGATCTCTTGTAAAATATTGGAATACATTTTTTTCACTAAAATTATGAGACTTTTTGATAGTAGGAAAATACTAATCCACAACCAGCACGGATTTAGGAAAAGCAGATCTTGCGAAACACAACTTGGTGTCTTCATCCACGATATACTTAGATCGGGAGAAAACAACACACAAGTCGATGCAGTATTCCTGGATTTCAAAAAAGCCTTCGACACAGTCCCAAACAAACTTTTATATCAACTTAAATTCTATGGAATCAATGAGAAAATAATTAATTGGATTAGAGACTTATTGTCAAATTGCAAACAAATAGTAGTCATAGATGGGTTGTGCTCAACGGATAGAGATGTAACTTCGGGCGTCCCCCAGGGAAGTGCAATAGGGCCTCTTCTGTTCTTAATATACATTAATGACTTAAGCACACACGTTGGTAGCAATCTAAGGTTATTTGCTGACGACACGGTGGTATACAGGGTAATAAGGTGCCAACTAGATCGCGAGCTACTCTCTAGAGACTTAGACAATATCTCGGAAAGGTGCAATAAATGGGGATTAACACAATATAGATAAATGCACAGTTTTGAAATTTTGGAACAAAGGAAGCGAGGAACAGGATATAAACTACGAAATAGAGGGTTTAGTACTGACTACGGCCGATCAAGTTAAATATTTGGGGGTTGTTCTAACACCACGCCTTTCATGGGGAGCACATATCAGGACAATATGCGGATCAGCTTTAAAGAAACTTGGCTTCATAAAACGGGTGGTGGGGAAATGTAATGAAAAAGTTAAAGAGCGGTGTTATTTTGCTCTAGTTAGACCTCATTTGGAATATGCCGCAAGTATTTGGGATCCGTGGGAGAAAATTTGGCAAAAAGAATTAGATAAAGTCCAGAGAAAATCCGCTAGATTCGTTAAAAATTGTTATGATAAAAACACAAGTGTGACAGGTCTCTTAGGGGATTTAGGCTGGGAACCATTTGAAGTACGGAGAGAACAAGGGAGGCTTAGACTTTTATAAAGGTTCAGAATAAACGAGTTTAACTATGACAGCGAAGGAATTATAATGGCCCCACACTACTAGGTAGATCAGACCATAAAGATAAAATAAGGGAAATAGATTCCAGGACAGATAGGTACAAATACTCATTCTTTCCCCGAACAATCAGAAACCATAATAGTAAGAAACGAAAGTCACATTAGAAATATTAAAAACATTGAATTTACAAGTCGGAGCAAAGTTAAAGACTGCAAAGCTGTTAGGTGTACTTTCAGGTGAATGTGTATGTAAGTTGTAGCTTGAGTGTTTGCATGTGTGTGGGGTGTAAGTGATCATGCATGAATGTATGCCATGTTTTTTTTTGTGGATATATGATGTAGTGGTTATGGCATGCGGTTTTTTTTCTTTTTCTTTTCTAAATTACGGGTGGTGTCCTAACACCCCCCGCCACACGCCCTTGCGGGGTATTAAGTAGATGTAGATGTGATGTCTCGAGGAGAGGTCACGTGGCAGGAAGAGTAGGGCTCATAGTGTCGACTGTCACAATGAGCCCTCCCGCACCGGCGATATCCACCCCCAAAGCAGCTTACTCCTAACTTCATTTCTCTATCCCCGATGTCTCCTCAGCTCGCTTTCGTCACCCCGCCTCCCCTCCGACCCCCGCCCCCCCTCTCGCTCCAACGCCTCACTAATCCCCCCCTTAACCCCCCCTCCCGTCTGACTTTCGATCCGTTTCCCCTCCCTCCCCTTGTCCCTTCCTTTGTCCTTCGACACTCATGGCTTTCCTACCACCTCGCCATTCCCACCTTCGGTTTTGGCCTCACCTCGGCAGAAAGGGGATCGTGATGGTGCGGGGGCTAACGTACTGGCTTCCCACCCTGAGGGCCCGGGTTCAAATCCTGGCGGTGTTGAATATTTTTCAGAGGTATCTCGATTCCTACTAGAGGTGTTTTGTGGAGGGCACTTTGAGTTGGTACGCCAACCGTCGGATGGGACGTTAAGCTGCGGACCCCTTGGCGCCTTTCGTAAACAGTAGGCTAATGCCGACGCCGGGTTTCTCTCCACCCTTTATCCTTTCCTGTCCATCCCCTATAGCGCAAATGACCTCAGCTGTCGGTCGCCTCCCCTAAATACTACTACTACTACTTGAATTGTTCAAGAATAGAACTATCTTCGTGATGGCAATAAACTGCCGAAGTTTGAGAAACGAAATAGCCGAATATTTCCTTCATCTATATCTACATCTACACAATACCCCGCAAGCCGCCCCAAGGGCGTGTGGCGGGGGGTGTTAGGTCACCAACCGTAAAAAGGACAACACCACCATAAAACAACAACATGGAAAATTACACCCACAGCGGCGCACACACTCATGCAAAAATCCCTTCATCCAATACTCATGCAAACACATATACCGCAAAACAACTAAAAAACTGCACCCCATGATGCAGCACGAAAGCCATCCTACAACACGGAAGCCAGGACACAATAAGCAAGAATGTGAAACACCACCACCACATGAACATGCACCACAAAACACTCTACCCCCCGAGGAGACTGTAAAAGGCAGGGAATGCGACCCAACGTTACAGGTAGCAGGAATTTCCCTCCGCGGACAGGGACGAGGGTTTGAAAGGGAAACTTAAAAACAGATGAACAGAACACTAATGATATCATTCGGATAGAATGGGTTATGATAACAAAACACATAAGGTTAGTGGAAGAGCATGCATTTAAATACAACTAATTATTTTTTACACGCTGAGGGTGGCAAGTGGAATTTTTGCTATCTATAACCCTGCAGTTGCTATCGCGTCTTTTCCGTGGGAATAAAGGAGCCCTTGAGGCGGCTAGTTCTGGCATCTAATTCCCGAATTTTATATGCATGATCCAAGCGACCAATGTATGTAGGAGTACGAATAATTTGCGAGACCTCGGTGCTGAAACATGCGGATCTAAATTCATTTAATAATTTCAATCTCGCATTGAATCGTCTCTCTTCCAATGATTCCCACCCCAAATCCATGAGCATTTCGGTGACGCTTTCCGATTTATCGTAAGAATGTTTTACAAAACGGGCTGCCCGGCATTTAGCCTTCTCAATTTCCCGAATGAGGCCTTTTTCACTCGGATGCTACACGCTGCATGCGTATTCTAAATGAGGCCTTACAAGAGCGTGGTAACAACGTTCCTTGACCTTCGAGTCACTTTTGCCGACAATGCGTCTAATGAATCCCAATTTTTTATATGCTTGACCGCAGAAAGTCTTCCTTAAGTGAAGAAGTACCGAAGCCGATATAATTATAGGAACTAAGAGATGGTTCTCGCAAGGCATTGTAGATGAAGAGATTTTCCTAAAGGCTTTTGAATTTACACAAAGGACGGAGAAAATAGGATTGAAGGAGGAGTACCCATAGCCGAAAGAAGAAGTGAGGCTTCCTCTGATAGTGACCTAGAAAGCGTTTTGTGTTCCGTAGAAAGCCTTTAGATCGAGTAGTCTCCATTTCTACATCTACATACATCTGTGCATACCATAGACCTATAGATTACGGGGAAAGATCAGTCGTAGAAGTAGAAAGGGAGGTCGCTAGTTTGAATTCCCATTTACACTGTAGGAGTATTGTAATCAAAGGGGATTTAAATCTTCCGTCCATAGACTGGAAAACTATAGTTTCATAGAAGGAGGTAAGGGCAAAGAGTAATGCGAGTAATTGCTTCGTGTTTTCACATCACATTCATCAAACCAATTACTACCGACACCCACCAGAGAAACAATTTACTTGATCTATTAGGTCATTCATTTGAATTTCTATTTTTACAAAAATTTATTCTAAGAATTCATAAAAATAGCAACACTTGGAGGACTTGGAGACCGCAGAATAATGCTAGTTTAAGTTGATTTGAAGAGTAAGAGAAATGAGAAACCCAAAAGTAAGATTTACTGGCTGGATTACGAGGGAATGAGGGGTGGGCAGGAGCAGCAGTATTATGGTTAATTTAAGGGAATTATCAAAGGGCAACACCCACCATAACAGGCAGTCCGCGCAAAGGGTTGAAACACTGTTATTACGCATGGATACTGCCATCGCTGAGATACGAGAACTGCATAGTGACAACCCACCTTTGGAGTGCACGGACCGGTCTTGCGCGCTCGCCCGTTAGATTTCATTTGAGTACCCTAGCAGAAGAGACAGTGGGAGTTTGTGGAGTGCTTTTTCTCGACACCACATGGTAATAGACGGTAATAGAAACACATGTACCGAGTTAATAGCAAAGTGACTGGACGGAACCTCGATGGCACAACTGAAGTGCGTAAATCATTGAAACAGTAAATAACATTTTGGTCATATTTTTGGGAGTTTCAGCGTTATGAGTCGACAGTCACATTCCTAAATAACAACGGGCCAACGGGCTTACCAGCAGTTTAGAAAAAGCTAAAAAATTAAACCGCTATTTTCTTGGCGTTTTTAATAATCGTTCACAGGAGCAAGCCACTCAATTACTCCGATGACCCAATGTCAGGAGTGGTAATATTTTCTCTTGGAATCGAACGTCAACTTAAAGACTTCAGTCCAAGCCAATCTCCAGGCCCTGACCAAATCCCGACTCGCGAATACTAAACGATGACCTCAGAAATAGTTACAAATCTGGAAATAATATTTAATAAATCCATAAATGATCGCGCCGTACCAAAAGACTGGAAAGTAGTCAATGAAACGCCCATTTAAAAATAAGGTGACAGAGAAGATCCGAGTGACCACCGACCCATATCTCTCACATACATCTCATGGAAAATTTTATAGCGAATAATTGTTAGTTTAATCATTTAATAACTCGATACTTAGAGTTTTCTTAGAAAAAACCAAAGCGCCTTCCGAAAGGGTGGATCTTGCAAGACCCAACTGGCATTTTCGTTCATGATAATTTGTTATCGAGTTAAAATAATATTAAACGTGATGCTACATTTCTATCTTTTAAAAAGAAATTCAACCAAGTCCCTCGTGGGAGGTTTTGAAGCTGTGGGATTGATAATTGTGTGATAGATTGGATAAATCAATTCTTGACTGTCCGCGAGGAAAGGGTCGTAATAGACGGAGTATCGCCCGACACAGTAGGCGTCACAATGGGTGACCCACAAGGAAGTGTTTTTCATCATTCCACTATTGTTCCCTATATACATTGATGGCATTGAGCTTCAGGTTTCCAGTAAAATTCGTCTATTTGTTAATTTTTTTCAAATACACCCATCTCTTTAACAGTTTTCTCGCATGATTTGAATAAAGTTATCTTGCTGTTGAATATTGTTGCCTGTATCTTCCTTCGCGTAGTAAACTTTGCTCCAGGGTATGAAGCAACTAATATTTCTGCAGAGGTGATTGTGCATGCATGACTGGTGATCTAACACCCCCCGCGGCTTATTAATGTAAATGTAGACATCACTGAATAGCACCAGACTACAAATGCTTCGAAATCGGTTCTCAAAGATGAGTAGCCATGGGGCGCAACACAAAACTGAAACGCAGTGGATTCTTTTTACCTTCCGATGAAGCCGTACCCTGAGGAAATCTCCTCGCTCCTTTCCTCGCGCACACCATTCGATCTCGACAAGGTCGGTGGGAGGGGGGAGGAAGGGTGGGGGAGGAAACGGGGGAAAGGTTGCGGGAAGAAGGGCACGAGAGAGGGGTCAAAATTGTCCGCTTGAACTTTGAACTTTTAGCTGCATTCTGACGGCTCCCCCATTCCCCGCACCCCTTCTCCCTTTCCCCCCGCCCCGCGACTTTCCGGGGTGGCCCTTCCCCCTTCAGCCTGCCCGCGCGACCCCCAGCCTCGCGCGCCCAGACAACACGGCAGTGCCCTCGCCGCGACAGCGACCCAAAGGCAACAACATCCTGGCCGCCCGCTGACCCCCCGGCCCGACACACTACGACCAGAGTCTCCTAACCCCACCCTCACCGAACCATTCCCCGTGACCATTGACCCCGCCTCCTCCCCAGAGTGCCCCCGCCCCTTCCAGTGGCCGCCCCCATCGCACCGCTAACAACTGCCTACGTTCCAGGGCCTCCCTCAGCCCCTCCCTCCAAACGAGCATTTCGGATCGTTCCTCCGCTTTATCGAGCCATCGCGGCCCGCCATAAACGCCGCCGCAGAATATTATTAATAATAACTTAAGCGGTAGTACATGACATTTTCTCGCAATTAAAATTGCATACACAATAACTCTCAAAATTCATCTCCAACACGCTCTGACCTTCCAGTTATTTAAGATTCAATGGCTACTGTCATCAAAACGATAGTCAATTTTATGATATTATAAAATATATTAACGGGGTTTCAAGTGGACATATATTCAACAATATGCCTAACAACAAGAGAATAGCGGGCATATTCTGGTAAACATACTTCACTATTTCAGTGGTGGAAAATACTTGGTAGGCATTAAATATTCTATTAAATTAAATACTATAAACCTTTGTTTGAAATACCTTAAAGTTTTATTACCGATAGCTAAAAAAGTAAATAAACCTTAGATGTTTGCTGAAATTTTTTCCAACTTCCTGTCCCTGGCAGATGTTTCAATTCTTCCAAAATTTGGTTGCACTGGAAGGAGACTACGCATGTACTTAAAGGGAATGTTCAGACTTTTCCCATTATCAGTTAGCATATTACTAAGCTAAATAATGCCAGTCAAGTGGTTCCCATCTGCTTTTAATCAATGTAAGTAAAAATCTTATAGTTAAAGGTGTAGGCAATACTCAATATTAGAATGGGCCATATATATATATATATATATATATATATATATATATATATAAAATGTACACATATATATATACATACATATAACTTATTATAACGTTATCTGCCGGTTAAGGTAGGTTTTTGGAAAGACACAGCTACTATACTATATAAATATTTTGTGACTCCTAAAAAAACACAGAATCCAGCATCCAACTCTACATCAGGTCCCACTTCATCTCTGAGCACTTTCTTCCTCCCTTCATCCCGTTAAACATTCCTATCCTGTCCCTTCCCTTTCCTCGTTTGCCTAAAATTCTCCCCTCTTTTACAGTCTTCAACATCCCATTCCCGGTCTATAACCCCTCCATCCACTTTTCCTGCTTCCATAGGATTTCTCCCAACAAACCCCTGTCCTCGCCCACCATACCAAGTACTTCCTCATTTGTTTTCTTCTCTATCCATTTCGCCTTCTCTATTCATCAACACACCCACATTTCAAAAGCCTCCAGTCTACGTTTATCCTCCTGCTTCAATGACCACATTTCCGCTCCGTCCATAGCTAAGCTCCATAACGACGTTTTAACGAGTCTTTTCTTAATATCCTTACTCAACGTCCCTCTCATCAACTCCCTCCTCCTTGTAAAAGTCTCTTTGCCTTGTGCAATTCTTCTCCTTACGTCCCTACTACTTTAACCGTGTTGGTCCAAAACACTAACGAGATACGTAAACTGTTCAACCTGCTCTAGTTTTTGCCCCCCTATTTTAATGTTTAGTTTAGCCTTTTTCTTTCTAGAAAATCACATAACCTTTGTTTTATTAATATTGATTCTCATCCCATACCTGTCGCACTGAATTTCCAATTCACTCAGCAATGCTTGCAACCCCTTGGCTGACTGAAAAACTATAGCTTGGTCATCAGCGAACCTAACTGATTTTACGAATTCCCCGCCCACTTTCATTCCTACCTCCAGTTCCTCCCATGCCTCTTTAATCATTTCCTCTGCATACAGGTTGAACAGCGACGGTGATAATGGGCAACCCTGCCTTACACCTCTTCCTAACACTGCCCATCCGGACTCCCCGTTCCCCACTCGCATCTGAGCAGTCTGAGATATGTACAGGTTGCGGATTAGCCTCCTTACCCTCAAATCTATTCCTCTTTCCTTTTTATACTAATTAGATTTCCCCAATTCACTCTATCAAACGCTTTTTCGAAATCTACGAAACAGGCAAATACCTACTGGTTGTGTTCTATATTCCTCTCAATTAATAATCTCATTACTGCAATGGCATCACGCGTACCTCTCCCCTTTCTAAACTCAAACTGATCATCCCCTAAGCAATCATTTGCCCTACTCTCAATCCTTTTGTTTATGATCCTAAGAACAAATTTAGCTGCGTGGGGTATCAAAATTATTGTCCTATAGTCCTCACATGATGAAGCCTATACCTTTTTCGGAATAGGAACTAAAACTGATATTACAAAGTCCTCCGGCCAGATTCCCTCCTCATAAATACTACGAATCAGCCCATAGTGCCTCTTCCTTCCACATTTTCCTGAACATTTTAATAGTTCCGCGGGAATGTTATCCACCCCCACAGCCTTATTTAGTTTCATCTCCCTTAATGCCCTTTCTCATCGTCTGGTATGCCTGGACCTAAGCTATCTTCCTCTACGTCATATTCTTTCTCAATGTCTAACTTTGTTGGTCGAAGTTCTTTACTATACAGTTCTTCTACATACTTCTTCCATCTCTCTTGGATCTTATCTGTATCAAATATTATTTTATCTCTTACTGCTAGCACAGATCTTTACTTCTTCAAAAATACTACTGGGCTTTAATGAAAAAAGTTATTTTGTGTGGAAGTCATTGCTTCCTCTGGTTGCCGATCCCTTTATGCTTTTCATCTTTTCTGACGCCGTGAGAATCTAACGCTTTTTCGTAATGTACGAAACAACCTCCTGCTTGTATTCTATATTCCTCTCGATTAATAATCTCATTACTGCAATGGCATCACGCGTACCTCTCCCCTTCCTAAACCCAAACTGATCATCCCCTGAGTAATCATTTGCCCTACTCTCTATCCTTTTGTTTATGATCCTAAGAACCACTTTAGCTGCGTGGGATATCAAACTTATTGTCCTGTAGTCCTCACATGATCTAGCCTTTACCCTTTTCGGAATAGGAAGTAAAACTGATCTCACAGGTCTTCCGGCCAGATTCTTTCCTCATAAATACTACGAATCAGCTCATATAGCCTCTTCCTCCCACATTTTCCTAAACATTTCAGTAGTTCCGCAGGAATGTTATCCACCCCCACGGCCTTATTTAGTTTCATCTCCCTTAATGCCCTTTCTATCTCATCGTCGAGTATGCCTGGACCTAAGCTATCTTCCCCTACGTCATTTTCCTTTTCTCTATCTAACTTTGCTGGTCTAAGGTCTTTACTAAACAGTTGTTCTATATTTTCCTTCCACCTCTCTTGGATTTTTCCTGCATTAACTATTATCTTACCCGCCTTATCTCTAACTCTTAGCATAGATCTCACTTTCTTACTTCCTGATAAAGATTAATCTTTGCTGTACAGCGCACCAATTTCACCCATCCTCTGCAAACTTTCTATATCTTCGCACTGCGTCTTCCACCATGCTTCTTTTGCTCTATAAGTTGCCCGCCTCAATTTATTGTTTAACTCTCTCTACTTCATTTTTCCTAACTCTGTGTTTACATTCTTCCATTTTCTCCTCTCATGCATCTTGGGAATCATCTCATTCGTGGTTCCCTAGTCCTCTTCGCGTTAACGGTTCCACCAATGCTGTGTTTTACGGCTTTCGATAACCCTTTCTTAAAACTCTCATTTGTCTCAGATAGTACTTGCCATTTTGCCATCCTCCATGATTTCCTCTACAGACAAGGGGTACTTCTTCCTATTCAATCCATTTTAAGCTTCTATCTTCCATTTTCTAAACCGCCGCTGCCCCTGCCTCATCTTTTTGAAACAGACTCCACATTTCATAACAACTAAATTGGGGTCAGAGTCCGCATCCGCTCCCGGGAAGCTGTGCGAATATATCACGCTGTTCCTAAACATGTGTCTAATCAGAATATAACCTATTTGATACCTCTCTTAGTCACCTCGCATTTTCCATGTGTACCTTCGTCTTTTGTGGTGTCTAAACCAAGTGTTGGTGATGACTAATCCCCTCTCTTCTGCAGAACTCAATTGCTTTCTCCCCGCGGTCATTCCTCGTGCCTAAACCGTAGTCCCCCACCTCATCACCATTTCGTCCTGCGCCTACCGGCGCATTCCAATCCCCCATCACTATCAAATATTTCCCTGCAGGAACACACGCCATTATATCCTCTAATTGATCGTATATCCTATCGACCTCTTTCTCCGTATGGCTGCTGGGTGCAATGTCATTCTTTTCTGCTCACACTCCGCCGCGTGTTGCACCGGTTCCATCTCATGCATCCACTCAACTAATCTCCCTCATCAGCCGACCCCTGCCCCCGCAAGGCCCCCAGTCGTCGCCGGAGCTAAGAATTCCGAAACTAGCATCGACCGCGTCGGCATTGGTTCGGAAGTGTATTCGCCGGGGATAGGGCGGGGGGTGGGGGTGGGAGATCACGCAACGGACGCCTCAGGACTGGACAATCGAAATGTGGAAACCTGAGGGAGTCGACCTCTTCGACCATTACAGCACTAGTGCCCTCTCCACAACTGCACCATGGTGCCTTGAGCCGCGAGCGCACTCGAGTCATCGTTGCGTCATGCTTGCAAGCCGTACAACCCAAACAAAGCATCCGTCGATACGCCTACCAACATGAGTAATTGCCTTCGACCTTTCACCATCGCAGCGATTATTTCAGCAAAACATAATTCTACATCTACATCTACTTAATACCCCGCAAGGGCATATGGCGGGGGGTGTTGGGACAGCACTCGTAATTTAGAAAAGAGAAAAAAAACCGTATGCAAAAACCACAAATTCATACATCCACAAAAAACATGGCATGCATTCATGCAAGAACACTTACACCCCACACACATGCAAACACTCTAACTACCAACTAACATACACATGCACCTGAAAGTATACCTAACAGCTTTGCAGTGTTTAACTTTGCTCCGACTTGTAAATTCAATGTTTTTAATATTTCTAATGTGACTTTCGTTTCTTACTATTATGATTTCTGATTTTTCGGGGAAAGAATGAGTATTAGAACCTAATTCCTGCCTGACGACGCGCAACGAATGGACAATCACACTATCATAGACCACAATTCCAAAATCATCAATTTCATAATGGGGTTAATATACCACAATAATTTACTACTTTCATTTTACCTGGATGAAAATGCTGGAAGAGCAACCGAAAGAAAAAAAGTGAGGCATTAGTACGCGCTAGGAATGGATGGGAGAGTGGAAAATTAAGAGGGAAGGTGACTCAACAAGCAACAATTATGTAGGCACCCATATTCATAGTCAATTGGAGTCTGCTTCTCCCTCCCGGGCAAACAAATGAAGAAGAGATGCGCCCTCATCCAAGTGCATCCCTCAACTAAAGTATGAAAAGATGGAATTGAGCGAAGCAACATCGAACGGGTCATTTGGGTATTAGGCCGACATCAAACCTTTCATTCGGCGCAAAAAAGAGAGTCAGAGAAAATAACCTTCATTAAACCACCCCAATAATCATATTCACTATGAATATGGACCGAAGCAAAGAGATGATAAATTATAGAAATTACGGGAATCGGGAAACTGAGGCGGGTTTCGAGCCCGGAAGCGGGGCAGACGAGTTCTCTGGGGTTGTCACCCCGCCGACTCCTCGCACGTCAGAGCTGATGGCAGAGGAAGAAAGGTCAAGGAGATGACCGCGATGGGTGCATGGAAAGATATGATGGTGATGAGGGCAGGGAGAAAGGGAGTTTAGTTGGAGTGGAGCTGAGAGTGGGTTTAGTGGGACGAATGTACAAAGTCTTGAACAATACCATTAGGAGATAAAATAACTGGGAAAAGGTTTTGTGGTAGGATGATCCGTGGGAGGATATGGAAAAATTATAAGATAGAAGGAAAAGCAAGCAGAAGCACCAATGAGATGATGGGAGACAGAGAGATAAAGCCAGAAGATTTTCTGGGATTGAGACAAAAATACAGAAAAGATCTTTACAGTAAAGACATTAGGCTAATTAGTTTATAAATAAAAATCGAATGCGATAAAGACGAGAATAGTCTGGGCCCAGAAATGAAAGATACCATCGAACACTAAAGCCAGTGCCTTGTCTCAATAGCCACCCTCGCTTATCTCTATTCGCTGCTGCTGCTTCCTTCAGGCTAGCATATGATCTGAAGTCTCGTGCCTCATGCTCCATGTCCTTGAAGAAAGCCACTCTGGTTTCTTCCCTGCAAAGTTTCCTCAAATAAATTCTTAAGGAATTGGTTATGCCTTAGTAAATGTCTTATTGCTCTTCTTTGCCCAGTTGTTCTTAAGAGTAGTATCTTTTCTTTCACTCCTGCTAACATCTTTTCATTACTTTTTCTTTCTACCCGGCTTTTTTTTGTTAACTTCCTTCAAGTCCAGATTACCATTGCCTCAAGCTTTTATCTTTCAGCTTTCCTGATTGTCCATGTGTCTCACATCCATATAAAAACACCCTCCAAACGAATGTTGTGTTGAAATTTTCCCTAGAGTTGGTCGATTTTTCCCCTGCCTTACATGGTCATTTATATTAGTAAATTCTTCCTGATTTGAAGCGCTTGTTTTGCCAAGGCTATTCATCTCTTAATCTCCATCTCATATGCATTTTAGCTGTTAATAATATTCCCCAGGGGGCTAAAATTTCCAACCTGATCTCTTATTTCCGCCGGTACTCATCAATATTATTTGCAGAGGGAACGTTGGTCGTAGCATGATAAGGCTGGATGTGGGAATAAAATGCGTGAGGAGTTATGAAAGATCTGGTGCTTTCCCGGCGTATTAGTTGGGTGAATTCTTCTCGGGTCTTCCACCGGGTCAATGGCTCTTGCGTGAGGAGTTGATTAGCCATGAAGCTGGTCACGTGAAAGCGAGTCGGAGAGCCGAAGTATCGCAGTTATTAGTAAGTGCTTCAAAGCAGCAATGAGAGACGTACGGTTTAAGGATTAACCACGAGGAAACAAAATAAATTATATTTTTTAATCATTAGAAAAGCTAAGGTGATAAATTAAAGATATATTAAATTAAGAGGTAAGACAATAGAGCAGGTGAAGCGGTATTTAGACTGTATTTTTGAGGAAAAGAAGTATGGTAGTGGGGGCAATGGGAGAAGAATGTCGTCAGCAAAGAAATAGTTTTCAAGAAGGGAATTGACGTAAAATTCACTGAGTAAAGGTGTAAAGAAAATATATGGGGCAGCTCTAATTTGGAGCGTAGCGATTAGTGAACTTGAGAGGTAGACTTTGAGGCAAGAAGATGAGTGTAGCATTGGAGGCTTTTGGGCGTGGCGAGGGAGCAGTACATGAATTGAACGCAGGGAAAACTAACGCAGAGGGCTTGAATAGCGAGGGAGAAGAGAAGAAACTACTGAGGAAAGATTTCAAAGAAATTAGATGGATTACATACTGAAAGGTAGTGGCACGTTAAAAGCTCTGACGTAAGGGAAAACGCAGGGTAAATGATACGATGGTGTGAGTTTAAGACACATTGAAGGCAGTCAGAAATTACGTAGAACTAAAGAAGGAAGTAGGATGGGTTACTTATAAATAAATAGTTGTTAGGGACTTTCCATAACCAACTTTTATTTGAAACTGAGGAATTGGATTCCAACTGAAGAATTGAATCATAAAGCCTCCAGTCTACCTTCCATAATACGGGATGGAGGGCATGAATGAGGAGGATAGACGTGGGGAAACGAAAGTATATCGTAAAAAGAGGATGGAAGACGCAGCGGGAAATCATGTGGAGTTTTATAGCACAATGAATGTGGAACAAGAAGGAAAGGGGAAGTTAAATAGCCATTGATAAAGGCATTAAAGAGGCATGAAACAGAGAGTCAGTAGGGGTATTAGAATGACACTTAAAAATGTGTGTGGAGATGAATTTATGAAAAAATAGCGATTCCCTCCAGAAGCCCTCCTGCATCGGGAACACCGAAATGGATTGCGTAGGCTCGATTACACACCTCGATTCGGCCAACTTGACAGAATTTGTACTTTCCATGTTCTCACCCCCGTAAATTAATGAGCCTCATGAGAATATACCCTGCTACTTGAATTTCCACAAAGTACTAATAACGAAGTGTACTTGCAGTAAAAATTCACAGAATAATGCTTAACACCGTTTTAGCTCTATTATAAACCGTCAAAGTTGAAGGAAAATCCTTCCAGCAGGAGTTAATAGGAGTTAAGCTTATGAGCATTTACTCTCGCGATTGATATCAAAATAGAACACGAGATTAGAAATGAGTGCCCTTTGGCTGAGTGGAATGGAGACACGTGTTCGCCCGTACTCACCGAAGAATGACCTCACTCCCTGCTGCGGGCAGCGACCAGTTGAGGGCGTACGACTTTCTGCCGGAGAGTTCGTCAGCCCAGACGACGGCCGCACCATCGCACAGACGGAGACTGGGGGTCGGGGTGCCGGCGAAGAGGCCATGGGGGACCGCGTCCACGAGCGACGTCACCACCAACCTCCGCATCTCCACCTCCGAAGACCACTCCGCGGACACTGCGAAAGGAATCAGAGCTTCAAGAATATTGCGGGTAGAACGGTGTCATCAATGGTCAAGGAACATTACAGCCCATGACGAACCATCGGCTCTTCTCGCAACTGAATGCAAGTCAAGGTCGAGCACAAATCATAGATGGGGAAACGGACCAGACATATCGTTTGCCCCCTTCAGGGTTGTTTCGGCAGAGTCAGAGGGCGGTAATTAAAATTCCCGGAAAGTACACCAGATAGCCGTATTTATTTTAAAATTACGCAACCAAAAAAAGGGGAGAGTAAAGACAAAAACTGTGCAAATAGCATGTAAATATTGCTCCGAAACGGCATGATATGCATCAAGAGAGGAGAGGCTGAGCCCCCCACTTACGAGCTTGCCTGGCCAATCACTTTCTTCGGAAAAGGGTTGGCGGAAAATGAAAGTAATTTCTGTTTATTTAATACGAATATTTCCTTGCCAATAAAATAACTGGAGTGAATTAATTTAATGGCGATGACTTAGTGAAAAAATACTAATTCATCAATACTCGTATACAGTCACTTTCCACTTATTCTTCATCACACACACAAAAATATGAATATATAAATAAATAAATAAATATATGTATATGTATGTGTGTGTATATATATATATATATAATTTTTGTGTATGTGTACATAGAAGACCATTGGGTTAATAACTTTGTTTATGGGTTTATATATCTACATCTACATCTACATCAATACCCTGCAAGGCACCAAAAAGGTGAGTGGCAGGGGGTGCAGCACCAGAAGGAAAGGGTAAGGGATGAGGGGGTTAGGGTTTTTCAAATGGATGGGTAAAGGTAAGGGGAACCTGCAAAAAAGAATCAATTTTTTTTTCAAAAATTGTCTAATCCAGCATATAATACTCCCGTGTATTCAATAAGCTTTTTTAAGATCTAGGAATATCGCATCAACTGGAATATTACTTTCACCGGAATGCATTATATCATGAACAAAGAGTGCGAGTTGAGTTTCGCAGGATCTACCTTTACGGAACCTGTGTTGGTTGTTAATCAATAAATCTTGGCTATCGAGGTACCTCATTATTGAACTAACAATTATGTGCTCAAAAGTCTTACAGGAGATGGAGGTGAGCGATATTGGCCTATAATTACTGGGGTCCTCCCGGTTTCATTTTTAAATATGGGTGTTACAGAAGCTCTTCTTCTACAGAAAATCTTCCAGCCGCTTGGCACGCTTTCTTCTGCTAATGATTTCGTTAATATTATATTAAGATAAGGAGCAATTTCAGACGACAGTTCTTTATACACATGAGCCGGTATCTCATCAGGTCCCGGAGATTTTTTCGGGTCGATGTTTTTCAGGAGTAACTCTATTCTGTGGGTGGAAAAGTCAATTGCTTGCAATGGCTGCAGTAATGTTTTTGGAAGGCTCTCTGGTATATTCGGGGAGCATTTGTTGAAAACACTGTGGAAGAATTAGTTTAACATGTTGGCTTTATCTAAACTACTTGTAACTTTATCCCCCTTTTTGTTGTTCAATGAGTTTACGGTGGACTTTTTTACCTGCACTTCCCTGAGGTAGGACCAAAATATCTTTGGGTTATCGTTTAAATGCTCACCTAATTTTTTCCTTTTGAATTCCGCTAGCGCCTTCCGGAAGGCCTCCTTGGCAGTGGACCTAGATGCTTTGTAATTCTGGTTGGTTTTGTTGATTTTATCAGGGGAGGAATCTTAAATCGTGTTTTTGTTTTGAAATGGCACGCCCTTTGCTGCCTTAGTGATTTACAAACTTCAGAGTTGTACCGACGGGGTTCCTTATTCTCTCTTATATATTTACTAGGTATGAATCTCTGTATTGCTGAACGTGTTATTGCAAGAAAATTATTCCAGGTATCCTCGACACTCCTAGTTTTGCTTAATTCGTCAAATATAAGAAAGGAACAGTTCAACTCACGTTTTAAGCCATCATAGTAAGCTTTATTGAATAAATGAGTTTTTCTCTTAGGTTTGTTAACTTAGTCTACGCTTAGGGAAAATTTAGCGTTTACAGCCCTGTGATCAATGATTCCATCAATAACTCCTACATTTAAGACCCTTTCGGGTATATTAGTAGCTAATAGATCAAGAATGTTCTTTCCCCTTTTTGGTGAAGTGACTAGTTAATGTAAGGAATTTGAGGTGAACGTCAATAAGAGGGACTCGCATAAATCCTTGTCTTTACCTCCATTTATAAAACTGTACGAATCCCAACCTACTGTGGGAACATTAAAATCGCCACCGATTATTAATCTATGCTCATTGTTGTGGGATGAAAAAGCTTTTTAACTGCCTTTCTAGATATAGTATTGAGTTAACGCCAGCATGGGGTGGTCTATAATACGCACAGACATATATTCTTTTCGAACGGGGTATTTTTACTGAGCACCAGGCACTTTATATACAGGTATCAGGAAATAACTCAGCTCTACTGACGCTAGAGTTTTTAACCGCGATTAACACTCCTCCTCCGGCTCTATTCTGACTGCCGTTTCTATAAACTGTGAAGGATTTGAGAAATATTTCGGTGTCTGCGATATCATTTCTCAACCAACTTTCAGTTCCTATAATGATATATCTGACTATGTGCTATGAATGAGGTGGTGAAATTCCGGTATCTTATTTTTTAAACTTCGGCAGTTAACTACTACCACGGAAATTATTTCTTCGTCTAGAACCTTCTTTGTGTTTGTTGCGAACTGCTTATATATATATATATATATATATATATATATATATATATATATATAAACACAGATGTAGATTTTTAGAATATAGAGACACAAAGAAAGGACACTCACAATTTGTTATTTTACGTTTCGACAGCACGGCTGTCGTCTTCGGACGACATCCGTGCTTCCTCTTTTGACGACTGCTTCTCTGTTTCGGTGATTGAAATCCTTCCCAAATCTTCGAGTATAATAGAGGTGAGAAGCCGCGAGATGGCGCATATCTGGGTGGCCCAATCATTCAAACCGCCCGGGCTGAACCAAGCCCACTGAATGCATCAATTGGCTGCCTACATATCCCCCCCACCCACTTGCTCATTTCCTATTGGTCCCTTTACCTCTCCTTCCCCCACCTCTCCCCCGCACATCCTCTCCGCTCTTCCCCGAGAACGCCATTCTGAAGACGACAGCCGTGCTGTCGAAACGTCAAATAACAAATTGTGAGTTTCCTTTCTTTGTGTTTCTATATTCTAAAAATCTAAATCTGTGTTTTTACATATATATATATATATAAATATATATATATATATATATATATATATATATATATAATATATATATATATATATACATTATAAAGAGAGAGAGAGAAACAGATATAAGGAAAAGGGATAGGAACACACATAAAGGACAAACACAGGAGAAGTGGGGAAGGCAGAATAAGGGAGATCACGAGTGTGAAAGTATTTCCTTGACCGGGACTTGAACTTCGGATCTTTCCACTTGCCGGGTGGAGGCTCTTAACCACTTGAGCTCCCTAACGCCATCTCTTGGACAAAGAATCGGGGCACTTGGTTGCAAAATGCATCGCAGATCTTGCAGTTAAGAGCCTCCGCCCGGCAAGTTGAAAGATCCGGAGTTCAAATCCCGGTCTAGGAAATGTTTTTACACTCTTAATCTGCCTGATTCCGCCTTCCCCAACTCTCCTATGTTCGTCCTTTATGTGTGTTCCTATCCCCTTTCCTTATTTATTTATTTAGCTTTTTGTACGAGTTTATTTCACATAATTTCCAAGACAAGAGATCGCGGATGATTTGCTTCGAGTTCTGAACATGCGCATCATTTCATTTACACACAGCAGACCTGGTAAAAAGATTGCGCAAATGTAACAGCAGATGAGTAAACAAATCTTAGGAAAATGTCTCTTTTCATTCGCACTGAATTAAGTTTGCGCTGGCAAAGGTAGACAGATTTATTCTTGAGAAAAACTTCACTGACGCCTGATCAAAGAAGTCTTTTTCGAAGCGGCACTTAGCTCTTCGGTGATTTTGACTTTAAAGTTATCTTTATCAGTGGTGCTATACATATCCAAAAAAGGAAAATCTAATAATGGAGCACAAAATTCACGTAGTATACGACAGATCACTAAGAGCGAATTCTAATCGCCGTGTTTGATGTTGCAATGCAATTATGAGACTTCATATGTTGTCATTAAAATCATATATTTTTTAAATACGACTGAAATTACTCAGCACTTGGTCCTTTGTTTCCTGTCTGAAAGATGAAACGGATAATTAGTCCACCGGAAATTCATTATAAATCGCAAAAATGACGCATCCTAATAATGAGAACAAAAATATCATTATCAGAAGAATATATCTAGAGAAAAATATTAAATGCTTGAATAAAAAGCTAGAAAAATTAAAGCTTTAAATAAACTAGAGTGTACGTATGACACCTAGTAGAAATACATTAAACGTTTGAAAAAAACTACGGATTATATATGCCGTAGGTATTTGTCCAATCCTTACTGAATATTGCCCATTTTACCAGCAATGAAAAAACCCGTAATTTAAAGTTTAGTACAGTCTTCTTCTTCCCCCTGATGAAAAGACAGCTCAAGGGACGACGTTTTGACTCGATAAAGGCCCTTCAAGAGGCTTCGACGAGGGCCATCAACGGTATCCCCAAAGAAAATTTCCAGCGGGCGTACGGGGAATGGAAGCAACGTTATACTATGTGTGTAGCAGCTCAAGGAGCATACTTTTAAGATTATTAAGTCGATGTAAGTATATCGTCAGTAAAATTCTTGTAGAAAATCACTCCTACCACTTTTGGGTGCGACCCTGTATGTTCGAAAAAGTCAAAGTTCAAGATCCAAATAATGATTCTAAAATGGGCGTCGAGAATCTGGGGTAGCTTTGCGAGGAGCTGGATTAAATCAGTTAAGCCTATGTTTTCCAATCCATATGGAATCAAAATATCGGAACGAGGAGAGTCGGAGGAGAACTGGACGATGGGTTGGACCGTGGGAGGGCGACAGAGGGGCGACCGGGATGATCAATGGGATGCAGAGGCAGGGCCCGATTGCGGGAAAGAGATTTCGTGGGGAGGATAGAGGCGCGCAGGAGAAAGGAAGGGGAAAGATGGAAAAGGACGAGAGGCATGGAGGGCTGTGGGAAAAGTGGAGGGCGTATGAATCCATATTGCTTGCGTGGGACTCAAACATATATATACGAGGGTCATCCGGAAAGTAGTACCCGTTCGTGCCGCATGAAGTGCTGACGACGCGAGTAGCCGCTGGACGAGGTCAGATAGCTTCAGTGGCTTGTCTGCCTTCTCTGAGCCAAGTTGCGTGACGCTAGCATTGCCTGTGTTGTTTCTGTGATTGTTTACAATGTTTAAAAAAATTGAGAACGCCGCCAGTTGTGAAGTGAGGGCAGTGATTAAATTCCTCAATGCAAGAAACGTTCGCCCATGTGATATTCATCGCCAATTAAAGGAGGTGTATGGAGACAATGTAATGGACGAGTCGTCTGTTCGGCGGTGGTGTCGCAACTTCAACATGGGGAGGGGGAACACACACGACGATGAGCGTTCGGGGAGACCGTCTGTCATTACAGACCAACTGGTGAGCTCAGTTGACGAATTCGTGAGGAACGATCGGCGCGTCACAATTGATGACATCTGTGAGCATTTTCCCAATGTTTCTCGAACAATTGTTCATGAAATTGTTAAACACCATCTGCATTATGCAAAAATTTGTGCAAGATGGGTCCCTCGCGTATCTCAATGAGCTGGCGGCGAAGGACTATGCAGCAGGAATACAGAAACTTGTCACACGTTATGACAAATGCCTTAATTTGCTTGGAGATTATGTTGAGAAGTAGTTTAAAGTATCCTCTTTCAAATAAAATTTTTTATGTTTGTTAATATTTACTTTTGTGTCTTTATTTCACGAACGGGTACTACTTTCCGGATGACCCTCGTAGTATTCCTCTAGAATTTTAAATATGTCTAACGTGCGAATGGAAATGAAATATAATACTGACTTAATTTAAAAAAAATGAAGTTGGGATTGCGATAAATTCCATGGCCATCGACCGTAAAACAAGCATTCAAAAAACTCCTAACAAAATCAATCGTCGTGGAGATTACGGCTAGCTCCTTCGCTCACTATTAATTAATTAGCACGTGGCATCCCATCCCACCCACGTTCGTCCGGAGGGTTATAGCGATAAGAATTAGGCTTAAGGGTTGTAAATGGCGCTGATGAACACGGTACAGTTCCCATTGCTGTAAAACAAAAATCCCATACTCTAAGGAGACTTTCACATATGGAATCTATTGTCACGAGCCGTACGTTAGCACAAAGTGTGGTGGGACTTGGAATAACAGTTTTCAGGTGGACAGATCTTCCCATTCCTAGTCTGTGCAGAAAAAATCAAGGTTTCCTCTGCGACATGCAAATGGACCGACAGCTGTGGCTGTTTGCGCCGTTAGGGATAGATGGGGTAATTTGGTAGGGGCAGGGTGTCCAGGGAACGGAGGAAGGGTGAATGCAAGCCGGCATCGGCATCAGCCCACTCTTAACAAGGGAAGGCACCAAGGGGTTGGCTATTCTAACGTCCCATACAGCGGACGGCGTATTCAACTTGAAATGCTGTTCACGTTTCACTCACCAATGACAACACCCTACCGCACCAACCCGATCTCCTTCGTTGGAATATTAAAATGAATGCTTCCACAGAGGGTTTCAATCAAACCCGAAGCGAAATTCCATTTTCCTTGTAAAATATCATTCAGGTGTCGAGAAACAGCTGAGGCAAAAGAACGAAAATCGAATGGAAGGAAGAAATCTAAACATTTAAAACATTCATCTGATTCAAATTTTCCTCGAGTGTTGTACTAATGAGTATTTAAAATCGTTTTGCAATTCAAAATTATGATATCAGTTATATATTTTTGGATCTTATTTGAAAACTACAATAAAAAAATTTCACTTGATGAACACGTGACGTTCTTATGGGGCGGTAGGTAACTCGGCGCGCTCTTGAAATTGACGTCAGATCACAATTCCGTGTCCCCAAAAAAGGTTATTAATGCTATTTTCACCCAGGGTTCAGTGTTTGGTACATGAAAATCTAAATAGCGAATGACCTACAGTGAGTATTTTAGAACACTGCGTTGTATTCCAAAGAGAATAGGCTGAAAAAATTGACGTTAGCCAAGAGTGGAAAGGAAACCTTACACACAAAAATGTACTGTGTATATCTTAACGCGAGACGTCTTTAGGTAATTTATCATATGAGAACTAAATTTCATTTGAAGGCGTTTGTATCAAGTGTCTACATGAATTGTAATAAAAACCATTAGAATATGACCATATCTTCACGATACAGCGACTTCTAATTTGTCAATTGAAAGAGATACCATTTTCATCATGGTGTCCCTTTTATTTTATTTGTAGCAAGTTGATAATGAGATAATAGCTTGCATATATACAATATTATTATATAAAGTTCGGAACCAATAGCCGACTGTAATTTAGAAAATCCGAAGATTAATTATGGACCTTCTCAGATGAAGTTTATGTTAACAAAGCTTTATTGTTAGCAAATAAATATACATTTATTCTTGCCCATAGTTTTACTTTCAACTTGGTTGCAGTCATCCCTGTTTTCCTTTACAATGAATGTGCTCCCAAAATGCAGAGAAATATGCTTTTTAGAGAAATGAGATACTTGGCGCGGTACGAGGAAGGCCTTGGCATTGCCACTCGTGACTCGTGATGGAAAATATATCCTCCCACCATTTGTACGCTTTATCTTACGAAACGGCATGGTGCCAAGATATTCCGCATCGCATTGCCATATTGATTCTACATTTATCGATTGAATTATGCGAGCAAGGGAACTTCCAAGATGATTGAAGAGCTCTTTAACTTCGACAAATACCCAAAATTCAGCTTCAGTTTGCCCATCAATAATATCAGTTCATAGTTTTCTCACATATATTATGCATTTAGTAATTCATAGCCTAGCAAAAATTGATCAATCTATTACGCATTACAAGACAATGAAAACATTGCCATTGCCAATAGAAAATGTCTCCGTTATTCAAAAACAGCAATTTTTGGCAATGCAAAACTTGCAGATAGTACTATCAATCAGTTCAAGAAAAACTCCTCGAAAGATAGGAAAATTTAAATCCCAGTAACAATGAAATCCAGCGCACCAGTGCAAGTAAATTTCAAAAAACATCTTAACGACACATTCTTTTCGTAAATAGTGCAACATCGAATCGAAAATCGGAATCTTAGCCGTGCTAGTAGCACGATAGCGTGTGCCCGTTGCGAGGCTCTGCTGCGGAGGCATGGGCAGGAAGCATGTCTCGGTGAGGGGAGCGATGTTCACTTACCCAATTTCGCCCTGCGTTAACTGTCACCACAAAGCGAACGATTTCCTTCCTGCAGAACTCGATTCGTGGGCGGAAGGCAGGCATTGGCCGCAGCGCCGTAATAATTAACAGCCGCGTATTGCTCGGGGGAAGAGGAGGTCATACACGCCCTTGCCCTCTTTACCCACTCCAGTGGCCTGGGAGGGTTCGCTAAATCGGAAGTTTCATTCCGGCGGGACGCTTTTAAAGCAGGAGTTGTTTGCTCTTCGCTATCAAATGACCGGAAAACCCATAATTGTGTGAATAATTCTTTTTGGCGGAGATCAGTCATAATTCGATTGTCAAAAGGAAAGAAAGGTGGCTCGCCTGCAATCCCTGATGCTAATCCGAAGTGGACGGTGCAGAAATTACAATGAAGTGTGCAAAGGACCAATGAGTTCCTTAGTTTGAATTTTTGATACACAATATCGACATTGGAAAGAGGTAGCAAATAAATAAAGACGTAGATTTAAGAATAATTTTAAATCCAATATTTTACATAAATACATTCCGATAGCTCTTCTACGAGGGTCATCCGGAAAGTAGTACCCGTTCGTGCCGCATGAAGTGCTGACGACGCGAGTAGCCGCTGGACGAGGTCAGATAGCTTCAGTGGCTTGTCTGCCTTCTCTGAGCCAAGTTGCGTGACGCTAGCATTGCCTGTGTTGTTTCTGTGATTGTTTACAATGTTTAAAAAAATTGAGAACGCCGCCAGTTGTGAAGTGAGGGCAGTGATTAAATTCCTCAATGCAAGAAACGTTCGCCCATTTGATATTCATCGCCAATTAAAGGAGGTGTATGGAGACAATGTAATGCCAATGACAAATGCCTTAATTTGCTTGGAGATTATGTTGAGAAGTAGTTTAAAGTATCCTCTTTCAAATAAAATTTTTTATGTTTGTTAATATTTACTTTTGTGTCTTTATTTCACGAACGGGTACTACTTTCCGGATGACCCTCGTAAAAATGAAGCAAGGTCTAGGCTAAACTATAAGTGAGGTAAGAAATTTATGATAAAAATTTTCAGCTCTTATTAATGTTTACTTAGTTGAGGTAACCGGAAGTTGTGGTAGAAGGAATCGATTTGTCGGTTGGTGTTTGCGTTCGAGGGCGTGATGGTCTAAGGATTCGGATGCCGGAGTGGAAAGGTAAGAACAGGGGGACATTTTTGTGACCCAAAGGCGGGAGAGGAGGGATCTGCGATGTCCGGTGGAGGAGCGGGGACCTCCTCGGCCGCGAATCCCCGTCGGGAAAGAGAAGTGCATCCCGAAGGCGCTCGGAGCCAAATGCGTGTACATTTCCGACACGAAGTAAACCGCGTATTCATCTCGAACGTGCCAACCAAGTGCGGCGAAAATCATGCGTCAGGCAGAATCCTGGGGTGGAGCATCTGAATGCAATCACACCTACATCCTCTGGCTTACATGTAAGCACTCCGTCACCTCTATGAATCTTACAAGTATATCAATTATGTAGATTTATGATTCTTGAGTAGTGTAAACTTTAAGGTGAATCGATGATGGGCACGGAACGAGCACGCCTACATTTCTCAGCCTCGACCGGCAACACAGCTAGGCATACTCGCATACCAAACTACACTGTGCCTGTTCCTCCCTCACTTGCCTCGCGTTCTCCCCTCCAGCGCAGTCACCCAATCCAACGCTCTGCATCCATCTTTCCCGCGCCATTTGGATTATATCCCAAAACCCCTCTCGCCTTCGCACCTCTGTCCCAACAAACAAGTTGCCGTGCCGTAAAACCACTCTCACTACCGAAGTGTTTACTATTCTCCTCATAATATTTCTTATTCAATGTCCCCATCATCAATTATCACCTTCGAGTGATTTTTTTGCATAATACAATTCATCTTCCTATATCCTCGCTATTTTCATCATTCCAGTCCAAAACACCGCTTAAATATATCAAGAGATACACCTGCTTTCTTCACCCTCCTAATTCAACGACTGACTAACATACTCGATGCTTTGAGGTTTAACTTTGTGGAAGTCCATTATCACTTCAGTAAAAAAAAAATGAATCCCTCCGCCATATTTTTGCATTAATAGGCACGACTAGTTTCATCGCATCGGCGTCATCCCCGGGTCAACCTGAGTTGCACCGCCCAAACTTCGTGAAAGTAGTCGCACCTAATAATTTAAAAAAATGAGGGGAGAGATACGTTGTTTTTTTACTTCATTGGCTAACTTAACTTTCTGCTTTCTAAAAACATCTCATGATATTTGTTTTTTATGTTGCATTTCATCCCAAACCGAGTCCCTTCCAAATATTTATATATATATATATATATATATATATATATATTACCTGGGAAAAAATATGTTGCAGGTCAAAGTATAAATTATTAAAAATCTTCAAAATAGCACTCTTATGCATCGGGACATTGACAAGCCAGCGCCTCTACAATTCGCGGTACGCTTACTTCCTGGAAAGCGTCGACTGGAACCTCATGTGGAAGCACCTGGTCACGGCCGCTTTGGCGTTACTCAACGTTTCAAAATGGTTGCCTTTGAAGCTCCTTTTTATTCTTGGGAACAAAAAAAGGGCCGATGGCGCCACATTGGGGTCATAGGTCGGCTTGGGCAGCGTTGCCCCCTTGTGCTTGGGTGGGTACTCGCTACTTGACGAGAAAGGCATTGTGGGGATAGGGCGCGTTGTCATGGTCACGCAGCCTCCAGTGGGCAAAAATCTCCTCCCTGACGCGTTGCTGCACTCTTTAAAAGGATGTTAATCCTTGCATTTGTAATGCATATGACTATGAAATAATTAAAATGAGATTTTGCACATAATACATGTACATATTTTGTTTTATGCTGCTGCGATGAATTAGTTATTACTTTCGGGAAAAATTATTACAGCAGTAGAGGAAGAATTTCAATCGAGACCAGTCATGTAGCGGCAAAGGTAATGAATTTTTCTAAATAGAGCTTGAACCAACTTGTGATACTGTGAATCGAAAAATGTGATACTATGTATTGTAGAAATTAATGAAGTATATTTTTGTTCGTCATTGCGTAGCGTATTTAGGGATTTTGTCCACTTCTTTTCATTATTTTCAGATTAATCACGGAGTAATTACTATGTTAGGCAAATGTTTTTTTTCTCGAGTTTTGTTTGAATGGTTTTCAATTAAAATATGGAATTAGAATTTTTTTCGATCTGTGAAACAAAGATTTTGGATAGCGTGCATCTGGTTCCTTCATGGTATTATGAGTTTCCATTTAAGTATAAAGCCAAATATATGATTATATTGGAAGAACTGAAGATTTACATTACTATTAAAAAACTACATTAGTTCTTACAATCCGAATTGGTAATTACTTCAGGTTTTACTTCCTTAAAAATGGCAAAAAAACGCAAACTACGAAACAGTCCAGAAAGTAACTTACGTTTTGAAATACAATGTGAACCTAGTGACAGCACGAAGTTTAATTCTATACATTTGAGGGGCACATTTTAAAATTATGTTTTTACATAAACGCTATTCAAATTGAGGCATTTATCATAACTATACACAAACTTTTCACACATGTCTGTTAAGAAACCTGTCACCATAAGGCTAGGCCGACCATTGCGGTCCTCGTCGTGAGTATTGGTGCTGAGGCCATTTTTAAATGAATGCCCCACTGCCTCACTCCGTCTTCACGCATCATTCCGCATGAGTACACTCCGTACTAAGTTCCCAATGAATTTTATTTGGCTCGTGGCTTTTTGTCAGGAAAATCCTAATAATAACTCGTGGAATTTTACATTACAGCGCGCATTCGAACAGTTCGCAATGTGAGCAAAGTAGAGGAAGAACCACGCACTGTCTGCACACGCAACATGCGCACTGAGGGTATAGGGATGTTTAGACACGCTAATATGGTGGCTCTAGCTCCACCCACCGCCACGCTAGGTCAAAACGTAAGTTACTTCCTGGACAGATGTCGTACTTGTTAGAATATATCTGTCGATTCCAGCACGCTCCAAAGACGGAGAGATACCAAAAATTGGAGCAATTCGATCAAAACTCTAGGAGCAACTGTTGAATTGCAATACGCACCTCTCTCTCATCATCGGACGCAAAATTATCAATTCCCTGGAAAACTTCCACTGCTGCTCCCGGGTAAATTCGATTAACATCATTGCTTTCCCTCCGTAAACCTTTGTGAAGCTGCGCTCCTTCCCCTCTCTCGAATCCCTTGCTGTCCCTCCACAATCCCCCTCCCCTTCCCCTTCTTGACCCTTTATTCTCCCCGACCCTAATATAGGGACATTTCATTCCTATTTCATTTTTGGCCTTTCCGCTGGCTAAATTCGAAGCCCAGGGCGGCGCCGAAGAGAATTCCACAGCTCAAGCCTTTCTAATATCCACAGATGTTATTTTCTCGTCCTACGATACACTGTGATATAATTAAGGATCGTAATCGACTGAACAGGTAGGACTGTTTCCAAGATAAGCAATAAGCGATGAATTTCAATTTTCTTTCAAATAGGTCGATGGGAGAACCAAATTTATAAATGAAACATTTCGGCCGAGAAATAATGCCATCACTCCTATGGACAAGTAGCGGTCAACAAGAAATGGTTCTCAATAATTTCATAAGCTCACCTTTTACAATTTCTCTTAGATATTTCTCAAAAGCTAACCCCCATAAGTTCAAATAAATATAAGCGCGGAATTTGTTAGCAATGTAATATAGTCATGGGCGCATAGAGATATCTTGCTTTAATGTTCTAACTTTCCTGTCCTCAACATCGTCCTAAGTCCCTGTTCCCGCTGGTTTGGTCATCGCGCGCGCGTTCCTAGTCTTCTGCTGTTGCCGATTCCGAGGGTTTCGTGCGATGACGACAGAGGAAGCCTTATCTCTACCGCCGCCATTACACGTCACGGCAAGCCAGTTCCTGTAGTTGACGGGACTCATATTCACTATTATTCTCACATTATTCCTTGGGATATAGGTGACTTCATAATTCAGTAGTATTTTTAACTTAGCAGCATCACTGGAATAGCCGCCACATAAGGGGTCAGACTCCTTTGCAGTCACCTCGGTGAGGGACAGACGCTGCATGGACTACCTTTTGTCTGGCTCCTAACCTTCGACCTATCTGGCATGGGTGACCCTACCAGAAGCAATTATCATTTCTCCCGCCAGCACAGCTCTAGGGGTCATCGGAATGCAGAAGCCCTTCAACCACCTCAAGGTTGTAGTCCATGGGGAGGGCTTGAATTTTAAATAAAACTAAAATTTCCTCCCAATTTGTAATGTAGGGAAGTGTCTTGTACTTCACAATTTATTTCCATCGGCAGATCTCTTAGGCCTACGAGGTTGTATGGAGGTTGGAGAGATGGGCCCCAATTGTCGCTTGAAACAAGTCTGGGGAATCTTTGTGCCCTCCTCTATGTCTTGTAGGCCCCTCAACATTCACAGTTCCCCAACATGTTTTCCTGCAGATGCTACGGTTCATTTAATATTGTATTCTAAAAATTACACATTTCATCTGTTGGCAGAAAATTAAAATAAATTTAAAATATTTCTTTCTTAAACATTGGACAACACTTTTTACCAAACCAAAATAAATACCGTTCATTGCCCGTCATCGACTTAATTTCCATAAATGAGCACTCTGAAAGTCGTTTTTATTCGAAATTATCACATTCCCCACATTTTTCTGTAATCGCAGAGCTATTTATTCTACAATAAAACCTTTCTTGAATTCCAAGTATATATAGCACGGCTATGATGCGACGTTGCTGCCTCGATAGAGATGCTCTCCCGCCTCCTTCTACGAACGGCTCCAGAAATTAAATTAAAATGCTTAACAAAAAAGGCATCCATTGATTTGAGAAAGAGAGAAAATTTTATTTGGATAAAATCAAATTCTATAATCACACGCCAGCTGAAATCCATCAAATTAAATAGCATCATAGCATCTCATCAGATGGAGATGCACTTACAATCAAATCCTTGAATGGATGGAAGTCAGCAGGTCCCTCAAAAAGAATAAAACAGTAAAATGGCGCAAACGTGTGTAAAGGAATGAAATAGAGGCGAAACATTCCCATTTCTTTGAAGCACTACGCACAAGAGTGTACAAGTGCGTTTCTCCAACATGACTCCTCAAAATATGTACATCAACTTAAAAAGCGGATATTTTCTTGTGTTGGCTCATTTTTCATTTTTTGTTGTTTCGTGATTGGCTGGCGTGAGCATACTGTGGATTTATGTGCATGGATACGTATGTACATATGCACACACACGCACACACACACGTACATACATATTATACATATATATGAATGTGTGTATATATATATATATATATATATATATATATATATATATATATATATATATATATATATATATATAACGATTGTACGGAAAAACTCACAAACTCACACGAGCGGCACAATAATGAGCTGACACAATATAATATAAATAAAATAGAATAGCAACATTTAAAAGGACACTCACACGGTAAATTGTTCGAGCTTTCGGCCCTCTAGAGGCCTTCTTCTAGTAACCTTTACCTTATTCTTTACCTACTTTACTTTCTTCAAGTACGTCTTCACTTAAAGAAGGCCAAAAACTCAATGTGAGTGTCCTTTTAAGTTATACTATTTTATTTGTGTTCTATTGTGCCATCCAAGTATTACCCTGCTCGTGTGAGTGTTTCTATATAATCGATATATATATTTATTTATATATATACATGTTTACTAATATATAGATATGTTTATTTATATATATAAGTCTGTATAAGTATGTGTGTATATATATATATATATATATATATATATATAAACATATATATATAGTTTGCAAACGAAAGATCCAAGAGAGATGGAAGAAATATAGAGAAGAACTGTATAGTAAAGAACTTAGACCAAAAAAGTTAAGCACAGAAAAGGAACATGACGTGGAGAAAGATACTTAGGTCCAGGCATACTCGACGATGAGATGGAAAAGGCATTAAGGGAGATGAAGCTAAATAAGACCGTGGGGGTGGATAACATTCCCGCGGAACTATTGAAGTGCTTAGGAAAATGTGGGAAGAAGAGGCTAAATGGGCTGATTCGTAGTATTTATGAGGAATAAATCTGGTCGGAAGACTTTGTGAGATCAGTTTTAGTTCCTATTCCGAAAAAGGTAAAGGCTACGTCATGTGAGGACTATTGGACAATTAGTTTGATATCCCACGCAGCTAAAGTTGTTCTCAGGATCATAAACAAAAGGATAGAGAGAAGGGCAAATGATTACTTAGGGGATGATCAGTTTGGGTTTAAGAAGGGGAGAGATACGCGTGATGCCATAGCAGTAATGAGGTTATTAATCGAGAGGAATATAGAATACAACCAGGAGATATTTGCCTGTTTCGTAGATTTCGAAAAAGCGTTTGATAGAGTGAATTGGGAAAAACTAATGATTATATTGAAGAAAATAGGAATAGATTAGAGGGAAAGGAGGCTAATCCTCAACCTGTACATGTCTCAGACTGCTCAGGTGCGAGTCGGGAACGGGGAGTCCGGACGGGCAGTGTTAGGAAGAGGTGTAAGGCAGGGTTGCCCATTATCACCGTTGCTGTTCAACCTGTATGCAGAGGAAATGATTAAAGAGGCATGGGAAGAACTGGAGGTAGGAATGAAGGTGGGCGGGGAATTCGTTAAATCAGTTAGGTTTGCTGATGACCAAGCTTTAGTTTGTCAGTCAGCCAAGGGGCTGCAAGCATTGATGATTGAATTGGAAATTCAGTCCGACAGGTATGGGATGAGAATCAATGTTAATAAAACAAAAGTTATGCGATTTTCCAGAAAGAAAAAGGCTAAGCTAAACATTAAAATAGGAGGGCAAAAACTAGAGCAGGTAGAACAGTTTACGTATCTCGGTAGTGTTTTGGACCAACACGGTCAAAGTAGTAGGGACGTTAGTTCAAAGGAGAGGAATTGCGCTAGGCAAAGAGGCTTTTACAAGCAGGAGGGAGTTGATGACAAGGACGTTGAGTAAGGATATTAATAATAGACTCGTAAAACCTTTGATATGGAGCGTAGCTATATACCGCGCGGAAACGTTTCAAACTGGAGGCGTTTGAAATGTGGGTGTGGAGAAGAATGGAGAAGTGGAAATGCACCGAGAAGAAAACATATGAGGAAGTTTGTTCGAAGGTTTCCGCGGCGATGAGTAGGTGATTTCCACATTTTTCGGGCTGCGTCCGCGTATGTCGTTTAAAAGTACAACAGTTTCGCCAGCTATCCTGCTGGCGTCCTCAGGTCAAGGATGAAAAGAAGCTTGTTGTCCCGTCTTATATAGGAAAAATCCGGCGCCAATACCGGGAAATTTCTTGGCCAATCACCGTTAATATCAGAAGGCGTGTACCAAGTGCCATGCTCCTGTGGCAAATGGTACATCGGTGAAACGTGCAGAGCGCTGAAAACACGCATGAGTGAACACCAGAGGGCAACCAAGGCCAAACAGTTTAGAGCATCGGCCATCGCTGAGCACGCCTGGAGTGAACCTGGACACTCTATTCTCTTCGACGACGCTAAAATAATAGCGAAAGAAGGAAAATACTTCCAGAGAATAATCAGAGAGGCCATTGAAATCGTTAAAAGGCCAAAAAATTTTAACAGAGAGGATGGATATCCACTCCACAGTGCGTGGAAACGAATAATCCCGCGCAAATATGAGGACGTTCCCTGATTGGCCAAGAAATTTCCCGGTATTGGCGCCGGATTTTTCCTATATAAGACGGGACAACAAGCTTCTTTTCATCCTTGACCTGAGGACGCCAGCAGGATAGCTGGCGAAACTGTTGTACTTTTAAACGACATACGCGGACGCAGCCCGAAAAATGTGGAAATCATATGAGGAAGTTCTTGTTTTTGTGGGCGAAGAGAGGGATTTTGTTAGGATATATTCTTTTGAGGCTGGAAAAATGGGTGAAGGGCGTATTAACCGGCAGTGGGACGTTGAAGACTATAATGGAAGGGAGAATGTTGGGCAAACGAGGAAAGGGAAGGAACAGGATAGGGATGTTGGACGGGATGAAGGGAGGAAGAAAGTACTCAGAGATGAAGAGGAACGTGATATAGAGTAGGATGCTGGATTTTGTGTTTTGCTAGGGGCCACAAATTATTTAATTCATAATCCCGTCCATCCAAAAACCTACCTTAACAATTAGATTACCTAATAATAATATAATAATATAATTATATATATATATATATATATATATATATATAATGGGCTGACACAACATAACACAAATAGAAAAGAATAGACACATATAAAAGAACACTTACACGGTAAATTGTTCGAGCTTTCGGCCCTCTTAGGGGCCTTCTTCAAGAGAGATTGTATATATATATATATATATATATATATATATATATATATATATATATATATATATATATATATATATATATATATATATATATTTCTATATATATTAACATATAACTTATGTGAAAGTCTCACGGATGAAAGTAATAATGTATATGAATTTAGCGAGGAAAGTCATAAACATTTCCAATTGAGAAAAAAGATTTCTAATTGAGTTTCTTTTCTTTTTTGTAAGTTTCTGTGTGCCTCTCTTTGCTCCCTAGTGCTAACTGCATGTATACTTATACATAAAGTTAGCACTATTGAGCCATAAACTATAAGCCATAAACAGTACTCAACCCGAAGCTCGGTACAGTAGATGATGGCAGAGTTCACCCATTACTAAGCCCGACGGCGTGTGAAATTCCAGTTCCTTTCCCTGTGCCGGTTAAGGAAGCTCTGGTACCCGATAAATCACACAGCTTGAGTGGAGCTGCAGGTGCTTAGAGTGTCTTGCCCGGGAATCGAACTCGGCATCCACCGGTCAATAGTACAACGCTCTACCCCCTGGGCTACCGCGACCCTGTGTATATATATATATATATATATATATATATATATATATATATATATATATATATTATATATATATATATATATATTATTAGGTAATCTAACGGTTAAGGTAGGTTTTTGGATGGACGTGATTATGAATTAAATAATTTGTGGCCCCTAGCAAAACACAACATCCTACCCTACATCAGGTCCCTCTCCAGCTCTGAGTACTTTCTTCCTCCCTTCATCCCGTCCAACATCCCTATCCTGTTCCTTCCCTTTCCTCGTTTGCCCAACATTCTCCCCTCTATCACAGTCTTCAACATCCCGCTGTCGGTCAATACCCCCCTTAGCCACTTTTCCTGCCTCCCTAGGATTGCTCCCAACAAACCCCTCTCCTCGCCCACCATACCAAGTACTTCCTCGTTTGTTTTCTTCTCTGTGTGTATATAAATATATATATATATTTATTTATTTATTTATGCATATAATGTGTGTGTGGCATGAAAAAAAATGTTTACAACAGTTTTATATGATCCGTCCCAAAAGTGGCGATTATATTATAAATAAAACTTAGAAACACTTAACGTATTTGAATATATCCGTGGCCCTACCACCTTTCTCAACGAAAGGAAGGAAAGGGATGCATTATGCATTCCGGAGCCAGATGCACTCTTGACTCGAGGGTTTTGAGTTTGAGCGGTGCGTCCAAAGGGCAGGGAGACATTGGAGCGATGGTTGGATTGATAACAATGGACGGAGAATGACGCGGGAGGAGGTTCGAAATGAGGCGCGGTGATTGCTGACGCGGATGTTGATGCGGGATGTGGTGATCTCTATCATGTCAACGCCGCAAATTACCGATAGATTAAAATAAAGCATTGATAACTCCACCAATTTTAGTTCTCTAATTGCACACCTACAAAGTTAATAGGTGGCGTAAAGGGGAAGGGGGGAGAGGTGCAAGAGGCCAAAGTGACCATCTAAACCGTTGAAATTTATAACAATATTATAATCGTATTTTACAAGCACCATCAGGGCTTACATTAGAATAGGGATATTGTAAAAACATTATCTAAAGTTAGTTCATGGTAATACAGTTGTAAATTATTTCTTCTTTATATATTTGCATTGTTTGGTGAGATATGAGGTTATTTAGCTTGCATTGATTTATGAAAAACAACACTCGAAACCAATGACGCCAAATGTGGTCTTTTTCGCCCATACATGCGCAAACACATGGGCCAGCACATATCTTATACCATGAACATAAATTTGGCCTCAGTCAGTTAACTGAATTACATTATTGAAAACAAGGTAGTAAATAGTAGCAACAACTTTGGGTCGTAGAAAGGCAACGAGTAATCAAAGACAAGATTGGAATGATTTTCCCACTCAAAACACTTAAAATTAAATGTGTATTTTATTTTTCCTTTCCCAAAAAACGAAAGCTTCCTATTTTTACCCGTGAACTGCCAGGCTATGCAATTAGCCGTGCGCGCGTCGGTGTATAAACTGTGCTTTAAACGAATTCGCGAATTAATTGACGGGCGGATCCAAAATCGCCGAGAAATGTATCCCAATTAGGCACAAATACCGCTTCCTGAAAACCGTATATTTGCGTAACCAGGGCGTGTGCAATGTAGCAGGGGCCACTCTTGATAATGAAATGGAGTGGGGGTGGCGGGGGCGGAGGGGGAAGTAGGGCGGGAGGAGAGGGAAGGGGAGTCAGAGACGGAAAGGGGAGAGCCAGCCGCCCACAGTTTCGGAGGCGCTATTATTCCCTCCCTCGGGAATTGATAGAAAAACTAACGAGCGAAGGAAATGGCGCGGGAAAAAAGATCACAAGGCCCCAGAAAAAACACGCGAATGCGTCGCGCTGGTGTGTGTGCGTGTGAGTGTGTGTGAGTGTGTGTGCGTGCGTGTGTTGCTGGGGGTTGTCCATGGGAGCGAGCGTACGGCGTGAATTCGTAAAGCCCAGAAATGAATTGCATCAACACTCCAACCCCTCGCCCCCGGGCGAAACCCGCGCGCCCCCCCGCCCGGCCCTCAAACCTTCCAGCTCCAGCGGCGGCGTTCCTCCTTCCCCTCTTCCACACCCCTCCCCACTCTCTCTCACCAATTAAGGGACGACCCACCCTCCCTCTCGCCCCTCCCCCTCCTCACAGCAATACTCGCACGTCCGTCCCTGCCAATTTGACGATGCCGTCCCCGTTTGTATTTTTCCCGAGGCCTAAGGGCACGGCCAGATTAGGCTCAGCCAAGATAATCCGCCCCCCATCTGCTAGAACACGACTACCGGGAATGTTGTCGAGGTATACATTCATTAATCAGTCGCATAATACCATAAAAAATTGCAAAGAAATCCAAACGCCTCCAACATTAACATTCGCGAATTAAATTGCGCAGAAACATAATTTTTCACCTCAAATACACTGGTATTCTCAAAAGCAATGTAAACAGGTGTTTATGATACATTCATAAGTTGTCATTTACGTTGAGTGCAATAGCCGCGTTTTCACGTAATCTTGAAGTGAAACAAAATTTAAAAAACATTTCAACTTTTTCTTGGACTATCAACTCGTATTTTAGGAAATGGTAATGACAATTTTTCAAAAAGTATCGACGACTGAATTTAGGAAAGTGTGTTTGATTATGAGCTATTGCCAAATATATAATATAATTGCCGGCCTCGGTGGCGGCGGGGTAACGTCCTCGCCTACCAACCCAGAGGTCGTGGGTTCGATTCCCACCTAGGTGGATTTCCCTCCACCTAGGGCTTGGTTGTATGTGATTGTCGTCAAATGTCTGTAATGTAGGGTTAGGTGGAAGAAGGGACTATTAGTCCCAACCTCGCCCAATTAAGTCGATAAATAAATAAATATGAAATATGTGAGGATTTCTATCCGTGTCTTCACTATTTCTAGTCAGTAATCGAGTTCGCGCAGTTGTAATTGAAATGAGGTTGAAAACTGTTCGGAAGAGTGCACGCCTTTTTACAATGGTGGACAACGCACACGCATAGAACTCTTCATACTTGCAGAGAGTTCTTACAAGGCGTCAAACAGCTCCAAGGCAATGCTTGAAGTTGATAATAAGATAGTGGAGAGTCCCATCTCCATGCCCTGACGCCGGAGACTTCACAAACTGTTGACACTGAGTCAACCCCTGCCAATTACTCCGTAATGAATTGTACGAAGCTTTAGAACCATGGATTATGTTAAAGCCAGTTTTCTTCAGTGGGTCCATCCCCGCAAAATGCCAATTTAGAACTGCTTAATGCAGCATGGAGGGACTCAAAGGGATCATGCGGAGAAAAAGATATGAAAAAGAAAAGATTTATTAGCAAAGAAACAAATTCTCGTGATTCTTCATTAATTATTACACAATAAAACAAATTTATTTGATACTTAATGTACAAAATTATAGGTAGATAAATATTATTTATACATATAATCATATTAGAAACCTCCCCCAAAAGAGGATTTACAGATGTATTATATTATTAATTGCCTGGTATGATTCAATTAACTAAGTCATATAATTGCTTATCATAAGAGACCATGTAGTTCAAATATATCCTCTTGGAAATTTAATTTCTAAGATCGGCGTACTTTAGGATAAATATGTAATCGATAAACCAGGGTTGAGTAATACTATAATTCAGCAATTTGAATAGAACGTAAACTTTTCAAGCTACGTTTTCTCTTCAGTTTGGTGAGAGAAAATATGCACTTCAGCGTAGACGGCCTTTTCCATTAAGAAGCAGAAACGACAGTGGAAACATGCAGCTCCATCACTCATGTGAATGACGGTGAAAAATGCTCATTCCATTAAAATAAAAATGAATGGAATTTTATGGTGACAGTAAAAGTGTAATACAGAACCAAATACAGCAAAATTGTACTCATACACTGGAAATTTTTTGGTTTTGATAATGGTGAATGACTAAAAATTCAATTGCAATAAAATATTCAAAAACTCGAAAGAAACGATGCCTCGTAATTTCTCTACGGTCTGTCTGAAAAGGCACTAGTTCGGCTTTATCTCTCCTCGCCATATTGACAAAGAGTCTATGGGCATTAGAGTCTATGTTTATTTCGAACCGCGGATATGCGTATACACCTGTCCCACGTGGGAAGTTGCGAACGAAGTTCAACCTTCTGTCAATAGAGATTAAACAGTCAAAAATTTGGTTACCCGCTATTTATGTACATGTCTGATCAATAGGATATCAGCACTCGTACCATGAGGTTGGGGCGTCGGAACATCAGCTTGGATGCGATCAATTAGTTCGCTAAGTTATCAGAAGGTGCTGATTACGCATCTCCTACTCCATCAATTTATCCGTGCATGAAAATAGAACTCCATGGAGCCGAAAACAAATGAGGATGAGTTGGATTGAGCGGCGGAGGAGGAAGATGCAGAGAGTTAATCGAAGGCAGCCAAACGATGGAGGAAGACATATTGCGCGGCAATGCCGCGTCAAACGCTGCGACACCGCGGACGAGCAAAGATGGAACGAAATTACATGTAAAAAACAGAGAAGTGCAGGAGCCTAGGCATTTCAAATAAAACTTTGACTGTGTAAACGCCATTAACTCTAGGGTCCGATGAGTTTATGTTTTTGATGGACCCTGGGACCACACTACACTCTACTCGTAAGCTCTAATTCGGACAACACAAACTTTCCTTAAACCCTATCCTGCACAGTGCAGTACCAGATTCTTGAGTACTGCGTGTTTTCAGCCTCCCACAAATCTATGAAAAGTGGCCATTGTTTCCCCCCACTCCCGCCCACTTTCCCACTCCCCCTCTGCTGCCGTCTCCCATCGCCTTCCTGCATCCTCTCGCCTTGCCGCTTCTCCCGATTCCGGTCCCTCTTCCACACCCACGACATCACTCTTTCTTTTTCTTTCCGCACAGGTTTATTTTCTCGCACTAATAATAATAATCATTTAAAATACAAAAGGCCATCAGGTTCCCTGTTGAGTCTACATTCTGCTTTTCGACTTTCATACACAACTGGCTACAATGAATATCATACCTAATCCACTTGGTGATTCCACGTAAGCGCGTGCCTTGATCGCACGACACAGGTTCCTTGTCCGTCCGTGCTTCGGGTGAGGTTCTGGAACTATCCAAGGGTAATACCTTGAGACTCGGTTTTCGGGGGTTGGGGAGGTATGAAGTTGGTTGGTGAAGAGGGTAGTGGGGGTAGGGTTGGGGCAGCGGGGGAAGTGCGACTCGAGGGTGCATTTTCAGGGCTCGTTGTGGAGTCTCCGATTGGCGGCCTCCTCGGGAGGGATGCCGTGGCATGCGGCCTTGGGGGGGGGGGGGGGGCACTTTGGTATGGAGACTCAATCGAACTGTAAGTGTACTCACTAATAAAGTTGAAATTACTCAAAGCTTGACACATTATAACGTTATGGCACCATGAAAAGACAGAGAAGACACACGTAATAGCCAAGATGGAGGAGCATCCATCGTAATCAAATCACGAAACAACAGTCATTGTTACGGACAACGGTGTAGAAAGTGTTAGGTATTACGTCACGGGTTGTAATCTCAGGAGCTCATTAGTGTGTTAACTAATTAAACGGAGTTTTTAGCATAGCTTCGTCATGGCAGTACAGAAAGCGTCGAACTCTGTCGAAATCCGAAATTCAGAGTTACCGCGGCGATCGGACTGAATCTGGTGCATGAAGGAGTGGCCGGCCCCATTTCGGGGGGCGCCATCCGCCATTCCGCGAAACTTCTCGGCTCTTTCTCGGCAGTCTTTCTCGGCTCAAAAGGAAGAACGTTCCCGCGGCTCATGCAACTATTAGTCTTTAGGGAGCAGTGAGGAATGACTGATGATGCCCCAACGTTCAGTCCCACCTTAACTATGCAATATACACTATATATCATCAATTAATTTTGAACATGAATGCCTCGTGGCTCTCCTCTTCTGGTTTCCGTGCCTAAATGAACCGTAGCCAATGTTTCCGAGGTTGGTTTGTGATCGTCCCTTCAGCATTGGCTGTGCAATGACCACTCTATGCATTTAGGCATTCAAATTGCCTAAAAAATTCAGTTTTTTATATTGCAATTCACATAGTAAAAAGTTTCTCAACAGGAAATTATATGATAGAAACTAAATTGGAATAAAAGTGAAAATATTCAATTAGGCTTATTTGAAAAATATTATGGAAAGTGAAATGCTGGTTTGAATTATTCTCGTGGAGTGGAAGTACTGAAATTCTCGCAAGATGGAAATCGGTTTAATTAAATAACTAGATTAGTTGGCTGGATATTATACAAACACCAAAGCCTGTGAATTATAAAGGCGTGTACAGCTACGCGCTTTCTAGCAAAGTGAAGTTCTTTTTTTGTTAAACATTTTCCATCATTTCTTTCAAGCGGACATCTATGGAGGAGGGACATGGCTGGATGACGTGCAAGGTGATGATCGCAGAGAAATAAACGTGAAAATATAGAAAACGGCATTTTAAGTCCAAGTAATAGATGACAAAAGTTTCAATGTGGTGAATGGATTAAATAAAACTGGAGTACATTTTGCTGGAGGTAATTTCACCGAAACTGAGGAAATCTTTGTTTTCATAATTTAATAAATGAATAATTTCTCATGGATGTAGCGATGTTGGCCGGGCAATTCCCGGCGGGAGAAGGGGGAGGGTTCGCCCCGGTCCCTCCGCCGCTGCATCTCAATTAACTCCCATCCCCTTCCCTCCCGCCCCCACCGCCACGTCCCCACCTGGTGGCCTCATCTCGAATTCATATCCCACAGCCACCCATTTTTGCGCCCCCCCCCCTGTCTGCCCCTTCATTTCCTCTCCCTCGCTCTCCTCCGGCGATGTCTCGCGGCGGAGGCCTTCTCATTAACCCAAGGAGCTCCAACTGCCGGAACAGTCGCCTCGAACGGGGACGCGCTCGAGTGGGCACGCCTGCTCGGAGAGGAGCGCTCGAGGATTGCGAAAACGATGCAAATCAGCGCGACGATCAGAGACGACGTCTAGCACTGAACCAGATTAGGAAACACTGCTCACGGAATCGCATGGCTGTACACACGTCCTTCATGTTCACTGCCAGCCGTGCAATAAATCATCTTTTAATCGACTCCAGTGGCCAAGTCACGTCGTACCGTAAGCTGCGGTTCATTCAAATCAGCAGGTAACGATGGCAACGGATGTGCTTCATAATACAATTGGCCAGCTTACAAATCTAGCCGTTAAAGATGACTCAAGAATACTGGACCATTTCTGCGACATGTATATGTGTATTATAAATGTCTATATTAATTATTATTTAAGCGCGAAAACCCCCCGAATGACTAAGACGTATTCATTCACACGGATATAGATTTCGGGAAAAGGGATAAATAAATATGTGCCCGCTTTATGGCGGGTTTTCTGTATTTGAATATTTTTATGGCCAACGTAGCTCGTCTCTTTCTTCTGGCTATGTGTGCCACGAAACGCACTCTTCCTATGCTTTGTGTCGTTCTATGATTGCTTTACTTACTATCTTTTCCTCTAGTGTCCTCATCCAATTAGCCTTTGGTGGGTGAAAGAGCCCCCCCCAAGATGTCTACACAGATTTCGCTTACTCGATAGTTAAGTAGTTAGAGCACCAGCCCGGATATTTCAAGAGTCCGTGGTTCAAGTTTCGGTCAAGGAAAATTTTAGCACTTGTGATCTGCTCACTTCAGCATTACCCAGCATTCCCGTTTTCGCCTGTGTGTTCCTATCCCTTTTCCTTATATCTATTCCGACGTGAATGAATGTTTATTAGTATGTATATATATATATATATATATATATATATATATATATATATATATATATATACATATGCATATATATACATGGCATTGATATTCATAATTGATATTCATAATTTCACTCCCCGGACTACAACCTTGACGTGATAAGAGGACTTGCGCGTTCCGATGACCCCTTGAGCTGTGCTGGCGGGAATAATAATAATTGCTCCCGGTAGGGTCACCCATGCCAGATAGGTCGAAGGTTAGGAGCCAGACGAAAGGTAGTCCACGCAGCGTCTGTTCCTCAGTGAGGCGGCTGCAATGACGTCTGACCCCTGTGGGGCGGCCAGTAAGTGATGGTGTAATTACATGGTGTCAGTCAGCCAAGGGGCTGCAAGCATTGCTTAGTGCATTGGAAATTCAGTGCGACAGGTATGGGATGAGAATCAATATTAATAAAACAAAGTTTATGCGATTTTCTGGAAAGAAAAAGACTAAGCTAAACATTAAAATAAGAGGGCAAAAACTAGAGCAGGTAGAACAGTTTACGTATCTCGGTAGTGTTTTGGACCAAAACGGTCAAAGCAGTAGGGACGTAAGGAGAAGAATTGCGCTAAGCAAAGAGGCTTTCACAAGGAGGAGGGAGTTGATGACAGGGACTTTGAGTAAGGATGTTAAGAAAAGACTCGTAAAAACTTTGATATGGAGCATAGCTATGTACGGCGCGGAAACGTGGTCATTGAAGCAGGAGGATAGACATAGATTGGAGGCTTTTGAAATGTGGGTGTGGAGAAGAATGGAGAAGGTGAAATGGACAGAGAAGAAAACAAATGAGGAAGTACTTGGTATGGTGGGCGAAGAGAGGGGTTTGTTGGGAGCAATCCTATGGAGGCAGGAAAAGTGGATGAAGGGGGTGTTGACCGGCAGTGGGATGTTGAAGACTGTGATTGAGGGTTGAATGTTGGGCAAAAGAGGAAAGGGAAGGAACAGAATAGGGATGTTGGACGGGATGAAGGGAGGAAGAAAGTACTCAGAGATGAAGAGGGACCTGATATAGAGTAGGATGCTGGATTTTGTGTTTTGTTCGGATTCACAAAATGTTTTATTTAGTAGCTGTATCCATTCAAAAACCTACCTTAACAGGTAGATTACATAATAATATATAGATATGCACACATTCATAAACATGCGAGAGTTATTCGAAAAGTAAGGTTCCCTATTTTTTTCACGAAAAATCAAATTTATGCTCAACTTTGTGCATCGTAGGAAAGGCTGAGCATTTAGCCATTTTATTTTAAACTTTAGCGCACAAGTAACGATGTGTAAGCAGGGCGTTGTCATTGTGGAAAAGCCAATGTTTGTTCTTCCTTCTTGCCCATAACTTGCAGGTATTATTCCTTATTTACCGTTCTACCCTCTGGCAAGAACTCATGATGTATTGCGCCCCTGGAATCGAAGAAAACTGTAAGAAAAACGTTCATATTCGACCAAACTTGGCGCACTTTTGGCGGTCTTGGCTCGTGCTGCAGCTTTCTTCGGGATGATTGGGAGTTTCCACGCCATAACCATAAACCCATGATTCGTCACCAGTTATGACCCTCTGGAGCAAATTTGGGTCGTCGCGGACCTCATTAGCAATGTTAATGCGTTGCTGTTTTTGGTCGAAATTGAGCAATTTTGGTACCAATATCGCGGCGACTCGTGTCATACGAAATCATTGGTAATGGCACGTGCCAATCGATTAGTTTAGGTCCTAAGCAACTTCTCTAACGCTGATCGACGATTGGCCAAAATTCCATTTTCTCCACTTCATCAATGTTTTCGTCTTGTTCACGTGCTCGGGCGCCCGGCACGCTCTTCGTCGTTCACATCTTCTCGGCCCGCTGAGAACATTTTTTACCACCCATAAACGTTGCTTCAGTCGATGGCAGCTTCTCCATATACCACAGTCAAAATTTTGAATAGACGCGCGCTCTTAATTTCTTAATAATCAGTTTTTCACACAAAATTGGATACAGATTCTTTGATCCATTTTTTTGGGACAGGCAAAAATCGAAGACAAGCGAAAACATATCCAAGCGAAATAGCTGCCAGCAATCAACTAAACATTCAAAATAGCCAAACTTTTCGGCATAAGTGCCGGCACAACGTCAGAAAAAAATTGAAAATACATTGTACCTAACCCGCGAAAATTCAAAATTTGCGATACCTTTTGAACAGACCTCGTATATGGACTGATCTGTAACTTCTATAAGGAAGGAATCTGGCCGGAAGATTTAGATCTGGGTATGCCCCTATCTCGGAAAAGGAAAGGCTATATCATGTTAGGATTACCGAATAATGAGTTTGAATTCGTAGTAGTTTTAGGGGATGGGGATTACTTAGGGAATTATCAGTTAAGATTTAAGAAGGGGAGAGGGACGCGCGATGCCATTGCAGTAATGAGATCACTTATCGAGAGGAATATAGAGTACAATCAGAATGTATTTGCCTGTTGAAAAAATATACACACATACATTTTTATATGCGTACTCATTTACATGTAAAAGCATATAAGGAAAAGGTATAGGAACACATATAGAGGCCATACAAAGGAGATGTGGGGAGGGCGTAATCTAGCAGATCACAAGTGCAAAATTATTTCCTTGAGTGGGATTTTAACCACGGATCTTTCGACTTGTCAATGCTCTCACAGAGCATCGGTAAGACGAAAGATCCGCGGTTTTGCTCACGCACGTCCTACCTCCCTATATTCAATGTCTGCGGAAATAAGAGTTCGTGTCTTAGGGACAGAGAGTGAACAGTTGGCATTACGTGGAAGTCCTCGAAAGGCGGCGGAAAAGAGAGTACCACCGCGTCAGGGAGGACATCTTATCCTACTGAAGGCTGCGTGGCCACGAGGATGCACTCTAATCGTACGTTGTCTGACCCCGCCTTCCTCGTCAAGTGCCCGGCCGAGTGCAAGGCGGCAACGGTGCCTCGGCCAACCGACAACCCCAATGTGACACCGCCGGATTTCTTTTTATTCCCAAGAAAAAAAATGGAGTTTTAAAGGCATTTTGGAACGCTGATTAACGCCAAAGAGGCCGTAACGAGGTGCTTCGACACGAGGTTCCAGTCGACGCCTTCCAGGAAGCAGGCGCACCGCGCCTTACAGACCAGGCGCTGGCTTGTCGGTGTGCCGATGCACAAGAGCGCTTTCTCGAAGATTTTGATTAACTTATGCTTTGACCTGCAATAATATTTTCCCAGATTTATCCTTCTTATTCCTGGGATATGTATATATTGGAATATTTATTTGTATTATTCCTCATAAACACTAGATTTTAGTCCAAAGAACCTTTCCGTCACGTTTTTCTAAGAGAAGTAGATGTGTGGGAATGTTGTCCATTCCTCTGGCCTAAGTTGATTTACATTTCCTTGATGCCCTTTCCATCATGCAATCGAATGTGCCCGCTCCTAATCCACCCCATTCATCTACGTCATATTCTTTTTCCATGATCCAACTTACGATATCTATTATTTCCATTCTCTACGTATTTTTCACATCTCCTTCGAATCATTCCCGGTCGAGTCAATAATTTTCCTGCTTTATCTTTGTTAAGGTTCAAAATTTAACGAATTTTTTCGTGGTCCAACGAACGTCGCGAGGGGGTCAGCATTGTGGCGATGTCCTCAGGAGACGAGCAGTGCACCTGAGTAATGTGGTTTGGTGACCGGCGGGAGGGAGTGAAGGGGAGAGCGATTGTCGCGTTTGCGGGATCCGTCGCTCCGGATATCGAACGGGCGAGAGAAGCCGACCCTCTCTCTCTCTCGCTTATTCTTCCGCCCGTCCACTCCCCCCCCCCGCCCCCCCCCCTGCACCCGGGAGTGAAAACGCGCTCATTGGGTGCGGTCGAAAGTGTTGCCACACGAAAGCACGCAGTCGCACGACCGCCCCGAGCCCACCCACTTCCCCCGCCTCCTCCCACACCCCGCACAGAGGTGTGCTTTCAAAAGAGCGCCTTCTGGCGGCAGGAAGCACGAGGGCCGAACACGCAAGGAAAGGGCCCCCTTTGGCCCTTCAAGCACGCGAGGGCACTCCTGTAGGACAATTACTTTTCTGCTTCCGTCGAGACGAAATCTCAACACTCGGTTCGTGCATCCGAGGTGAACAATTGGATGAAAAAGACGAGTGCTCTGCGATTGGCCCGAACAGATGATTTGCATCGCGTGTTGTACGGGAATAGCTCCATCTAACTATGGAATAGTCATACATTTGACGTTTCCATTAAACTTCCTTTCCCGAAAACATTCTTTGAAATTTGCGGCAGGAAAACATTGTTTCATTAAAAGTTGAATTGGAGGAAGTAATGTGAATTTATGAACCTTTCGGGTTTTTTGTTCCAACAAATTGGATAATGCCTCTGATGAAATAACGCGGACCCAAGTATTATATACTAAACGCAATGCCGCCCCTTAAGTGCACTAAATACTTAGGTAGCAGCAGTTTGCGGCAAAATGGTCAAGAGGCAGAGGCACCACGACACGACTCGACTTCGAAATAGTCACGAGGGCCATGGATGGCTTCATGAGAAACATGGAAGTGGAGGCGAAGTGGAGGCGCGGATGTCCATGGGGAAAAACAATCCACCCTTCCTCCAGGTTTTCCAGGGTGACTTATATCAAGGTTCAATTAACCTGAGAAACAAACTATTTCGCTCCTTTTGTAACTATTTTTGAGAAAATTATTTTGGGCCGTCAAAAATATGCCAAATTGTGATGGAAAGTAAAGAAGCCGGTGAGAATCCTAATGATTTGAGAAAGGGGTGTCAGGATAAATATTTGGCCATTGCATCTGGTTTGGAAAGGGGAGAGCGATTTGAAAGTTTGCAAATATGATCCGCCTGCTTACCACACCCCGCCAAAACAACAATACCCACGCCGTTGAGCTACACACTTGTCTTTATTAAGCATCTAGCAAAAGAAACACAATTTAATTACAAATTACGGAAAATAAGTAACTCTCTTTTATTATTACTAACTTATAAACCATCATTGCGTAGAGTTTCAGCCTTCTTTTTTAGATTGAAAAAACTGATTTATAGAACCCTTTTTGGAAGTAAAACTAACAATTGAATCCCATGATGGGCCCTGAAATTTACATCTCCTTTCGTGAAATTTCAAGTTTTCTGAGTTGATAGGGGTTTTAGAAGAAAAAATGTGCACTGAGTCCGTTTAAATGAATAACATTATGCATATTTTAATGGAAACTTTTTCTGAAACTCGTAAGAATAATTAAATACTTCAGATGTCCTGTTCTACTGGCCACATGGAATATAAAATACGCATGCCTCGTAGAGAAAGTTGAAGGTTACATTTTTGATGGAAATATGGCAAAATAGTTGGTCAAACTGAAATCCACTCCAGCAATTTGAAAAAAAATAATTATACAATCGATTAGCAACTTTCGCTCAAAAGTCAAGGCCGTGATTTGGAAATTACGAGCAGATGGAGAAATCAGTTTTCAAAGCAAGCAATATATATTTTTGGCGATTAATAATGCCCACACATATATTTCAATGCCATGACGGTTACAACAGTCATTTCGTATTATTATGACATGTTAAGACCGCGACATCCTTGCACAAGTGAGACGAAAACAGAGCACACACATGACGCGCAGACGACAAAGGAGAAAATCAAAACGGCTAGCAAGGGACACTGAATGAACGGACAGGGATAAGGAGGACAGCAGGGAAGATTATAGAGAGAGACGTGAAGGAAGGGACGCAGTGGTAGGAGAAGGGAGGGATGGGAGAGAGATAGATAGATAGATAGAGGTCTTTATTTGGCCGAACTTAAGACAAAATAGTCCCTTCTTCCATTTTACCCATCGTCGTATATATATTATATTAGGCATTAAACTTATAGTTGCATTCATATGTACACATAAATACATATAGTATAGACACACATGAATTCATTTAGCACAGATTTGCACATCGAAAAGAAAAAAGTATATATATATATATATATATATATATATATATATATATATATATATATATATATATATATACACACACATACATGCATATACATATATACAATATATATATATATATATATATATATACATTCAAACACGAAATCCCGCCAAACGGCGAATAAATACTCATATATACAGAAACAGATATAAGGAAAAGGGATAGGAACACACATAAAGGACGAACACAATAGAGGTGGGGAAGGCGGAATCGAACGGATCACAAGAGTAAAAATATTTCCTTGACCGGGACTCGAACCTCGGATCTTTCCACTTGCCGGGCGGATGCTCTCCTTTGGTGGTAGAAACAGCCTCCTGACGCCATCTCTTGGCTAAAGAATCGGGGCGCTTGGCGACATATTAGACCCACGGATCTCAGGGTAAATTACGTTTCCTCGATAGCTGCCTTGATAGCAGGACGTGCCTGTGTTCACCGAGTGTCTAAAATCGCCGGCGTCCGAGGCTTCGGTCGCCGGGGTTTGGAGAGCGGCACTGCCGGACTCTCTCGGAAATCGAGGTTCCGATCGTGTTTTGTTTCGAGCGGCGGTTGACCGCCTAGTTCATCAAGAAGCGCGCAGTTTGACTCTCGACTTCTTCCGCCGGAAAGGCCGTACTTTTGTTTTGTTTAGTGGATCAAGACTGACCTTGACGCCTGGTGTAGAGCTTAGGCTCCTTTTGTTTGCTACCGCCGGGTGCGTGTGGCGGGGAGGGAGCGTTCGTGAGTGTTTTATTTCCCTTTAAAGTGCTCGTTTTTTTTTTGTTGCGCTTTCCTTCTTCATGCTAGTGTGCTGAATTTGATTTCTTCAAATGGCTGTGCGCCGTTTAAACACGCTCGCCTTGCAAGTTGACGAGAAGGCGAAGCCCCCTACCCCGTTGGAGGTCCACCTCTTCACGTTAGAGTCGCTGGGCCTCACACCCGAAGAGATAGTGGCGATCCAATTTGGATACAATCGCCATTTGATATTCCTGAAGTTGGCAACCGAAGCTACAATGACTAGGATTTTAGACAATACTCCGCGGAAACTACCGTTTCCGTCTTTAAGTGACCAGAGGACGACAATAACAATTGACGAGACTTCCGGCAGCCCGTGTAATGTCAGGGTTCTTTGTCTCCCCGTGGAGACCCCATTGGAAGACATAACAGGCGAGCTCCAACGCTTTGGTAAAATACATCGCTCGTGGGAGAACAGGTGGGAGGGAGAAAATATGGCGCGGGTGCTTACTGGCACCAGGGTTGTGCGGATGACGGTCGAGAGAAATATCCCCTCGTACCTCCACATCGGCGGCAACCGGGCCATCATCATCTATGAGGGTCAGCGCCGCACTTGCGCCCGCTGTAATCAAGAAGGCCACGAGCGCAAGACCTGCCCTCGGAACCAGGGAGGTAAGAGCTATGTGGAGGCAATGATGATGCCCTCCAACCCTAACGCCGCCGTGGAGATGGATCAGCCCGAAGTGGCTGTGGAGGAGAGAGCGCGGTCGCTTCTACTCATCGAGGGTGCGGTCCCGGCTGCTCCCGTTGGTCCCCCGCATCTCCCTTCAATTGGAGGGAAATGTCAGCGGGAGCGAAAATCGTCAACGGAGGAAAGGGAACCGAAAAAGAAGAGGACAGACAAACCCAAACTCCTGGTCTCGAATACCGTTCTACAAATGGTTCACATACCTACCACCTCGCCTAATATCACACGACCTCCAGCCCCCGTCTCCGTGAGCTCGTCAAATGAGGAGGGATGGTCTTTCGCCCACCCTCCCCCCGCTCTCGCCATCGACGCCCTCGCTACGCAATCCTTGCATCACGGGTTTCAAACACCCCAAGAACCTCTGGTGACAGGTGAGGAGGATGCATCTGATTGCGATGTTTTCCAGTCCCCAACAGCTCATCCCTCGACCCCTTTATCATTGACTGTAAAGGAAGCGTCACCGACCCCGGAAGTCGACCCGCATACAAGTTTCCCAAAGTCAAAAATCCCACATACCCCATCTTCTTTCCCCATTAAGGACAGTCAATGTGTCGACGATCTTCCCAGCGCGTCTCAAGATACGGACCACAAGCAACTATCTCCCCTGATTTTTCCCGACCACAACCCTTCCGCAGATGAGCCCCAGTCCGCCACTCCGACCCTCCCCGAGGGTGCGTCCTGCCCCTTGGCGGCCCCCAGCGGTGCTCCTTCGAAGAAGGCCCCCTGTGGAACGCTGCCGAGTTGCCCTACCCGCTCTACGTGGAGACCACGGCTGGCTCTTCCTCTTCGGACGAGGCCGGGGGGGAGGGATGCGGCGAAATGCCGCGTCCTCGCTCGTCGACCCGTTGGACGAGGCGTCCCGGGAAACGGCGAAGCACTCGTCGCCCGGGGTCGAGTCGCGACCGGAGCGACGCTAGCCACGATCAGAACTCTGGGAAGTGATGTCCGGTAGCCACCCGGTGCCGGACACACTTCGTCCATCGTTGAAGAGTTTTTTTTTGCTGAATGACTGATTGAATCGATAATTTCAACCCTGCCGTTGATAATTTCTTACAATACATAATTTTCCATTGCTAGCTAAAATCTCCCTCCTAATATCTGTGAACCTTGTCTTCCTTTCTTTTTTTTCTTTCTAAATGTTAATGGTCAAATTCACGAGTATGCGTCTGTATGCATATGCTTATGTATGTGCGTGTGGATATGCATGTGTGCGTATGTATGTACAAGTGGATATGTATGTGGTATATGTATCATATATGTATCCATGTATACACTTATACTAAAGAAAAACATGATGTACCCATAATCTGTGACCTGATATTATGCATAATGCTAACAAACTCTGTAATATTCTGAACCGAATAAAATAATTTATATCATAGCTCAAGTGGTTAAGAGCATCCGACCGGCAAGTGGAAAGATCCGAGGTTCGAGTCCCGGTCAAGGAAATATTTTTACTCTTGTGATCCGTTCGATTCCGCCTTCCCCACCTCTATTGTGTTCGTCCTTTATGTGTGTTCCTATCCCTTTTCCTTATATCTGTTTCTGTATATATGAGTATATATATATATATATATATATATATATATATATATATATATATATATATATATATATATATATATATATTTATATATATGTATATATATACACACATACACAATCATACATAAATACATATACACATGCATATACATACATATATATACATACACCCAGTGGGGCGGCCAGTATGTGATGGTGTCACGTTAAAAACACTATTGAGGAAGGCAACGGGAAACCACCTCAATTATCATTCCCAAGAAAAATATGATGGACAATACAGAGATTTTGAGTCGTGGCAACCACGGGGCTCGGCCCAATCGGCCGTGTGTCGTGCCCGACAGCGGGGGAGGCAAGGCTTCCACGGTCGTCATTCCACGAAACCCTTGCAAGGGAAAAACCAGCAGCAGCAGGACAGAAGACGCAGGAGAAGAAGACCAAATTAGTTAGAATAGGAACGTGGAATGTTAGAACAATGATGAGGACAGGGAAATTGGAGACCGCCCTAACATATGACCAGAAAGCTTTGGGGTCAGTGTCCAAGTGCTCGCAAAGTACTTAGCGTTTAAAGTCCAGTAAAGCGCTACGTAATTGTGTTTTGGTTTCAATTTTAGAGGATCTATATGTGTCCCATAATTGTTTATTCTCAGGGGATGATGTGTTCACGTCTGCCCTCTTTACCCTAGAGTGTAGCATTCTCTGCTTTCGAAGGGCTTTTCTAACGTCTTTATTTTACCACCTGGGGTCGCGATGTGCTTTAACGTATTTTATAGGGATGAAATCTGTGATGCCTTTTTGCATAATATTGACAAATTCTGTCCAAATTTCTTCCACGTTGGCATGACTTCAGCGGGTTTTGAACTCGGTTGGTGAAGAGTTTAATTGATTGGCAAAAGTTTCAAAGTCTGCTTTATGGTCATTATAAATTTTTCTTTTTGGTTTAACGATCTTTTTTATTTCTATGTCCAAGTGGACATTAACTGCTTTATGGTCACTCAAGCCCTCATCAGTTGATACACTAATAATACGTTCAGGCGTGTTTGTAAGAAATAGGTCCAATATGTTCTTTCCACGGGTGGGCATGCGTACTGCTTGATGGAGGGAGTTTCTTTGAACCAATTTTATCATGGAATTGCCAGATTCGCGATCGCGGGTCCCAGATTTAACGATATTGTTGTCCCAATCTATACCAGGGAGGTTAAAGTCGCCACCAATTATGTTTATGCTGTTATTATATTTACGTGTAAAATTGTAAATTTGATCGTTGAGGGTATGAAGTGTTTTCAAATCTGAGTCTGGAGGTCTGTATAAAGAGCATAAATTTGTATTGGGTTGATTCCTTCGTAGTAAGGTGCACAAAACACTTTCTATGTTATTATTTTCAAATGATACTTGCCTGCTTTAAAAATGACTTTCCACTGCCACGAATACTCCTTCTCCGGGTCTGGTATCTCTATCGTGTCGGTAAACTTTGAAATCTATTGGGAAAATTTCTTGGTCGTTTATGTCATTACACAGCCAACTCTCTGTGCCCAATACTATATCAGCGGAATGAGTTTGGATTATGTGTTCGAGATCCGCTGATTTGTTTTTGAGGCTTCTGCAATTTATAACAAGTACAGTTAAATTATTTTCATTTTGAATAATGTCCTCATTTGTGACTGACCTTAATTTAGGACGCCTTTGTGGGGAAGTGCGTGTCACATGTCTTTCTAAATCAATGCCAGTGTTGTCGGTGACTTTTGTATTTTTATTAATAATAATGTTATACGCGCTATCCCCAGATGTTACCGACCCACTAAGTGACCAGCCCTCTATCCTAAAAAAGGCCTACAGTGGTCGAGTATCCTATCCGATACCTTACCCGCCGCTTCCGCCGTGTAATGGACCCCAGAACGGTTAAGGGGAGTCCTGCATGATCGGAGGGTTGGCCTAAGGTTGACGAAGGAGGCTCCTATGTCCGAGCAGAATCTCGAAAGTCTCTGTTTTAAACCTTCCACTCGGCTCCAAACCAAAGACCCGCGATCCTCCCTTGGAACGATGCTGCAGACCGTTAGTCGCAGCCGAACCCCCTCGACGCGCTTCACCTCGGAGCTCACTTCCCTATGGGCACAGAGGACCTCCTCCGATCCACGGTCCGTGACGTCGTTGGTGCCCACATGGGCAACGACCTGCAGCCTAGAACACTTCATGCCTTTGACCGCCGCCTCGATCGCCCTCGTCACCTGAGGGACTCCGCCTGGTATGCACCAGACGGTCACCCCTCGATCTACTCCTACGCGGCGCGCCCTTTCCCTCAATGGGACCATTACACGGCGGACATTCGAGCAACCCATTCCCTCCCTTCCCGTTCGCTGATGCCTTACCCTAGGCAGTGCCCTCGGAGTAGGGGTAGGGGCTGCAGGTACGGTGGTGCTGTCATCCGACAGCACCTGGTACCTGTTGGAGACGGGGATGGTATCTGCCTCCGCAGAGTCCAATCCTCGCCGCAACGTTACCTTCCCCTTGCCCCGAGAGACGACCCTCCAATCGTCCGACCTACGGACGTGAGACACTCCCTCGTTGATGGATGGGACACGGGGTAGGTCTCTAATCGTCCAGCCATGTGTAGCATTCGGATGAATCCGTGCGTCCCTATGGGCGTGGCGTGTTTTCGTATTCCCACCCCGAGCACCATCTCTCCCGAGGGGAGCCCTCCGGCCGGCGATCTCCGATCGAAGTTCCCGCACCATTCTCTCCAACATGGTGATACGGGCCCTTAAAGCCGCGCATTCGCCAGTGCCTTCGAGCATGGCAACAGGGGACCTAGATGAAGCCATCCTAATTTAACTACCGAGTTCCCAACAAAAGCTAAGCTGTATACGCTACGCTAAAATTTCTTAGAGGGGTTAGTTAAATTTAGCTCAATCAATAAGTTATGCTTTTGAAGATAGTAAAGAAAGTAAAGAAAATAAAGCACTCACCGATAACAAATAAGATTCGAAGGACAAAAACCACCGCAAGCCACTAAGAGTACCCACTAGGAATACCACCAAACTATTAAAAACTAATAACAAGCAACCCAAAATCTAAATAAACTAAACTATTTCACAAAATTACGCAAATACGCAGTTTTGAAATTTTGAAGTCAAAGAAGTGATAAGCAGGACATGCATTACACAGTGAGGGGTTGATTTTTAACTATGGAATATCAGTTTAAATAATTGAGGGAAGTCATAACACCTCGCTTTTCATAGTTTCGACACCAAGAGAATATGTAGATTCGCCTGAAAGAAACTCAGCACCATTAAACGGGTGGAAGAGAAACGTTTCACGAAAGTTACAGAGAGGTGTTATTTAGCGTTAGTTAAGCTGCATTTGGGATCCTTTTGAGCAATTTTCAATAAAAGAATTAGATTAAGTCCAGAGGAAGTGAGCCAGGTTCTTAAAAAATTGGTACGATTAAAAGGCGAGTGTGGCGGACCTTTTAGAGGAGTTAGATTGGAAACCGCATTGAGATGCGAAGAGATCAGGCGAGACTTTTAGCAAGGTAACATCCACACTCTTTGGTTAAGTGAGACCATAAAGATAAGATTGGGGAGATAGACTCCAGTGCAAATAGATACAAATCGTTCTTTCCTCGGAAATCTGGAATCATAATAGCAACAAGATCGAAGTCAGTGTTCTTCCAAATTAGAACCCAATTAAACGCTATGGAGATATCTAGTTCATTTGTTGGTTCATGTGCCTGCGTATATTAGTTGATAGTATATGTAATTGTATGTTTGGAAGTAAAAATAATTTTTGCATAAATGTATACGCCTGTGCGGCATGCTTTTTACCGGCATTGTGTGAGGTTGCACTCCATTCTTACGAGTGATGCCCTGGAACTCCCCGCCATGCGCCATCGCGGCGGTTCGCGGGGCGTTGTGTTCATGAACCTCTCTTCTCTTTCAAATGGCGAGCTATGGGGTTCATCCGCTTCACTCTTTACAAATACGTCAGCACAAAAAGCCTTACGTGCACCAACACGCAGCATGCATGGAGCAGTCATTCGAGCCGAAAGCGCGCTCGAGCACCTCTCGTTTCCCACGTGCAGACACGGCGCCGGGAAAACCCACCGCGATGTCGTGTGATTTAATGCGAGGAACTCATGCTTCCACGAGCACATTAGCCACTCGCGACGGTCATAGCAGTCCGTCTCACTCAGGGTCCTCTTGCTCTCAGAACTGTGTTCGTCGGCCGCCGCCTCCCCATTTCAGAACACTGTGCACAATTCGGTCCACTTCCCGTCCCTCATCCTTAGAGCCACCCAGCGGTCCCGCTGATTCCTCCACACCGCCATCGCATCCGCTCTCTCGGAAATCAAACCCGCGAATCCACTTCACCCTCCCTTGGAATTCCTCTGCTCTCCCAACGCCGCGGCCTCTCCGATATGAAGTTCTTACGCCGCATCACGAGCGGATCTCTCCGCTCCAACGAACTCCTTCCTCTTCGCTCTTTGGGATCCGCGTTTTCCCGAAACCCAACAACAGCCTCGCCAAAATTCTCTCATTCCGCATCCCAGCGTTCCATTTCCCACCGTATCCAACGCCACGCAGCTGCCTTCCCTCCCTTCTTGCTGTCAAGTGCCGCCTTTCAGTTGTATCCTCATTATGTCATCAATTTGTGTTTTCATTCATTGTTTTGTCATTGGTTATTGTGCCAGTCAATGCAAACTATTTTTGTGTCGCTTTTGGAGCCCTTGAACAAATAAAGGCATGCATCCCCGTGTCCTTCCCTCGGCACTTCCCTTTCCTTCCTCATCGACAGAGAAGATCACAAAAATGGAAAAAGCCGGAAACCCTGTGGTGGAGAGTGTGAACGGCGTTCGTGTGAGTAAAATAACTAAGGCAACCCGAAACCTCTCCTCAGCACAAGTCTCTCTGGACTGTGCAACAGCGGCGAGTCACCGTGAACGCCAAGTTATGGAATTCTCCCTCTCAATTCTCATGCATGCGTCTGGATAGGGCAACTGGGAGTTTGGACATTCTACACGCGTTTGAAAAATGCAGTGGCCTGCATTACTTTTGAGGCATCAGCCACGAAAAAAATGAGAATGATTTCCCCCTCCAGAGTCCATTCGGAATATGTGCTACATGCTTATTCTTTCTGCATAGCTGAGTGTTCTTCTGAGGTCATTTAAATGGCCACCCCATTGCATTAATCCTGGCATGAACAGAACGATCTCGGTTGTTAATGTCTAAACCAAAAAGGGTTCAACAAAATCTTTCATTTTATAATCGGATGAGATCCCTACAGTAAAAATCAAAAGGGTAGCAATCAAATTCATTCGTGTCTCCTTGATGGTCCCCGTAGCCGTTTGGCAATGAAAAGCGGCACAGGAAGAAACGGCCCCTCCACGGAATGAAGCCTGGGGGGGGGGGGGGCAAGATGTGTCGTCGACCGGAGAGGGAGGGCGTGTTGTCGTACCTCGTAGCCTCGGGGCATGCGCAGAATCGGCAGCATAACAACACCCCTTCGGAGGCACCAAGGGAGCCAAACACACACACATCTATTCCCATTCCTCCGACTTCAGCTCCTCAGCACCCCTGAAGGCCATCCTCGCCCTCTCCTTCTTCATCTCACCCCTGGTTTTATCACGGAGTTAATGAACTCGTACAATAAGTTTATTTCATGCACATTTAAATATAATAGTGTATAATATAACAACTTTGAAAACATAAAATAGCACTCGCCACGGAGTGTATTCTCTTAAAAGGGGGTGGTGGGTTCATGGGACGTGTGGAAATTAAAAAATGGCACGTGTTCGCAAGCAATCGCTGAGTCGCACCCCCCCTCCCCTCCCCCCCACGGGAAGACCCTCGGCAATCGAGTGTGGAGGATTGAAGGAAGCGCATAGAAGAGAATTACTGAGCGGCAGGCATCTTTCTTTGGACTCAAAATTCTTGTCCAACTACTCTAAGTAAGATTAATAGGTTTGATAAATTCGCAATCCAGGGAGGATCACAGTTCAAGGACCACCAGTCATGGTTACAGGTGCTGCAATCGCCAAATTTCACACTCTGTCAGCAGAACTGTGAGTGCTATCAAATCATTATATGACTTCCTAATTATCATCGAAAGTGTAGGAATTTTACCCATAATCCAACTTACAGCCCATTTCTGTGATAAGTGACTATTTCTTTCATTTATTTATCAATTGATCTATTTAACGACTTTTTAACAAGGGCGATAAATGAGACTCCGTAGTCCCTTCCTCCCCCCGACCCCCGTGTATCACAATAAACTCAACCACAAACATCCACACCGGCCCTGGCAGGAGGAAAACCCAACCAGGGCTGGCTAATAACCATCGGATAATCTAGTGTTTACTCTTGTGAACGAAATACCAACTGCTTTAATTAATCTCCATATTATTAAACTAATGCGAGGACGACATTTTACGAAATCCATATTTATGCATCGCCAGGCTCATTTAGGAGGCGAGGTCATGAATATTTGAAGCGTCGCGGAGGGCACTCGCGCCGACCTTGAGTTCAGAGAGGAAGAAACGCAACGCGGCAGGTACTTTCATTTCTTTAAGTTTTTTCGCCTTCGCTGAACCCACCCCCCCGTTTCCTCCAAAAGTACGCAAATCCATCCACTGAACACGTTCTTCAGGGTTTTCCTCCTCGGCCCTGCGTGTGCCATCTGAGCATTCCCTAATCTCGGCTCCAAGCCGCACCTCCCGCGAATAAAGGCAGAAGGAGCGACTGGGCCATCCGAGACGGTGCTTCCCTTAGAGGTGCTCCCGGCTACTCCTCCCGAGACGAGGCGAAACTCGAGAAGGTCCCTCCCCGGGACGCAGCATCCATTCTCCCCATCACTCGCCCCTCCCTCCCCCTTCCAAAGCCCGTCCATTCTGGGCCTATTTCCAATTTAGATAACTTCAGCAGCAAATTTAAATGCTTACATCGCCAAGAATACTCTCCAGCAACCGAACGCGAAGGGGTACTAATACTAGTTTACATAGAGATACAATTTTTAATGCCTCGTGTAGTTAAATCATAAAAACTGTTGCTGATGTCATACATGAGGACAAAACAATAGACGGCCGAATCATCGCCTAAAGCGAGAGGGGCATTTTAATACGAATAAAAAAACACCTATTCGCACGAAGTTCGATGCATTGTGGGAATTGAAGTTCACCGTTACAGGTCTTCAACTGATTAGTTTTGAGTGCCGGGAGCAATAACGCGGGCAATACTTCCAAACATAAATACCTTGTTTCAATGAGAAATGTATTGAGTCGATGAAAATCGGGACGAAAGATAATACCACTGGTTTTCACAACTGACGAGATAATTACATTCCACATAGACAAAATGAACTATTTATCAGGTAATACATTTTCTCGTACTAGATCGACGCTTCATTTGCACAAATACAGGCACATTTGTCACGCCCTATGGTTGATAACGCTTATTTAGTTGTATCAATGAAAGAAAATAATTAAGTCAACGAATAATTAAGTATCAACAAGTAAGTAAGAATAAGTATCAATTCTCATCGTGTTGAGCAGCCATTTGGCTAATTTTTTGAAAACCTTAATTCGACAATATTTTTGGAAGTTTCACAGAAATTTTCCATTTTAAGCAGCCTACCTAATGGAAGTATTATTTCTAACACTGAATTTGGAGGCATTTTTAAGTGTAGTTTTGGTATCTACATCAAACAAAAGAGTTTATAATAAGCAGAGAACAATATGTATAAATCAAATTTTGAAGCGAGCAATGACGCCTATTCGACCAATTGGAGAGATAGGCATTAAGAGGAGAAGCAATTCATTATATTACTTTCAATTTTGCTTAGCTAACTTTGATTTTTATGCCGGATTCATCTTTTTAGAATAATAAACAAGAATATTTTCCTCATTATGTCCCTCCAACTGATCGTACATCCGGTCGACGTTTTCCACCCTGTAATTGCATGGAGGCAGATATAAGGTCTGCCTCAAAAGTAGCGTGTCTTCTTTTTTCCCGGATAGACAGACAGACGGACGGGTGGCGATCTCTGCTCGAAGGAGGGGAGTCTCAGGAAAGGCTGGAGGCAGGTGGTAGTTGGCACCCAGCCATTATGGAGTGCGGATCGTTCGTTTACGAAACCTCTATAACGTGACCTCGCTACGCTTCCTCATGAATGGGTTATTTGAGCAGCGCTACGTCACCAAATTTTGCGTGAAATTGGACAAACCTGGCAAATAGAATCGTGACATGCCCAAGGCAGTTTATGGTGATAAGGCAATGGGAGCTCGGGTGTTTTTGGGTGGCTTTAGTTTTTTCGAGTGGGTAGAGAAGATGTCAAAGACGGCGAACGTTCAAGGCGACCTTCGACCTCGAAAAGGGACGAAAATCTTGCGAGAGTGAAGCTTTTGTTGGATAAGAATCGCAGATTAAGTGTTCGCAAGGTTCCTGAATTTGGCATTCCTAAAGAAGATGTGTTGACCGAAAACATGGGCATGAAAGAGGAGTGTCCGATGTTGGCGCCGCGAGTGCTCTCGGACGAACAAGTATATGTATATAATGGGAAGGTTGTGGGAATTGGCGTGTGAAGGGATAGGAAGAGAAGAGAGTGAGGCAGAATTGGAGGAGTACCGGTGATTGTTCATTCGAATGGATAAGGGGGTAATGCATTCGCCCATGTAAAAGGAAGTGCAATGTTTGCATGATAAAAGATAAATAATGTTTTTTGAGAGGCATTTTGCGTGAGAACGAGGTGAGGGGGCAATGAGGGGATGTAGGGAGAGGAGAGTAGGCATAATAAGAAGACAGGTTTTACATCGGGGGCGGTTGCAAGTAGGGGAAATATTAGGAAATTTGTCACGGGGGGGCGCCAAAGGGTTGGTGGATCTCAGAAGGTTTTTGAGATTGGCGGGTCGTCTGTATGCGATAGATGGGCATTGGGGTAGTAAGGATGAGGTCGCGTCATTGTCATGTAAAATTGGAAACAGTTCTTTAAGGAAGGTTTTCAGTCTGTGTGATCCGGGGAAATAGGTGGTGCAAAGGTTGAGGCCTGCGTCAGATGTGGGCTTCTTATTGTGTGGTGTGTGTGGTCGGGTGGAGCGGTGGATTTTATTTTGTAGTAACTTTTCTGGGTAACCGCGTTTGAAGAGTGCAAGATGTAGATTGCCAAGGTATTTGTTTAGAGTGGCTATGGTGTTGCAAATTCGGTGTCCGTGGATAGAGAGAGAGTTAGGAATCGAGCGTTTCGTGCGTTGAGGATGACAGCTTGTGTGGTGTAGGTATTGCTGATGGTTAGTGGCTTTGATGTGTACTGAAGTAGTGAATTTGTTGTTTTGAAGTGTGATGTCTGTGTCAAGAAAGGTGATGGTGGAGTCTGAAATGGAAAAGGTGAATTTAACAGTGAAAGATGAATTTAAGGCGGATAAGAAATTTTTGAGAGAATCAGAGCCATGTGTCCAGAGAATAAAAATATCGTCTATGTAGCGGACCCAGAAAAGAGGTTGAAAGGGTCGCTGTGATAGGAAAGTCTCTTCGAGATGGCCCATGAAGAGGCCATTGACGTATGATGGTGCCATCCTCGTTCCCATCGCTGTACCTTTTGTCTGTAGGTAAAAACAATTTTGGAAAGTGAATGCATTTTTAGTTAGGACGAAAGTGGCAAGATTGAGGAGAAATTCCGTTGAGTAGGTAGGGGGCGTAGAGAGAGATAATGCCGGAGGGAGGATAAACCTTCTGCATGGGAAATAGAAGTGTAAAGTGAGGTAACGTCGATGGTGGCCATAAGTAGGTTGGGTGTGGAGGGAATGGAGACGGAATTTAGACGGTCGAGGAAGTGGTACGTGTCTTTCGTGAAGGAGGGCAAGGAGAGTACAAGTGGTTGTAGGTGGTGGTCAAGGAATGCGGAGATTCTTTCGGTGGGAGAATTGTAACTGGAAACTATAGGACGACAGGGGGTGTTGGGTTTGTGTATTTTTTGGAGGAGATAAAACTGGGGTGTTCTGGGGTTTGGGGTTGGAAGTAGGGATATGTCTTGGGAGGTGAGGCCTTCTTCTGGTCCGGAGTGGAGGGGAAAAGACCAAATTTCGGTTTGGAAAGTTTGTGTTGGGTTTTTGGTTAGAGTGGTATAGGTGGATGTATCGTTCAGGTGAGCGAGGGCTTAGGAAATATAATCATTGGTGTGTAGAATTACAACAGAGGAGCCTTTATCGGCGGAGGTAACAACGATGTTAGGATTGGACAGTAGGGTTTTTAGGGCATGACGTTCGTTCATGAAGAGGTTATTTTTCGGTCTGAGATGTTTTCTGAAGGATTGATTGGAAACGTTTTCGATAAGGAGACGTATAAAAATTTCGACAGGATGGTTACTAGGAAGGGGTTTTGGCTCATGAGTATGAACATGAGTATTCCTTTTACATGGGCGAATGCATTACCCCCTTATCCATTCGAATGAACAATCACCGGTACTCCTGCAATTCTGCCTCACTCTCTTCTCTTCCTATCCCTTCACACGCCAATTTCCACAACCTTTCATTCGACCAGTGTTTTGCTCTCAGCATCCTAGAATCCCTACCCGATTCATCCACCAATATAGAGGTGAGAACTCGTGAATCCGCCTACATACTAGATTTCCGTTCTTTCAAAATTCCCACCCTTAACCGCCACCTTTAATTTCCCTCCCAGCATTCCCTCCACACCTCCCCTCCACGCCCACCCCTCTTTCCCCTCTCTATAGCAACAGCATATTTTCAGTCTCTCTTGAAGAAGGCCTCTGAGAGGGCCGAAAGCTCTAACAATTTCCCGTGTGAGTGTCCTTTTAAATATTGCTATTCTATTCTATTTGTGTTATATTGTGTCAGCCCATTATATACATATATATATATATATATATATATATATATATATATATATATATATATATATATATATACATATGTATATATATATACATATACATATATATATAGTATATATATATATATATGTATACATATATATACATATATATATATATATATATAATATGTACTTGGTAGTCCTTTGAGTGAATGTATCAATCCGGTAAAATATTTCTTTTAACTGACTCAGTCCTAATAATGATGGGACAGACGTTTTAGACCTCAAAAATGACCACGTTTCTTGTTACAGCTTTTACTTCTCCTAATTATATTCTACCAGTCGCTTGTTCTAAGTTCACTAGACTTGTTTTTGCCTTTTTGTTTAATTTTGTTGCCTCTCTTCCCCTCCGCTGTACATCACTCTATAACTGTCACTCCAGTAATCCCCGCTTTCCTCTACTCCACACACTTTTCCTAGTAATCCAAGTCCCTGTTTTGACTAGTTTGGTCCTATTCTGTCTTTTGTGCCACCACTGTCGCTTTCGCTTTGCAAGGATTTCATGGGAGGAAAACCAAGGAAGCCTCGCCTCACCTACTGCAGAGCACGACACATGGCCGGCTATCCAGCAAAGAATTATCATTCACTTCTAATTTGCTTTATTTTTCCCATAGATATTAAATTTGTTGTCATATTATTATGTCAACCCCTGATTTATATGTGGTGTCATTCATTTGATTCCCGAATTGCGTCAGCGGAAGTCGTTAAGTCACGTTCAGTTCACCTACGGCAACAATCATGGTGATTAATGAGGACATTACGCTGCATTTAAATTTTGTTCTCGCTTGAACAAATCCTCAGCCTACGCCCTTGTCTTCAAATAATATTGAGAGCACTCTCGAAAATATTGAAAAGTTTATTTGGTGCAACTCACACGTTTGCAATAGAAAGGTTGTGCATGGAACGTGTTTAGGCGCGATTGGTTTCTCGGAAACCAACTGAAAACCATGACTAAGGTGCGGAAATCAATGTAAACACTTCTTTTGATCTTCCATATAGTTCTGACCCCCATATTGTTCTTGTCCTCCATTGCGAATAGTCACCTTCCTCGAATGCTCTTTTTTAATCAAAATATCCAGGCGAAGGCGAACTGAGCGTGATTCAACTTCTAAATCAATGAAATCTGTCCCGAGATATGCACCACAAGTTAAACTAAAAACATGGCACGAAACTAAATTATGCCAATAAAAACCTATGAATAAATATCATGCGACGGCTCCTTTTTGAACAGCCATCTTAGATCAAAATATACTGGAAAATAAAAGTTATCTTTTTTTGAGAGAGGAAATGATGAAGCGACCACCCCTTTGACTATTGAAGAGAAAAAATCTTTGAATTAATTTTTATGGGGGATATTTTTCAAGGAATTGAACGCCAATGAATGCTAAATGTGTGCGCACTGTCGATCTTCGGTCGTTTGCCGTTACAAGCATCCCCGCTCGACAGTTTCCCCTTCTTGATCGACTTCTCTCGTATCTTGTATCAAAATCCACGTTCCCAGCTGGCGACACTTCGCGCGCCTCGACTATCTCACCCTTCTCATCGCCGCGTCCTCCCTCCGATACAATACTAAGATTCCCTCTCTATCCAGCCCCCCCTGCCTCCCCCTAGTCGCTCCAATCAGCTTTTGTCCATCTCAGGGTCAAGACTTACTTCGGCATCTTTCCTCTCGCCTTCCTCCCGACCTTAGCTTAATGCTTTCAGCACTCTGAACAACTTAAACTTTCTTCGCCCGAGTTCCTCGTATTCTCTGACCCATTTCCTCCTCTCTTTCTCCCTTCAATACTTTACTTTAACTGAATACGAAGCACACGAATTCACAAGGGTCGGTATGGACTTGCCTCTCCTGCAGTAGTAGTTTTTGAGGGGAGGCGACCGACAGCTAAGGTCATTTGCGCCATAGGGGATGGACAGGAAAGGATGAAGGGTGGAGAGAAACCCGGCGTCGGCATTAGCCTACTCTTTACGAAAGGCGCCAAGGGGTCCGCAGTTTAACGTCCCATCCGACGGACGGCGTACTCACTCAAAGTGCCCTCCACAAAGCACCTCAAGTAGGGATCGAGATACCTCTGAAAATTATTCAACACCGCCGGGATTTGAACCCGCGCCCTCACGGTGGGAAGCCAGTACGTTAGCCCCCGCACCATCTCGATCCCCTGCCTCTCCTGCTCCTCTCTCGGAATGCAGAGACCGCAAGAGATGCATGGCACATAAAATGTTTGCGACAAATAAAATTAGTTTCGAAGCAGCGAAAGCCCTTTCTCCGATGGAGTCCGAGTTCAACCGGCGGAAACTTTTGCTCTTCCAATGAATTGTGTACCGCCGTAAATTCGCACACGCTGGTTGGACTACGAGTGGAGTAAATGACACCGGTGTTCGAATAGAACTCCTACAACCCTGTGCGTCGAGGTGTGCTCTCTCGTCATTTGGAGTTCTGGACGTGTCGAAAACGGGGCGAAGAGAGGGAAATGGATCGGTCAACTCGGCGGAAGGCGCAGCAGCGGACAGCGCAGCCCGTCTTTCCCTAACGAGTGGCCGCTATCGCTGAGAATTCGTTGACTACTCACTACACTATTCACTACATCAAGCTACTACGTCTGACAGGAAATGGAACACTTTCCTCCACTGCCCCTATCTTACCCTATTTCTTTCCGCTCCCAACATTTCGCGTTCGTATATCGCCCTCCATTTCTCAAACCCAGCAAGCTTCGTTTCGCCAAATCGAGACGGGACAGCGGCCTCTCACGTCCCTCCTTCCCTCCATATCCACCCTTCTTCGATTTTTGCCGAATGAGGTCGTTAGACCGATGTTCTCCTTCCCACTTGCCCTTTCCCGGTACCCGGAGGCGAATCGCTCCCTCGGCGATAAAGGTCCGCGGCGGCCGAAGGGCCTCGCGCTCCGGGCGGGAGGGAAAGGTTGCCTTCGGTGGGGATGGCCGAGATGAAAGGGACAGAATGGTACGGTGAACTCGAGCTCGATGTTTGCATTTTGCGGATGAAGCCACCCACGGAGGAAACCATAACCGGCACAGGGAAAGGAACTGACCCCCTTACCCTGATGTTTGAATTTCACACGCCGTCGGGCTTAGTACTGGGTGGACTCTACCATCACCTACTAAACCGACCTTCGGCTTGATTACTGTGGTTATGGTTCATATATATATGCTGCCGATGATGAAGAAAGTAACACAGAAATTCACACAGAATTTAAGTTACTGGAATAAAAGTAAGGAAGTCGAAATTTCGCGGCGACCAACGACAGCAGGATAAAAGGATTATAAGAGGCTATTATTAAAGAAGTATAAACAAAGGCGCAATAAATTGGGTTAAAGATTTTCTTTCTGAGCGGGAGGAGAGGGTAGTCCTTCTTGGAGCTAGTTCCGACAGCGTTCGAGTCACGTCGGGGGTACCTCAGGGAAGTGTAATCGGGCCGTTGCTTTTCTTGATTTTTGTAAACGATTTGAACCGCGAAGTGAAAAGTAAAATTAGGATGTTCGCGGATGACACGGTGATCTATCGGGAGATATCTGGGGATGAGGATCCTTTTATTCTAGCGCAGGATTTAGATTGCATTACTAAATGGTGTTCTAACTGGGGATTGACTCTAAATTATAATAAATGTTCAGTGGTAAATTTCTTTAAAAGATCAACGGGATTTGCTTACAAATTAGCTGGATTTAAATTTAACAAATCCCTCAATGAGTGGAAAGTACCTAAGATTTGGAAAACCGCGCAAATAACGCCTATTTTTAAAAGTGGTGACAGGGAGGATCCCAGTAATTACAGACCTACAGGTATATCTCTCACTTCTATCTGTTGCAAAATCTTAGAGCACATCATTGTCAGTTCAATAATGAGACACCTTGACAATATTAACTTTTTAAGTGACAATCCACACGGATTCAGGAAAACCCGCTCCTGCGAAACCCAATTAGGATTATTTACACATGATTTACTTTTATCTGGTGAGAGAGGTAGGCAAGTGGATGCCATCTTCTTAGATTTTCAAAAGGCATTTGATAAGGTCCCACATGGTAAACTCATTCATAAATTAAAGGTCGCGGGTATAAACAAGGGCGCCATAAGTTGGGTTAAAGATTTTCTTGCGTGTTGTAGGATGGCTTTCGTGCTGCATCCTGGGGTGCAGTTTTTTAGTTGTTTTGCGGTATATGTGTTTGCATGAGTGTCGGATGAAGGGATTTTTGCATGAGAGTGTGCGCTGCTGTGGGTGTAATTTTCCGTGTTGTTGTTCTGCATGTGGTATTTTTCCTTTTTACGGTTGGTGACCTAACACCCCCCGCCAAACGCCCTTGTGACGGCTTGCTGGGTATTATGTAGATGTAGATGAAGTATGGAAGAAAATGAAGAATATTATAAACAAATTAGAAGATTAGTCACTCGGGAGTAAGGCAGCGAATCATGCGCGGCCATGGATAACAGTTCAAATAGGACTCTAGTTGCGGGCAAAAAGAAAAAAACAGGAATTAAAGAAACGGAGCCGAGACAAGCTCTAAAAACAAAGTCTTTGGGCCCACCAAGTAATAGCAGAGTGAACGGAAGCCAAGGAAGAGTGGGAAGAAACAAGTGGGAGTGAAAGAGCGATACGGCTTATATGAATACAGGGAAAGAGTCAAATCGGAAAGAGGAAAACAAAATTCCCTGGATTCCGGGATTCTATTGGAAATGCAACAATAGAAGTTCATTCGGCATTCGGAAGAGATGGAAGGAATGCATTCTATTCGTTGTATTTCATTCCTCCCATTTTCACTTAATGTTTCTTCACACCGACATCTCATAAGATTCCATCCAATGTACACTTCCCGTCTTGCATCGGCGCGCATTTATAATCCACGCGCCGCCAAAGCCTTCGGCCAACCAACCCGGAAGCCATGCAGCCTTCATCGACCCTGACTCCGCCGCAGAAAACAAGGCTCCAGATATAAGTCATTACGCATTTTCTTACCATCCCTACTCAACTGTCCCATCATAAATATTCCTTCAAATGTGAAAGTCCCAATGCACACTGAAATACTCCTTAAATCTCTACTCCTTTGACCATTTTGGTCCAGAGCTCTTTTGGGATACGTAAACTGGTCCAATTTACGGACAACTGTAATAATTGACAAAATAAATAGACAAAAACCAAAGATTTCTCATAATTTTGACGGGGTTTTATAATACTTATTTAATACGTTCTTAAGAAAAGCACACTTAAACTCAACAAAAAAGCAGTTTTAATTATAATACTAACAAGAGCTTAGAATATAATGTTTTCTATTGGCTTATAAATGAATGCATACGATACTGTGTGCCAGGGGGCGAGGGCGAAAGAGTCAATGTAAGTTTCTTTGTGAATTAAAGTCTTCGTATTGCATGGCCTGACTCCCTCGGCACTGCAACGGAAAAGATCACTCTCTCCTCTCTCGAGTCTTCTAAAATGTCAGAAGGGCGCGTGAGTGGCCGTGGCATTCGAAAGAGCGCGAATGCAGGGGGGGTGAGAGGGGGCGAGAAGGGTGGGGCGAGAGGGGGAGGGGCTAGGAGGCGTTTAGGCGCTCGAGGGACGTGGAGAGAGGGTGTGGAGGTCGCTATTTTCTCGGAAAACAAACCGTGCGCGAGGCCCGTTTGAAACTCCCGTTTGTCAGTTTATTGACCGCGGTGGTGTTCACTGAATTCAAGACGTGTAGACGCCCTTGACTCTCTCTTTCAATTTCAAAGCATCCCAAGAACGATGCTGAATACACCAACAACAATGCAAAAACCTTCACTTTTAGATTTCTCATTACGATTCCTTCACATTCGCCATAATTTACACTTAAGGTGTACATATTATCCTAACATCCCATGCCAAACGCTCGGGTGATGGGTGGCTGACCCGGTGTGACAGAGATGACGATGATGCGCAGCTTTGAAACCATGGTCGTGCAATTTTAAATCTTTTTGTGTGGGATGGCAACGTTTTTTTTTCCTACCCTCATCACGAAGGCATTACACCTAGTTCAGCCTGAAACTGTTAAGTTAAGATGCATTAGATTTGTTCTTCTTTGTGTAAATTATTTTTCGTAAAAATTGTAATTATCAGAAAGACAATTCTAATCGACTGGTCGTCTTAGTTCCTTATTCATTTCATTGACGACACTGCGGGCAAGTCACGGCCATTCGTGATATGATCACAAATCATCAATTCTTCATTCGATTGCCCTACTCAGATCGACGGATTGATTGCCCATGATGCCTATGCAGCAGTGGAGCGTGGAATACGACCCGTCCAACAATCACACCCCGGATTTATTTACTGCCATAAGTATTGCCTAAGTCGAAGAAATAAGTTTAAGTAGCTGCCATTCACGACGGTTTGTCGCCCACGAGTTGAAATGATGGAAGGCCTTATTCAATTTGAATAATTTAAAAAAACCATTTCCATTATGAAAAACCGAGCAATTATTGAGTTTTGTGGAAACAGAAGTATAACATCCGACAACATTTATTTCGCCAGATTCATTTCATTTCAGATCAATTTCATCATCTGGAAATATCTGAATTTGAAGTGGCTCATTTGAGTAAAGCAGTAGCAACGGAGAGAGGGAGAGTTTGTTTGTGGAGTGATTTTCACGGCGTGTCGGCGGCTGCAATGGACAAAGATACACCAAGTGAATTCAAAGAAAAAAAATAATAGCGGGTCTCAGGTGTCCAGTGAACTTCGTCTATTTGCTTGCAGTAGTAGTAGTAGTTTTGAGGGGAGGCGACCGACAGCTAAGGTCATTTGCGCCATAGGGGATGGATAGGAAAGGATGAAGGGTGGAGAGAAACCCGGCGTCGGCATTAGCCTACTCTTTACGAAAGGCGCCAAGGGGTCCACAGTTTAACGTCCCATCCGACGGACGGCGTACTCACTCAAAGTGCCCTCCACAAAGCACCTCAAGTAGGGATCGAGATACCTCTGAAAAATTTCAACACCGCCGGGATTTGAACCCGCGCCCTCAGGGTGGGAAGCCAGTACGTTAGCCCCCGCACCATCTCGATCCCCCTATTTGCTTGCGATGATGCAGCAATGTAAAGGGAAATATCCAGTCGTGAAGACAGGGAATCATTATCCTACGGCCTAAATGTAATTCAAAAGTGGTGCGAGATATGGGAGCTAGAATTAAATTTGAATAAATGTGTTTGTATAAATTTTGGGAGGATGTGTATTTTACCCTAAAACACACAATCCTGGGAACCAACATTGCACACTTGGAATCGATAGAACACTTGGGTGTTACGATAACTGAGGATATGTCCTGGGGAAAACACATTCGTGAAATTTGCGGAATAGGAAATAAAGAGTTCATAAAAAGGATGTTTGGGAATTCCATCGAGTGGGTCGGGGAGTGGTGCCATTTCACGTTAGTTGGGCTCTATCGTGAGTGTGCTGCAAGTGTACGGTGGGATCCTCATGAAGTGGGCTTAATTTTGGAACTAGAACGAGTGCAACGTACAGCAGCAGCTAGGTTTGTGAAAAGTTGTTAGGAACAAGGTAGCAGTATCGCCACAACACTATTGGAAGAATTAAGGTGGGAGCCACTAGTTGGCCATAGGCTTCAATACAGGCTGCCTTTAATGCATACATTCGTGGTAGATTACTTCCGCGGATGTTAAAGACATATGACAGGCCCCCACTTACTATCGTATATCACATCCCAACGTAGAATCACGAAGGTAGATGTAGAACGGATGGATTTAAAATGTAGCGTTTTTCCCTCGAACCATTAGAAATCATAATAGTTATGGCAGCAATCACGTAGAAGATAATTAGAATTGGTAGCGTATATATTTGTCTTTTTTTGATCACACTTTGTATAATAAAACATTGAATTAGAGAGGTGTACGTGTATTAATCAACGATTTAAAATATTTTAAGTATAAGTTTCTAATCACTAATCGGAGAGATGAATCCGCGATAAACGCGTTTCCGCCCGAAGATGAACAATCTGAGAGAATGAATCTCAATCCAATCAATCAAAAACCAATCAATTGCTGAGAAAGAAAATCAATTCTCTTATTAGGTGAACTAATGAGAGAAGAGAGGCAAATGAAAAGAGAACGTTAATCGAATGGCAATAGAGTGACGGGTGCGCAGATTCCGAGGGATTCCTGCGGGTGGATGAAGATGGTCCAGGGCCGGCCGGCAATGACAGAGCTGTCGAGTGCCATAAATGAACTTACATTATGCGTCTAAAGTCTGTGACTGAATCTAATTACACAATTATGACTGAATTTCCGTGCGCTTACTTACTTTAGAGGTGTAATGGATTCTGCATTACGGCGTGCGATATATTGAGAGCTAAATCCTTGAGTTGGGCCAGAAGCAATTTAGTAGCTAAATCCTGCGCAATGGATGAACAAAAGTATTGAATAAAATTCCCGTTGGACTGAGTACCAAACCGTCATGCCTTCCCTGAAATCATGGGACAACAGCACCCGAAATTAATATAAAACACTTTCAGAAGCCATTGCGTATATTTATTTGTTCTGCGTACATTTGCAAACCAAGGACTGTGTGAAACAAACTGTCGATTCAAAATAATGAAAGTAGGTATCATTTGTTTACACCTCCAGCCTCAGAAAAACAACCCTCATTTGCGTTATGAACCCAAGGTTGAGATGTTTCCATTGCCTCGCATTTTTGAGGCTCATTAAAAAAAATCGCATGGCCAGCAGCGCGATTCCGAATTGAAGTGTCGAGTAAGACCTTCTCCCGAGGTCCCTGCTTCCCCTGCCCACCCTCTCATCATTCCCTCGCCTCTCCCATGGCGTTGCGTCGTCAGCCGGCCCTGTTTCCGCCCCTCGCCCCGTCCGGCCACGCGTGCCCATCCCCACCACCGATCGCCCCCTCCCCCTCGTGCCCTGCGATGCACTTCGCTCGCCCCGCGTAAACCGCGGGGCAAATCGAACAGAGGTCAAGGTCAAGCGTGCTACGGCTCGAAAAACCCGGCTCTGAAATGGGGCAACAGCCATCAACACTCGGCGTGCTCGGTGCGTACTCATCTCTAATCTGTCCAACAACCGCTCCTTGGCGACAGCCCTTCTGAGCAGGGGCGGGCCACCCACCAGGGCCCGGCAATAATCCACTGGGACGCCCTCGCGACTTAGCATAATGAGGTTATATAATAATAAGGCCATCAACTTCGTTATCATATCACAAGCACCTGCTTTTTATTTTCACGAAGGAGTTCACAATGGTTTCAACATTTACCTCATCCATATTCCCCCGAGAACTCGCCTAGGGAACTCCGTTGTCAATGTCATCATTTCATGTGAGCAATTATTAAATGGAGGACCCATAGAAAAATGAGATGGAATTAAATCTTAGTACTCTCATAATGATGGTAAATTTTTAAGAAATCCAACTTAGCAATACCAAGAAAAAATATAAGTCAAATATAAAAATGAGTCGTGGCAATTGCGAGTGGCGCCGAGTGCCGTGTCTGAGCGGAGGTCGTTCCCGGCGCGAAATCCTTGAGCAGGAGGCATCAGGTGGGAGGAGGCAGAGTGAGAGAATGAGGGACGTGGATAGTCAGGACGATGCTGAGTGGGTGGAGAATTAAAAGAGAAGAGGTGGAGAGAGGATATATGATAGTCCCATCCGAGGCGATGTTGGAGCGGCAGTTACAACGGCGGAGAGTGGTGCGATGCAACCGGAAGGCCATCTGCAAGCCACCGCCGGAGTTGATAGGTGGTTGGGGCTAATGCCTTGTGGAAATCCATTTGCAAAGCACGAAGGAAGAGTCAAAGAGACTTAGCGCTCCCGCAGGAAAGAATTGATTACTCTCGACTAGTTTCGTGACACTGTAGCATCGTCATCTGGGTTTTGCTACAGATGATGCTGTAGTGGAGCGAAGCTAGTCGAGAGTAATCAATTCTCTCCTGTCTCTTCGATTCTTTCTTCGTGCTTCCCGCCGCTCAAGTGTGGAAGGGGATGACTGCAATCAAGAGCATGGGTCACTAAAGAAGCTGCATTTAACTTTGAGTACAATAAATGTGTACACTAAATAAAAGAAAGCCGAAAGCACCTGCCCTGATCGGATGGGTCTTTCCTTTGTATGTATTTCATTAACTTCCTGAACTTTCACCTGCGCTAAACTCTCATCCGGTGTGTTCGTGTACTCTGCTGAAAAATAAACCGTTGTTTCAATTTTTTTAATTTTTTACTTAGGTATTTTAAAGTTAAGCTGTTCCCTTAAGCTGCACATTTGAATTTTTTGAGTTCAGTGAACCAGCGCTAATTTACGGTAAAAATATGGAAAAAAATATTTAGGATGGCATTTCAATCCACATAACAGAGAAAATAACAATCAATATGAATTGTATCACAGTGTTTTATTTCATTTTCGCTAATCAAATGAAAATTATTATGGCTCTCACGTCCAAAAGTGTAAAAGGAAAAATAAAGAAAAATCCATTAAACAGCCTCGACCTATGGTGGTCTTAACACTGGAATGACACGGTTAGATAGGTTTCCACGTAAAGAAAGATTTGGATAGGAATGGTAACTATGGGGTAGGAACCATGGAAACTCAGCCAAGGAGAGCATTTGAAGGCGTTTGAGCGGTGGATGTGATGACAATGGAAAGAAAATACCCTTTGACCCAGGGTCCGTATTCACCGCACTCGGCGGTGTCCATCCCACTTGGCCCCATTTGGCAGTCCCATTCAATCATCCAGCTTGGCTTGAGCAAAGCAAAGCCGAACGAGAAACGCTGATCTGTTGTTTCCCATCGCCTCGGGTTTCCGGCAATCAGGGCCGCCGCGGCGAGAGGGAGGGTTGGGGGCGGGGTCAGGGGGGGCTGGTTGGAAAGGCGTGGGTGTGGAACGGAAAGCCGAAAGGAAAGGAGGGAGGACTTCAGAAAAGAAAGCAGAGGACGCTGTTGTTTTAATGAGCAAGGGAAAACCCTGCATTACTGCAATGATCTTTGAGTGGTCCAAAGGTTAAACACCGCGGGGGCTACCATTCGTTTCAATCAATTTCGTTGCATATATATATATATATATATATATATATATATATATATATAACGTCTATATTTTTACTCTTGTGATCCGTTCGATTCTGCCTTCCCCACCTCTATTGTGTTCGTCCTTTATGTGTGTGTTCCTATCCCTTTTCCTTATATCTGTTTCTGTATATATGAGTATTTATTCGCCGTTTGGCGGGATTTCGTGTTTGAATATATATATATATATATATATATATATATATATATATATATATATATATATATATATGCTTTGGTAGAGGTAACGGAAGTGCCGAATAGTACAATACACAGTAACACAAAATATAGAAACACAAAAAAAGAACACTCACAAGTTATTTCTTGATATTTCGACGGAAACAATCCGTCTTCATCTGAAGATATAGAAGTAATGACTCAAAAGAACACTCACAAGTTATTTCTTGATATTTCGACGGAAATAGAAGTAATGACTCAGTCATTACTTCTATATCTTCAGATGAAGACGGATTGTTTCCGTCGAAATATCAAGAAATAACTTGTGAGTGTTCTTTTTTTGTGTTTCTATATTTTGTGTTACTGTGTATTGTACTATATATATATATATATATATATATATATATATATATATATATATATATATATATATATACGTATAAATAGTTAACAAGCTGTCAATATTATAGAAGTTGGTCTGTAATGACTGGGATCCTCCTTATATCGGAGCTTTATAATTAAATTTATCACTTGTATCCTTTCAGAATTGATGTTATCCAGAAATCATTTGGTTGCACTTGCAAAATTGGTCTGATTTTACCGCGGAGGAACGAGAGATGAATGAAGCGCATGGGCGCCAATATAAGAACGAGCGAGCTCAGACATTGAAAAAATAGGTATCAAACGAAGATTCTAAATGCCTCGGACGCAATCCATCATTCGGCAGGTTAGATGATCTACGTAGGACATGAAGCTAAGGAAGACAAGTAGAGCACCTTATGCATACCATGGTGGACTTGATTTGGCGAGCGAGACCACGTCGGCGTAACCGAACGCCACGTGAAGAAGGGAGCGGTGGAGAGGAGAGGGCTGAGCCCCCGGAAGCGAAGGGGAGAACCAATGTTGGCGAAGGGGAGAAGGAGCGAACATGGGACGAGTGCGATGAATGGGGTGGGGGGAGAGAATGGCGGCCCCCGAGACGGGCAACCTACTTACGTAGGAAGGGGAGGGGGTGGGCGTGGAGAGGTGCCATTTCGATATCCTGCTTCATTCCGAGATACGCCAATCGTCGGACGAGCATCTCGCAGGAATCAACAACGGATAGCGAGAACTCGGCTTTCGACTGCTCGCCTCGAAGCAGCCTTCAGAAAGAGTCCTGAGAATTCATTTATTTATCAGCCATATGCTATTTGGCATTTAATATGCAATAATAAAGTCAGGCAAAAATTTATAAATTGCTATATATGTACATTTTCATGAAAATATTGATGAATTGATTTATCTAATGATGAAAAACGTATTAATAAACCTTTCTTACGAGTTATATGTCAGGTTATGCAGAGAAATACATTGACTAATAAAAAAGAATTTGTTTAAATGTATATTAACTCGTACATATTTGAAATGGTATCCTTAAATACATGTAAAGAGAAATATTCGCAGTAAATACAGCAGTAAGTGTTTTTATTCCAAATATGCAATCAAATGCGAATAATGCATATCCCACGGGAAAGGTCATGCCGCTCGACGGAGAAAGGGGCAGAAATCGCTAAGAGAAACAGAAATTCAAAAATTTACAATGAATAACGGAGTTTTAAAAAGGAGCACCAATAGCCGGTGCTATATAAATGACCTCTAATTTATTTGCCTAGAGCAGAAAACATACCCTCTGATTTCAGAATCGAGCGAGCGTATTCTTATGGAAAAAAATAATTGACAAATTCGGTTGAGCAAAATGTTTCTCGCAATAGGAAGATGCAGCAAGGCTAGGTCAATAGAGATATTAATAACAATGGCGTAGAGGACGTGCACATTTTTTAAGTATGAAGAAATGAATTATGCGCAAAAAATGTGAACTCTGCGCAGTGTGGCAAACGTCAGACGTATATCCAGAAAACGTATAATCTTTGGCTAATCAAGTGTGTACTGATGCCTAATGTTTTTCCTCTCTTAAATTGTTACATTAGGAAAGTATATCCGATAACCTTGCTAACCGTGAGTTAAAGCTGCCTCTCGGGGGAGAAAAACGTCGCCATAGCGAGGTGGAGAGATGCAGGTCATCTGTAAAGAATCGGGATGGCGATGAGGAAAGGACCAGGGAAGGGTTCGGTGTGTCGCAAAGCGGGAATGGAGAGAGGGGGGGAAGGGGGAGAGGGGAGGGAGGGGTAGGCGTGGCAGCATGCAGGGGGCCCAGCCCCCCCGGAATGTCAACCGATAGAGGTGGATGAGTTAGGCAAGTATATTCTGAATGTTCAAGGAGGGCGAAGAGCCGATTGCCAACGAGAGGATTCGCAAGAGAGCGGCCATCCCACACTTCTTCGGATGAATCAACGTGAAGTGGTGGGCGATGCGGAAAGGAAATATTTAATCGCTCGTGTGCTCATGGGGATGCTGCCGCCATTTGAGTGATTGCTCGTGAACTCGTGACCCCATTCCATCACCGTTTTAAGCCAAGTCATGAAGTACGCATTAGCGTTGTATTTTGGAGTTCTGGGAGGCCTCATAATTTAATTAGTCGTTCTTGATTACAACTCAGTCACTGAGGCACCAACAGCATCTATGAACATAAATTAATTTGCTTTCTACTGCGCAGGGATTGAATACTCTCCCGGCCGGCAGGGCTTCCAGAGGCGATCATTGCAACGGGACACGCGACTCACCCTGAGGACGGGAACATTCGCGGTGAGGAGAAAATAGCGTCGCCATCCGAGAGTATGCCAACATTGAAGGTTTAATGAATGGAAAATGAATCCTGTTTTAGGTAATATTTGGAATGCTGCTCTAAAAATTGGTAGCATTAAGGTTTAGATTCTCTGTAAGGATTACTGGTACTTTTGAATTCAAAAATATGCATGCACTGCCATAGAATGGGAGTAGTTGTGAACGGAAAGGCCAATGAACAACGGAAATGTACGATTTGATATTCGTTCAAATTAATTTCAATCTACAGCGTTAAATCTAAGAGTGGTCTCGATTTGGTGTGATCGCTGAAAGCATTCTCACCTTCAGTTCGCCTCTCAAAATGTGTCCTTCGTCACACCCGCAGGGTAGAATAAATTGCGCCTCTTCCCCCTCAAATGAAAATTAAAATGAAAGGCAAAGCAAAGTATTACAATTTGGATAGCTCTGTTATGCGACAATTCAATAGAGCTTTCATTTTATGCTGAAATCACGGATATTTTAGAAGAATGTTACTTCTGGTAAAAAACACCAAATGAATCATACATTTTGTGCTAATGGCGCTGAGCAGTTGTCTCGGTTTCTTTCCCAGAGTCGAATTCAAGGATTCATTTTTATGCGGTCATCCCTTCGATGCCGTGACCTTAATTTTGAACTTTCCCTTTTCACCCTGGAATATAAATATTTGGGCCCCGAGGTAATAATTGAAAAATCAAATGATGATGGGGGATCGGGATGGTGAGGTGGCTGACGTTCTGGCTTCCCACAGAGAGGGCCCGGATTCGTGGAGATGGCAGATCGTTTTCAATGGTATCCGGATCCCTGCTTGAGGTGCTTCGCGGAGAGCACTTTGAGGAAGCTCGTCGCCATCCGTCGGATGGGACGTTAAACTGCCGACCCCTTGGCTCCTTTCCATAAGAGAGGGCTAATGCCGACGCCGGGTTTCTCTCCATCATTTCTCTTCCTCGTCCATCAATCCCTAATGGTGCATCAGTTGTCGGTTGCCTCCCCTTAAACTACTGCTACCACTTAAATGATACCGAAGATAATTTGCAAACGCTCAACTTCACTGTTTTGGTATTTCATGATTTTGGATTTTAAAAGATTCTTTTATAAATATCTCCAAAAAACATCCATCAGCAAATTAAAAATTAACGAAGTGAATTATTTTCAATGATATCAATACAAAAGTGGAGGTATCAACAGAATTAGCCAGAGTTTCCCGTTCAAAATGCTGAAGGAGGCGTTAAAAGAGGCGAGTGCGCCCTCGGGGCATTTCAAATGTCAAGGCGTGGACATCTCTCGAGCTTCCCGCAGAACTTTCGATCGATGTGATGGATTCGCGGTCACAGTCACGCTCGCCTTGCAGTGCGAAGCGAAGGGAAGAAAGGATCCAGCCATTAATCAAAGGCTTAGAGGGAGATTTCCATGAGAAAAGAAAAGCGACTTGGAGACGTTGTCAAGGTGCGGTGGTTAAATGGTGCACTTGCCGTGTCCCCCCGAGTCGTGCTGCGAATGCCCGATGAGGGAATCCCGGCGCAGAGGGTAGGGGGCAGAGGAAAAGAACTTTTATCGTTTGGGAAAGTCCGAAGTGCTTTCTTTATAATCCCTCGCCAGCTAAATGATTGATTATTCTCGAAAACTCTTCATTGCCCCCAAGACGGGATGTTCTTCCGACCAGCCGCCTCGTTTTGCTCTTAGGTGGCCCCTCAAAATCAAAGAGGAGAGAATTTAAATGACGTCAAAGAGGGAATGAGAGAGAACATCCGCTTTTGAGGTCACACATTCCGCAAAGGTCACTTCCTCTATTCCCGACTCTACTCTTGTCAAGCCCTCCGACGCCATTTTCCGTCCACATACCCTCGAGGGAAAGCACAACAGGGTAAGGTTCTTCACTCTCTCAGGTTATCAGTGGCCTGACAAAGTGGCGTAAAATAGATAGAGAAAATAGAAGTATGTTGCTCAAGTACAAATGTTTGCTCAAGTGTAATCATTCCATTGTTTAGGGACATGGAAAGTGGACGCGTTTGAGTTGCAAACTATACAATTTACTTTATTTCATCTTTCTAAGAAACTGCGGGAGATGCCGCAACAGTCGTTACGGAGTCATCCGCTATGCAACAATTTCAAAATGTAAAAATCATTCGCCTTGACCGGGATTCGAACGCGGATTCCTCAATGTCCGGTTGAGTGCTTTAGCCACTTAAGCTATGGTTCAATTTAGTTTTATTCGGTCGAGTATGTTACACTGCTAGTGTTTACATTGTGCACACTGTCAGCTTACAGATTATGGTTACAGAATATTTTTTTTCGCATTATGGTTACACACTTACATAGACATACATTCATATACATTGCATAAAACAATTGTGACCATGAACAATACTGTGGAAGGAAATAATGAAGGCAGGGGTCACAAAATATAGAAGGAAATATTTGGATTAGCAACGGAACATTAGATTTGGTTCGAATTATTGATAGCTCTGAAGCACAGGTATTCAGAAAAACAACTTTTTAACCACGGACGAAGTGTGTCCGGTACCGGGGGCAGCCACATCCGTTCCACCAATGCTTGCATGCCTTTAGCGGAATGTTTATTCGCGGTTCTCAACTGTGTGAATTCCACGATTAGGGTGGTCATTATGACGGATTTGAGGCTCGGAAAGAGCCGAAAGTTCAAGGTGATCAGATTCATGTCGGTAATGGCACCACCACCGAACACGTCCCAGGTTTTATAGATCTTTTTTAGAGCTTCCCATTCTCTGATTTGATCGTTGCATCCAAGGATGAGATGCGCGACGTTGTCTATTCAACCGCATGACGGGCGAATTGGCTAGCTGTAGGTGATGCCTCACTTCCCTCGCCATGACTGTGTTCGCGATTAGGTTAAACATTCCACTATGTGGAAATATTCCACTTTCCAAGAAATCGTTCTTTTTGATGTATTTTGTTGCTGCTCGGTAAGCGCTCTGACATACAGGGTCTTGACCCGAATTGCTTCTCCATCTCGCAGGAGAGAAGCGACTTTTTTCGTTTCATCAAATGCTCTCCGGTGGCATTCGTCGCGCGCGAGTGCCTTGCGCCACGCGTCGTCACCGCCGAAGATGCGCAGGCTAAGCTTCGCGTAGACCACCTTCGCCTTTAGAGCTGTATCGGTTAAATTGAGACCACCCTGCTCAAACGGGCCATAGCGCTGGTTTCGGGACACTTGCTTTACGTAGCCATTCCAGATCATTTGGTTGGGCACTCATATAAAGTATGCATTGTATTTAGCGGGTAAGGGCCATAGATGGGCCACATACCATATCCTTGGGAAGACAATCGGGTCGAGGAGGCGGACGCGGGTCACGATCGGGAGGGAAGGGAGTGAAAGCTTTCTAACTCTCCATTTTACATGATGGTCAATAATTCCCGTTTCGCTCAATCGTGGGAGCCAACTCCCTCTCCCACCAGATCCCCAAGATTTTGAGCGAGGGCGCTTCTGACCAACCGATGGAGGTCGAGGGCCGGTCGCCCTTCAGCAGCAAAAACCCTGATTTCCGGTTATTGAGGAAGATACCACCCTGCTCATATGACGTTAATATGTCGTGGGCTACAGCCATGTGGGACGGGTCGTCTACGAAGAGCGTTATGCCGTCAGCGTATGCGACGCCCAGGCAGACGGCGCCGTGACGGCGTACCCCGATTCCACTGTTCTGTTGTCGTCTGAGTATGGGGTCTAAGGCAAGGGCGAACAGCAGCACTGACAGTGGGCAGCCCTGCAGATTGGAGTTACTGACGGGGATGGGCGGCGGGGTGGCATTGTTTATCCTAATTATAGAGTATGTTCCGTTATATATCGTTGATACGGCACGAATGAAGTACTCGGGGAAGGCTATCGTCTTAACACGGTGAGAATCCATTTGATCCGGACCAGGTCAAATGCTTTCTCAAGATCGATAGCCAGCAGTGATAAAAAATGATCGCCATACAAGGGCGCGGAAAAAATAATGTCGTGAATTAAAAGTGCTGCATCGAAAATGTTTCGCGTTTTCGACACGGCGTACTGGGATGGAGAGAGGACGATGTCGGCAGCAGCCGTCATTCTATATCGTAGGACGTGCGCCAATATTTTATAATCTGCGTTTAAAAGGGCGATTGGCCTGAAGTCGTTGAACGACTTTGGCCGCGTCTTCTTTGGTATAAGCGTTATCACGGCGGTCCTCTGACTTGCAGTCAGAGAGCCGCTAGCTAAAATTCAGTTAAAAAGGTGGTTGAAAATAGGTTTTAAAACATCCCAGTACGCTAAATAAAATTCAAAGGGTAGGCCGGCGCCACATCCTTACGCAGGAGCTCTTCCAGCGCTCGGCGGTAGAAGGAGATGGTGTAATTTTTTTCCCTACGCCACTCAAAAGTTTGCCTTTTGATGTGGGTGGCAATGCGGTGTTTGAAAACCTCATCCCACCATACAGCGAGGTCTGCACCGGGACGGAGTGCCGCGATCAGTTCACACACCCGGGTGCGGATAGAATCACGACGAGTCGCGTCCTCCAACACGCGGAGGTCCATGCGCCACACGGAGCCACAGCTGGGATTGTTGACGTCGACAAGGTTTTACTCGTACCTGTGTCAACTTCCGCGGCCGGTGATACTTTCTTGAGTTTCCGTGATACCGTAATCGCCTTTGATGAAGGGGGACAGTCGCAATCGGATACTTCCTCCCCCGCTGTCACCCGTGATTCTCGGGGAGTTGGAAGCCCGTGAAGCAAAGATTGCGGGGAGAGCGCGTCGTTGGCGTGGCCAGAGAAAGGAAGGACGCAGGATGATGCGTCCTTTTTGACGGGGTCACGGAGATAGGGGCGGATACACACACAGGACCACCCTAGGGGTGGTCCTGAGTGTGTATCCGAGCTGGTAGTGACCGCAGCTTGATCGATGTTCGAAATCAGCACTGCAGTGTCGTCCGTCCTCTTCTTCTTCGGATCCCTTTCTTCCGTTGACGACTTTCGCTCCCTCTGAAATTTCTCTCCAAGTGGAGGGGGATGCGGGGGTTTGGCGGGAACAGCTGGGGGCGCACCCTCGATGAGTATCAGGGACCGCGCCCTCTCCTCCACAGCCATCTCGGGCTCATCTATCTCCTCGGCGGTGTTCGGGTTGGAGGCCAAAAACATCGCCTCCACATAGCTCTTCCCTCCCTGGTTCCGAGGGCAGGTCTTGCGCTCGTGGCCTTCTTGGTTGCAACGGGCGCAGGTGCGGCGCTGACCCTCGTAGATGATGATGGCCAGGTTGCCGCCGATGTGGAGATACGAGGGGATATTTCTTTCGACCGTCATCCGCACCACTATCGTACCTGTCAACACGCGCGCCATTTTGTCGCCCTCCCACCTGTTCTCCCACGAGCGATGGATTTTTCCAAAACGTTGAAGCTCGCCTGTTATATCTTCCAATGGGGTCTCCACGGGGAGACATAGAACCCTGACATTACAAGGGCTACCGGAGGTCTCGTCAATGGTAATCGTCGTCCTCGGATCATTTTGGGATGGAAACGGTAGTTTTCGTGGGATATTATCTAGAATCCTCTTCATAGTAGCTTCAGTTGCCAACTTCAGGAATACCAAATGGCGGTTATATCCAAATTGGATCGCCACAATCTCTTCGGGTGTGAGGCCCAGCGACTGTAGTGTAAAGAGGTGGACCTCCAACGGAGCAGGGGCCTTCGCCTTCTCATCAACTTGCAAGGCGAGCGTGTTCACGCGACGTACGACCATTTTGAGACAAATCAAATGGAGCACGCCAGCGCGGAAAAAAAAGAGCGCACCGAAAGCACACCAAGAAAGAAAAAAAACTCCCCGCTACACGCACCCGGCGGTAGCAAATAGAAAAAGAGCCCAAGCTCTACACCAGGAGTCAAGGTTAGTCTTGATCCAGTAAACAAAACGAAAGCACGGCCTTCCCGGCGGAAGAAGTCGAGAGTCAAACTGCACGCTTCTTGATGAACTAGGCGGTCAACCGCCGCTCGAAACAAAACACGATCGGAGCCTCGATTTCCGAGAGAGTCCGGCAGTGCCGCTCTCCAAACCCCGGCGGCCGAAGCCTCGGACGCCGGCGAATTTTAGACACTCGGTGAACACAGGCACGTCCTGCTATCAAGGCGTCCTTTTAAACTCTGAAATTTAGGGGGGTTTAAAGGAACAAGATGTTCTGACGAAATACCGTACATGCAATGTCGCAGGCATTCGTAGTCGTGCGCGGCGCGTCACAGTCCAAAAGGTTAAAGCCAACTTTTAACCACTTGGACTTTTTATACCTCGACAAATTCCAAAGAAACTGTGCGCGAGATGTCGCATCTCCCGCAGTCTCCTGCGACTATTTCACCTTTATTGAACACCATGTCATTAGGATGTTTCTCTTGCCTATGAACTTCTTTATGTCAAATACCAAGATACGTAATACCTTACGTTCACCTGATATTTCAAGAATGGCACATTTTTCACGCGGCAGCATTGAATTAGATACCTAATACACACTTTGTAATCCACCATTTGAAAAAGTTTAATTTCATCGACTTACAAGCGAGTTGTGAGCCATAATGCCATTGAATAATTTCATGACCCAGTGATTCAAGTAGCACAGCATATATTTATAGAGAATAGAATTTTGTAAGCGCCCCTAAATTATTAGTCGAAGGGAGAACTAGTAAAAGAATTCGATATACATTTTCAAAGATTGAGCATGGCTATTAGTGTTTGCATATGTTTAACTCTTAACCGTTATCAACTAGAATATATTTCTCATACATATCAAGCCTGGGAATGCATCTGAGCGTATGAAATCCCAGCAACAAATCGTTAAGAGATATAATTTTCGGCCTAAAATTTACTCTAAAGCAAAATAATATCACGACAATATAATGGAAGAGTATTTATTGTAATTTATTATTTTTTTATATTTCAGTTCAGAGAAACACCATTGGTTTATCTGGATTTATATAAAAATGTCTTTCGCTGCCATGGATACAGCTGGAATAAACCGCAACCAACTCAAAGCAGTTGTAATTTTCAGGTGTTCGCTTTTATTTATGAATAAATAGATCTATAAAAATCACGGAAACAATAGAGACCCTTGATTGAGCCCCGCACATACTCAGAAAGTGGTCTGCTATTCTACTGTTCCGCTTCTTTTTCGCTTCTGTTTGCATGGAACGGTTATATACATGTCGTACAGTTGTAATTTTCAGGTGTTCGCTTTTATTTATGAATAAATAGATCTATAAAAATCACGGAAACAATAGAGACCCTTGATTGAGCCCCGCACATACTCAGAAAGTGGTCTGCTATTCTACTGTTCCGCTTCTTTTTCGCTTCTGTTTGCATGGAACGGTTATATACATGTCCGAGCCCCAGCCCCAATGCCCTCATGGTCGGAAAGATCTCGACTATTGCATCTTCCTCCCAACCCTGCACTGGCTAAGTGCCATTCTACCACCCGGACATGCGCCAGCATCCCTTCTCATATTACTCCCTCGCCTCCGCTCATTTTTACGCTTTTTCACCAATATCGCTCAATTGAACTTATTTTCCATACCCACACCGTAACACTTCATACCGTGAATCAATATTGCCGCGTTTTCAAACAATGATGTTTGCAAACGGGAAAATTGGTTTTTCCAGTCAGAATTTTTTTACAACGCTTCAGGCCACAAAACATCCCGGTAGGGCGTTGAAGGAGTGAAGGAATATGCAGCGATGAATAAATTACTGAGACAGCATTGCATTGTGTAAAATACATTTAAAGTTGTAACTTTGACGTCAAATACATGATTTTTCAAATCCACCTGCTTAAACTAAATATGTTTATTAGTGCATAGTTTGTTATGATCCCCGTAGCGTACGCAGGGAGCTGCAATTTTCCCCGCCGCAATTCCGCATTAATTGGCTTACGATGGAGCACCAAGTCAGAGCAATTTCATCGAAGCCATTCTACAAAGCTTGTTCTAGAAGTCTCAAAGTTTCTTCTACGAATATGCCTTCAGTTATGATTCAGGAAGTCAAATCTTCGATTGCAATCGACAACGGCATAAGCCTTCAGTGCATTCAGTGTAAAAACAGCAATGGCGACTTAAAACTTAGGCCACTATATCCGGCTCATTTCTGAATATTTTACGCTCATCGTGGCCTCCTGCCGTTTCTCTCGGCATCTCTAGAACGCATTGTATGTCTGTCATATACCTGTATGTACAGTGGATGTATCCATGGCACAATTTGGCATGTGTGCGTTTCCGTAAGTAGATGCTCCTTTTCCGGGAAATACGGCGACGAACATATTTATGATAGAAGTATTGCCATAGAGGGAAATAATTCTACACTTCAATAAACTAGAAGTGAACCACAAATATTTTATTTAATTATTTCAAAATTCTCGTGTTAATAACCGTAAGAGTAGGTCTTTTCCATGTTTAATAATGCCTTCATTTGAAAACCTTATAAAATCCAACCTTTTATAGTTGATGGAATGTTTTGGCATCGGCCTCAATATTGTTGCATTATGAATGTTACCTTTAATACGCCACTACTTTTAGCTAAAAAATTAAAGCATGGCATAATGGATAAAACGATACTAATAATTATTTCACAACTCCACTGCTCTTAGTTCGTATATTCGTAACTACCACGAATCCAAATACGTAATTACCGGTATATCTTTCCTGTAAATAGCATAATTTCACATCAAACATTCAAAGCCTAAGAAGACTATACATAAATTATATTTTATCAGTGGAATGAATGCGATCTGCAGGGCGCAAAGGGCTCCCGAGGGAACTAACTCCAGCTCTTCTCTCTTACTAAACTCGCTCCCTGCCGCCACAGAATATTTTTTAGTGTTACCTTCCCGGGGATGGTTGCACAATTTCGACAACGCAAGACATTTCCATGCATGTTTAATGAATGACTCCTCCGTGAACAGTGATGAATTCACGAAAATGCCATCGTTAGATATGCATTGAATATTTAAGGTCTCCGGGGTGAATGCACATCTAGCCTGAAGAGTAAGGGACGAGTTCTTGGCAACAAACACAATCTTCGTGAATTTCAAGTTATTTTGAACAGAAGCTCATTTCGACTCCTTTACCCGAAATTCTTGATTTGGGATAACTTTCCGTCACACAGAGGTTCGTCCTAAATGGCTTTCATTTCACCAAGAAGAAAAATACGGTCATTACAATGCAGCAAATTCGGAGCGTAAGAATCATTCACCTCGACCAGGATTCGAACCCGGATCCCTTGATATCCAGCCGATTGCTGGGGCCAGTTAAGCTATCGAGGCGTCGTCGCACACCTAGAGATTTTGGGAGCCTTAGAGTGACAAGATGTTGCGACGAAGCACCGTCCATGTAATGTCACTGGCATCCGCAGTCGTGCGCGATGCGCCACAGCCCACGAGGTTAAAGCCAACTGTTTAACTATAGTGCTGTTTTACCTTTGACAAATTCAATGCAACTGCGGGGAATGCCGTGACATTAACTTTCAATGGAGTCATCCGCTAAATGTGCATTACAATGCAACTATTTCAGAGTGCAAAAATCCTATTTTTTTATACTCCGTAATTGCTGCATCGCGTTCTCCCGCAGTTTCTTGGAAAAAAATGTTTCCCCAAATGAAGCAACCCGGTAGTGCCAACTCGCTGCACGCCTCGTCGCCGTCCGCATCCATTCCCACACCCGCACTCCACCCCCTCCCTCCCCCCGTTGCGCAGCCACACCCCCCTCCCCCAACCGCACCCAAAGAGTCTCCGTCGGCGGCACCCCTTCACATGCTCTTGCGGCGGAAAGTCAACCGCGGGGGCAAAACCCCTCCCCCTCGCCCCTCCACGCCCCCCCCGGCCAGTCCCGGCGGCGCCCCCTTCTTGACAGTGCGGGCCTCCCCCAAGGGGTGCTCCTCCGTCGGGGGCATCGATTCTAGGAAGAATCACACCCCCTCCCTCCCCTCGTCCAAATATAGTGGGGCAGGATTTGGGGGAGGGAGGTCGGCTCTCGGGCGAGAGAGACGGCGCTGGAGGCGGCCTGGAACAGTGGACTAATGCGATCCAACGGTCCCTCCAGGTGAACATCTCGCCCGATAGCGGGCAAGGATAAAGTCAAACGGAGAAATTGCGGTCAGTGTCGAGGGTCTAAAGGAGGAGACGGAAGCCCTGCATTGAAATGTCCCTCCGCCCCGCCCCCTGTGGCCACGGCGAAAACATTTGCGACACAATGGAAAGGCACTCTCAACCTCCCGCTTTCAAAGAGGTCACTCATCATTCATTCATCTCCACACGAAAGCGCACTCTCGGATCAGGTATGGTGGCCCAGAGCCTGCATCGAATAGGCCCCTCGCTGAGGGCCCCGCATCGAATACGCCCTTCGCTGAGGGCCCGTCGCTCGCCGTGCTCCACTTCCAGTGAATGACCTCCGACGGACGAGAAACATGCCGCTCGTTCTTATAATGAATACCATTTTGCTTCTATGGTAGTTGAACTCAATTTTATGGGGAATTAACTTGGATCATAATTCCAATAGTTTTTAAGTTCCATGAGGGAAATGTCAGGGAGGAGTATGGGAGATGGCGCGGGAGCAGGAGGGGTCGGGGACGGAGGAGGGCGCCTGTGGTTATCGGCGGTGCGGTTATGTGGTATTCTCCCTCGCGCGCACGCTTGATTCCATGTCTCCAGCTATTCTCGTTAAATGAAGGAAAAGGGTACAAAAAACTTTTCAGCCGATGGAGTATTCTAGGATTCTCAATGATTTTAATTTCATCACTTAATGAAATCAATTGTCGGAGCCTTGCGCCTCCATGTTGGATGGATGGACGTTTGGCAAATAATTTCTTGGTATTGTAGTAGCAAGTATACACGCTGAGCAAGTATTTAATATGCTTGAAACATATTAAATTACTCAAATTTCGGAAATGCAGTTCTTGCATGTATTGCAACTGGAAGCTAATTTACTTCCACAAGTGTAGTAATTTTCGCAGAAGAGGATATTTCATTGAAAATTCTTTCCTTCCTGAAATACAGCTGGAAAATTCTCTGATTGGCGAACCACAAATATTATTTCTCGTAATGCGAAAGAAAATTTAAAAATACACTTTCTGTGAGTGCATTCATATTAAATTCCTTTCTTATATAAACGACATATGTAAATGTATTAATTCCGAAAAAATATCTGATATTTATAACAATTTACCGTAGAACAGCCAGAAGCTTTAGGTATCATCCGAGAAAAAGCTACATTGAGATAAACTGCTCACAAAAAGTTCACACAACGCTGTTTAAAAATAAGTAGACTACTACATGTGCAAAAATATACAAATTCTTTGCACGTAAGAATCAAATTAAGTTTAACTCTATTGGCTAAACAAATAACTAATCTTTGATAAACTGCAAAAGTTTTTCCTTGGAGTGAGCTTGTTCTCCAAACTCAATGCTAATAAATTATACAGTTGTTGACCAAATGCGAAAATATATTTTAAAGAAAGTTGTTCTCGTTTTAAAAAGTATAAATGTCTCAGTGGAAGCAGTTTCTTTTCATTTCTCATATAAGGGAGGATATGAGCGCTCATATTGATTATATTCATCAATAACTCTTATTAATCCTTTATGGAAAGTATTGACAGGCTTAATTGCATAGATGATTCGTATAAAAAGTATCGGGAAAAGTTTCATAAAAATACATTTATTTCAGGGAATACAAGACTGTCTCAAAATTCTTCAAAGTACATCCCTTCGAAACCCTTTTTTGCCAGTGGCTTTTTTTACGACTCGAAAGCTCCCTGGTAGGAGAATTCCGGAAGGTCATTAAGGGTACGCGTGCAATCTTCTTTTATGGCACTTAGGGTCTCATGGTGGTGTTCTTTGAGGGAGGATTTCGCTTTTATAGGGAATAGATGGTGGTACCAATTTGAGTTGGGGTTGGGGAATCGTCACGATGCCATTTTTCGTGAGGTTGTCAGTTATCTTAGAGTAGGTGTGGTTGGGTGCCTTCGGGACGTGTTTAGCGCAGTGCACACCATTATCACTGAAAATCTGGCGATGCAAAAGATATGCGCTCAACTCGTCCCTAACTAAGGCCTTGACGGATAACCCAGAGCAGATTCAACCGCCTGCTCGCAAAGACCTTCTGCAGCGGCATCACGTCGATTCGCTAACCCCATTAATGTCCCGAATCGGCATCATAAGACCAAATATTAATGTAATTGAATAAATCCATATTAAAAAATTTACACCTATTTCCAAAGCATTTTTAAAGACTGACAGCAACAAAGTTGCTCTTTAATTTTAAATGTTTAAGTGAATGCTTCTTTGCACGGGGTTAATAACACTATCTTTTATGTGAAACGAAAGCTCTCTATCTATCTTAAAAGCAAACTATCTTTTATCTAAATGTGAAAGTGAACTCACAATTCGAGAGATTAAAATGGCAAAAGTGAGTTGGAATGGGAACGATGATGTTAGAAATGAATTTAAAATAAGTAGAATCCCATGTGCACGAGAGAATTTACGAACTGGAAGTTTATCAAATAAGAAAATCATGTCCTTCAGAATCACTGGTTCGCAATAAAAGGATACAGTTTTAGTTGTGGCGGTGTAGGGGTTGCTAAAAAATCAGAATTGCGCGCGCCATGCTTCATGCTTGCAGAACCAAAAGCTTCAAAAGAATAAGCATTGAATTCACCGGCGAAGAATACAAAGCCATTTCTTATTTCGTCGTCCACTTTAAATTGCAAATCTTCAATTCCATTTGATTTCTCTCAAACCTAGCTCTTTAAATACCTTCCATTGTCTTTTTCAATTAAAATTACGAAGCTGATTAAGAAATCAACCGTTTGCGGATTCTCTCAAATGTCTTTATCTACGTTCATCCTATGAGTGCATGCAACTGCAAGAAGCAAATTCCTTTGCTGGCGCCTAGACGAGTATTTTGTGATCAAATATTGTTTTTCCTTTTCTCTGTTCCTCAGTAATTTATCATTCATATTTTCGAAACTACCAATTGGTTTCTAACGGCATTCATGTATTTAGACATTTTCCGACTATTTTTGATGAATTGAGTGGCTATGCCGAATTCATTTAAAATACATCTTCGTAAACTGATGCCTACTGAATATCTTCCTCGCATTCCTTTAATTTATCACAACTAGTTTTAGTTTGGAACGCAGCATGTTATTTCCTCATTTTTCTGAATTCATTTAATCGTGTTCACTCTGGAAAAAAAAATAGCAGATGGTGCAAATTTATCGTTGACTTTATAAAATCGTTTCCTCGATTATTATTATTCCGTTTAAAATACAATTCATAATGAGAAACATTTCAGAAATCAGTTTCATTTAAATGGATCACAATTTTTCATAACTCAATAATCGTAGGCTAAAAATATAAAGACCTTGAATTCAAAAAAAATAATTCAAAGATAATTCTTAAAAAGTAAACATTTTGCTAACCTATGATTACTGTATTTGTAAACTTTAACAAAATATCATCGAAAATATTTTTAATCGCAGCCAAAACTAAAAACTTTACAGCTTCGGTGTGTCGTTCGCCCAAGTCAAGGCTGTGACAGCCTCCTTTCATGACTTTCGCACGAACATTTTTCCCGCAAGTAACAAGACAAGCGGGTGGTTGGTTTCGGAGAATGGGGGTGGAGAGGGGTGAGTTGAAGAGATAGAGATCGCATTGCATAAAATTGAGCAGGAGAGGGGGCGAGGGGGTGAAAGTGGGGGGGGGGGGGGGTGAGACCGGTTTTAATGCTGGGGAAATGGCGCCGCGATGTTTGAATTCACAGAGTGGACGAGGTCATGTTCACTGGGCGCCGATGAATCACCGTTGTGAGGCTGATTAAAGCCGAAGAGATCACGCACCACAGGGGGACGACACCCCCGTAGAGCGCGAGGGAATGAGATGGGCATGAGAGCGAAAGCGGAAGGAGTGGCACTCCTCAAACGACGGAGACAAAACTTCATGTCTGGTGTGACGGACTCTCGAAGGCAGAAATGGCGATTCGAAACACTCTTCCAATACGAAGCCGCGTCAGAGGAAAGAACACTTTCCCTCGGCCATTACACGCGGGTCGCAGCCAAGCGGAACCAAGTGTGGTGGCATGGCCCAGAGTCATTAGGATCGTATAAAATATCTGATTATACGATTTACTCGTATTTTGGACTAGCGTCACTAATTCAGAACAGGGGGGGGGGAGATGCTGTGTGAGAAAGGAGCCGCCTCCTCTCGGGGATGCCTTCGAAGACACTGAGCGCAGGTATGCCACCAGCGACAAAATTAGCAAAGAGATTAATACGTGGACTATACACATCATCAGCCAAGCCAGCTGGTTGTTTAATCATTTTCCAAAGTGTTGTTGGGATGCGAATGAGCACGATGACTGCAATCGAGTGTTGCCATTTGAATGGAAGAGGTAACCTCTGCTTGCATCGATGAATCGCCGTCAGGAAACTGACCGTGGCTACAACGTCGAATGGCACAAAATATTCGGAGCAACACTAAACCAAGTCATATCGAAGCATACCTGTAGACAATGAGAAATGATTGCTTTTCCGCGAAATGTCCGTAAACATGCATACATATTCACTAATGCATCCACCTCCCTGCTGCACCTCTGAGTACTCTTCGTTCAATGAACGATTAAACTCCTTCCCCATTCACCGTACAAAAAGCATTCTAGAATGTTTATGGATTCATTTAACGCTGGGGTCAACTCTATATTTAACCTATTTAACCTGGACTAAGTTTTCAGAATGCAAATGGCATGTGAAACGGAAGGACTATTGTCCAACAGCATTTGTATGTATATATATATATATATATATATATATATATATATATATATATATATATATATATATATATATATATATATATATAATGTATAACACTTAGCACTAGTGGACACAGACAAAAACAGGCAGTTCTGTCCCTCTCTTCCTTGATAAAGGTGGCAACGACCACCGAAAATTCGAAAAATAGTGAGTCTCTTTTTTGTGTGTTTCTGTGTTTTTGTCTGTGTCCACTAGTGCTAAGTGTTATACATTATTATTCACGTCCGTGAGACTTTATATATATATATATATATATATATATATATATATATATATATATATATATACATGTATAATGGAATCCCCAGGGAAAGACAGGGAGATTGAGATTGAGTGACATACAATTGTAAATGTGCGGCGGATGTTTTCAACTGTGGGGAGAGGCCAAAGTTGTTCCGAGCGTTCCTCATTGGTTGGGAGGGCTAAATTAGAGAGAGAGAGAGAGAGAGAGAGGGAGGGAGGGAGGGAGGGAGAGGGGGGTGGAGGGAGCGTGTGTTTCCCGGGCTCTGGAGACCCGACCGACACGAGGCCGCGTCGTCATTACTGAGGGCGGCGATATGCCTTCGGGACCAGACATACAACTCTCACCCGCTCATTTTGAAAACGAGTCGCACAAAGTCACTGAAATAATGAAACATTCATTATTGCTCTTCATACATGAATTATTTGCCAAAACCTTCACAAAGGGAACTATTTTTTCCCGCGCTAAGCGTAGGGCGTAGAGCACACAAGTTTCATGCTATCATCAAACAGGACAAGACTTCTATGGATCCTTGCTCGCTAACACTCAAAACGCTTCTTAATAAGGATCAAAAATAAATCTTTGCCGCGTTAATAGATACAAAATGAGCTCGATGTGCAAGCATTACTATACTCCAAATATTCAATTGTTCCAGGGTCAACTTTGTGGCAATTCATGTTTATTAAATGAAGAATATCTTTCCATAAAGGACAGTGGGAAGATAAATGGCATTCTTCATTTAATTAACTATTCCACTTTAGTGCAAATAATGCCCATTCACTTCCATTTCGTTGTCTCACTTCCTCTGCACATTCTGCCCTTCCAACGAATGGACCGCGTGCGCTCCATCTCTGCGGTGCCGTCCCTAACGTATCCATGACTCTCAACTGCGGGAAATTCCAAATCCCGCAGGAATTTGGAATTTCTGGTAGGTGGAGCTGCAGGTGCCCAGAGTGCCTTGCCCGGGAATCGAACCCGGGACCCTCCGGTCAGCAGTCCAACGCTCTACCCACTGGACTACCGCGACCCGCTATATATATATATATATATATATATATATATATATATATATATAGATATAGATATATATTCACACACAAACATATGTGGTTCGCGGTAGTCCATAGGGTAGAGCGTTGACCTATTGATCAGAGGTTCGATTCCCAGGCAAGGCACTCTGGACACAGCTCCACCCAAGCAATGTGATTTTGTCGGGTATCACACGCCGTATAGGGCTTAGTACTGGGTGAACTCTTGGTTCATCTTTTTCATCATTCACGAAGAAAATTTATAAATATTGTGTCTGCTATAACTAAAAGCAAGTTGATGTTATTAAGTTTAAGTGCATATAATGTCATGAATACAATTTTCAAACGATATCACCGCCCTTTTCGTAACACTTGGCAGTTTCGAAAATATAGAAGTTGAAAAAGGCATCAAGGAAGCCACTGTCAACATTAGCAGATTAAGCATTATGTGCACGGGGCAGCAATGCGGCGACATAAAGTGCCCTTTCACGCGCCTCCATACATCGCCAAAGTTGATTGGGAGCCTCGATTAGGCGGGGCCCAGAGGATTGATTCACTCCTCTTCTTCATTGGGCCAACGTTTTCGGAGAGACTCATTTCTTGGAAGTCCTCGTGGCGAGTCAACAGCAACTAGCGCCAGCAGAGATTCGTGAGGCAGCTTTGCGTGGGGGAGAAGAAGAGGGAGGCGACGGAGGGGGGGTTGGGGGGCTTGGGAGTCAGGGATGGCATGGACGTTTGCCAACGGAGGAGGTACAAAATCAGAAAGGGTGGTGATAAGAAAGCCCCCCTGCCACCGCCGGGGGGGGGCAAGGAACGGGGGCATGGGGTCAAGGCGGATGGGGTCGAAAGTGCCGGGAGGAATGGAATCGATCGACCGTGCCATTCCTATCCCCGGCCCCTATTGGCGGATACCGCGCCTCGACACATGCACGGCCCTGTCTCAAAAGGGGCAATTCCCAAGAGTCATCAGCTAATCGGACGCGCGAAGCGTCTCCTTTGCTTTTTTGCCACGAAATCTGCAGGCAGGTATCGCAATCAGTCCTTTTTCTTGTGAATTTTGAAGGCATCTTATTTAAAAAAGACTTGGCAAATTGTTATAGCATGCTGTTCATCTGTGAAGCAACCATCTATTTTAGAGATATTTTTCTCATCTATTTCACAAGGAGAACGCTTTTCCTCGGATGAAAAAATCGCCTGTGTTTTCTTCAAATTTCCGCCACATTAAAAGTAATAACACATGCGGATTGTATATTTCCTTTTGTTGAATCGTCCTTATTAAATAGCTCCATAGAACTGGCACCTAATGTCAACGGCATGAGTCAGCCATGGCATTCAATTTGTTAAATATCCCGGTATCATATTCATAATATAAACTGAGTGTTATTTTGATAATAAGATGAATATCATATTCAATATTCAAACCATAATCCACTCGATTTAGAAATATTACGCCGCAAATGATGGAGCATGGTTAATAGCATTTTGTTATTGTTTTTTGGTCGTCTGACGTTTAAGGTTGGACAACTACATACGTGCCTAGCGAAAAAAGCCTGATATTTGATACTACAGACACATCAATCCCGCCACCCAACGTCCCTGCTATCCATTCCCTACTCTTCAGGAACGCTTCTTCACAGTATGACCCTAATATTTTGACCATTTTGCTATAAAACCCTTGGGGGTACATACGCTATTCTACCTACTCTAGGGTTTTCTCTCCTATTTCAACATTAACCTTAGCCTTTTCCTTCCTCTAAAACCGCATAACCTCTGTTTAATTAGCATTTATTCGTATTATATATCTATCGCATTAAAATAACAATGCATTCAGCAATGATTACAAGGCCGCGGGTGACTAACAAAAAAAGAATTAGTAATCAGCAAACATAACTGTTTTCAAGAATTTCCATGCAACTTTTCATTCCTACCTCCAGTTCTTCCCATGCCTCTTTAATCATTTCCTCTACATACAGGTTGAATAGCAACGGTGACAATGGGCAACCCTGCCTCAAACCTCTTCCTAACACTGCCCATCCGGACTCCCCATTCCCCACTCGCACCTGAGCAGTCTGAGACATGCACAGGTTGCGGATTAGCCTCCTATCCCTCCAATCTAATCCTATTTTCTACAGAATACTCATTAGTTTTTCCCAATTCACTCTATCAAACGCTTTATCGAAATCTACGAAACGGGCAAATACACCCATGGTTGTGTTATATATTCCTCTCGATTAGTGATCTCATTACTGCAATGGCATCACGCGTACCTTACCCATTCCTCAACTCAAACTGGTCATCCCCTGAGTAATCATTTGCCCTACTCTCTATACTTTAGTTTATGATCCTGAGAACAACTTTAGCTGCGTGGGATATCAAACTTTTTGTCCTGTAGTCCTCACATGATTTAGCCTTCACCTTTTTCGGAATAAGAATTAAAACTGATCTCACAAAGTCTTCCGGCCAGATTCCTTTTTCATATATTCTACGAATTAGTCCATAGAAACTATTCGTAAGCCTTTAAATGGTTCTGAGGGAATTTTATCTACCCCAGCTGATAGCACCCGAATAAAGGCTATCACTCCTCAGAAACCATCACATTGGTAAACTATGAAAAATAATCTTATCCTTTCAATAAGTTGTTAATGTTTGCTTTGCGTAAATATTTCTAAGGAAAGAGATGATGTGCCTTGAGCCACGAAAATTCTTTGGGTAGTATTTGCAAAGCATTTTGCTGGTAAGAGTGCCGATTTGATTAAATGAAAACTATGGTTTGACTCTGTTAATTCGTCGCCAAAAGTTGGCGCGGCTTTGATGCTCGCGAAGCAGACGAATGGAATGATGAAACTCAATCGATACATCTTTCCTTGATTGAATTGTTTAGTTAAGTAGTTAAATGTGGGCTTTAATCCATCTGCCCCGCAATTTCCTGCCAACTACTGATCCTCGTGTCCTTTTTCACGTTATTGCTCTGATTTTTTAGCTCACGAAGAAATAAGTGACAATTTTCAGTTTGACGGAATTGCGAAATACTCAAAATTTTAAAAGAAAAAGCGAGACAAAAGAATCGCCGAGAGCCGAAACCAACTAGGTTGGCATGCGAAATATTTTCGTTGATGTTAAATCTTTTCAAACAATTTACAGCTGGCTTTTCAATGCGCGAGGCTCCAAGATTAAATGCAATGTAGGGATGAGGACAAGGAAATCAGAAAATATAATGGTTTTATGAAGATATCAATAAAGATATTTGACGGCAGTGACGAGGGGGTGGAAAGTACTCGGTCGAAGTCGGAAATGGGAGAAAGGAGCAACAATCAAGCATTATTACACTCAACGTTTAACCTCTACGAATATTTTCTTTGCATCTTTCCACGGTGTAATTTCTCTCCTCTTTCAGCTGTTGGTTACACTGATTAGACCCCTTCTTCTGCAGGTATCAACTGCTCCCTCTTCCTCCGCTCTATCATTTATCATCCCCCCGCCCTCCTGCCCCCCATTCTCTCTCCATCTCCCATCCCTCCCTTCTCCTACCACTGCGTCCATCTCCACCATGGCTCATCCCATGCCTCCTTTTCCTGCAGCATTCATTTCTTCTCTTATATCATTCAAGCTGTACGTCGATCGCCTGTCTGCATCTACGTACGCTTGGAACTCCACTAGATGGGTCGGACTGCTTCCGTCTCGACCGATTCAGTATCCTGCCCTGTATTAGCTAGGATGTTGTAAAACGTGGTTAGTGTAAAACTTAGTAGCGTGTCCAAAATAGTAGAGGAGCTAGGCTGGGAATCACTCACGGAGCGAAGGTTACATTTCAGATCACTTGCATTCATTGGAAGGACGTCTCTTTAGCAGTGATGATGTTGAAAATGTATTATTACCGCCATCGTTCTACGGTGGGAGAGATTATGCCAATAAAATTAGAGAGATCAAGTGTAGGATAGATAGATTTAAGGGGCCATTTTTTCCACGAACGATAGGGGATCAGAATAACATTGTCCGACCGTGGTATATACGGTTCAAAATTAGTCTGGTCTGCGTTAACCCCCAGCCACACGCCCCAGTTTGCTTGCAGGGTGCTAAAATATCCCAAAATAAATCACTGCCCTCCTCCCCAGTCCCCTATTTGGTATAATGGTCACTCCACTTTGGCCTCCGCCCCCTCTAACTATAAATTATTCAGTAACCACCATCAAGTTCTCTCTAACGACCGCCCTAGTTATGCTCCTTTCTTCCCTATGTCGTATCCCACACAAATCAGACAAATAACCCTGTTCTCCATCAATCTCTCAATGCTCGCCAGCTTCCCTGGTCTCGCTATTTTCCTAACATTCCGTGCACTCTACGTAACCGCCGTGGCCCTCTCCTGGATCGCCTTTTCCTCAACGCTTCGCTCAGCTGACAGGAGGTGTTGCTGGAAACGTGTGAATACACGAATGGAAACTGTTACCGCGATAAAAAAATACCCCCTATTTCATGATGAGAAAATTAAATCTGTATCATTTGAAAAATTATACGTGCGCGCGGATCAATTGACTTTCAGACGCCCAATTCCAATATTAATTAATTGTGTAATCTATTCCATCTGAGTCACTGCGTTAAAACTTTTGCGGGGCGGCGGACGCGATTCTGTATCCATTAATTCTAACAGCATGTCATTTCGTAACGTGCACACGGCTCGGATTCCAAAATATTACAATAGTCAGAAAGCGGGCAGAGCAAGCACTAAAATTCAATCGCTGTGAACGAGTCGACACGTGACCCGAGGAGTCGAGCCTCAGTGTGCAGCCCTCCTGCGAGTGGCGGAGGAAGTTCGGGGCGAAGTTCCTGCGACGGCAGAAGGTCGATTCATGAGAGGGGCCCGCGGCTGTGATAAGGGGAAAGATGTAGGGGGGTGCAAAGGTGGGGGAGGAATGGTGTGCCACTCGCGAGGGGTGAAATGGAAAGACGACTAATTGGAACAACGCTGATGAGTACGTGGCCCACGGCGGGAAACTTGACAAGTTCTCCGGGGCAAACCTTTCGACAAACGGGCATCTGAACGTGACATCCCTATAGAAGGGGAGGTTTCCACGCGATTGGTGTAAGGAAACGCTGAAATAAAATCAGAGCACAAAACATTCCACAACATGCGATCTTTGCTTTGCTTGGTGAGCTGCTTAAAGTCATCGGGAGTTGTGTCTGGTTCATGGACCTACCGTGGATGTGAGTCAAGGAAAGATTAGCCGATAGGGCCGAGACTTCAAAAATGGCCGAAAAATGCGCATTCCAGTATTCAATCCGATGAAATCATTCAACAAGTGGACAGCGAAGTGATCGACGATTGAAAATAATTGCTCTAGCTGATAAATTTCCTTTTTACAAGAAACTGCGGCAGGTGGCGCGACAGTAACTTTTTGACGGAGTCTTCCGCTAATATGCATTACAATGCAACAACTTTAGAGTGTAAAAATCATTCGCTTTGACCGAGAATCGAACCCGGATCCCTGAATGTCCGGTCGAGCGAGTATTTCAGCCACTTAAGCTATGAAGGCGTCCTCTCACACACAGAGGTTTTAGGAGCTTTAAAGTAACAAGATGTTGTAACGAAACAGTGCATACAATGTCACAGGCATTCGTAGTCGTGCGCGACGCGCCACAGTCCACGAGGTTAAAGCCAACTTTTAAACTAGAGTGGTGTTTTACCTTTGACAAATTCCATGAAACTGCGAGAGATGCCGCAGAAGTAACTTTTAACGGAGTCATCCGCTAAATGGGAATTACACGACTCTCGTACCCCCTGCCTTGCACCTTGCGACCGTTTCTACTTCAAGCTCTTGAAGCAGCGACTTGGTGGACAACTGTTTGAAGACCGCCGTCGTCAACTGGTTCTATTCCCGAGCGGCGAACTTCTATGCTGAGCGGGATCGAAGAAGCTGGAGTAGTGGTGAGAAAAGTGCTTAGGAAAGAACGGCGATTTTGAAGAAAAATGTTAGGAGTAAGTTTCTAAGAAACTAAAACCATCACCAAAAACGTTTACCGACGGATGAATTTTTTGGGACTCAACAGGCGAAACTTAAAACGTAAAGTATTAGAGACCAGTCAAGTTTTTAATTAGTGATGACTATTAATTAATGATAGGACAAATACATCGAATTGACGGCTTTATCTGAGATTAGAAAAGAGGCCTAAATATTCTCTTTAGTGAGGTTTTTACGTAAACCGTTGAGAATATACCTTTCCAAGATTAAAAAGTGCCTGGATGGAACATTAAAAAATTGAAGAAGGGTATCCCGATGGCGAATGAGGTAACATGAAATGAGATCAAATGGGAAGATTGTCATAATTACGAACGAGAAGAAATTAATGACGATGCGAAATGTGTAGATGAGTGAGAGGACGGAAGATAATTATGAGCGGAAGCATGACGGCGCGTAGCTCAGGACCGTTCATTTCGTCCTCTTCGGAGCCCCCGACCCTCACGCTACAGCCTCTTGAGGAGAGCCAGCATTGCGGGACCCCGACAGTTTAAGGTTTAATTAAGAGATTCGCTCAATCCTCGTAGCTTGGGCCGTGCTGGAATGGAAGAGGGGAGAGAAAAGGCAAAAAAGCAGGGAAAAGTGACTAGGGGGAAAGAAGAGAGACGGAGGGAGGGGAAGGGCCTAAATGAAACTGCCAGGCGTGGCGTTCTCCTGGCAATATCAAAGCCGTTCTTGAGTCTGCTTGTTAGCGGTGCTCCGCCTTTCCATCTTCAATAGTTAAAGCAAACTTTGCTGCTATTTCAGGATGAGATTGGCATTCGGAATTAACGTCCTGTAATGAACACCGAATAAACTGCACCGGTAGCGGGCTATGAATATGGGGGTTAACGAGGCTATTGGCCCGCCACCATGGCATGGTATGTGTTGTCCGTCGATCTGCCATCTTCTGCTTTAAACAAATAATTTTGTGGAAAGAAATAACTTATAATACGAAGATATATAAGAAATAATTTGTATTCTCAGTATGTTTGATGCCAAAAATATGGCTCTGTATGCTGTTAGGCCGAGCGTCATACAGTGAGCCATCGATAAGTAGAATTAGTTGACATTTTTACTGTAAATACATTTACCTTTAGTATTAACGTGGTATAATGCGGCATCAAATTTTTATGACTAAAAAAAAGTATAAAATCTCTCAAGAGGCGCCGAAAATTCAAAGTAATCCATGTTTTCCCAGGAAGCACATTACTGCGCACTGCAATGAAGTGCAGCGAGAGAAGAGCATTAAACAGAGATCCCCTATAGATCTGCCCACTGCCACGATAGGCCGAGACGTAAGTTACCTGCTTGACATCCCCCAATGTCGATGATTCAAGAGGCATGGGAAGAACTGGAGGTAGGAATGACAGTTGGTGGGGAATTCCTAAAATCAGTTAGGTTTACTGATGGTCAAGCTCTAATTTGCTAGTCAGCCAAGGGGTTGCGAGCATTGCTGAGTGAATTGGAAACTCAGTGTGATAAATATATAATGAGAACAAATATTGATAAAACAAAGGCTATGCGATTTTCCAGGAAGAAAAAGCCTAGCTAAATATTAAAATAAGAGGGCGAAATATAGAGTAGGTAGAACAGTTCACGTATCTCGGAAGTGTTTTGGACCAACACGGCCAAAGTAGTAAGGACGTAAGGAGAAGAATTGCGCTAGGCAAAGAGACTTTCACAAGGAGGAGGGAGTTGATGACGGGGACGTTGAGTAAGGATGTTAAGAAAAGACTCGTCAAAACTTTAATTTGGAGCGTAGCTATGTACGGCGCGGAAACGTGGTCATTGAACCGGGAGGATAGACGTAGACTGGAGGCTTTTGAAATGCGGGTGTGGAGAAGAATGGAGAAGGTGAAATAGACAGAGAAAAAAACAAACGAGGAAGTATAAGGAAATGGTGGGCGAAGAAAGGGGTTTGTTGGGAGAAATACTATGGACAAATACTACGTCTGGTCACCCTACGAAGCACTGACCTTAATACCCCGTTGAAAAACCGGGAAAAACATCTCAAATGTCAGCAACACAGCCCAAACCCTCTCCGTCCACGCGGTGCACCCAAGGCCCCGGGGACACACGTGTCCCCTCGGAACGGGCTATGGGGTGGGGGTGCGGTGGGAGTGGGAATGGAGGTCGCCAGGGGAGGGTTGGGTAACGGAGGCCGATCGAATGAGGGGGGGAGGCGGGCCTGGCGGGAATGTGTAAGCACATCTAATGCGCCTTTTTCCATCTCTCGGAATACAGGAAGCCCTGGCATCACGCTTCGAATTATATTTTCGCGATCCCAAGCACAACCTTGGAAAAATTATTCTAGTCCTCGTCTGCGGCCGGAAATATATATACTCTAATATTTAATCCCCAAGGTCCATTCTCCACCTAAACTCCATTTGAGCGAATCGATGTCGGTACAGTTAAGCTATTCCGCGATAGAACACGTCTATTTCCAGTGAGAAATATGCAACGAAGTGTACATATTTTAAGGTCGTATTTGACCTTGAGGTCATGCACAATTAGCCGTCCATATTTATGCACGGTCCAACACCGTGGGCATCGTCGGCCTCACCATTTCCTCCTCTTCCTCCCCTCGATAGCCCTCCAACGGCGACCAAATTGGACGACACGCTCAAGAATGCCCCCATCAAATATTCCTGATATATCACAGACACGACGCATTGTAATCGTCTCCAAAATTTCCGAATAGTGCCGCAAGTTGCCTTAAATATTTGTACGCTTGCCGCCGCTAATGCCCGAGTGCCATCGTGAGGGTTAACCAAATTCATGGAGTCATAGGCAAGGAGAACGAGGAGTCAAATTTGGTCTCGGACAAAAGGTCAAGTCACTTCACAGCATTGTCTTAAAACAGCATTCATGTAATGAAATAGTCACCGCTCTTTTCCGTGATGCATGAGGCAAGCATTTTATTCTAAATCGACCTCCCCCAAGGCTTTCAAAGGGACCAATTACGCTTCGAAAACTAGAAAAGCATTGTACAATTCAGAACCGACAGGGTTCCATCCACCTGTTTTCCACACCATTAGGCATGAGCACAAACGCCAAAATGTTAGATTGCAGGAATCATTCTCAGGCACCTGAGCCCAGATCCCCTTGAATCTCGGCGGGAAGGATTTCTGCCGCGTGAAGTGCTCTTCAGAATCGTGTTCGCCAGCGGCTGACTCCGCCATTGTAATTCTTTCCGAATTTGCTGCAATGTTTTGGGACGCCTGAGTAAGCCAGCCCCAAGGAAAGTCGTGGAAATTTAGGGAAACTTGAAGGAAATGGGACGAGATGCATGGAAAAGTTATGCAACAGATTAATCTAACGGAAAGGTGTCGTTTAAAGAATCAAAATAAAAACAGAAAGTAGACGGAGCCGCTAGGTTTACAAAGGAGAATGTTCGGCGAAGGTCGATTCCTCCCACAAATGCGTTTCTCGCATCTCGTGTATACCATGGATTCGACGCGCGAAACACGAGAGCTTCCCGATCTTGAGATACCTTTCAAGCGATATCATCAAAAAGCACATTTCATTGAACTTCATAAATCACATTCGCTGGAAATTCGAAAAAATAAATATGTATAATGAAAAGATTTTCATTTTACCGCTAATTTTCACCCAATGGTGGATCATGGCGCGCTTTGCATAGCAACTTTCTACAACTAAATCCATAACCTCATTTTCTGTGATTAAAGTCTTCTAATGCTTCTTGTATCTTATATACGTTTATTATTGAATAATTGTATGTCGTGAGGGAGAGAGATGACTGGGAAAGAGAGAGTGGAGAAGACAAGCTTTAATCTGATTTATTTTAGAGTTAAAAAGCCCACACTATGTTTATTCTATCTTCAGTAAATCCCAGGAAGAGCAATTATTTGGCTTCATATCTGCCTAACGCTCTTCTAAACTTTACCAAGATTTAAATCGCGTCACCTTAAAGTGACTTAGTCACTTTTTAGTAACGATGGCACTTTGCAATTCCGTGGCTTACTGTCACCATTCCTTCAATTCGTCACTTTTTCTCCTTCCTCCAGCCTTTCTCTGCTCCCTCAAGCCGTTCTGCCGTGACGGCTGGTATCGGGACGCCACTTCAGAGTCGCGGGTCGAGCCCGTGCTCGTGTCGTCACCAATCGCGCCCTCAGCCTCCCCTAAGATAACGTTTTGTTTCCGGTGCGCATTGCTTTCATATTTATTCACGTTTTCCCACCACCGCTCGCATCAGTTTCTGCATAAACTGGAATAGGTGTCAGCTCATATACAGCAAAGGTGCTCTTAAGGGGTAGCCTACGCACATAATGCAGTAATTGCTGCGCTTGACGAAAAGTAAGTATTTGAATGTTTGTGATAATTTCCATCTCTCCCATTTTATCCCTGCGATTGAATCTATTCTTGCACATATTTTGGTGCCATAACAATTCCCTCAGAGCTGCAAGAAAACTCGAATATCCTCCGACTTTCCAACAGCCCAAGTCGTGCCTTTCCTCTTCAACAACCAAGAAGGAAGTTATGCTGCCGCAACCTGTACTTGCCGCGTGAAATAAATGTGGTCTAACTAAATCTTAGTAATTCATTCACTCAGCCATTACATTTCCCTGCAACTCGTCTTCAAAAACCTAGGTTTTGCAAGACTATAACCCGCGTGTTCTTCTAACGCGTGTTTACCACAAGAAAGGTTTAATATTAATGTAGCACCCAAATATTTCACCTGCTATGAAATGCTTAACTTGATTTTATCTAATTTATAATTTATGCATTGTTTATCTTTTATTTCATCACAAAGACCTCTGTGTGCTGCGCACGTTCACTCTAATTTCACCCCGCTCCTCGCATCGCCCCGATGTCTCCGCCGCTTGAGTAGCACGCAATCCTGCGGTCCCCTTATTTCTCTGATAATCACTCCGTCGTCTGAAAAACATCTAAGCATTCTTCAGCTTAGGTTGTTAATATTTGTCGAGAAGAGAACGGGCACCGAAAACACTTCTCTCTGGCATTCTGCAAGTTTTTTTTCTGCTTATGACGAACTGAACAAGTCGACGACTATTTTTTGTTTCTGGTTAGATAAAAAGTCACTGATTCGGTGAAGTCAATATTTCGTTTGAACTATTACGTCGTATTTTGCGTCGGCATTTTTCGTGAGGCTTACTCAAAATTTTTTATTAAGCATCTACTTGGGTATTTTCTTCCTCTGATTTCAGGATATCAGTAATGAAAAGACTCACTGAATTTCAAAAGCTGTGTTTTTCCTAAAATAATGCTGATTACAGCTTAAAACTTTCCTACTGTCGTAAAGAGCCGTAATATTGCTAACAATGATGCGTTACAGGGTATCATGTTAAACGTTTCGATCTTTAGTCGTCTGGATCCTGCCAATCGCCTCACGGGGTTTGCACCCACGAGGCATTCAACCTTCTCCTTTCTTCACTGACACAATTCATTTTCGGCAGATTAAATTCGTCCACGAACTCAAAATCACTATAGCTATGCTTAATGTGGTTATTTTGCCGTCGACTTTCTTAGAGAGCATCATTGTTGGAGCCAGCTGGTCCGCAGAATGGGCATACTAATAAACTCCGCCTCTTGCAATCCTTGGCGTAAGACGAAATTCTTTCTATACCGTTGTCGTCGAATTTATGACTAGTACAACTAAGTTGTAAGTTGACTGTGATCAATACTCCTCCACCAATTATTCTCTTAGGTCCGTCTTTTATATTCAGCATGGAAGCTTTTGGAATCACCTCGCTCTCAGCATCATCTTCCGCGCCACTTGGCCATTCCAGATGGTCATTCAAACATGCCTACTTTTAAAGATTTGTTGCATATCCGATTTTTTAATTTTTTATGGTTTAGTAATTGAATGCGATTATATATGCTATGTTCAACATTACTTGTTCGTAGGGCGGTGAAATGAAATTGCGCACATCACGGACATCGTATATATTTTCTCTTTGAAAGCTGTATCTATTTTGAATGGTGCAATGTGATTTTCGTTACTTAAAATTTCCCCCCAAGAGGGCTCTCGCTCTGAATTACCAACTGCGCTTAGCTCGTTCGTGTATCCCGGGCGCTACATGCGGTGGCCACGCTTCTTCCGTATTATATAAACCTCGCGAACGATTTACTGGCTCTTGACACGATGAAAGAACAAACCGAAGGTCAATAAATTCCACTCCAAATACGTCTGAAAAAAAATCAAATCCATTCTGGAACCCTCTCATCTCAACGGCTCCAAATCATGCAAGCACGGTCGTCTTCTGGCGAACCGTCGCATAAAAGCTTCCCTGGCAAAGACATGAATAATCGCGGGAGTCCTCTCCAGGAAATTAAAATGGGAATAAGGCAAGCGAAAATCAGAAGCAGGTCCTACTTCTACAAAATGTCGATAGCAAGAGAGAGATAAATTATATAAAGATCATATAAATTACAAAATAAAAAACTTACAAAATCAGGAAATCCAGACGATATTGTGTGGAAACGAAACACTTCTATGAAATCACGATGAAAATTCCACAAATAATCATTTTTAGTATTACTAAAAATGAAAGTTATTTGGGAATTCGCCCATTTTTTGCGATGTCTTAGTAAGAGATGAAATTGTTGGCTGCCTCTAAAAGGAGGCAAAATGCTAATCGATTTCCTGACAAAAACTGAAGTGTACATATTATTTTTATAATGCAGGTATTTTATTGGCATTCATCTACGAAAGATGTAAATAGTACTAAATTTTTATTTGTCCTCTCAATGACTATGCCCTGCCATAGTTCATCCTATATCATTTACTTCTACTACTAGGGATACTCGTCTGATTGTTGTTCTTCTTTTTGTGTAGCCCGAGGACTCTATTTTACGGAAGTACACTGAGAAGAACTACTGGATATGTGAATGATGGATTTTTTCTACTCATGAGGTTCAATTTCTATGCAAATGAAGTTTATAGTAAAAATTCATTGATTCAAGTTGCAAACGCGCGTCATTCATGTTCAGCAAAAAGCTTTAAAAAATAAGTATTTTGGTAAAAAATTACTATTCTTCTTGCTCGTAAAACTTCTGATTGATAAAACTACATTGTAAGCGACCTTTATTTCTTCGCTTTCTAGACACGATACCTCTCTCTTGAGATGATCTATCAATATTTCACATATCGAATGAAAAGCAACCAAGGAACACTAGTTATTTGTACAACGGTGGTTTGATCGTACTTCTTATTTATGTCAGCTACAAATCATAAACTCGGTGAAAAAGGTTCACATTCGTTCCCTTTTCTCTGGATTTTTCCGCAGTCCCTAGAATTGAGATATCCAGTGAGTGGCATGCGTGTTTCACAGTGTTCTATAGACTCTCATGCTTTAACTCAAAGTTGGTGGCATAGTAGTGCCAATAAATCCAACCACCATGTTCATTAGCTTTCCGTAGTGGACTAAAACCTCCATACTCCATGTTATATTTTGATGACACGAAATTGGACACTGTTTGAGGTGAAAATGACACCGTATAGCCACTTTTTCTTAATTAGGGTGGCCTAGTCACCATTTTGACAATTCAATCTCCTTTGAATTTAATGAACTTCAGAACAAAAAAACGATCAACTTCGAACAGTCGAGAAGGTGCGCTGAGTGTTACAACAATTGGAAACAGCTCAGTAGTGGGGACGATATGCACTTTGAGGGGTTTCATTAAAAGATGACTGAAAATCAACGCAGTGAGGTAAACAGCGTGGATAAAATGCAGATTAAACAAACGAGAAAGGCACTAGATATGATTGTGTATCCCCATGAAAGTCACTGAATAGAAAAATTCAGTTTTTCATGCTTCATCTTGGCATGAACAGTTGGAATCCCAGGAACACTTCGGTAAAATGTGTTCCCATGATAAAATCCACTTTTGAGAAAAAGAAAGAGAAACGGAGGAAAGGGAAGAGGAAGGGCAAAATGAAGAGAAAAGAGAAAGGAAGGAGTCACCTCAATAAAGAGCTCCAAAAGGAAAATAATGTCTTTACGGCATAATTTCTTTAATTCAATTTGGAGATTGTGTGTCGCACACCGAGTAGACTAAACCAGACTACCGCGAGTTGAACTTGAGGACGACATCGCAACCTAACATCCACTTGATCTTTATCATTAATTATAGGTACTGTTTGGCTTGAGTACGTGGGCATTGATTAAAATTTGATGTCAATGATGAGGGAGCGTATTTTTTTAAGAAATACATCATCCTTATTGTAATAGCAATTTCGCTTTTTATTATAAATGCATTCCTCATAATAAATCATCTGAATCGCCCATGCAAAGTCCGAGTTACTGTTTTCTCGTCATAACAATGAGAAGATACGCTCTCATTTTAATATTTTAGTAGAGCAAGTAATAATCTTTCTTGCGAATACAATGATCAAATTATTTATCCAAGAAAGAGTTTTGAGATAGGATCTAGAATAGATACTTCATTGCCTGCAGAGCGGCACTTTTGGGCGTTAAAATTAAATGATTACGATGAATGAAAAATTATCACTATAATGATAAATGAAGTACAATACAATACAGACCCAATTACTATTTAATCGTTCAGCTTATTTGGCGCCTTCCACAGTTCGAGAAACAGAGGAGTCTTAAAGAAGAAAGTCTCTTCAGTTCATAAAGGCAGTGAATGAAAGCCAATGCGTATTCCGAACAGTGCGACTATTTCCATGAGTGAGGCGGGGAGATTATTTTGAACACGATGACACAAAACTAACTCCCCTGCAGTCGATCAGTAGCCATGAAGGACTGTAGCCGTTGAACTATTTGAAAGCTAAACCTTTTCTCTTGCCTTTAAAGTCCGATGTTCAGACAGAATTTTGATCCACAATAAGTAGGTCGGAGGGAATTTATGCTCCGTTTATTACCTTCGTCGAATTCTTTGCTTTTTTTCTTTGATATCAAACCCTTCTTCGTAATTAGAGGCGCTTTTCAGTGCCTAATATGTATATTGGCAGAGGCTATTGAAAATCGTTGCTTTAAAGAAAAGAATAATAATAATTATTATTATTATTATTAGGTAATCTACCGGTCAAGGTAGGTTTTTGGATGGACACAGCCACTAAATAAATAAAAAGAATAATATTTAAAAACATATTCTCATATTCCGATTCATTAGTACAACCTAAAACATGGGGGGCTACGAGTCTACTTCACTTCAGCGTGTAATCGCGGGCACCCAGTGCATTTCCGGTGCATTGTTGGTGCATCCTCCTCTTTGGGGAAGAAGCACGCACCACCAGCTATAGACCGGTGCGGAATACGGCAGACCTAGTGCATATGATAATTTAAATGGTAATATTCCATAAAGATATTTTTTCGCCTCCAATTACATGAGCATGCAATCATATGGGAGATAATACTAACATTTGTGTTAAAGATGAGGATGAAAATGGTACTAAGGCAAGGTGAATAACTGCTATCAACAAATCTATTCGGCATTGGTGATGATACTATCAATTATAGTGTCCATTTAAGATGAGTGACGATCAGGTCTAGACTACATTCAATCTTAAAATTCTAATGATGAATGCAAAAATTATATTAATGAAATATAATTAAATACAGCTCAAATATTACGTCGCATCAGGGGGGAGGGAAGTTAAGAAAGGATATGTTGCGTGGAATCGATGTTCTCTGTACTAGAAACATTTATTACGGCCCCAAGTTTGGCATAAAGAGGTAACTCATTGTACTCGGTATCCTAATAGGTCCAGTATTCATTCCCATGCAATCATTCTTTCCAAAGGATCTCGTAAGATCATTCAAATTGGAAAAAGTTTACTTAAAAATCCCGTCAATCCACAAGACCCCACTCCGACGATAACATTTTCGAGTGTTTGCTTATATTATGTGTGCAGGTGCTCCTTGCATTCATTTAATTATTAATAATGCCATTTAAACATGAAAATATGCATGGGTAAGCATGTTAAAAGTTGTGTAAAAGAGCCTGATTTATTTCATTTGATAATTCACGACTTTGGAAGAATCAGCAGTATTTTTGAGAAAGCAGAAAAAATGCTGGCGTCTGGGTTCCAAAGATACTAGTCCATATTTTCCCTGCCTTCGTTCGATAGGAAAGAGGTTGAATCATTTTATTAATGTTTTCCCTTTCCTAAGGCTACGTCCGATTTCATTTACTCAGTTAAATGGATCGTCGAATTTTAAATTTCCGCTCAATCCATCCACGTGAAATGAATGAGAAAACAAACTCAAGCACGACGCTGAGGTCACCCTGGAGTGAAGGATCGGCATTCTGCCTTTTCCTTTCTTTCTACACGTATATTCCTGCCCATATCGCAAATGTATCGTACAGGAGCAATATGCTTCCAGCGAATATATTACAGATTCCAATTCGCTGCATAAGATTCTGAGGGATATTATGAGGTCATTATTTGGGGGTTCTATTATTTGGAGTTAATTGAAAAAAACTTATATTCCTTGTTAGTTGAAATCAGTGGCAAGTGAAAACACGATAAGAGTATAATATTAACGTATTTGCTCTCTCAGGTGCCCACCAGAATAAATAAGTTAAAAATATAAGCAACTAAGGCTGCTAACTGCTGTAGTGGTGCCATGCGAGTACTTTGTTCGCACCGATCCTCGCGGAAAGAGAGCCGTTCCAATACGCTTGAGTTGCATGAATTTCCTAAGTCGAGTCTTTTTAAGAAGGTTCTCATCACGTTCGTCACTGTTTTCGAGGCCTTGTAAACTGGCTGTTGGCTTTGGGAATAGGTCGTCCATTTCAGTCACTCACAGGTGGAAATGGCTGCTCATATTTTAAAACTAATCATTACAATTCGAAAAACATTTCCTCATTTAGAACTTACGAAATGCAGCCATGTATATCAAAACGACAGAGGCAGATGAGGATTGTACATTGATTTTGGCAACGAATATAATTTGAAGTATTGCTATAAGAAATTACGTTAAATATTATATTTACAATTCAAATACTTTAAGAATTACTACGAATATTGAAATCAAGTCGATTACCGGAAGAAACGGCTTGACAAAAATGAATGAATGCTTGTTTACTTGAGAATATATTTTGATAGTGCTGAAATCGCTGTAATTTCTTCTGAATTTTTATCAAAGTACGTTTAAGTATTTATGTAAGTTTTACGGACGATCATCTTTCTTTCTAGATTTATCTTACACTTTTAATGTGAAACAATTATAAAAGTATCACACATGCAAGGTATTCCATATTTTGTGAAATAAATAAAAGTAGACATAAAATGTTGCGCACGACGCACTTGGTTGAAGCAAAGGCAGTGCGCGTAGCATATGATCGTGCGTGGAGTTTGCTCGCACGCATCGTCACTGCACATGCAACCTGAGATCAGGTTCACGCTGGAGCCCGCGCGCGCGAATACTATTGGGCTCCCACCATGAGGACAATTGGCTGTGGCGCCACTCGCGTTCCTCCGCCTCCCCCGCATCACCATCACTGCTCCACTTCCCGCATTCATATCGACGGCGTGTCGATAAATGTTTCTCGACGCGTTGAGCCTTTCGCAATTTCTTAAATGCTAAGAATCTCGCGGGAGACGAGAACACTTGCGCCACCATATATCTTTCCAACAATGCCTCACGTGGCCGATAATGTGTTCCGTTGCCGGCGACACCGCATGATTCAAGGCCGCGTTGACACATCCAAAGCTAAATTTATCTCCCCCAGGAGGATCAAACTGGATGCGAGGGCAACGCCGGGGAATCTGGTTCAGCGCTGGAGAGCTCCACCAGGTATTCGCTCATTTACTGCATTCGAGTTTTGACAATCGGAAATTCGATTCTTTTTTCAATGCGTGAGTCAATGAAACAAGTCAAGAATGTTTTTAGTTGAACGTTCGATTCTAACGGTCATCTATTACCGCAGATATAATCAATAATAATATATAATAATGGAAAATGCACCAGAAAATTCTTTCAGAGTGCATTTATAAAATGTGGCCACCTTAACCAAATATCTGTAGGTGGTTTATTTCCAGAAAGTTCCCAGTGACCGTTAGTCAATTGCTGTACAAATAAATACGCAGAAAAGAGCTCGTTAACTTGGACTGAACATCGGCATCTCACTAATCAATGATGGCCAAAGGATAAATATATCAAATATTTCACCCGATAGGTACTCTTGACGGATAAGCTCACCTCATCATTAACATCACAGATTTTGGAGTTTACTCACTCCTGGAATTGTATGTGCATGGATCAGATTAAAATTAAAAACCTAAGCCTCAATACAATAACATATTTGATAGACAAAATGCGATATTTTACACGGCTCTTCAGTTTCGCCTATTTTGGAAGTAGATCCAATAGATTTAAAGTAATCAAATCTGCAGAGGATTTTTAAATTGATTTTACACTATCGCTTATATACAGCCACCAGATACTGCTAAATATAAACTCTACTAAAATAACATATCTAGCTGAAACTTCTATTTGGGTCCAATCGAAGAAAAAATCGCACTTTTCATTGAGAAAATTAAAGGAAGGGCTTTTTGTGGGCGCAGGGAGGCAAGTCAAAGTATCCCAGGTGCGAGGCGGGAGCTCAGTCTCGCATTTCGCCGAACCATTGAGCAGGAGAGGCACAAGGGGGGAGGGGAAAGGGGGGGGTTTAGGCGGGAGGGCACCTCTGCCTTCCAGTTGAAACACGCCCAACCAATCCCTCTTTTGGTCCCACTGCTAATATTTTCAGGGGATATTCAAAGACCGTAGAGGTATGCAAAAATTCAAATCAAGATATGCAAAAATTCTATTGCGCCCGTCTTATTATAATTTCTTGAGAAAAACGCATTAAAATATCCAGCCAAAGGCATTGGAGGCTGTAGCAACCATTTGTCCAATGCTCACTCAAAGCATTTAAATGAATGTACGCAGAAATGGTTCCACGCATTGCCACCTACCTTAAGTAACGGCACAGTACGGCTTGCAAGACTTAGTTAGTGGGGAATTTTTGAAGGGGAATTTTTACTTACTTATTTTTTATTTCATTACAATTCACCCACCAATATGGTGTGCGGCAGAGTGTGAATGAATACACACAAACAAATTTTTACCCCAGCACTTTTTCTAACTACCCGGGTCGGAATAAAATATTCTGATCCCTTATCGTTCGTGGAAAAAAGACATCTTAATCCATCTGTTCTACAATTAATATCCATAACTTTATTAACATGATCGCAGTACGATGGGGGTAGTGGCACATTTTCAAAATCACTGCTAAAGAGACTCCCTTCCAATTTTAGCATGTGATTTAATCTGCAGTCATTTAACCTCCCGTTCACCTCTTCGTTGCACGCGATCCAATTCGGCAATCAATTCAATTTCGTGAGGATCCCATGTACTCGAAGTATATTCTAAATGAAGCCTAACTAGCGAAAAATACAAAGCATGCCCTTTAACCTTTTCGGCACATTTTCCCAACACTCATCTAATTAATTTATAAATTAAATAATCACCTGATTGTGAAAACAATTAAGTGTATTGCAACTCGGCGGTAAACTTTGTGTTAAATTACCCACAAAAACATTCTCACAATCGTGGTAAAGAAACAGATAAAAAACTAAAAAATGAAGATGCAAAATAGGAACAGCGGTCAAATGAATTTGATCGTAGGAGGTTTTCCATGCAGACTTGGTGAATTCTACTACTCGACAATATGTAAATTGATTTCAAAAACTGACAAAATAAGAGCGAACTCGACCCAGAGATAAAAAATTAGCAGTGTCAAGTCAGTGTATTTGTACCCTTGTTAACAGACTAGCAAAAACTTTTCGCTTGGTATTGTGCATGCTAATTTGGCGTTGTATGTTGATATTCTAGCCTGAATGCTGCTAACATATTTCTTTATTATTTTCCTTAAACTCCCCAAAATAAACAATATTTTACCTATCGTCTTATCTATTCTTTATGCCAAAAACTTTGCACATTTTTACGTTTCATCCGACGGCATAATGGACCCTGAAGCAAGGGAAGGGATTGGTGACGCAGTGGGACGATTTGCTAAGCTCAAGTTAACATTGCCTGGTCCATTTTCCCGGCACAAACCCCAAACTCTTCAAACGAAACGCTCCATAAGCTGCAAACGATCCCTCCGTGGTCGCTGCGCGGCACTATGCGATGAATAGTTGTAGTGTATGCGATGAATAGTAGTTAGGTGTAGCCATCTCCTCAAAATAAACGATGGAAACATATAAATTAGAGCTTGGCTGTCTGGTGGGCAGTAGGGAAGGGCAAAAATAGGCAGCCAAGTAAAGGAAGTGAGGAATGTATTTAAAGTAAAATGATACCACCACCTGGATATCGGAACATGGAGGAAATTTGGAATGCAAGATGCGGCCAGCCCAACGCTACAAAGTCCTCGATTGAAATTATTTCTGGAATGAATGAGGAGAAGAGGGAACCGCCGATGTTGCCTGTCAACACCTACAGCAAAGGGAGCGTTATCCTTAGACAAGGGACCACGGTACAGAGAGAGTACTTATGATTTCTTCCTCCAGAGGAAACGACCCGAGGGGTGCCCGGCAGCGGGGGAGGCAAGGCTTCCGCGGTCGTCATCCCACGAAACCCTTGCAAGGGAAAACCAGCAGCAGCAGGACAGAAGACGCAGGAGAAGAAAACCAAATTAGTTAGAATAGGAACGTGGAATGTTAGGACAATGATGAGGACAGGGAAATTGGAGAATGTTAAGCGAGAGATGGAAAGGGGAAATATAGATATTTTAGGTCTATGCGAGGTGAGATGGAAAGATAGCGGGGATTACTGGAGTGATAAGTTTAGAATAATATACAGCGGTGGGGACGAGAGCCAACGAGGGGTTGCCATAGTATTAAATGAAGAGGTAGGAAGAAGCGTAGTCAACATAGAGCAGGTAACGGATAGAATACTACTAGTGGAGATAAAAGCAGAACCGACGAACTTAGTTATTATTCAGGTATACATGCCACCGAGCAACCATAAGGAAGAAGAGGTCGATAGGATATACGATCAGTTAGAGGACATGATCGCGTGTGTTCCTGCAGGGAAACATTTGATAGTGATGGGGTATTGGAATGCGACGGTAGGCGAAGGAAGAGATGGTGATGAGGTGGGCGACTACGGTTTCGGCACGAGGAATGACCGCGGGGAGAAAGCAGTTGAGTTCTGCAGGAGACAGGGGTTAGTCATCACCAACACTTGGTTTAGACACCACAAAAGACGCAGGTATACATGGAAAATGCCAGGTGACTCAGGAAGATATCAGCTAGATTATATCCTGGTTAGACACAGGTTTAGGAATAGTGTGATAAATTCCCACAGCTTTCCGGGAGCGGATGCGGACTCAGACCACAATTTAGTTGTTATGAAATGTAGCGTACGTTTCAAAAAGATAAGGCAGGGGCGGCGAGTTAGAAAATGGAATGTAGAAGCATTAAATGGGTTGAAAAGGAAGGAATACAAACAGGCGGTAGAGAAAATAATGGAGGATGGTAAAGGGCTTATAACTATCGAAGAAAAATGGGAAAGTATCAAGAAAGGGTTGTCTAGAGCCGCAAAATACACTATTGGAGCCGTTAAAGCGAAAAGGACCAGGAAACCATGGGTCACGGATGAGATGATTATAAAGATTGATGAGAGGAGAAAATGGAATCATGTAAAATCAGAGTTAAGCAAAATTAAATACAAAGAATTAAACAATAAATTGAGGTGGGAAACTAATAAAGCAAAAGAAACATGTTGGGAGACGCAGTCTAAGGATATGGAAAGTTTGTAGAGGAAGGGTGAAATTGGTGCGCTGTACAGAAGAGTTAAATCTTTATCGGGAAGTAAGAAAGGGAGATCTATGCTAACAGTTAGAGATAATGCGGGTAAGATGATAGTTGATACTGGAAAGATCCAAAAGAGAGAGGAATATATAGAAGATCTGTAAAGTAAAGAACTTAGACCAATAAAGTTAGACATAGAAAAGGAACAAGACATAGAGGAAGATAGCTTCGGTCCAGGCATACTAGACGATGAGATAGAAAGGGCATTAAGGGAGATGAAACTAAATAAGGCCGTGAGGAGGATAAAATTCCTGCGGAACTGCTGAAATGTTTGGGAAAATGTGGGAGGAAGAGGCTGTATGTGCTGATTCGTAGTATTTATGAGGAGGGAATCTGGCCGGAAGACTTTTTGAGATCAGTTTTAGTTCCTATTCCGAAAACGGTTAAGGCTACATGAAGTGAGGACTAAAGGACTATAAGTTTGATATCCCACGCAGCTAAAGTTGTTCTAAGGATCATAAACAAAAGGATAGAGAGTAGGGCAAATGATTACTTAGGGGATGATCAGTTTGGGTTTAGGAAGGGGAGAGGTACGCGTGATGCCGTTGCAGTATTGAGATTATTAATCGAGAGGAATATAGAACAAAACCAGGAGGTATTTGCCTGTTTCGTATATTTCGAAAAAACGTATGAAAGAGACAAATTGGGGAAAACTAATGAGTATATTGCAGAAAATAAGAATAGATTGGAGGGATAGGAGGCTAATCCGAAACCGGTAAACGTCTCAGACTGCTCAGGTGCGAGTCGCGAACGGGGCGTACGGATGGGCAGTGTTAGGAAGGGGTGTAAGGATGGGTTGCCCATTATCACCGTTGCTGTTCAACCTGTATGTAGAGGAAATGATTAAAGAGGCATGGGAAGAACTGGAGGCGGGAATGAAAGTGGGAGGGGAATTCGTTAAATTGGTTAGGTTTGCTGATGGCCAATCTTTAGTTTGTTAATCAGCCAAGGGGTTGCAAGTATTGCTTAGTGAATTTGAAATTCAGTGCGACAGGTATGGGATGAGAATCAATATTAATAAAACAAAGGTTATGCGATTTTCTAGAAAGAAAAAGACTAAGCTAAACATTAAAATAGGAGGGCAAAAACTAGAGCAGGTAGAACAGTTTACGTATCTCGGTAGTGTTTTGGACCAACACGGTCAAAGTAGTAGGGACGTAAGGAGAAGAATTGCGCTAGGCAAAGAGGCTTTCACAAGGAGGAGGGAGTTGATGACAGGGACGTTGAGTAAGGATGTTAAGAAAAGACTCTTTGAGAAAAGAAAGATATAGAGAAAAGACTTTGATATGGAGCGTAGCTATGTACGGTGCGGAAACGTGGTCATTGAAGCAGGAGGATAGACGTAGATTGGAGGCTTTTGAAATTTGGGTGTGGAGAAGGTGAAATGGACAGAGAAATAAACAAACGAGGAAGTACTTGGTATGGATGGCGAAGAGAGGGATTTGTTGGGAGAAATACTATGGAGGCAGGAGAAGTGGATGAAAGGGGTATTGACCGGCAGTGGGATGTTAAAGACTGCAATAGAGGGGAGAATGTTAGGCAAACGAGGATAGGGCAGGAACATGATAGGAATGTTGAACGGGATGAAGGGAGGAGGGAAGTACTCGGAGCTGAAGTGGTATTTGATGTAGAGTAGGATACTGGATTTTGTGTTTTGTTGGGAGTCACAAAGTATTTATTTATTGACTGTGTCCATCCAAAAACCTACCTTAACCGGTAGATTACCTAATAATAATTATTATTAAAATCATTTAAAAGAGTATGTTTCTTGTCTTCTACGATATAGTAAGCGAGCGCCCTCGTCCGGCCATTTCATGATTTTGTCACAGACGACCTAAGAAAAATGTAATTTGATTAATGTCACCGCGTCTGGATAACCTTGAACCTTCGTTTTCCATCTTACTTAAACGTACTTTTTGGTAAAGTTCTTCGGGAAAATATATCCAACTCAGAAGGACTTGTTTTTTTATTTTTTCGCTGTTATTGTCAAAGGTAAGAACGGAAACTTTTAGTACGTAGAGTAGTATTAACGGTGAAGCGTCACCTCATATAATTTCATTTTCCATTCCTTCGTCGAGGACGCGCCGAGGAAAAGAATTCCAAAGTTATCGGCGCTTCCTTTCGAGCGGTCGGATCAATCTTGTTCTCCGAATCAATGGGCGAGGAGCGGGCGGAAGGGGGGCGGAGGAAGGGCGGGGGGCGAGTCCGCCTCTCATGCCACCGAGTATCGATTGAGACTTGGCCCAGAGGAAACCATGTTTTGAGAGCCGAAGGATTCCATCCATTAACAATATTAACGATATTTTCATATTAAATGTAAGAATATGTTCCTATACTTAAGTTATTGAATTTCACTACTTTTTATGAATGCCCATAAATTGAAACTTTCTATCGTCACCAAAGTATTATTCTTGCAAGAACCTGCTTGCATGAACCATTCAAAACATAAGAAGCTTTCCATGTATTTCTAATAATTCAAGTGAACGTTTGGATCACAGCTGAAAATGTAAAACTTCGGATATTGACATATATATATATATATATATATATATATATATATATATATATATATATATATATATATATATATATATATATATATATATATTATATATATATATACATATATATAGCACAAAGTCTCACGGACGTGAATAATAATGTATATGAAGTTAGCACTAGTGGCCAAAGACAAAAACATGCAAACACAAAAAAAGAAAAGAAACTCAGTAGGTTTCGAATTTTCGGTAGTCCATGTTACATTTCTCAAGAAAGAGAAGGGCGGAACTGAGGAAAAGGAAAAGCTGGAAACGCTGGATGGAAGGGGAGGGTGGGGAAAGGTTTGCGAGGGGAAGAGTTAGGAGGGGATTTTTAGAAGTATGGGGCTACCATGGAAGGTGTTGGGGGCGGAGGGGGGATGTAAATATATGAAGACCGGGATAATTGATGTCTAATATTGACACCTGGGAAATTCCAGGAATCCAAGAGCCAGATGAACGCTTGCTCTATTGAGTTGACTTTCAGTGGAGGATGAGAGGGTGGGAGGGATGCTAAGATTTATCTACTACACTACACTACAGCATTTATCGAAGGGATTCTTATGATCGGAGGCGTGTTAGGGGAGTAAGAGCATACCAATCAGGGAAGAACTCTTGTATGAGACCCGGTTGTTAATTTTAATATTAAGGGGAATGGTAAACTGTCCGATATAAAAGGCAGGGCAAAGGTGGCACTTCAGAGGGTAAACTACGTTGCTGGAGGTGCAAGTAGAATGGGGAATCGGTGAGAGAGAGATAAAACGTGGGTCGGAGAGGGATGGGATTCTGGTTTTGAAAATAGGGCATATATTGCATCTAGGTTTATCGCAGGGCATGGGAGTGGTTTTGCGTTGGGGAAGATTATTTAAGCAGTGGATTGATTGATTTGAGAAGACCTGATGAGTTGGCGGGGCGTAGGGAGAAAACCGTCGATAGGATAAACGAACACGAACAATCAGAGAACATAATCGCGTGTGTGCCTGCAGGAAAATATTTGATAGTGATTGGGGATTGGAATGAGACGGTAAGCGAAAGAAGAGATAATGATGAAGTGGGGGACAACGGTTTAGACACGAAGAATGACCGCGGGGAGAAATCAATTGAGTTCTGCAGAAGATAGAGGTTAGTCATCAACAACACTTGGTTTAGACACCACAAACGACGCAGGTATGCATGGAAAATGCCAGGTGACTCAGAGAGGTATCAAATGGATTATATTCTAAAACTGATCTCACAAAGTCTTCCGGCCAGATTCCTTCCTCATAGATATTGCGAATGAGCCCATTTAGCCTCTTCCTCCCAAATTTTCCTAAACATTTTAATAGTTCACCGGGAATGTTATCCACCCCACGGCCTTATTTAGTTTCATCTCCCTTAATGCCCTGTCTATGTCATTGTCTAGTATGCCTGGACCTAAGGTGTCTTCTTGTACGTCATATTCTTTTTCAATGTCTAACCTTGCTGGTCTAAGTTCTTTACTATACAGTTCTTCTATATACTCCTTCCATCTCTCTTGGATCTTTCCTGCGTCAACTATTACCTTACCCGCCTTATCTCTAAATGTTAGCATAGATCTTCCTTTCTTACTTCCCGATAATGATTTAACTTTGCAGTACAGCGCACCGATTTCACCCTTGCAATAACATATATATATATATATATATATATATATATATATATATATATATAATAATTTATGTATTCCCTGTGAAATCCTAGAAAGTAACTAGTGTTTCGCATGTTGATGTATTTTCGGGAAATTGGTTAATAATGAATGCATTTACGAATTATTCTTCAACGTCCGCCGATTTACAATTCACGCCCCGAAAAATCCCTGATCGATGGATTCACTTAATTGCGCACACAAGTGGCTCACCAAATATTTGCACCGTAGCATTAACGATCAAATTTCCTGCAAAAACTGTGCCCGGGATGGAGACGGCGCCCCAGAAAAGGAATTGTTTTAATCCCGCCAAATGGCATATGTAGATATTTATAGTAAATGGCGCTTAGAAGTTCCTTCCGTCAATGCTCTTTTGAAGTAGACAAAATGCCTAATCGCAGGCTGATCGCTCCACAAGCTTGGTTCTTACGAATGATTTTCTGACTTCCACTGGGCTATTCATTCTTTCACCCCCAAGGTAATATTGTCAGCCAAGTGTCTGGCGGGTATTCGGAGAGAGTAACAGTCGCAATGTCGCGGCCTGCTGGTGGTCAATCAACGAGAAAGAACACTTGCTCGCAAAGAACATCTACATTTATTTATCATTTCATGAAAATTACATTTATTTATTGATTTTGGTCATATCTGGAACAGATTCTACAGAGAAACATTGATATGCATATAAATCTCATACACATTTACCTATATGTACTTCACTACAGTGTATTCATTTTAAATTTTACTGAATTTCCCATGCAATATTTACGAGCATTTGTACTTGGCGTAATATATATTTCATGTTCATTAAATCGTGCCACTCAAGCAATGTTGTTGGTTCTATAGAGTTATACGCGTGGCGATATTTGGTATTGGTAAATCAAAGATAAATTGAATATTCTCCTCTTTAGAATAATATTTACAACATTCTTCTTGTAAATTAACTAATCCTCTCAATTATACCTTTTATCCCAGGATAAAAACAAATTCATCTTCCGGTGCATTCAAATTGAGTGTTACACTGTTTTAACCGTTAATCGATGGACTTTCTGTATTGTAAAGATAATAGCAATTCTGTAATTAATCTTTATTAACGACCATGATTTCGCAACTTTGTGGCATCATCATTCCCATTCCCATGATGGTTCCACACAGTGGCGAAACCATGGTATTAAATGAATTAAATTGCGAAATTGCTGTGTTTCTTTTATCTATATATCGGCCGGAGTAATTTTGCTTTTAGTTTTTCCGTACCTTGCAAGCCCCCGTTATGGTATGTGGCAGGGGTTAATCACACACCAGACTAATTTTGACCCGAACATGACCCCTACCGCGATCGGGCAATGTTATTCTGATGCCTTATCGTTCGCGGAAAAACCACATCTTAAACCTATCTATTCCACACTTAATCTCTGATTGTATTTACATGATTTCTCCTACTGTAGTACTACGATGGCGGTATGAATGCATTTTCAACATCACTGCTGAAGAGACATCCTTCCAATTTATGCAAGAGCTTCAATCTGTAATTTAACCTTCGCTACCTGAGTGATTCCCACCCTAGCTGCTCTAATATTTTGGATACGCTAATAATTTTATCAAAACAACGTTTTCCAAATCTAGTTCCCCTCCACGCTGCACGCGATCCAATTCGGCAATCAGTCCAACTTCAGGAGGATCCCATTTATAATTGCAACATACTCTAAATGAGGCCTAACCAGCGAAAGATAACGTTTCTCTGTGACCTCTCAATAACACTTACCAAGTATTCTTCTAATAAATCCAATTTTTTGTTAGCTTGTCCACTTATTCCCCGGATGTGTTTTACCCAGGAGAGATCGTGAGCAGAGTAACTCCTAGGTGTCTAACTGAGTCTACACATTCTATTTCGGTGTTCCCAATGTAGTCGGCGTTCGGGTGGGAATTGCTCTTTTTCCAATAATTTATGCCTACGCAATTTATGAATAATAAACGCCTCAAGTTTTGATTGATTTAGATAAAGTATCTAATAATTAAATATATCAAATTTATTTTTCATCATAATAATATATTTGAGCCCATTATCATTCATTTTTGAAGGCGAGGTAAACCGCAAAGAGAACTAACGCATGTTTTCCAATACGAAGGCCTAAACATAATTAATGTATTTAAATTTCGTGATGCAACGTGAAAATTAGCCAAAAATTTTCTGCAAAAATTTCCGGTGACCATTTTACCTAGTCACATTAGTCGCCGCAAACATGTCGGTACTGTGCATCGTATGAGTTGATGGGCGAGCAAAGACACACTCGATGAGTTATAAACCTTCTGAAGTCAATTGATGATTATATCTTTGTTGAAAGCGATTTTAGAGCTTTCTAAACACCTAGTAAATACCGCAAAATGGCCTCGTTTCTTAGACTTGGTTTGAGGAATAAACTCCTGCAAAGTGACCGACGCATGTTCGCGTCCGTCTCAGTCTTCCCCCGTGCGTACGGCGAATGCCTCCCCCCTCCCAGCGACATCCAACATTCTTACGGCAGACGGCGAGTTGCCTGAAAAAAGCTCGCCTTCGAGAGAGAGGAGGGATCCGTGCAGGCGTGATGGAAGGGGAGGTCATAAAACGATCGATAGGACCCTCCTCCATCCCTTCCCGGTCCTCCACTCGTCCCTTTGTCCGTCCCCACCACCTCGCATCCGCCCCCCCCCCCACCCTCCATCCCCACTCTACCGTTCGAAACCATTCCTGCGCTGCCTCGAAGTCCCCTCCCACCCACCTAACCTCCCTTCATCGCCTCTCTTTATTTGCATTTGAATATCTTATGGTTCTCCGCAACTGAAATGAATACCCTGGTGTTTTTCCCTCATCAGTAGGCTGTGAGGAGGGGTTTATTCCGAAGGAATGTTGCCAACCGTCATAAACGTTGTTTCGTTCTCCTGCGATCCCCTCCGGGTTTCTGAGGCAAGGAGGGCTGTTTGAAAGACGGCAAGAGGGCAATCGAGTCGCGGGATGATGGTCAATGGACGTCCAGTTCCAGAGCAATCGCATCCGGGCGCACCGGATCGGATCCTGGCTGCCGTGACCCTCCGGCGGTCAACTCCACCTCCAGGAGTCGAGCCTCCCGCCAATCGGACATTTATTGTGGAACAGTGCTACTTCATTGGATAATGACAAATCCCAGAATCCTGAAAAACCAAAACGGGGAATTTCTATCTTCTCAGCGGTAATTACCTGGTCCAAGGCATCTTCAAAATGGAAACTTTACTCGGATGTTTGCCTGCTGCATTTCTGTCTACTTAGTTTTATTGTCCAATGCACGGAGATGTTGCCATGCCTCCGATAACGAGGAAGTTTCCCCGCCGGCCTGTTCAGCACATTCCTGGCCTCCTTCAGCACTCTCCGGAAACGGGAAATGAGTCTGTGTACTCCCAGTTAAACCCGTTTCAGGTAGTTTCGGTCCCTTAAGAGAGCCATTCAGCATTCATGCCATTCCAAGTGTCCTCACCTCTCAGAGCACCGGCACTGAGAATGCGTCTCAACAATTCGGTGGGAGAGCAGCCGTCGCCCGCGCCCCCCCTTCCCTCCGACCGACCGCCTCTTCGGCACGACAAAGAATGCCATTGGGAATGGGGGGAGGGGGGTCCTCGGGGGAATGGGAGTGGGGGGGAATGGATTTCCCACCCATTCTCCTTCTTCTTTGTGGAGAGAGTTTCTTTTCTTCGCCCGTCCCTCCACTCTCCCTCTCGCAATTCTCTCTTGCACCCCGCTCCCTCCTCCCTAATCCGAATGTGTTTCTTTTTATTTCGGCTTCCGATGTCCTCCCTCTCCTTTCTTTTTCATTCCCTCTTGCTTCTTATTTGTGCAACGTGCCCTCAAGTCCATATCGTCCGATTTATTACAGTTTTAGATTGTACTTATATTTGTTTGATTTTTCCCTTCCTATTCTCTAGATTTCTCTCCCTCTTGACTGTGTTTTGCATCCCAATGCCTTCTTTCCAACTCGGTTCAAGTCGTTCTTCTATTTCATGATCAACCTCTCACTCTTCACATTCCACTACCGTGAGCCAGCAAGGCGCCTTTTCCTTTCTCTTGCTCTTTGAGGACTTTGAGTCTTTCCATTGTTTTACTGCTCGTTTCCGAATGAATATCATTTTTGCAAATACGATCATTTCGTATCATAAATTTCTCACTCTTTCACCTTGCATACATTATAGAAGAGCATTAAGAGGTTACTAAAGCATTCAGAGTTTCCCAAACACTTTTGGCCCAGAGGACTGTGCTCCCTTCACATTATTCGTGATGGGGACTTCTAGGCCGTGGAATAACTCTTGCTATTTCTTTTCACGTGGCCTTCCAATCGCTGTACCTGTAGTATGACTAGATTCAAGGTTTTTCATCTCTCATAATCATTCCTATGAATCAATGATTGCTTTCAATACTATATCTAAACGGCTCCCGACACGAGGGCATTTGTGGAGAAGTTAACTTCGTCGGATGCTGGCCGAGAAAGCTTCACTTGCGCGGAGCTAGAAGAGGATTTAAATGCGTCAAATATTGCTTAGTGCCTATCCGAAAACACTCAGGTTTTGGCCTTTAACATTGTATTATAAACATTAACAAACAATAAAAACGAAAACCTCACATATCTAAGCCCGAGATGGAAGAAAACCACGCAGACGGGAATCGAGCCCGCGACCTCTCGGTTGTCGGGCGAGGCCGCTGACCCATTGCCACTGAGATCGGTACATTAGCAAGCTTCCTCAGCATATCTTCCTAAAACTTCCTTCTACGTCGTTCGCCCCGCTTTCGTGGCCATGGAACTTCCCGTTTTCCTTTAAGGAAGCATAATTAGCATGCATTGAGCAGTGTGTGTGGCCTGACTAATTTAGCATAAGAAAAATCATTCATTTCTTTAATTAACAGCGACATGTTAGAGTGCACTACAGTATTTCGCAGCGAGAGCCCACATGAAGACGCTTCTTAATTTAAAATCGATCACTCGCGCCCCGAGCGAATTAGGGGCCATTCAGTCGCGCTCGTCCTCCCCGTCGACCCCTCCCATCGCCCCACATCAACCCAGATATTCGCTCCGGCTCCCCCATCAATTCTCTCGCCCCGTCCGGCCTTCCCTTCCACCGAAGCCCTGGCATACCTTCCCGTCCATTTCTTATTGATATACGGCCGTTATGAGACTATTTTTCTGACGCAAGGAACGTGAACGGGAATGGTGGACGTTTCCCTGAGGGGAGGGAGCTGCCTCCTCAATCGCCAGTTGGTCGTGCTCCGGGAGGGGAGATTCTCCGCCATTGCGCAATGAGCCACATGCCTCGCCGTCGATTCCAACTGTTGTGTTTTGCTTCGCAGAGTATGAATGCTCTTCAGCTTTAATTCGGATCAAAAATAATTCAATCATTCCTTAATTACTAAAAACAACTTAAGGTGAGACGCTGTTTCAAAGCAAGAAGGGACGTTAGATTTCTGACATGTCTACGGCGGATGTGAAACCAGCCAGCGTCATTCCGTTAGCCTATTAAAAACAGACGTCTTTCGAAATGAGTACTTCTCTCATTTATTTTGATGGCGTGACTTACCCCGCGGCATCAGGAGTGCAATCCAGGTCCCACGCTATTGGCAGTTTATCGACGAAATGACAGAAAAGTTTTAGGATTATTTGCTCCCGCATTTTAAGACCGCAGCCGACTAACGGAACGTTAGAGAGTTTCATAAAGTAATACAATAATATGAATAAATTTTAAAAAATTATTTGCCTTTACCATGTTTCTGCAGTGCACAATATATTAACGGATGGCTCCGTTAAAAGCCAATGTCGCGGATCCTCATGCAAATTTCTCTATGGTTAGCTAAAATACAATTTTCGAGGATTTTTCTGCAATATATAAGTTGTCCTAATGCCAGTCAGTCGCACTTGAAGAAAAACTGGAGTGCATTATATATATATATATATATATATATATATATATATATATATATATATACATATATATATACATATAAATATAAACTAAGCAAAACCTTTGGCATACATATCATAATCAAGCTTCTATTTTTAGTAAAATGAAATATTGTTTCCTAGAATATAACCTAGAAATATCATTTCTCCTCAACTTGCTTCCTGTAACATTCACCTGAATTAATTCATGTTAATGTAACAATGAAATTGGTAGAAAACAGTATTAATTCTTCCTTTTTTCAAAAGTCGGAGGGCGTCCTGGTCGGACCAGCGCCTTTCCGCAACACGCAAACAAACCCTCTCCGTCTCTCCTTCCTATCGCTTCAACTTTTCTCCGTATATTCCAATCCCTCATCACTATCAAATGTTTCCCTGCAGGAACACACGCGATAATGTCCTCTAACTGATCGTATATCCTTTCGACCTTTTCTTCCTTATGGTTACTCGGTGGCACGTATACCTGAATAATAACTAAGTTCGTCGGTTCTGCTTTTATCTCCACTAGTAGTATTCTATCCGTATACCTGCTCTATGTGGACTACGCTTCTTCCTACCTCTTTATTTAATACTATGGAAACCCCTCGTTGGCTCTCGTCCCCACCGCTGTATATTATTCTATACTTATCACTCCAGTAATCCCCGCTATCTTTCCATCTAACCTCGTATAGACCTAAAATATATATATTTCCCCTTTCCAGCTCTCGCTTAACATTCTCCAATTTCCCTGCCCTCATCACTGTCCTAATATTCCACGTTCCTATTCTAACTAATTTGGTCTTCTTCTCCTGCGTGTTCTGTCCTGCTGCTGCTGGTTTTCCCTTGCAAGGGTTTCGTGGGATGACGACCGCGGAAGCCTTGCCTCCCCCGCTGCCGGGCACGACACACGGCCGATTGGGCCGAGCCCCGTAGTTGCCAGGACTTAAAATCTCTCTTATGACCATCATGTTAATCTTGGGAATGAAAATTGGGGTGGTTTCCCGTTGCCTTCCTCAATAGTGTTTTTAACGTGACACCATCACTTACTGGCCGCCCCACTGGGGTCAGACGCCATTGCAGCTGCCTCACTGAGGAACAGACCCTGCGTGGACTACCTTTCGTCTGGCTCCTAACCTTCGACCTATCTGGCATGGGTGACCCTACCAGGAGCATTTATTATTACTCCCGCCATTACAGCTCTAGGGGTCAGCGGAACGCACAAGCCCTTCCACCACGTCAAGGTTGTAGTCCGGGGAGGGTTATCCGTATATATGTATATATATATATATATATATATATATATATATATATATATATATATATATATATATATGTATATATATATATACATATATAAACACAGATGTAGATTTTTAGAATATAGAGACACAAAGAAAGGACACTCACAATTTTTAATTTGACGATTCGACAGCTCGGCTGTCGTCTTCAGAATGTATTTTCTATATATATATATATATATATATATATATATATATATATATATATATATATATATATATATATATATATATGTATATATATATATATAGAAAACAAATGAGGAAGTCCTTCGTATGGTGGGCGAAGAGAGGGGTTTGTTAGGAGAAATCCTATGGAGGCAGGAAAAATGGATGAGGGGCGTATTGATCGGCAGTGGGATGTTGAAGATTGTAATTGAGGGGAGAATTTTGGGCAGACGTGGAAAGGGAAGGAACAGGATAGAGATAAGGACGGGATGAAGGGAGGAAGAAAGTACTCAAGAGATTAAGAGGGACTGATACAGAGTAGGATGCTGGATTTTGTGTTTTGCTAGGAGTTGCAAGTTATTTATTTATTTAGTAGCTGTGTCCATCCAAAAACCTACCTTAACCGGTAGAGTACTTAATAATAATTTTTTTTTTGCCTGTGTCCACTAGAGCTAATTTTTTTATATTATATATATATAAATCCCTCCCCGGACTACAATCTTGACGTGGTGGAAGGGCTTGTGCGTTCCGCTGACCCCTAGAGCTGTAATGGCGGGAGTAATAATAAATGCTCCTGGTAGGGTCACCCATGCCATATAGGTCGAAGGTTAGGAGCCAGACGAAAGGTAGTCCACGCAGGGTCTGTTCCTCAGTGAGGCAGCTGCAATGGCGTCTGACCCCAGTGGGGCGGCCAGTAAGTGATGGTGTCACGTTAAAAACACTATTGAGGAAGGCAACGGGAGACCACCTCAATTATCATTCCCAAGATTAACATGTTGGACTATACAGATATTTAACTCCTGGCAACTATGGGGCTCGGCCCAATCGGCCGTGTGTCGTGCCCGGCAGCGGGGGAGGCAAGGCTTCCGCGGTCGTCATCCCACGAAACCCTTGCAAGGGAAAACCGGTAGGAGCAGGACAGAACACGCAGGAGAAGAAGACCAAATTAGTTAGAATAGGAACGTGGAATATTAGGACAATGATGAGGGCAGGGAAATTGGAGAATGTTAAGCGAGAGCTGGAAAGGGGAAATATATATATTTTAGGTCTATGCGAGGTTAGATGGAAAGATAGCGGGGATTACTGGAGTGATAAGTATAGAATAATATACAGCGGTGGGGACGAGAGCCAACGAGGGGTTTCCATAGTATTAAATAAAGAGGTAGGAAGCAGGTAACGGATATATTATTACTATTAGAGATAAAAGCAGAACTGACGAACTTGGTTATTATTCAGGTATACATGCCACCGAGCAACCATAAGGAAGAAGAAGTCGATAGGATATACGATCAGTTAGAGGACATAATCGCGTGTTTTCCTGCAGGGAAAAATTTGATAGTGATGGGGGATTGGAATGCGACGGTAGGGGAAGGAAGAGATGGTGATGAGGTCGGGGACTACGGTTTAGGCAGGAGGAATGACCGCGGGGAAAAAGCAGTTGAGTTATGTGGGAGACAGGGGTTAGTCATCACCAACACTTGTCACCCACAGCAAATACGCTGGAACACATGGAAAATGCCCGGTGACTCAGAAAGGTATCAGCTAGATAATATCCTGGTTAGACACAGGTTTAGGAACAAGTGTGATGAATTCACACAGCTTCCCGGGAGCGGATGCGGACTCTGACCACAATTTAGTTGTTATGAAATGTAGCGTCCGTTTCAAAAGGATAAGGCAGGGGCGGCGGGTTAGAAAATGGAATGTAGAAACATTACATGGTTTGAAATGGAAGGAGTACAAACAGGCGGTAGAGGAAATCATGGAGGATGGTAAAGAGCTAAGTACTATCGAAGAAAGATAGGAAAGTATCAAGAAAGAGTTATCGAAAGCCGCGAAAGACACTTTTGGAATCATTAACGCTTAAAGGACCAGGAAACCATGGATCACGAATGAGATTATTACAAAGATGGATGAGAGGAGAAAATAGAGGATTGTAAATACAGAGGTAGTCAAAATTAGGTACAAAGAATTAAACAATAAATTGAGGCGGGCAACAAAGAAAGCAAAAGAAGGATGGTGGAAGACCCAGTGTGAGGATATGGAAAGTTCGCAGAGGAAAGGTGAAATTGGTGCGCTGTACAGCAGAGTTAAATCTTTAGGGGGAAGTAAGAAAGGAAGGTCGATGATAGCAGTTAGAGATAAGGCGGGTAAGGTAATAGTTGACACAGGAAAGATCCAAAAGAGATGGAAGGAATATATAGAAGAACTGTAAAGTAAAGAACTTAGACCAATATAGTTAGACATAGAAAAGGAATATCACGTAGAGGAAGACAGCTTAGTACCAGGCATACTCGACGAGGACATAGAAAAGGGATTAAGGGATATGAAACAAAATAAGCCCGTAGGGGTGGATAACATTCCCGTGGAACTATTAAAATGTTTAGGAAAATTTGGGAGGAAGAGGCTATATGGGCTCATTCGCACTATCTATGAGGAAGGAATCTGGCCGGAAGACTTTGTGAGATCAGTTTCAGTTCCTATTCCGAGAAAGGTAAAGGCGTTTTCCGAGAAGAAAACAAATGAGGAAGTACTTGGTATGGTGGGCTAAGAGAGGGTTTTGGTGGGAGAAATCCTATGGAGGCAGGAAAAGTGGATGAAGGAGGTGTTGACCGGCAGTGGGATGTTGAAGACTGTGATAGAGGGTAGAATGTTTGGCAAAAGAGGAAAGGGAAGGAACAGGATAGGGATGTTGGACGGGATGAAGGGAGGAAGAAAGTACTCAGTGATGAAATCAATGCTCGCGTTCAGGACTACTAATTTCGAGTTTATGGGAGCAAGAAATGAATTGAGTTCCAGAAGTCCATTCTTTTGTCTCTTGTATTTAAAACTATGAGCTCGCACCTCCTATTGCATTACATATTGATACTACATTTTTTATTAATTTCATATTTATATTGAAGGATATTCATTCGATTCGTGATTTTTAAATTTTTTTGGGAATTCCATTGATGGGAAATCAAAAAGTCGTTCATTTGTCAGGGTGTCCTTTAAATTGCAAACAAATGGAATAATTGGTGCCAAATGTTGGCCACGTGATGCAATTGTAATTTATTCTTTCGCTTCCACGCCTGTTTTAGGCGCATAAATATGGCCGATGCTCACCAAATAATTCCCTCGCCGCCGTTCGGGACGTGTGGCGGCGCTCGTGCGGTCTCGTGTTCACTGCCGTTGCCGATATTTGAATTTTCCATTCCATTTATTCGTCACCGTTGATCACAAATGTAAATTGCTACGTCTCAGTTTGCGAGTGCACTTTCAATCCGATACAGTTTTTAGGCTTCCCATGAGTAATCCAGGGCTTAATTGGCTGCCAACGACAAGATGTTCGCACTAGAGTCAAAGGCCGAGGGAGAAAGCGAGGGCATCATCGTCTCCAAGGCAGTCCTCGGCGGGCGAGTCAGGAAGGCCGATGTTGTCTCCAGTCACTCTTTCCAGTTCTCATGATTGATTATTTGCCATATTTCTTCTTTGCCATCAATGAGTAGTTTAATTACGAAAATGAAATATAAAGGCATTAATCATACGAGAAAGAGTATCAGAACCTCTTCTTTTGTTTACTTTATCCTTGCTGAATAACATAATACCAAATTATATATACTTATAACTACATATACTTAGTTAAGATTACTGCTGATATTACTTTTCCGTATTCACTTATTCCCAAATATCAACAGGTTAACTCGGCAGATAATGAAATAGCTATAATTCACCGTGATATTTCTGAGGTTGTAGTATTTAAAAAAAATAATTTACTATCTATGCATCTGCGAGAAATAAACGTGAATTTGTTGGTTGGCATTGATCTTTTAAATATAAATTTGAACCTTCGGCGCATTTTGGTCAGTCTAAATTAAATTCCAGAGGAAATATTCTCGCTGTTGCTTCCACCACTAAAGGCTACGAAATATCATCTTCGAGCGAATCCCTTCCAAGCGTCGAAACGTTGAAGAGTCCAAAATGGTTCGCGTCGCGTCAATATTAGCTCCGTCATTATGACCCTCATTACAGATTGGATTCCGCGGGGCTGGCAACATTTGAGGAGGAGATTACCTGTCCGATTGCGACGCGAGAAACCATATTCATGGGATATAAACAAACTCAGTCAAGTTATACACGTGTCTCCGTCGACCAGAATCAAATGCCCGAGCGACCCAATTCTACTGAGAGTCAAAGTTAAATCCGGGGCGAAGCGCGTACGTGTGGTGTTATTTTTTGGGGAGGGGTCTTCTTGTGGCAAGGGGATGGCGGGCAAGAGGACGTCGCTAACTGAATTAGTCATCTGCGGGTCAAGGGGGTGTCTCGGGGGAGGGGGGGACAAAGCTCTGGCGCTCTCCCTTAATCCAGCCACGTGTCGACCAGTATCTCAAAGTTCTCCCGCCGCCCCCCGTCACCCCCTGCCAACCCCGACGGCAATCGCCATGCCCTGACCGCTTTTGCTTTTCCTATTCCACTCCTATTCTCGATACTAAGTCGTAGTTGCGGTATTCCAATAGTTTGGGAGTCGATAACTACAAATGAAATAGGTGACCTCAGTGAAGCCATAATATCACTCAGACATCCCCAAACTCGAATGGAAGACTCGAATCCGCGGATAGGGACGTATTGCGTCCTATTGAGCATTCACATACATGCATGCATTTAGGGCTTCTGGGTAAATTTTAGGGAGAAATAAATATATGCCTGAGAAGACTGCATTAGCAAAGGTAGAATTATTCCTAAAAAATGACATGTGAGATTGAAAATGAGGCAAGCGTTCGCCTTGTTTTCAATCTTATTCTCGCGGCAATACGATAAACTGCGAGGTGTGGAAGGTGTGAACCGCGTGGTTGTATATTGGCGCAAATGCCTCACGCGAGCTATTTTAAGCGATAATTTAATGGCATAGTAGAAGCGTCCTGAGCGATGCATTCATTTGCGACTGCGACTATTTTCTATTTCTGTGTATTCCTCGACGTACTCTCAATGACTACTTCATATGACAACGTGCGAGGGCTGCCCAGAAAGTAACCTCCCCTACGCTATGAAAAATACACTTTGGAACAGACGTTCGAGTCGAAGTGAAGAGTCGTCCCTTTTTGCCAAGTGGAAAGGGAAAGGGAACTATATCACGCATGCGATGCTTTCAGGCAGACAAATTCGCGTATACGGACTGTTATTACAATTAAAACGTGATATCACTGAATATCACTTTGCAGTCATCACTTCTTATAGATTTGTCGAATAGCATGAACCAGGATTTAAAAAATACACTTGCATACCGCGGTTTTAGACGCTCATGACCCCAGCGGATGTCAGCGTAATTGATTTATATGTGATTGAACAGATAGTTGTTTGAGGTTTGATCTATTTGAAAAATATTTCAAATTTAAAATACACTACATACTATACTTCCGTGCGTTATTTGTATTTTTCACTTCCATTACCACAAAAAGAGCATTGGCTTGAGATGTTTCGTTGGAATGGGAATAGTCCTTTTATCTCATTATTGAAATGAAGCTCTGAGTTTACTTTAAAAGCCTCAGTACTATAAAATTTACTTCTTGCTAACTAATTTTAATGCGGAAATAGATTAAATATCAGGCTAATATTTCAAGAATTAACTTAAAATTTGACATTCCACTCTTTTGTAGTAGTAGTGGTATTTAGGGGAGGCGACCGACAGCTGAGGTCATTTGCGCCATATGGGGTGGGCAGGAAAGGATGGCGGGAGGAGAGAAACCCGGCGTCGGCATTAGCCTACTCTTTACGAAAGGCACCAAGGGGTCCGCAGCTTAACGTCCCATCCGACGGACGGCGTACTCACTCAAAGTGCCCTCCACAAAGCACCTCAAGTAGGGATCGAGATACCTCTGAAAAATATTCAACACCGCCGGGATTGGAACCCGGGCCCTCTGGGTGGGAAGCCAGTAAAATAGCCACCTCACCATCTCGATCCCCCTCAACTCTTTCATTTCTTACCACATTATAATGGAATCTAAAAAATTAAGGTTTTTCTAGACAACCTCGACAAATTTCACTCCTTCTGAGAGTGAGGGTACCTCCGACCCTGAAGCTCATAAGTTAATTGCTCTGAAATGGTACCTTGATACAATTGAATTAATTAAACACGACATTCCACCATATCACGCCTGAAACGTCTCCTTTTATTTGTTGTATTCCTATTGAGGACATTTTTCTGTAAATAATTATTACAACGATGTAATAAGTAATCCTAACTCTAGACCGGTATTTTGGTTAATTTACATCAAGTCAGCCATCTGGTCACATCTGGTTACATCAGTCAGCTTTTGGTCATTAGTCTTCCATATTTTTCGGCGTTCTTAATGATTGTTATTTATTCGATTAATATAAACCCAGCATGATGCTCACAAATTACTTTTCAGGCTCTAATCATGCCATGTTCAAAGGAGGAAATTGCTTCCTTCCGGTTGCCACTAGTTTAACGGCAATCAGAAAATTAAAACTCTAGATTCTGGTCAATGGATTATTGATGAATTGAGGATACCTGCAATGTCCTATATTTACCAGTAACCGTAATCTGACACAATGTACGTGTATCACTCTCCGGAACCTTCGTCGAAACCGTTGAGTTTAATTGCGAATATACGAATTATTCGTTTATTTTTTGTACATGCATGGGTCAGAAGCTGTCGCTTACACGTTAAACGCGAATGCATTTACGTTGGATGATGGAAGAATATTTTTTTTTCAATTTCCATTACAGCTCACAGAAAACCTCAGTATTGATGGCATGTCACAGAAATGCCACAATAATTATGTCGCTACTTTCCAAGGGAAAAATAACAGTGTCATCTGTAGGTTAAATGAAAGTTTAAATTATTGATATTTATTGTAAGGTACTATAATTTTACCTCAATAAGGTAATTAATAATTATTTTTTTAATATCGATCTAATATAGTTGGATGCATGCTGAGGAACAGTTTTTTCAACGTGGAAATTGATGCAATTCTCAATTGCTAAAAGGAAAAAATAATTTCTTTATTCAACTCTTGAGTGTAGAAGTTCGTTCAACGTTCAACAAAACTTCGTTCAACGGATCTGGAATTGATATTCACTTGAATAACGTAGTTTTAGACTATTTAATTAAATTATTTTTAATTTTTTCATAAAAATATTTTCCGTTACGATATAGAAATGAATTGATACTTTTTTTCTGCGAATAAACTGCTCACATGATTTCTTTTGTACTGTTACTTTCACAGTTTATATAAATTCTCTACCGAACGAAAGTTGACAAGTGATTGAATGCCAGTGCTTCAAACTAATACTCACAGAAACAATTTAATATCTTACAGAAACTTTCGAAATCACTCCTTCATAGCCTAACTCCAGCGTCAAACGAGCGTTATTTACGAGATTCGCCAGAGGTCACTGGGTGGTTTGCCATAACAGCAAACTTTTGCCATAACATCTCAATAACTGGGAATAAAAAAACAACATGTAGCGATACATTTTTTCACCCAATCAAGTCATCATGTAGACTTAATCAACTTATAATTGTGTACGTAATTGGCTTGATGTCTTCACCATCGAAAAACTTGATTTTGAAGGTCTTGAATCTTCGGTTGATACTGAAGGGCCCTTGTATCTCTTAGGCTGCAATTCATGTAAATGCTCTCTAAAAGAGGAAGCGTCGCGTGAAATTTGCCGTTCCTACCAATCCCAGAAAGCTGTTGACCAAGTCCTGGTTTCACTCACTCAAAATAGCTTCTCAAGACGAACCAAGTGCCCAAGGCTTAGGCTTCCTCTGCCCCACCTTAGTGCCGCCCCCCTCCCTCCATTGGTCCAGCGTTCTCTTCCATCCCCCCCACATTTCTCTGCCACCCCCTCCCCTTTCCCATTCCACAGTGCTCCTCCCGCACACCCCTCTCTCGCCTCTCCAACCCCTCCCTCCCACTTGCCTTCATCCCTTCGGACCCCCCCGCCTTCCCCCCGCGTTCCCATCGCTAAGACGGTCGAGCACCGCGAGAGAATTAAAAGGGTCCTCGACGCGAAGTGGTCTTCCCTTGACGTGGCCTTCGTCCTTTTCACCCAAGGACCGCGACGCACCTTCTTACCTCTTCCCAGTTCCCCTCCTCCCGGTGCCTTCCGCTGACGGAGGACCGACTGGACGCCCGTGGCTGATGGGAACGGGACGGTGGAACTGGGGGAAGGCATGCGCAGATGTCCATTAAAAGCCACCTTTCGATGGCAGGAGATTTCTTCTAGACCACTCTTCGCTTTGGAGCAAAGGCCAATTTCTTCTGCAATGCCCGTTGTCCTCGGTGTCCCTCTCATTAAATATCCGTAGAAGAAATATTCAATTCCTGTGAACCACATGCGTTTGTGCGACGTATTTACAATAATAAGAGGCTGCTTGGGGAAATTTTAGAAAATTCACTTTAGATGCACACAGTTACCTCTTAAAACAAATCTACCGCACAACTTGAGCGACAAAATTTGTGAAAGAAAAATGCCAAACGTGCGTTTTAAGGAATAGATGAGATAAAAGTGAATAGATCATTTAAAATTAATGCAAAGGGTATTTGAACCTTTGCCTTTAAAAACACCTCCTTCAAGGACACAGCGTCAGACTTCATTTGCGATGTTCCTTCTTGAACTTAGCAACAGAAACAACAATTGCACAGAAAGGTTTGTATCGACTTAAGACCATGGTTCGATTCTGAGCGTCATCGTTAAGCGTCGCTCATAAGTCAATATAAACCATCCTGAGGGTCATCATTTCTGAAATTAAGGTTCAAATACCTCCAATTTAAACTCTGTAAACCAAAATTTTAGTTGACCAACTTCAAATGATAAATTTCCTTACCTTGCAATCTTCATTATTTCATAAATGTCACTTCAAAGGAGCACGAAAAGGTTTAGTATTACTCCCTTGAAGATGCTCAAATCTAAAACATCCCATGTTTTAAATTTGCAAAAATATTTATGAGCCTCATTTAGCAATAAGCGGCAAATGCTAAAATCAATCCACCAATTACTTGAACGCACTGTTTGCGAAGACGCTTTTGAAACCCGTTTGCACATTCCTCAGCCCATATTTTCAGAATGCAATGCCTGTTTAAGCAATTAAGAGACGTGATTTTTCGTAATCTGAGTATTCACAGGACTCTCTGGTGAACACACGTTCATCGGACCAGCTGGCTGAATACGATGAATAGAGAGGGGTGCGAGAGAGGGAAGGGATGACGAAGAGCTCACGAGTCGGAGGGTGGCTGGAGGGTTCAATAGGGTGTAGAGGCGGGAGCGAAACTTCGGCGAGGATTGAAATGTGAGCAGAGATGTGAGGGGGGGGGGAACTTATCATAAGTAATCCAGAAATGATAATTTCAAGGAAACCCAAAAGGTTCAAAGGGAAAGGAATGAATGTTAAGCTGAGGGGGCAGGCGTATGTTTCCTCCGGATCCAATTATAAAAACGAAGGTTCAAAGCCGGAGGCAGTTGTGGTTGCTTTTCGTCTAACACTTTTAATTTCAAACGCTGAGAAGAGCTTTAAGTTATGTGCTAAACTCGTAAAAAATGTACCATCCCCTTTTTAGTTGACTTGTACCTTTATCATCACGTGTCAAGTACCATTCTCCTGCATCCAATTATTGTATTCTCTGGCAATATATATCATATATGCACACAGTAAGGATACTGTAATTTCGACTTGTAAACATTTGGAAAAATTTAGTTTTTGTTAAATGCCTTGGCACATTTTTTTAATAAAGAGAAATTAAGCATAGCAGTTTCAGGTTTAACTCAACTACCCCCTCTCCCTTACTCCCCCTACCTTCCTCCCCTCTTGGACCCACACTGTATAAGATGAAATCTTTTTTATGCATGTCACCTCCTGATGATGATAAGCAGCATCGAAACCATGGTCGTGAAATATTAAACCTTTATTGTGAAAGTGAAAAGTTCTTTTTTTTATCCTTGAAGAGAAATTAACCCTAAAATAAGCAAATATTTTGCGTCATGTCAAATTTTTCCAGAACAAAAGACCTAAAATGCAATTTTAATTATTTGTCCTTGACCCGTCTATCGGTAGGCTGAGCCCAATGCGATAAAATCTGACCTAATATCTATCTATCTTGTGCTTCAAGGGGTATCGAATTGAGTCGCTAGCCACTTCTTATTGAGAGACTAGGTTAACCAATCGACTATACAAATTTTGACACTTAAAAATACTTTCATTTATTTTTCCCATAATATCTATTGTTCTGATTTGTGCCTTCTGTTCGTACGTACTACCTTTTGAGAGGCGGACAACCATGTTCCATTTACCCTTTCAGCGGAGTTGTGCGTTTATTGTATCCTCCTCAGAGTACGCTGGAATCGTGAACAAGTTTAAAAAGAATTCAGCTTTGGGAGGTTTAGTTGTTGAACACTGATTGTGATGATAATTTAAACTATTCTAAGCCTTTTTAACGTCAGCAATTCATGCATACTATTATTTAGACCCTCTTCGGAGATATGGCTTAAGGTAAGTGAAAGAGTGTGCTAAGACAGAGGAAGCTGTCGGGTGATGGTTCAACGGATACATGGATGTAATTTGCTACAGGTCAAAGTTTTCAAAGCAGTGATACGATCTTTCGCATTTAATAAGGAATATTTTTTTCTAGGGAAAATGTATTCTGAAGGCTGAAATCTTTTTTTGTGAAATACCGTTAAATAATTAAAATGATTCGTGCTACACACATTACAGGAAACGTCTCTATTTTGAAAAAACTATCAGTACTTAAAAATGAATTTGTATAATTTACCGTAGCATGCGAATGGTGATGTCAAGAAAAGTCACTTGTTTTACATTTATTAACAGTCATCAAAACATTTTCGCTAGAAAAATTTTTAGCATCAGTTTGAGGTTCCTTAAAGACTGCTTCACTTTCCTGCATAATCGCCGTTCACTTCCAAGTACTTTTCGCAACGCAGCACCAGCTTCATCAATCCCTCGGCACATGGACGTTCGCCGCCAGGGTATTGACCCAGTTAACAATGCAGTTCCTAGTCGCCTTTAAACCGTTGTCCACCAAGGTAATGTTTCTTGTGTAGCAAGAGGATATATAAATACTCGCCACATGCAAGGTCAAGTCATCTCCATATTGTCAGTAGCGATCCAAACACGCCCGTCCACTCAAATATTTTTGCTCTTTGTGTTGGCGGTCGGTAAGGATATTCAATGCCCATCGCGCATACAATTTGTGATATCCGAGCATATCCAACTTTCATCGAGAGGAAATCCATCACCCATGGGTTCACTGATGGTCGATCAGATCGCAGTCCTTGGTGCTCTTTGCTGGACGATGATTTCATTTGTCTGAATTCTGGTTGTTGCAGAAAATAGGCACCACTGTCGACGAAATCGAGCAGCTGACGATCGATCCTTTTGCGCGCAACATTCGAATCACAACACGTGCTTCGCAAATGGCGGGAGCAACGGTTTTCGCGGACATTGTTACGTATCTGCATTCGCCGACAGTCAAGAGATGGCACTGCATGCGTGCCCTTTGTTCTGACCTGCAAATCTAATAATATGAGGAAACAGCCCTTATTTTTCGAATAGGCCTCATACTAATGAGAAATGATTACTCATTTCTGCATAATCAATATTCCTGTGCACGGAATGAAGACTTGCATTACTTACGTAGGATCGTTGAAAATAATGCAGGGGACCGTCGGTTAATTGACTCGTAGTGGCCATTTACAATATCAGCTCTACTCCTTTGGAACGCCCAAGCGCGACGTGTCCGAGGGAAGGCCTTCGCGGCGCTTAACCGGCTTCGGCCGATTATTCGTCCGGGGGTCCTGAGCTCGGAAACGAAGCGTCGACTGTACCGAGCGTGCGTGTTGCCTGTCATCACGTACGCAGCGCCGGTATGGTCAGGAGTGCCGAAGTCTACCCTCGCTCTCATCCAAGTGGTGCAGAACTCTGCGCTACGGTGCATCTTGGGATGCGGGCGCTACGCCCGCGTGGAAGAGATGCACCAGGACGGGAACATGGAACCTCTGAACGTCCTTCTTCCGGAGCTGTCTCGAAGATTCTTCGAGAGGGCTGCGGATTCAGACGTCGCCACCATCCGACGCCTCGGAGAGATCCAGGTTTCAACGTGGGACCGCTATAAGCGCCCCATTGCGAGCATGGATCGCCAAGATGCCCTCCCAGCGAAGAAGAGGCCCAGGCTTCAGTAGCAGGGATCGCCAGAACGCCGTGACAACGCAGAAGACGACGCCCTGCCTTAGAAGCCTAGGCGGCTGGAAAGGCAACACAGTGGAGCCCCGACCGGAGTAACGGGGGTCCGTCCACGAGAATTGGCGCATCAAAAGCTGTTAATCCGAATCACAACTCAGTTCAATCCTCAGGGACATATCACAATGCTGCTTCGAATGGTGAAAAACAATTAGCTAGATCATGAGTGCGAAACGCGCATTTTCTGAGTTAAGGACTCTACTTATGTTTGGTCATTTGAATAATCTTGGCGTTCAATAAGGAACACTTTTGTAATTCATACTCAATGCGCATAAACACCTGATCAACGGTGCGATATAACATTAGTAAGTGCTAGATTTTTAGTTTCCAAAGAAACTTCCCAAAATTTCAGAGTTTAAGAGGACGCCTCGATAGCAGGACGTGCTTGTGTTTACCGAGTGTCTGATTCCGCCGGCGTCCGAGACGTAGGTCGCCGAGTTTTGGAGAGCGGCACTGCCGGACTCCGATCGTGTTTTGTTTCGAGCGGCGTTTGACCGCCTAGTTCTTCAAGAAGAGTTCTTTTTCCGCCGGGAAGGCTGTGCTTTCGTTTTGTTTATTGGTTCAAGACTGACCTTGACTCCTGATGTAGACCTTAGGCTCCTTTTGTTTGCTACCGCCGGGTGCGTGTGGCGGGGAGGGAGCGTTCGTGAGTGTTTTATTTCCCTTTAAGAGATCGTTCTTTTGTTGCGCTTTCCTTCTTCATGCTAGTGTGCTGAATTTGATTTCTTTAAATGGCTGTGCGCCGCTTAAACACGCTCGCCTTACAAGTTGACGAGAAGGCGAAGCCCCCTACCCCGTTGGAGGTCCACCTCTTCACGTTAGAGTCGCTGGGCCTCACACCCGAAGAGACAGTGGCGATCCAATTTGGATACAATCGCCATTTGATATTCCTGAAGTTGGCAACCGAAGCTACAATGACTAGGATTTTAGACAATACTCCGCGGAAACTACCGTTTCCGTCTTTAAGTGACCAGAGGACGACAATAACAATTGACGAGACTTCTGGCAGCCCGTGTAATGTCAGGGTTCTTTGTCTCCCCGTGGAGACCCCATTGGAAGACATAATAGGCGATTTCCCGTTTGGCGATTGGTAATAGGCGACTTGGTAAAATCCATCGCTCGTGGGAGAACAGGTGGGAGGGAGACAAGATTACTGGCAACAAGGTTGTGCGGATGACGGTCGAGAGAAATATCCTCTCGTACCTCCACATCGGCGGCAACCGGGCCATCATCATCTATGAGAGTCAGCGCCGTACTTGCGCCCGCTGTAACTAAGAAGGCCACGAGCGCAAGACCTAGCCTCGGAACCCTGGAGGTAAGACCTATGTGGAGGCAATGACGATGCCCTCCAACCCTAACGCCGCCGTGGAGATGGACGAGCCCGAAGTGGCTGTGGAGGAGAGAGCGCGGTCGCTTCTACGCATCGAGGGTGCGGCCCCGGCTGCTCCCGTCGGTCCCCCGCATCTCCCTTCAATTGGAGGGAAATGTCAGCGGGAGCGAAAATCGTCAACGGAGGAAAGGGAACCGAAAAAGAAGAGGACAGACAAACCCAAGCTCCTGGTCTCGAATACCGATCTACAAATGGCTCACGTACCTACCACCTCGCCTAATATCACACGACCTCCAGCCCCCGTCTCCGTGAACTCGTCAAATGAGGAGGGATGGTCTTTCATCCTCCCTCCTCCCGCTCACGCCATCGACGCCCTCGCTTCGCAATCCTTGCATCACGGGTTTAAAACACCCCGAGAACCTCTGGTGACAGGTGAGGAGGATGCATCTGATCGCGATGTTTTCCCGTCCCCAACAGCTCATCCCTCGACCCGCTCTTCGTGGAGACCATGGTTGGCTCTTCCTCTTCGGACGAGGCCGGGGGGGAGGGATGCGGCGAAATGCCGCGTCCTCGCTCGTCGACCCGTTGGACGAGGCGTCCCGGGAAACGGCGAAGCACTCGTCGCCCAGGGTCGAGTCGCGACCGGAGCGACGCTAGCCACGATCAGAACACTGGGAAGTGATGTCCGGTAGCCACCCGGTGCCGGACACACTTTGTCCATCGTTGAAGAGTTTTTTTTTATGAATGACTGATTGCATCGATAATTTCAACCCTGCCATTGATAATTTCTTACAATACATAATTTTCCATTGCTAGCTAAAATCTTCCTTCTAATATCTGTTGACCTTGCCTTCCTTTCTATTTTCTTTCTAAATGTCAATGGTCAAATGTACGAGTATGCGTCGGTATGCATATGTTTATATGTATGTGTGTGCGTGCGCATGTGCATGTGTGCGTATGTATGTGCAAGTGTGTATGTATGTGGTATATGTATCATGTCTGCATCCATGTATACACTTATATTAAAGAAAAACATGATGTACCCATAATCTGTGACCTGATATTATGCATGATGCAAACAAACTCTGTAATATTTTGAACCGAATAAAATAATTTATATCATAGCTTAACTGGCTAAAGCACTCGGCTGGATATTGAGGGATCTGGGTTCGAATCCCAGTCAAGGCGGATGATTTTTACACTCTGAAATTGTTTCATTCAAATTTTTAATATTACCAAGGACCACAATTGCAGTTTTTATTGTTAGACGTGTTTTTATTACTGAATAACATATCTTACTACACAACAATATTTCAACAACGATATTTTAGAAATTCAAGAGAGATGGGATATTTTAATTGCAAGAAACAATAAGCAAATGCGTTCCCCTAGCGTGACACTGCAATTATACAGATATACATATGCACATGACCATGGCTAAACATGTAAAACCTTTTTCTTTTTCCCGTGCACAGGTAGTTTACTCCCATTTGTGGTAGGTCAGTCAGATTAGCTCGAAGGTAATTGAAATTAACTGGGCAAAAATATTAGCAGTCCATTTTCTATTACCTGAATACGTAAACAAAATAGTTTCAAGCTTAACTTTATAACATTCCTGCATGATGAGGATGATGCACGGCATCGAAACCATGGACGTGTGAAGTAATACATCTTTATGTGAAAGTGCAAAGTTTATTTTCTACCCTCAAGTGTTCCTGATCATTAATCTCATTGCAAAGTACTTATACGTTACAAATGGCGTATGTGTGTTCGTTTTCTGGTATAGGCCGAAGGAGATGGAAACAAAGGTTAAACTTTCCCTTTACATATTAGCCTGGTTCATAAAAACGTATATTTCATATTATACTTTAAGTTAATCGCAGTGACTCTTCCTTTTTTATCAAAAATCCGAACTCATTTTTATATCCCTTCTCGGACTACACACTTGACGTGGTGGAAGGGCTTGTGCGTTCCGATGACCCCTAGAGCTGTGCTGGCGGGAGTAATATTAATTGCTCCTGGTAGGGTCACCCATGGCAGATAGGTCGAAGGTTAGGAGCCAGACGAAAGGTAGTCCACGCCGAGTCTGTTCCTCAGTGAGGCGACTGCAATGGCGTCTGACTCCAGTGGGGAGGCCAGTAATTGATGGTGTCACGTTAAAAACACAATTGAAAAAGGCAATGGCAAACCACCTCAATTATCATTCCCAAGATTTAAATGATGGCCAAAACAGAGATTTTGAGTCCTGGCAACTACGGGGCTCGGCCCAATCGGCCGGGTGTCGTGCCCAGCAGCGGGGGGGGGGGCAAGGCTTCCGCGGTCGTCATCCCACGAAACCCTTGCAAGGGAAAACTAGCAGCAGCAAGACAGAAGACGTAGGAGAAGGAGACCACATTAGTTAGAATAGGAATGTGGAATGTTTAGACAATGATGAGGACAGGGAAATTGGAAAATGTTAAGCGAGAGATGGAGATGTGAGATGGAAAGATAGCGGGGATTACTGAAGTGATAAATATGCAGCGGCGGGGACGAGAGCCAACGAGGGGTTGCCATAGTATTAAATTAAGAGGTAGGAAGAAGCGTAGTCAACATAGAGCAGGTAACGGACAGAATACTAATAGTAGAGATAAAAGCAGAACCGACGAACTTGGTTATTTTTCAGGTATACATGCCACCGAGCAACCATAAGGAAGAAGAGGTCGATAGGATGTACGATCAGTTAGAGGACATAATCGCGTGTGTTCCTGCAGGGAAAAATTTGATAGTGATTGGGGTTTGGAATGCGACGGTAGGGGAAGGAAGAGATGGTGACGAGGTCGGGGACTACGGTTTAGGCAGGAGGAATGACCGCGGGGAGAAAGCAATTGAGTTATGCAGGAGACAGGGGTTAGTCATCACCAACACATGGTTTAGACACCACAAAAGACGCCGGTATACATGGAAAATGGCAGGTGACACAAAAAGGTATCAACAGGATTATATCCTGGTTAGACACAGGTTTAGGAACAGTGTGATAAATTTGCACAGCTTCCCGGGAGCGGATGCGGACTCTGACCACAATTTAGTTGTTATAAAATGTAGCGTCCGTTTCAAAAAGATAAGGCAGGGCGGCGAGTAATAAAATGGAATGTAGAAGCATTAAATGGTTTGAAAAGGAAGAAATACAAACAGGTGGTAGAGGAAATCATGGAGGATGGTAAAGATCGAAGAAAAATGGAATAGTTTCAGGAAAGGGTTGTCTAAAGCCGCAAAAGACGCTATTGGAACCGTTAACGCTAAAAGGACTAGGAAACCATGGATCAGATGATTACAAAGATGGATGAGCGGCAAAAATGGAATGTAAATACAGAATTAGACAAAATGTAGTACAAAGAATAAAGCAATAAGAATAAAGCAAAATAAGCATGGTGGAAGACGCAGTGCGAGGATATGGAAAGTCTGCAGAGGAAAGGTGAAAACGGTGCGCTGTACAGCAAAGTTAAATCTTTATCGGGAAGTAAGAAAGGAAGAACTATGCTAACAGTTAGAGATAAGGCGGGTAAGGTAATAGTTGACGCAGGAAAGATCCAAGAGAGATGGAAGGAGTATATTGAAGAATTGTATAGTAAAGACCTCAGACCAACAAAGTTAGACATTGAAAAAGAAAATGACTTAGAGGAAGATAGCTTAGGTCCAGGCATAATCGAAGATGACATAGAAAGGGCATTAAGGGAGATGAAACTAAATAAGGCCGTGGGGGTTGATAACATTCCCGCAGAACTTTTAAAAGGCTTAGGAAAATGTGGGAGGATGAGGCTATATGGGCTGATCCGTAGTATTTACGAGGAAGGAATCTGGCCGGACGACTTTGTGAGATCAGTTTTAGTTCCTATTCCGAAAAAGGTAAATACGACATCATGTGAGGACTACAGGACAATAAATTTGATATCCCACGCAGCTAAAGTTGTTCTCAGCATCATAAACAAAAGGATAGAGAGTAGGGCAAATGATTACTTAGGGGATGGCCAGGTTGGGTTTAGGAAGGGGAGAGGTACGCGTGATGCCGTTGCAGTAATGAGATTATTAATCGAGAGGATTCTAGAATGCAACCAGGAGATTTTTACCTGTTTCGTAGATTTTGAAAAAGCTTTTGATAGAGTGAACTAGGAAAAACTAATGAGTATATTGCAGAAAAAAGGAATAGATTGGAGAGAAAGAAGGCTAATCCGCAACCTGTACATGTCTCAGACAGCTCAGGTGCGGGTGGGGAACGGGGAGTCCGGATAGGCAGTGTTAGGAAGAGGTGTAAGGCAGGGTTGCCCATTATCGCTGCTGCTGTTCAACCTGTATGCAGAGGAAATGATCAAAGGGGCGTGGGAAGAACTGGAGGTAGGAATGAAAGTGGGCGGGGAATTCGTAAAATCAGGTAGGTTTGCTAATGACAAAGCTTTAGTTTGTCAGTCAGCCAAGGGGCTGCAAGCATTGCTTAGTGAATTGGAAATTCAGTGCGACAGGTATGGGATGAAAATCAATATTAATATAACAAAGGTTATGCGATTTTCTAGAAAGAAAAGACTAAGCTAAATATTAAAATAGGAGGGCAAAAACTAGAGCAGGTAGAACAGTTTACGTATCTCGGTAGTGTTTTGGACCAACACGGTCAAAGTAGTAGGGACGTAAGGAGGAGAATTGCGCTAGGCAAAGAGGCTTTCACAAGGAGGAGGGAGTTGATGACAGGGACGTCGAGAAAGGATATTAGGAAAAGACTCGTAAAAACTATTATATGGAGCGTAGCCTTGTACGGCGCGGAAACGTGGCCATTGAATCAGGAGGATAGACGTACACTTAAGGCTTTTGAAATGTGGCTGTGGAGAAGAATGGGGAAGGTGAAATGGACAGAGAAGGAAAGAAACGAGGAAGTACTTGGAATGGTGGGCGAAAAGAGGGGTTTGTTGGGAGAAATCCTATGGAGGCAGGAAAAGTGGATGAAGGGGGTGTTGACCGGCAGCGGGATGTTTAAGACTTTAATTGAGGGGAGAATGTTGGGCAAACGAGGAAAGGGAAGGAACAGGAGAGGGATGTTGGACGGGATGAAGGGAGGAATAAAGTACTCAGAGATGAAGAGGGACCTGATGTAGATTAGGATGCTGTGTTTAGCTAGGGCCCACAAATTATTTAATTAGTAATTAAGTCCATCCAAAAACCTATCTTAACCGGTAGATTACCTAATAATAATATACATATATATATATTTATTTATTTATTTATTTATATATAGATATTATATAACCATATATATTATATATAAACATATATATATAATATATATATTATATATATAAACGTATTAAATGTAAATTATCGGAACATCCAACGCATCCACAACATCTTCTTAATCCCGATGGTTTATAGTTTAGGAATGTAGGAAAAACGAGTCTCAACAAATATTTTTTTTGGTCTAAGGAATGTTTCAGGGCGGTTTTGGGGAAAATAATGCGTTCAATCAGCCAGTGGGACTTGTCATTCGATAAACTAAATTTATTTTAAAAAGACGCGCTGATGAGGTAATGAGTCTCATTAGCCTATTTTTAAAAGGACCACTTAACGCTTGATGCTCGGCCAAGGAATTCCAACAGTGCTTAACCTGTGACTTCATTTTTGAAGGATTATAACATCTGAAATGAAACAATGGCCACAATTTTCACGTGAAGACGGACCGAAAGAATCCCAGTACTATGTACGCCAGCATCCTTATAAAAATTAGACGTTAACCGGCGACCTTTCTTGCCGCGTCTTTTCATTCGAATGGGTTGAACTCCAATCGCTGGAAATTTGAGTTCCCTGTGAATGGTCTTAGCTGTTTATGCTAAAAATCACGACATGCACTGCGGCAGAAAAAGTTGCTTTCCAAGCTATTGGCATGAGGAAACTCTTCATGATTTATTTCTGTTGTCTTCTTCTAATAGCACGGAACATAATAAACTTCTTCATCTCCTTTTATAACTGCCGATTGCACCCCAAAAGATATGCATGTACCTACTTAAGCGTCATTGAGGGGTTGGAAATTGTCAGAACACCTTTGACGTGTTAGCCTGGAATGTCAATCGCAGAGGTGCTAGGAAGTCCTACGTCAGTTGCGCGGGAGCCACTGCGGAATCGATTAAGTTGTATCTCATTGACTCGATCCGCTGCGTCGTTGGGAAACGACGTCAGCCAATGCCATGTTCGGACTGCGAGCGCTGAGGGGAGCGCTGAGAGGCTATTGCGAGGGGCAGGCCCGGCTACGGCGGTCGCTTCGTGGGGGGTCGCTCCGGGGGGGGCCGGGGGGGGGACGCAAGGGCTTCACCTGCGAGGCTTCCGATATCGCTTTGTGTATCGAGGAAGAGATCGGGGGGTGGAGCAAGGAAAGTGGGCCACGGAGGCCTTCGGCTCTTTACAGCAAGGTGTCCCTGCGGCTATGCCATCCCCTTGCCTCGTAACAATAATGTCTTTCTGGTTTGACCACGTCAGCCTGTGCCACACGCCTCTCAAACACAGAACACGTTTGACCAAAGCATTACCTGGTCGGCGATTGGATTGTAATTCTTTCGATCAAGTAGTAATGGCTCACTCAGGCGATGCTATGTTGTGCACGGACAGATTTTCTACTTTGTGCCGAAGAATGAGGTTGAACCAATATTTCAAATTCCGCCCGCCACCCTCCGCCATTCTTCAACTTTCTTTCTATGCTAAGTCAGCCCATGCTCATACATCTCCGAGTCCAACCCATATGTTCGTGCTAATGATCGATTGATTAATAGAAGGTAAATATAGTCCACCTCCTGTTCGCAGTTTTGGAACATTTAGAATAAAAAGCTATTGATAGTTATTGAGTTTTTTGCGTTTTCTGTTCTAATTGTTTGTTAAAATTAATTAAATATCTACGCATTTTAACTTTCGAATCTATCAAACAATAATTAATAAACGGAATTAGTTTACCGTAAGCTCTGCGTATTTTTTTATTTGACAACAGTCCCTATTGAGTAGATTCAGGCGTGACGTGGTGGAAGTCGAATATAATGAATAACTGATTGAAACACTTTTCCACTCGATAAAATTTTTATTTTACGACTGGGTTTCATCTACATCTGCATCTACATCTACATCAATACCCTGCAAGCCAACAAAAAGGTGTGTGGCAGGGGGTGCGGCACCAGGAGGAAAGGGTAAGGGATGAGGAGGTTAGGGTTTTTCAAATGGATGGGTAAAGGTAAGGGGAACCTGCAAAAAAAATATATAAATATAATCGTATAACCATGCGTAGTCGTTACCTTGTAGGTTAATACTTATTATGTCGAGCCGACTCCTGGGGGATTTCGATTACAAGAATTCTGGTCTCCTATTGTTCTCGGAAAAAATGACCATTTAAATCTGTCTGTCCTGCAGTCTATCTCTCTAATCTTATATTCGTGATCCCTCCGCCCGTACAACGTTGGGGTTCGTATTATATTCTTGATGTCATCGGAAAAGGACCCATCTTTAAATTTTTTTAATAAGCTTAATCTATATTGTAAACGCCGCTGTTTAAGGGAATCCCAGCCTAAATTTTCTAGCAAAGTAGTTACGCTACTGCGTTGGTCATAACAATTTTGGACAAATCTAGCCCCCCCTCCGCTGAACTCGATCCAATTCCGAAATTAAATTTATCTCTTGAGGATCCCATATACCTGCAGCATACTCTAGGTGGGGCCTGACTAGGGCAAGAAAACATCGTTCCTTCACTTTTTCGTCACATTTACCCAGAACTCTTTTTACAAATCCCAATTTTTTTATTAGCACGACCACATATTTCCCGTATGTGCTTTCCCCAGGACAGATCGTGAGTAATTGTTACACCTAAGTATTTAAAGAAATCTACCCTCGCGATTTCTGTTTGTTTCACTTTATAACTAAATGGGGGGTGTTACTCTTTTCCCAAAAATGTATTACTACGCATTTTTTCAAATTTAATGCCAATTGCCATGTATCGCACCAGGTCTGGATTGCATTTAGGTAGTTAGCTAACGTGACTCTGTCATCGCGACTTCGAATGTCCCCATAAATCACCGCATCGTCAGCAAAAAGACGGAGCCTGCTATTACCCACGGCGCTGAGGTCATTTATGTAAATAAGAAACAAGAGGGGGCCTATGACACTTCCCTGTGGTACACCCAACGTGACCTTAACAGTATCGGATGATACACCGTCCAGGACGACTGTTTGAACACGATTTTTTAAAAATTGTCTAATCCATCATATAACACTCCCGTGTATTCTATAAGTTTCCAACTTCGCGAGTAACTTACGATGCGGGACTTTATCAAAAGCTTTTTTAAAATCTAGAAATATCGCATCAACTGGAATATTACTTTCACCGGAATGCATTATATCATGAACAAAGAGTGCGCGTTGAGTTTCGCAGGATCTACCTTTACGGAACCCGTGTTGGTTATTAATCAATAAATCTTGGCTATCGAGGTACCTCATTATGGAACTAACAATGATGTGCTCAAAAGTCTTACAGGAGATGGAGGTGAGCGATATTGGCCTATAATTACTGGGGTCCTCCCGGTCTCCAATTTTACATATGGGTGTCACAGAAGCTATCTTCCAGCCGCTTGGCACGCTTTCTTCTGCTAATGATTTCTGATATATTATATTAAGATAAGGAGCAATTTCAGATGATAGTTCTTTATACACGCGAGCCGGTATCTCATTAGGTGCCGGAGATTTTCACGATGTTTTTAAGGAGTAACTCCATTCCCCGGGTGGAAAAGTCGATTGCATGCATTGGCTATAGAAATGTTTTCGGAAGGTTCTCTGGTATACTTATTCCGGGAGCATTTGTTGAAAACACTGTGGAAGAATGAGTTTAATATGTTGGCTTTATCTAAACTACTTTTTACTTTATCCCGCTTGTCGTTGTTCAATGAGTTTGCGGTGGACTTTTTTCCCTGCACTTCCCTGACGTAGGACCAAAACATCTTTGGGTTATCCTTTAAATGCCCACCTAATTTTTTTCCTTTTGAATGCCGCTAGCGCCTTCCGGAAGGCCTTCTTGACAGTGGACCTAGATGCTTTGTAATTCTGTAAGGTTTCGTTGATTTTATCAGGGGAGTAATCTTTAACCGCGTTTTTCATTCTGGCATGGCACGCCCTTTGCCGTCTTAGTGATTTCCGAACTTCAGAGTTGTACCGACGGGGTTCCTTATTCTCTCTTTTATATTTACTAGGTATGAATCTCAGTATTGCTGAACATGTTATCTCAAGAAAATTATTCCAGGTATCCTCGACACTCCTAGTTTTGCTTAATTCGTCAAATCTAATAAAGGAACAGTTTGACTCACGTTTTAAGCTATCATAGTCAGCTTTATTGAATAAATAAGTTTTTCTCTTAGGTTTGTTAACTTTGTCAACGCTTAGGGAAAATTTAGCGTTTACAGCCCTGTGATTACTGACTCCTGTCCTGATGATGATATAATACATCGACTGACATGAATACATGACTTAATGAATACATGACTGAGTCCTGATGATGATGTAATACATCGAAACCTGGTCGTAAAATAAAAATTTTATCAAGGGGAAAAGTGCTTCAATAAGGTAATCAACAGTCCCTATGTTTATTTTCCATTTAACTTTCAGTATTGGGAAAAGGACTTTAAGACATATTTCAAAATACAGTTTAGAGAAAGATAATGATAAGTCGGAGCTACAAGATCAGACAATATTTGCAATCATTACGAAATATGCTAAAATTAAAATCCAAACACAATTACTTTTTGTCTTAGTTATTTGGGAAATACGTTGGTCTTTTTTAAAATGGTAACATGGCGTCGGCTGCCTCCTACGAGTTTCAATCATTTTGACATGACATCAGTGAGTGAACTTAGCTTTCTCTTCTGCTCAACCAGGTACAATAATTTTGTAACATTTTTGGCTTAATCGTGAAAAACAACCGTTATCATTTAAACCACTGACTGTAGTCTATCTACCAACTCCCAAAGCATTTCGCTTCTGTAAATTCCCTCTCAATTTCTCGAGGGATCATTCTTCTCAGCACTCGGAATTCAGAGCCATACAAATGCTGCCTTCCTAGAAGAAAACAATGCCCATTGTTTTCACGGCTGGCTTCTATTTCCCTCTCAACCCCATTTCCTTCCAATGGAACTCAAAATTATTTTTTCTCGTGACTTAAATGCATTTCGTCCAAACAAACTCAATTTTTTGAAGGCGTCCTGCGCTTCTCACAAGAAGTAACTATAACACAAAGAAGATCCCTGTAATTTAAATGCGAATGAAAAATCGATTACGTTGCTAGTTTTATTATTGATCTAAATGATGAGTACATATTTCGTACCCCTGCAAAATTAATGATTTTATTTCAAAAGTTACAAAGTTCGTTGACTTTTTGTCTTGGCCATGGTGAGTTGACCAGATCAGATTGGTATGAGTAAACCCATAAATTATGACAAGATAAATAGAGAGTGCATCCATTAAGACACATCCAGATCCCACCACAACTCTCGATATCCCTCGGCACATTTTTTATCCAAAATTATCCGACAAACTCCTCCCTAACCCCACCGTACTTCTTCGCTCGCCTTATTCATTACCCAACTTAGTACCTCAATTCTCTTTCCAGCTGGCGCGTCGACATCCTTACCACAAACTCTCCTTCATCAAACAACGAGTTTCGAAACTGTACCGAGACACCACCATATAAATTTAAACACCGACAATAAATTTAAACGTTAGTGAATACATATATTAATTCACTGACGGTTTAATGTCTATATGTATATATATATATATATATATATATATATATATATATATATATATATATGTGTGTGTGTGTGTGTGCGTGTGTGTATATATATATAATATACATATACACTTACTTACATACAACTCCATATATATATATATATATATTATATAATATATATAATATATATTAGGTAATATATATAATATATATATATATATATATATATTATATAATATATATAATATATATTAGGTAATATATATAATATATATATATATATATATATATATATATATATATATATATATATATATATATATTATAGGTTAAGGTAGGTTTTTGAATGGACATAATTACTAATTAAATAATTTGTGAAACCTAGGGAAAAACAACATCCAGCATCCTACTCTACATCAGGTCCCTTTTCATCTCTGAGTTCTTTCATCCTCCGTTCCTCCCGTCCAACATCCCTATCCTGTTCCTTCCTTTTCCTCGTTTGCCTAACATTTTCCCCTCAATTAAAGTCTTCAACATGCCGCTGCCGGTCAATACCCCCTTCATCCACTTATCCTGCCTCCATAGGATTTCTCCCAACAAACCCCTCTCTTTACCCACCATACCAAGTACTTCCTCATATGCTTTCTTCTATGTCCATTTCACCTTCTCAATTCTTCTCCACACCCACATTTCAAAAGCCTCAAGTGTACGTCTATCCTCCTGCTTCAATGGCCACGTTTCCGCGCCGTACATAGCTACGCTCCATATAATAGTTTTTACGAGTCTTTTCTTAATATCCTTTCTCGACGTCCCTGTCATCAACTCCCTCCTCCTTGTGAAAGCCTCTTTGCCTAGCGCAGTTCTTCTCCTTACATCCCTACTACTTTGACCGTGTTGGTCCAAAACACTACCGGGATACGTAAACTGTTCTACCTGCTCTAGTTTTTGCCCTCCTATTTTAATGTTTAGCTTAGCCTTTTTCTTTCTGGAAAATCGCATAACTTTTGTTTTATTAACATTGATTCTCATCCCATACCTGTCGCACTGAATTTCCAATTTACTCAGCAATGCTTGCAACCCCTTGGCTGACTGACAAACTAAAGCTTTGTCATCAGCAAACATAACTGATTTTACGGATTCCCCGCCCACTTTCATTCCTACCTTCAGTTCCTCCCATAGCTCTTTGATCATTTCCTCTGCATACAGGTTGACCAGCAACGGTGATAAGGGGCAACCCTGCCTTACACCCCTTCCTAACACTGCCCAACCGGACTCCCCGTTTCCAACCCGCACCTTAGCAGTCTGAGACATGTACAGGTTGCAGATTAGCCTCCTTTCCCTCCAATCTATTCCTATTTCCTTCAATATACTCATTAGTTTTCCCCAATTCACTCTATCAAACGCTTTTTCGAAATCTACGAAACATGCAAATACCTCCTGGTTGTGTTCTATATTCCTCTCGATTAATAATCTCATTACTGCAATGGAATCATGCGTACCTCTCCCCTTCATAAACCCAAACTGATCATCCCCTAAGTAATCATTTGCCCTACTCTCTATCGTTTTGTTTATGATCCTGAGAACAACTTTAGCTGCGTGGGATATGAAACTTATCGTCCTATAGTCCTCACATGATGTCGTATTTACCTTTTTCGGAATAGGAACTAAAACTGATCTCACAAAGTCTTCCGGCCAGATTCCTTCCTCATAGATCCTGCGAATGAGCCACCATAGCCTCTTCCTCCAAAATCTTTTCTCAAACATTTCAATAGTTCAGCAGGAATGTTATCAACCCCTACGCCTTATTTAGTTTCATCTCCCTTAATGACCTTTCTATCTCATCTTCGATTATGCCTGGACCTAAGCTATCTTCCTGTACGTCATATTCTTTTTCAATGTCTAACTTTGTTGGTCGACGTTCTTTACTATAGTTCTTCTATGTACTCCTTCCATCTCTCTTGGATCTTTCCTGCGTCAACTATTACCTTACCCGCCTTATCTCTAACTGTTAGAATAGACCTCCCTTTCTTACTTCATATAAACACATATACTTCATATACTGATAAACATTTATCTTTGCTGTACAGCGCACCGATTTCACCCTTCCTCTGCAGACCTTCCACATCCTCGCACTGCGTCTTCCACCGTGCTTCTTTTGCTTCATTTGTTGCCCGCTTCAATTTATTGTTTAATTCTTTGTACTGCATTTTGCCTAACGATGTATTTACATTCCTCCATTTTCGCCGCTCAGCCATCTTTTTAATCATCTCCTCCGAGATCCATGGTTTCCTTATCCTTTTAGCGTTTACGGTTCCAATAGTGCCTTTTGCGGCTTTAGACAAACCTTCCTTGATACTTTCCCATTTTATTTCGATGGTACTTAGCTTTTTACCATCCTCCATGATTTCCTCTACAGCCTGTTGGTACTCCTTCCTTTACAAACCATTTAATGCTTCTACGATCCATTTTCTAACCCGCCACCCCTGCATTATGGTTTTGAAACGGACGCTACATTGTCGCAGCGCCCCAATTCCGCGACAACTAGGGTTGAGGGTATTAATTAAATAACAAGAGCGGTCGTCGGTACGGGTATTTTTATGTGCGTAATAGAAGGTTTGACAGTATGGCGGTATACACCTCATGAGACAATGCCGCGAGAGAGTAGGAAAGTGAAGGGAAGACTTAGGTAGGTATTTACAGGAGGACAAGAGGATTGAAGGGGCTGAAGGGTGACCAGAGGCATCGTTGGCGTCGAGTCGTCGGAAGGAATCGGCCGGGGGATGGGATGTAGACCGGTAACTCGAGCGAGTTGGTCTGGAGGTATCGGTGAGGAAGGGACCGAACCCAAACGTAGCGAGGCTGGTTCGGGGAAGCGGGGATAAGGAGCGGGCGTGGACCGAATTCCGAGCGGAGCACGGCTGGTCCGAGGTTATGGGCTATCAGTATCACACTGGCGGGACACCCGTCTGCCGAGGATGGTCACCATTTTATTGGAGCTCAGGGTACAAAGGGTAGTCTCTCTTGTGACGCACGGCAGGGCACTCCGCTCCTGACTCACAACGTTCTCCCGGTATCAGCCCCCGGACTGATTAGCCGGTGGTCGCGGTGGTGGTTTCCAAGAGTTTAATTGTGCTGACCCATAACCCTTGCAACAACATTTCATAACAACTTAATTGTGGTCAGAGTCCGCATCCGCTCCCGGGAAGCTGTGCGAATTTATCACACCGTTCCTAAACCTGTGTCTAACCAGGATATAATCTAGCTGATACCTTTCTGAGTCACCTGGCATTTTCCATGTATACCTGCGTCTTTTGTGGTGTCTAAACCAAGTGTTGGTGATGACTAACCCCTGTCTCCTGCAGAACTCAACTGCTTTCTCCCCGCGGTCATTCCTCGTGCCTAAACCGTAGTCGCCCACCTCGTCACCATCTCTTCCTTCACCTACCATAGCATTCCAATCCCCTTTCACTATCAAGTGTTTCCCTGCAGGAAAACACGTGCTTATGTCCTCTAACTGATCGTATATCCTATCGACCTCTTCTTCATTATAGTTGCTCGGTGGCATGTATAGTATACCTGAATAATAACTAAGTTCGTTGGTTCTGCTTTTATCTCTACTAGTAATAATCTATCTGTTACCTGCTTCCTTCCTCCTCGTTTAATATTATAGCAACCCCTCGTTGGCTCTCGTCCCCGCCGCTGTATATTATTCTATAATTTTCACTCCATTAATCCCCGCTATCCTTCCATCTCACCTCGCATAGACCTAAAATATCTATTTTTCCCCTTTCCATCTCTCGCTTAACATTTTCCAATTTCCCTGTCCTCATCATTGTCTAAACATTCCACATTCCTATTCTAACTAATGTGGTCTCCTTCTCCTACGTCTTCTGTCTTGCTGCTGCTAGTTTTCCCTTGCAAGGGTTTCGTGGGATGACGACCGCGGAAGCCTTGCCCCCCCCCCCGCTGCTGGGCACGACACCCGGCCGATTGGGCCGAGCCCCGTAGTTGCCAGGACTCAAAATCTCTGTTTTGGCCATCATTTAAATCTTGGGAATGATAATTGAGGTGGTTTCCCGTTGCCTTCCTCAATAGTGTTTTTAACGTGGCACCATCACTTACTGGCCGCCCCTCTGGGGTCAGACGCCATTGCTCCGCCTCACTGAGGAACAGACTCTGCGTGGACTACCTTTCGTCTGGCTCCCAACCTTCGACCTATCTGGCATGGGTGACCCTACCAGGAGCAATTAATATTACTCCCGCCAGTACAGCTCTATGGGTCATTGGAACGCACAAGCCCTTCCACCACTTCAAGGTTGTAGTCCGGGGAGTGGAATTATGAATATCAATGGCAAAATTTCAGAGTTCAAAAATCATTTGTCTTGATCAAGGCGAATGATTTTTACACCCTTAACCTCCAAACCATCTGCCGCCTTTAGAGCAGCAACAGGCTCACTATTTCTTAAGTCGATATTAATATTCGGCAGAGGTTGGTTCTTCGGACACATCCCGGTCAAAAGAAAAACTAGTTTTGTACACAACGGACGTGGCTCCCAGAAAAACATGATCACTGCTAGCTGAACACCCAGTAGGCAAGGTGAGGCTTCCTTGACCGAAGATGGCTATTCGCGAAATTTTCATTGTGCAAGCAAGAACCAATGTAATATTTTTACTGACACTATAATGCCAGATCCCCGGATACTGACTTTTCAAGAATACTGGGTAATTAGATTTAGTAAGGAGGATCTCGCAATTCTCCCTTATTAGCTTACTTTGATTCCGAAATATCGCAATGTTGCACGAGCTGGATAAACTGGTGTGAATAGGATAGGAATATGGACAGATTTCTATGCCATTCCGGAAAATTTGTCGCCAGTACTCATCTGGGAGCAATACGTATTCCTTGCCATTGGCAGAGACCCCGAGGTAATTCGAGTCGGGTCGAAGGATGACCGCTCGCTTATGGTTCGAGTCAACCGAAGGGAAGGCGTGCGCCTTATACACCTGGAAAACCGATCCTCGCCGATATAACGGAAATGCCACCAATAATGTGAGGCTCCTCCCTTGTCTTACGATGCTTACGTGGGCGGATTTGTAGACCGAGAGAAGGTCGCTCCCGTACTGGGCGAATTCCGTATCTGGCCGCAGCTTAGAGCGAGCATTTTTAATGATCTCTCTGAGTTGGTCAAGGGGTAGGGTGGAAGGAGTCAGTTTATTAAGCTCGGCCAACATTACTGTATTGCGTATGTAATTGAGATCGCTTAAGAGCCCCGATATGTGACGCGAAATAGCTGAAAAAACTAGATGAAGGATATGAAATAAATTATCTTGATAGCGGCTCTCGGAGAGAGAGTGGGTAACCGAAGCGCTTGTTGCGTACATTTTATTTTGCAGAGGGCGTAGGATTTTCTCAGTTTGGGATAGCATTACGTCGTGCCTCTTTAAAGCGCTACTTACATTTGCCAAAAAGGTGAATCTAGCATTGTTTAAATTTTGGGTGTTTTCTGCGACTCGAGATATTTGTTTCTGGAGCTCAACTATTTGATCGTCCGTGGCCGTTCCCGCTAAATAGTGCAGACCATATCCCAACAGATTTAGCATGCCTCTTGTCGCTTTTTTGGAATCCCTATTGGTAGTAAGAGTGTGATAACCGTTTAGTGCTATGGAAAGACTATTATTTAGGCTGTTTGCATATTCCTGTGAAAGTTTTTTCATCCAAAGAGAAGAGTTTTTCCCAACATTCGTATTAATTTTAGAACAGATGGCAAGGAATGTTTCATATTGCTCCCTAACTTCACCTAAGGCTACTTCTAATTTGTCCGTATGGAGTTGGATATGGACCAGCCACTCTCCGTCACTAAAGATGAGACGATTTTCGGGGACAAAAAGCAGCCCCTCAGCAGTTGGGAGTGATGAACTCAGCGACAGAATTATCGGGAGCACGAGGTTTAGGTGCACCGTCCTGGCTGCAAAGAAACACACCTATTTATTATCGGCATCTTAGGTAAAATGCATGGCCATGGCCCTCGGGTGGAAATGGGAGCCTTGGGAGTGTGGTAACGGAAGGACAGTTGCTGCACCCTGGCGGCCTCTTTTCTCGAAGTATTAGCTGCTCTCCGCTTCCGATTGTGTTTTTTCCTACTCTGAGAGATCGTCCCGCGAGCCCCCTTATCCTTGGATGGCGGACGGGTTAGGGATGGGGGTGGTTTACAGCTGCGGGGAAAATTTTCCCGTGGGCCGGACTCGGGAATTATAGTTGAAGCATTCGCTAAGCCAGTGGTCGGACGGGAATCCGGGAGTACCGGATCGGAATCAAATTTCCGCAGCAGCCTCGGGTCAATATTCCGCCCCGGGGTTGGCGGCCGCTCCATCTCCTCGGAGTCGATTTCTCTCGTGTAGATATATGCCTCGTCTTGGCTCCCTCTGCATGGCACTGGTTGAGGCGCACTCCGGGATGTCCCTAGGTTTATCTCGTGGCCCGGAGTCGTTTGGGCCCGGCCCGGTCGTTTGGGAGTCTTGGAAACGTCCCAGTCGAACTTGGAAGTCGGGATAGACGACCGCTCGGATAGTATTGTGGTCTGGTGACGGTTCAAGTTGCCGGGAGTGGTAAACTATAGTGGCTCCAGGGACGGTGACTGGTGGTGTGGGTGCCGTCCTCTTGCTGCCATTCTGGAATATTCTTTGGTTATAACCGTGGTACTCTTCCGGGAAGGGCTCGTAAGTTATAATCATGGGTTTTGGGGATAGTTAGGGGTGGACTTGCGTTGGAAGGGTGAGAGGGTGGTTTTTCCAGGGAAGGCTCCGTTGGTATCGTTTTTTCGGTCGGGTTGGGTGAACCTCCGGCATCGTTGTTTAGAAGCACTGGGGGTAAGGGGAACTGCTCTTCGCCGACGAAAAAGTCTGGCGGGAAATTAGGTTCGGGGTCGGGTGGTAAGGGTAGTAGGTTCCTGAGATGAGCTGTGACCAGGCGGTTATTTTGGGTATTCTGAAGGTCGAAGGTAACCGGACTTCTAATTTTGATTACTTTATAGGGTCCTATCCAGCGGGACACTAGTTTCCGCGCCTGACCTTGTCGGAGATTCGTGTTACGCAAGAGGACTAATTGCCCGGTGGCAATGGTAGGGAGTGTTAAGCCTCGATTGTATTTTATGTGTTCCCTTCTTGTATTCTCTCTGTTAAATTCAGCCGCCTGTGCGTGCGCTAATTGCAATCTATGTTGAATAACATTCTCACAAGGATGATCTTCGGCATATGATTTTTAACAGGCGTTAAAATCGAGTCCCATGGCATCTCTAACTCTCGCCCGTGCATGAGGTATGCGGGAGTGAATCCCGTATTCTATGCTGTTTCGGTATACAAATAAAGCAAAGCCAAGCTGCTCGTCCAAATCTGATTGGTCCTGTGACACATAATACGAGATAACATTAGCAAATGATTGATGGGCACGTCCAGGCGTCCGTTGGCCCCAGGATTATGAGGAGAGGTGAAAATAGATTTGATTTGAAGTCTTTTGCATATGTTTTTCATGAGTTCAGATGTAAAGTTAGCTCCCCTGTCCGTTAATATTTGTTTAGGCACTCCATGTCGGCAAATAAACTTTTCTACAAAAATTTCTGCGATCGTCTGAGCCGACTGATTGGGTATCGCGAAAGCTTCAGGGTATCGCGTAAAGAAATCTTGACAAGTTAGAATGTATCTGTTGCCTCGAGCTGACGTAGTTAGAGGCCCCACTATGTCCAAGGCAACCTTCTCTAATGGGTTAGAGGCTCCCGTCACTGGTTGAATGGGGATTTTTTGCGGTTGCATCTTTCGTTTTTTACATGCCAGACATTGCTTTATATACTTTACTACATCCGTATATCATCCATCCCAATTGAAGTATCGCTGCACGATTTCTAAGGTTTTATCGATTCCGAGGTGCCCGCCGAGCGGATTGTCGTGGCATCGTTTTAAAATATAAGCTCGCATGCTCCTGGGAGCACAAATGGTAAATCGGGTTCCCGGTTCCTCCGTGCGAACTTTGTAAAGAACGTCATTCTCATCATAAAACAAATTCGGATAGTGCTCCCTCGCCTGCTCGTGCAAGAGTTTCAGATCTGGGCAAATTAACTGTTCCCTTGAAATTTTATCCTTATCCCACGCGGGTTGATGGGATTCTTCCAACGTATTTACTGCACTGTTACTAGGTGTTAACCTAGACATGGCATCTACATGGGTTATGCTCTTGCCTGCCTTGTGGATAATTTCAAACGCGTACTCACTCAGTTCCATTGTCCATCTTGCCATTCTCGGCTTCGGTTCTGAGAGAGTTAACAGCCATTTTAGAGGCTTATGATCGGTGTGAAGGATGAATTGTCTCCCTAGCAAATAAATGCGAAACTTCTTCACCATCTCTACTACGGCTAAACATTCAAGTTCTGTGGCAGAATAAGATTTTTCGGCTTTATGCAACTGTCTACTTGCACATGCAATAGGATGTTCGCCATCCCCAAAGATTTGGGAGAGTATCCCACCGATGGCTTGTTGGGAAGCGTCCGTCGCGAGGAGGAAAGGTTTGGAAAATTCGGGAAATTTAAGAATTAGGTTAGGTCGTAAGACACAACCTCAAGTGTTCGAATGCGTGTTGTTGATCCTCGCCCCAGATAAACACTGCATCCTTTTTCAATAATGGAGTGAGAGCACTGGACTTTTTTGCGAAATTTGGAATGAATTTCCTGTAACATCCGACTAATCCTAGAAAGGATTGTAATGCTGGCACGCTCGTTGGGGGCGAAAAATTTACTTTATGACTCCTACTTTGTCTTCATTGGGCTGTAATCCATCTGCGGTAATTAAATGGCCCAAAAATTTGAATTTTTCTTAAAATAATTGGCATTTCTGGGGTTTGAGTCTTAGGTTTGCGGTACTTAGCCGACGAAATACTTCCCGAAGACCTGCCACATGTCCTTCAGGAGTGGAATCATAATGGAGAATGTCATCTAGATAGCATACGCAACCACGGTATATCAATCCGTCCAGAATTGTGGTCATTAACCGCATGAAAGTAGATGGGGCGTTCGTCAACCCAAAGCTCATTCTATTACATTCAAAATGTCCATCTTGTGTGCTAAATACTGTGTATTCCTTGCTCTTATCGTCCACCTCGAACTGCCAATACCCGCTGCAAAGATCCATGGTAGAAAAATATTTCGCGCCCCCCAGCTGGTCAAACGTTTTTTCTATACTTGGCATCGGAAATACTTCCTTTTTTGTGACATTGTTCAATGCGCGGTAATCTATGCACGGGCGGTATTGTGTCGGGATTCCGTCTCCGCCTTTTTTTAACCAAAATAATTGGTGCCGACCAGGGGCTCGTCGAAGGTGATATAACTCCTTGCTGTAACATGTCTTTAATTGCATTGTCTAATACGGATCTCTGTGAATGAGGGACACGATATGGTCGCTTATTGATTGGCGTGGAAAGGCCGATGTCTATGGTGTGTTTCACTACGCTGGTGCAGTCCAGGGGAACGTCGCCGTGCACAAAAATATCTCTGAATTCTTCTAATAGGTCACTTAACGGCTCTCGGGCGTCTTCTGGTACCTGATTTAGGCTAAATTAAAGCATGAATTCCCCTTTTTCTATATCGTTCGGCCATATTTCTGCCTCCTCTGCGACAATTATTTCGTTCACGTAGGAGGCCTTTTCTACGAGCACCCCGGCTGTCGAAAATTCCAAACCCTTCGGAAAGATTTTCTCGCTTTTGTGCATGTTACCCAGTAATATCGGAAGTGTTCCATCGTCCATTACTTTTGCCACTACCGGAAGTACGATTACGTCTATTATGTCCGGTACTTGAAAATTATCTAAGAAAACCTCCTTTCCGGCAAAATTAGTATTCCTTGCTGTGGTTAGAGCGTACGATAACGGAGGAATCTTTAATTTTTCTTCTTTGCGAACCACTTCTGTTCTCCTTTCCTCTTGGGTCAAAAAGTAAACAGGCTCCACAATTAACGGTACTGTGCAGTCTTTGCCTATCTCCTCATCGCTCGTTCTCCCAAAGCTAATCTCCCTTGAACCAAAATCGGGCCTAGAATTATTTTTATCATTGAAAGAGATTACGTTCTGCCCCAACTCATCGTCATTGCCCGAAAATTCAAAACGTTTCGCAGCTGAGCGCACGGCCCAATCATCGCCTGCCACTCTCTCGTCGCATTTTCCCTCTAAGCGAGTCCCCTCTGAGCCTAATCCGGACTCAGAATGTTTTTCTGTAGGAAGAGAGACTACGGTCTGCCCCAAGTCATCGTCATTGCCCAAAAATTCAAAACGTTTCGCAACTGACGGCACGGCCCAATCATCGCCTGTCTCTCTCTCGTCGCATTTTCCCTCTACTCTTCTTGAGGTGTGAGATTCTCCTGAAGAATATGTTGATCTCGTATTTAACTGGTCATTTCCAGGCTCATTGTCACCAAAGGAGATAAGATCTATGTCGGCTGCCGCGGAAGGTCTGGATTCTAATTTTACTTTGTGGTTTTCATTCACCTTCATGGTCTCGTGCGTTAAGGATATGCTACTACCATATTTTTTCATAAAATCTAGCCCGATGATTCCCTCGTACGGAGTTACTCCGAGATCTGCTATTAATGTGTCGTGAGGATACTGGATTCTGTCCATAAATTTCACGCAACTTTGGCCGATTATTGGTAGTGCGTGACTGGAAGCACTCCTTACTGGGCGATCGTAGGGTGATATTTCCAACTCGCCAAACGGGAATACCTTCTGATGAATTAATTATTATGACGGCAGCACCGGTGTCCACGAGGAACCAATAGCTTTTGTCCAGTACCTCCACTCGAACCATGATCCCGCTCGCGGGAGAAATGGCCAAAATTACTTCGTCCCCGACCCCTGGGTCGGGGCCGATCCATTTCCCTGACTGTAATTATTGGATTTAGTAGGGCATTCTAGGGGGTGGTGACCCGATTGCTTGCAAAGACCGCGACATAACAGAGGACAATTCCTGGAGGAATGGCCAGTTTCTCCACAGTTGAAGCAATTTCTTTAGTTTGATCTACAATAACGAGCTATGTGGCCCACTCGTCCACAGGAGTAACATTTTCTGTCCGCGTTTGTGGCATCGCTACCGCGAGACCATCCTGTGCTGGGAGCGGTGATCGGAGCAGGAGGCTTTCTGGTAGCGGAGCACCCTAGGGAAATATTAAATGAACCCGGCGAACCGCAGACATTCCATAGCCTAAACGGATCCTCTAACATCGACTTAACTCTGATCAGCGCATCATTACTAGGAAAAGTCAGAACATGGAAGGTCATAGAAGACCAGATCACTAGTGACCACAGACTAATCACCTTTAATATTAGAAACAATAAAAACACACCACTTCCACAAATGAGACTCAACTTTGGAAGCACAAATTGGGAAAAATTCAATGGAAAATTCCCAAATAAATTAACCATCATCGATAGAGAATTACTATGAACCCCAACAACTGAGCATATTGACCTCCGCATAGACAGGTCAACTACAGCAATAAAACAATCCATGAAAGAAGGCATACCAAAATACACTAAAAACCAACCAACCTGAAAACCAACACCCCTGGTGGACCGTGAAGCCGGAACACTTGAAAGCGAAGGTCAATAAACTTCGTTCCGAATACTAGAAAGGTATAATGGAAGACAAAAATATCCTAAGAAGTAGATACAATGCCAAACTAAAGGAATATAAACTTAAAGTGAAAGAGTCTAAAAACAAATCATGGGAGAAGTTTAGCTCGCGAAACCTCGAAGAAAATGCCTGGGGATTCATTTATAAATTGTTCTCGGAAAAAATGAAGCTACCAACCATCCAAGGGACTACCCTCAGGGACGACGGAAGCATCCTTTTGTTGGAGGAAAAAATCAAGCTATCCCTTGACACTCTGCTTCCGGACGACACATTCGACAACAAGGAGCATGAGCAAATCAGGAAGGAATCTAAAATAATCCCCGCGTCTGAAAAACTTGATCCATTCACGGATGAAGAAGTTCTCCATGCAATTGGTCAGATTAAACCGAAAAAAGCGCCTGGACATGACCAAATCCACGGCCTTGTTATCAAAAAACTTGTCAACAACATAACAAGTTTTCTAGCAAATATTTACAACGACTGTCTGCTGCTATCATACTTCCCCGACACTTGGAAATCAGGGGCCCTACATGCAATTTTAAAATCAAAAGAAAAAGACCACGCAGATTCCAGCTCTTTTAGTCCTATCACATTCCTCCCCGATCTAGGGAAAATATTTGAAATATTAATTAAAGAGAGAATACAAATAATTCGCGAGGACACACTATATCATCCTAATCAATAAGGCTTCAGGAAAAACCGAAGTACATCGGACGCAATTAAGGCCCTCTTAAATAACTTAAATAATCAAAGTAAATATACATTAGTGGTTTTCATTGACATAAAAGGTGCATTTGACTCTGTTTGGTGGCCTTCTGTCCTTCAGGAGCTGTAAACACTAAAAATTCCTTCGAACCTAACTAGACTCTTTTCAAATTACTTTACAAATAGACAGGTCGTATACAAAATGAAAACTATTTCAACAAAGAAAATCCTCACCACGGGCTGCCCGTAAGGATCTGTTTTGGGCCCGTTAATGTGGAACCTTATTACTAACTAGGTCTTAAGGAAAGAATTCCCCATAGGGTGTAGATGAATAGCTTTTGCCGATGATATGGCTTTGTCTATTGAAGCTAACTCAAGAGCTAAAATGGAGCAGCTGACAGAAAGATATGCTGGACAAATAGAACAATGGGCAATGGTTAATAAATTGGTAATTTCCACAACCAAGACAGAATACATGGTCTTTGGAAATAAAATGTCTAGGAACCCCACTGTTAAAATCTACAATAGCAATATCCGACGCACATCATCATTTAAGTATTTGGGTATCGTTTTAGATGAAAAATTAACTTATCAGGCCCACATTAATTACATAGTCAGCAAAGCCAAAAAAACTTTCAAGCTTGCTTTTAAGTAGGTATTGCAAAACTAAACTTGGAACAGACTCCCTTCAATTGATATGTAAAGCTGTAGCAATACCCATTGTTACCTACGGCTGCTCCATTTGGGGTCATAAGGTTAACTACAGCAGAATCGAAAGAAAACTTAGAGAAGCACAAAGACCCTGCCTCTTAGCAATTAGCAAAGGTTACTCGACAATCTATGTTTAATCGCACTATGTTTAATCACCGGACAACCACCTCTAAAATAAGAGGTTATGGCGAGAATTAGCATAATCGAAGTCGAATCGGGCCAAAGCACAAAGTATTTTAACTCCGTAATCGAACACAGTCTAAGCAAAAAACAAAAGAAATACTCAGTGAACAATCAATTCGTCAGTGGAATAAAGACTGGCTGAATTCCGATAAGGGTATTCACTCTAAAGAAATATTCCCCGACGTCATTGAAAGGCTAAATATGAAATTCAAGCTAACTAAGAAAGCGACGCAACTCCTATTAGGGCATGGAAATTTTGGACACCACCTCAATAGAATAGGAAAATCAAGGACTAATCTATGTAGTACCTGCCTAACAGAAGACACCGCTAAGCATAGAATAGAGGAGTGCCTACAGTATGAAAAACCCAGACATGAAATTTGGCACAGCATGACTTATGAGAAAACCAAGATGCGTGAGATTGTGCTATTTTGCCTTAAGCATAACAACGACCAATTATTTAAAATGGTGCAATGAAATTTGATAATTGTAGTGACATTTGAAGTTGGTAAATTAAAAGCTTGATAAAACTAGTAATTGTATTTCTCGTTTATTGTGTAAATAAAATTGTATGTAATTGCTATTTTAAGTTAACGTGTACTATTTTGCCTCGTGTACGATCAAAGGAAAAAAAATCTTGTATGACTCTGTAAACTGAAGTGTTATCATAAAATAATATATTTATTTCTTATAATAATTATTAACTCTAATTGTACTAAATTTGGGTTGTACATTACTTCTGTAATTTAATGCTACTGTGTTATCTTCTTTGATATTTCTTTTTCTCAAGTTGTGTAATTGATGTTAATTATATCAGAACACTAGAGGGGGATTAAGCGAGAGCAGGAACCCCCTCAACATATCATGCTATTTTTCTATATGCTATTTTTTTGTATTTGTATCCGCAATAAAAAAGGAAAGGTGTGATTGAGGAAACTCCTTCACCACCTTTCCTTATTATTATTATTTATTAGGTCAGGTGGATTGCATGGGAAGCATGTCGTAAGGATGTTAGCAAATAATGTGCGTATCTGACTTGGAGATGCAGAAATAGTTGCTGCAGCCATTGCCGTGTCCCAAATGACAGGAAGAGCGTCACTTTTCTTCCGACGTTAAAATTTCCTCGATGCGGCGATTAGATTAGATATTTTACGATTCGATGTTACGATATGATACGATATTGTACAATGGGATACTTCACCGATATTTAAATGGTACTTCTGTTATTCTGGGTTGAGAAAAATCCAAAAAACGAAATATCATTGAAATGGACGTTACGATATTATATATAATTATATATATAATATATTTTTTTTATATATGCATATATAAACAAATATTGCTTAGCAATCTCAGTTCCAAAATTAGCGAAACTCTTAGATAAATGGCAGAGTCAACAGTAATTTACAGATAAATAAGAAGACTGACAGAGACGGTGCTACTCTCTATTGATTCAAACCAGACATATTGGAGTGGTGCAAGGAATGGATTTGAAATTAAATATCAGGAAGTGCACAATAGCATAATTTATGCTAATTGAAAAGATAGACAATGCTTGAGTTATTCAATAGACGGGATCAATTAAAGAATTCCAGAATAGGTCGAGTACTTGGAACTCTGATATCAAACCTGTCATGGTGTCGTGTTCATTTGGAATAAGCGGTTCAGTATTTAAGTAGCTAGGTTTAATTAAATGAATTGTAGGAAAATGTAATGAAGACGAAAGAGAAAAGTGTTAGTACTATTTAGTGAGGCTTCATTTTGAACACGCAGAAAGTATTTGGTACCCATGAGAGAAAGTGTTCATAAAGGAATTGGATAAGATGTAGAGAGAATCTGCTAGGTTTCTTAGAAATTGCCACGCGTTGAGATTAAGCGTCACGTATATGCATTTATCACAGACATTCAGTGTCCACACATTAAACCACTGGGCAAACACATAAAAGATTGGGATTCATTAGACGCATTGTTTGGCCTTTCATTGTTTGAACGTTTCTACCATGCTCTCGTGAGACTCCATTTAGAATATGCATGTAGTGCCGGGGATCCAACTGGATAAGACCTCTTTCGAGAAATGGAGAAGGTTCGACGCAGGGCGGCCCTGATTCATTAAAAAATGCCACGATAAAACAGATAAAAGCGTGACTCTTTAAATGTTGGGCTGGGAATTATTAGAACGGAAACGATTCAATGCTAGGTTAAACGTATTAATTAAATGTAGAGCCACTTCTTTCAGCGGCTAGGTCTCGTCAATTATTTGCGCTGCAGCATACATTGGTCCCCTGGATCATCAATACAAAATTCAAGGAATAGACGCCTGAAGCATCGCACTCTAAGACTCCTTCCCAATGTCAGCACAGGATTGTAACTGCAGGGTTGGAGCCAACAAGAATGACGCTTGCGACGCCTGGAGCACAATTAGTTTTGCTTACATTCATGCAGTTTACCCTGATCTCGTTTTTTTGTATGCGAATCTCTTCTCGAATGCAAGAGTAAGACTGTAATAACATCTAACTGATAGACAATATTAAAACATCCATAAACATCCCTCGTTGCACTTACAACCTCCAGGCACCAGGAATGGAGATCTCAAGCTGAATGACTGTGGCTTTATCTATTTTTTCCCCTTCTCGGTTGCCAGTACTGCGTGACCTCTCTCATCATGGTAGCATTCTCTCGTATAAGTGGCCGATGCTCATTTTAATCCCCTCCAATTTAATTCACGAGAAATCATCTATAGGGTGCAAAATTAACGCTTATTACAACTAAAATTGACTTCAGCACGTATACATGGGTGTACATTGGTTTGAGTTTCCCACAGTTGACCCCGATCCATGCGCTTCTCGGGAATTCTATCGGCGTGTTATTCGCCTTCATTAACCCTACCCTTCCCTCCCTCATCACTTATCCTGGTTACCTGGTGCTTGCATCCCTTGCCACACACCCTCTTGCTGAACGGCGGAGTACTTTTATGATTTTGGAAGCATTAATCATGGCAAAAGTAAGAATGAGAGACTCCAAATGTCCGGATTCTGGAAGAGATCAGGCACGACTTAGACTATTAGGAAGATACAGGACACCTCGTGAGTTTTCTTGGGGCACCGATGGAATTTTTATGCCGCCAAAATAAGATTGGCAGTTTCGACCATCGGGATAAAATACAATCACGGACAGACTTAAGAGCCCTCCTTCTCTTGGATGATACGCAAATATGACAAAATTGAACCCAAGTGCCCGAAGTAATTAAATACTCAAATGCGTTTTGATGACTGCGGGAGCACAGCTAGAGGTCATGGAAGGAATCAGTAAAGTGTAATGGACTAAGAATTCGAACAGTGAAATAATTCCGGGTGTTCGGGGAAGGATATAACGCTATATATGGTAGTTGTCAACGAGTGAAATTCGGTGGTGGACCAGGAGAGAAATGGTAGAGAGTTATGTGATTACGGCTCAGGAAAGATTAATGGCGGCGAGAAGAGGGCAATTGAGGGATTTGAGGGAAGGAAATCATAACAAACTCGAGGACAACAGCAGCACATGAGACGCTAAGCAATATTGAACCAGTTACGTACAATCTTAGAATGTTATGCTGATGCTGAGGAGAGATTACTAGAGCGATAGGTGTACATAGAGTAATATTCAGTGGGAGTGGGAGGGCCAGCAAGAGTCGGCAATGATATTGAACGAATGATATTGATCAGTTAGAGAACAAAACCACGGGTGTTCCTAAGAGGAGTATCAGATAATGATTGGGGACTGGAAGGCGACGGTAAGCAAAGGGGGAGATAGTGACGAGGTCGGGGATTACGATTTAGGAACAAGGAATGACCACGGGGAGAAATCAACGGAGTTCTATATGAGACTGTTGTTGATCATAACGGACACATAGTTTAGACAACGAAAAAGGTGTAGATGGAGGCGAAAAGTGCCCGTAGACTCAAAAAGATATAAGTTACACCATATAGTGGTCAGGTACAGATTTAGGGACACAGTGATTTATTCGCAGATTCCCAGGAGCGGATGTAGATTCAAACTACAATTTAGTAGTTATGAAATGAGGCGTCCAATGCAAGGGAATACAACCCTTATGGGAAATGGATAAGGAAATTGATGGTAGAATATTAGCATGAAGAAAAAGGGAGTTTCTTTAGAGGGTAGAAAAAACTATGATTGAGAAGGGGGAAACAGACACAGAAGGGTAATAATAAAAATGTATCAAAAAACCAGTTTGAGACCACAACAAGAAAATCATGGGAAGAGTAAATGGATAAATATGCATACCATTTACGGAATAATTGATATTCAAGAGGATGAACTGAGGTAAGAAACTAAAGATGGCAAAAGAAGCATGGCGTTCGATGCAGTGAATGAAAAGCTTGCAAAGAAAAGATGAAATGGGTGTGCTGTATTTAAGATGGAAATATCTATAAGGAATTAATTAGAAAAAATCATTGCACTAATTTAAAGATTTGCCGGAAAATTATTTATTAATCCACGAAAGATTGAAAAGGGATGAAAACATTCGCAGGTGATAGTCCGTATGGCGAAGGAATAGGACAAGAAAATTAGAAATGAAAAGGTAGCATGACATTATTTGGGACAGCTTAGTTCGAGATGTGTTGAATTGCAAGAATCCTACGGACTTCTTAAGGGTTTGAAAATCGCGGGAGAAAGAGCTTTCAGGGAAAAAATAATGGCATTTATGGAGGAATAATTAGGCCGAATGACTTGGTCACACTATTTCTGATTCCCATTCTCAATACGGAAAGGAGTATAGGGACTATTAGAACAGCACATAGAACAATAAGGTTGATTCCTCACGCAGCAAATGTATCAAGAAATTAGGATTATCAAGAAATGTACACAGAAGATGGCAAATAAATATTTGAAAAAAAATAAATCAAACTGTGCTAGCGGGAGTAAAAAAAATGCTCCTGGTAGGGTCACCCATGCCAGATATCTCTCAGGTTAGGACCCAGACGAAAGTTAGTCCACGTAGCGTCTGTTCCTCAGTGAGGCGGCTGCAATGGCGTCGGGCCCAAGAGGGGCGGCCAATAAGTGATGGTGTCACGTTAAAAACACTAGTGAGGAAGGCAACGGGAAACCACCTCAATTATCATTCCCAAGATTTATATGATGGACTATACAGATATTTTGAGTCCTGGCAACTACGGGGCTCGGCCCAATCGGCCGTGTGTCGTGCCCGGCAGCGGGGGAGGCTAGGCTTCCGCGGTCATCATCCCACGAAACCCTTGCAAGGGAAAACCTACAGTAGCTGGACAGAAGACGATGGAGAAAAAGACCAAAATAGTTAAAATAGGAACGTGTAACGTTAACACAATGACGAGGACAGGGAAATTGGAGAATGTTGAGCGACAGGTGGAAAGGGGAAATATAGATATTTTAGGTCTATGCGAGGTGAGATGGAAGGATAGCAGGGATTACTGGAGTGATAATTATAGAATAATATACAGCGGCGGGGACGAGAGCCAACGAGGGGTTGCCATAGTATTAAACGAGGAGGTAGGAAGCAGGTAACGGATAGATTATTACTAGTAAATAAAAGCAGAACCGACGAACTTCATTAAGTTATTATTCAGGTATACATGTCACCGAGCAACAATAAGGAAGAAGAGGTGGATAGGATAAACGATCAGTTAGAGGACATAACCGCGTGTGTTCCTGCAGGGAAATATTTGATAGTGCTGAGGGATTGGAATGCGACGATACGCGAAGGAAGAGATAGTGATGAGATCGGGGACTACGGTTTAGGCACGAGGAATGATAGCGGGGAGAAAGCATTTGAGTTCTGCAGGAGACAGGGGTTAGTCATCACCAACACTTGGTTTAGACACCACAAAAGACGCAGGTATACATGGAAAATGCCTGGTGACTCAGAAAGGTATCAGATAGATTATATCCTGGTTAGACACAGGTTTAGGAACCGTGTGATAAATTCCCACAGCTTCCCAGAAGCAGATGCGGACTCTGACCACAATTTAGTTGTTATGAAATGTAGCGTCCGTTTCAAAAAGATAAGGCAGGGGCGGCGGGTTAGAAAATGGAACGTAGAAGCATTAAATGGTTTGAAAAGGAAGGAGTAAAAACAGGCGGTAGAGGAAATCATGGAGGATGGTAAAGTGCTAAGTACTATCGAAGAAAAATGGGAAAGGATCAAAAAAGGGTTATCGAAAGCCGCGAAAGACACTATTGGAACCGTTAAAGCTAAAAGGACTAGGAAGCCATGGATCACGGATGAGTTGATTACAAAGATGGATAGGAGGAGAAAATAGAAGAATGTACACACAGCGTTAGGCAAAATGAAGTACAAAGAGTTAATCAATGGAATTTAGGCTGGCAACAAATAGGGCAAGGGAAGCATGGTGGATGACACAGTGTGAGGATATGGAATGTTTGCAGAGGGAGGGTGAAATTGGTGCGCTTTACAGCAAAGTTAAATCTTTATCGGGAAGTAAGAAGGGAAGATCTATGCTAACAGTTAGAGATAAGGCGGGCAAGATAATAGCTTACGCACGAAAGATCCAAGAAAGATGGAAGGAATATATAGAAGACTGCATAGTTAAGAACTCATACCAACAAAGCTAGACACTGAAAAGGAACATGACGCAGAGAAAGATCGCTGAGGTCAAAGCATACTCGACGATGAGATAGAAAGGGCATTAAGGGAGATGAAGCTAAATAAGGCCGTGGGGGTGGATAACATTCCACATTTCGGTTTTAGTTCCTATACCGAAAAAGGTAAAGACTACACCAATAAGGACTATAAGACAATAAGTTTGATATCCCACGCAGCTAAAGTTGTTCTCAGAATCATAAACAAAATGATAGAGAGTAGGGCAAATGATTACTTAGGGGATGATAAGTTTGGGTTTAGGAAGGGGAGAGGTACGCGTGATGCCATTGCAGAAATGAGATTTTTAAACGCGAGGAATATAGAACACAACCATGGGTGTATTTGCCTGTTTCGAAGGTTTCGAAAATAGGAATAGATTGCAGGGATAGGAGGCTAATCCGTTACTTGTACATTTCTCAGAATGCTCAGGTGCAGGTGGGAAACGGGGAGTCCGAATGGGCAGTGTTAGGAAGAGGTGTAAGGCAGGGTTACCCATTATCACTATTGTTGCTGTTCAACCTGTATTCAGAGGAAATGATTAAATAGGCAAGGGAATAACTGGAATTAGGAATAAAAGTGGGTGGGGAATTCGTAAAATCAGTTAGGTTCGCTGATGACCAAGCTTTAGTTTGTCATTCAGCCAAGAGGTTGCAAGCATTGCTGAGTGAATTTGAAATTCAGTGGGACAGGTATGGGATGAGAATCAATATTAATAAAACAATGGTTTTGCGATTTTCTAGACAGAAAAAGACTAAGCTGAACATTAAAATAGGAGGGTAAAAACTAGAGCAGGTAGAACAGTTTATGTATCTCGGTAATGTTTTGGACCAGCACGCTCAAAGTAGTAGGGACGTAAGGAGAAGAATTGCGCTAGGCAAAGAGGCTTTCACAAGGAGGAGGGAGTTGATGACGGGGACTTTGAGTAAGGATGTTAAGAAAAGACTCGTAAAAACCTTTGATATGGAGCCTAGCTACGTGCGGCGCGGAAACGTGGTCATTGAAGCAGGAGGATAGACGTAGATTGGAGGCTTTTGAAATGTTGGTGTGGAGAAGAATGGAGAAGGTGAAATGGACAGAGAAGAAAACAAATGAGGAAGTACTTGGTATGGTGGGCGAAGAGAGGGGTTCGTTGGGAGAAATCCTATGGAGGCAGGAAAAGTGGATGAAGGGGGTGTTGACCGGGAGTGGGATGTTGAACACTGTGATAGAGGGGAGAATGTTGGGCAAAAGAGGAAAGGGAAGGAACAGGATAGGGATGTTGGACGTGATGAAGGGAGGAAGAAAGTACTCAGAGATGAAGAGGGATCTGATGTAGATTAGGATGCTGGATTTTGTGTTTTGATTAGAGACACAAAAGTTTTTATTGAGTAGTTGTGACCATTGTAAAACTTTTCTTAACCGGTAGATTACCTAATAATAACAATAAAGCCATCAACTTCAGTATAAGGAGAGGTACGTATGATGCTACAGCAGTAATGATTTTACGAGGAGAAAGAAATAACCATGTTTACACAGGTACATGTAATTTCCGCAATGCATGTTAATTAACGTGTTCATTTTGGCAAAGAGTTGCATAGAGCAAATTGGCTAGAACTAATTAACATGCTACAGAAAAACTTAGCATAGAAAAGGGAATTGAAGATTTATCTGTTAATTATGCATCTCAAGACTCCTCAGATACGCGGTGGAGATGAAGGTTTGTAATGGGAAGTGCTACAGATAGGGGCAAAACTAGGGTGTCCATTGCTATTTTCTGTGATTTTCAACGAACATGTGGCGAAACTAGTGAAAGTGGCATGGATAAAAATGAAGATAGGATTGAAATACTGCGGTGGGGAATTCATACAATGAGTTGGACTGTGCGGATGGTCAACCTTTAATCAGCCAATTGTTCAATCCCAAGCAATAATTCCTAAACGTATAAAAAATAAGCCTGACATGGGCTGGATGCGATCGTGAACTAAAAATAGTCTTTCGAGAATAGAGGGATTAAGTTAAACGCTAAAATGGAAGATCAAAAGCTGGAACGGGGTCGTTAAACCAATCTCGGAAGTGTTTTGCTACAACATGGCGAAAGCAGTTCTGAAGGATGAATTCTATTAAGAAAAGAATATTTCTACAAAGAGGTCAAAGTTTATTATAGGGATTTAGAAAGGGATCGAGATGGTGAGGCGGCTATTCTACTGACTTCCCACCCAGAGGGCCCGGGTTCCAATCCCGGCGGTGTTGAATATTTTTCAGTGGTATCTCGATCCCTACCTGAGGTGCTTTGTGGAGGGCACTTTGAGTGAGTACACCGTCCGTTGGATGGGACGTTAAGCTGCGGACCCCTTGGCGCCTTTCGTAAAGAGTAGGCTAATGCCGACGCCGGGTTTCTCTCCACCCTTCATCCTTTCCTGCCCACCCCATATGGCGCAAATGACCTCAGCTGTCGGTCGCCTCCCCTCAAAGCTACTACTACTAGGGATTTAGAGTAAGAGTGTTGAAAAATATTAGTAAAGCCATCAGAATTAGTCATTTTTATGCAGCGCGGAAACATGGTCGTTGAAACAAGATTATGGGCGTCGACTTGAGGCTCTTTAAATATGAATTTGAAAATGAATGTAAAATGGACGGCAAGAAAAACAAACGAGGTATTAGGCAAGGTGTTGGAGGAGAATGGATGTTTGGGAGAAATGTAAAGGAGCGAGTGGAATGGATAGAATTTGAATCGGAGATTAATTTTGAAGACTGTGGCGATGAAGCAGATGGGACGTTACATGGTCCATCCCAAAAATAATTAGAAAATTCCGAACAACATGATTGCTGATCAAAGTTACCATTACTCAAATTCTTCAAAATAAAGATGTTGTGCATTAACACATTGATGCCGGCGTCTCTGCCAATTGCGATATGCTTCATGGGAATCGTCGACGGAAACCTCGTGTTAAGACACTTCATGACAGCCTCTTTGGTGTTACTCAGTGTTCCAAAATGTTTGTCTTTGAAGCTCCTTCTTAGGAACTAATAACAGTCCGGTGGTGCCACATTGGGGTCGTAGGTCGGCTGGGGCGGCGTCGCCACCTTGTGCTCGGTACTCGGCCCGAGGAAGACCAGGGCGCGTTGTCCAGACAGCTCCAGTTATCAAAAATCTCCTCCTTGGCGCGTTCTTGCACTCTTCTTCTTTCCCACGGTCTTACGTGGACTTCCACAGACAACTGCTCACTCTCTGTCCCTGAGGCAGAAACTCTTGTTGCGACAGACACGAAGGCAGAATGTGTGTAAGCATATTTTGAGAAGTATAGGGGAAGGGTGTGAGGCTACGCCTTGTCGGGCGTGGCAATAAGATGTAGCCGTGTTAAGCCTGTATTTAGTCATCAGACAGCTCTCTGAAAACATTAAGATACTAAATAGCAGAATGATAATAATATCGTGAATCTTACGTTTCCGTGGATGAAAATAAAATATGCCGAATGCTCTCCAAGTTAGGCTTCAGCCACTGGTGCGAAATCATGAGCCAAATATTTCCTAGCAAGTTGGAAATATTTCGAAATAAAACGCAACCGGAAGCCTACAAAAAGTTTTGTCCCTTTTGTAGAAACATTTTTTTTACGGCAAGTTAAACCCTTTTAGGGTAAAAATCTTTTTTTCTTGATGGTTTATCACTACTGCAAACCTCTTCAACACTTTAATACGACCCATTACTGAAATAATGCATGGAAAGCATTACGCGAGTGTTTGTACTGGCAGCTGTTCACGTGTGCTGACGTCGCTAAAATGTTTTTACTTCTCTTTAACGACGCATCAATTTTGCGTTTCTTCTTTTCGCTAATCACTCTCACCTTCGGTCAGAACTGCAGGGCCTACGCGCGCGAGGCTCTTCCAGGCCACACCTCGATGGGAAGAGCCTCCGTATTTACTGCCCAACCCTTCCCTTTCCCTCCCGCCTTCCCAACTTGCCTCTCTTCTCACGACCCCGCCTCCCTCCCTTCGGCCGCGCATTATTCTCCCCGTATCCATTGCCAATGGGATTTTTCGAAGCCACACCTGTGCCTCCTCCTTGACGATGAGGGTCAATGGAAGAGAAGGGGCTTCCCGTTTATGGCCAGGCATAATCGGATTTTTTATTCGCAGGGACGTTATATACAGACAGCTTGGTGGCATACGATTACTCAAGGTTATATCGTAACTACTAATTACGCTTTTTCATTCTTTTGATACTCCATTTCTTCTTTTTCAGAAATAGAAATGCCTTAAACACTCTTTTTAGAAAATTAACAGTATCTTTTGAAACACGCCACCATCTTATTTTTTGTTAAATATTTCAAGTGGATCAATTAGCGCAGTTTTATCGATGTCTATCCACGTGGTGGTGGCGATTGTTCATAGAATTTCAGCTTTATGGTTAGGGGACGTGGATGTCTATTTTTTATGAATCCATTCGAGTAGTTAGCCTGAGGTGGGTGCAAACACTCACGCCCCAGGAATAATTCCATATCTTGAAACGACAGCCGTTGCGATCTGTTCGATTGTCCGAAGTATTTATCGGCCATTACTCCTACAATGCGAACGTTTTGAAATGAAAGTGACGTCTCCTTTTGCAGTTATTACGGCCGTCCGTACCTTGTAACGGCCTAACTCGGGCGAATGAGTGATTTCCTTCGACATATGCAACTCAGAAGACTGAATAGCGTGGTCGAAGTATACAACCCGCGCAATCCGACGTGCATTGCGTGTCGTTTCACTTCACGGCGTTTGGTTCTTTCAATCAGTGTTCCATTTCTGGGGAGCAACCGTTCAGAGGTGAAAAGGCACCGAAAGGTTAGGAAGAAGAAAGCAATCCAAATATTTTTTCACCAATTATTTTTAAATAAAAAAAGATTATTTCTTTAAATAATTTTCAATCACTTCAATTTTACGTGAAATATATATTTTCACGAAAACTTCGTTGGTATTATGAAGTGGAAAATATGCTAAATTTTGTATTTTATTGATCTATAAAAACTCAAAATGTAAAAAATACTTTAAAAAATAAGTGAAAATTTGCGTATTAATAAATTCATTCACAAAATCATTTCTTCGATTATTCCATGGCGATACCGTCATCAGTTTCGTTCCAATCGAAAACTTCTTCTGATTTAACTGATTTGGAATGTTAATAATAATGAGTTGGAATTTTTAGACATTAAATCGGATATAATTTAATTTACATTAGCTCTGTATTATTTTCTTCATTAAATTGATTACTTTCATGGTTGTATTTAACTTTATCATCACACATTGATGCATATTTATGTTTTCAATCATTATGTCATAACTTTTCAAAACAATACAATATTACAATTTTTAATGGAAAACGTCGGCATAAAAGTATGTATGATTATCTTATGTTCATTCAACGTCCATGCGAAACAGCATCTTTGGCACATGGAGGTAAAATAGCGTCCCATACACATGGCACCAGGTGCCCCTCAGGGGGGCAAGCAGGATATTTTCCACATTGTATTTTTGCACAACTGCAGAAATCGAATACAACTTGTCTTTTTGGAACCAAACCAGAAATTTTCATTCGCACCAAGCCAAGAGCGTAGAGAAAAAGGATTATGGCTCTAAAACTGAATTTATATGCTCTCAAATTGGTGTAAGTTTAAGACTAAAAAGAGAGCTTTATTCTATTTAACTATGGCCAGTTTCAAATATTATAAATACAATTTTTGGCGTCATAAGACCGAAATGTAATAATAAACATTCAATAAGCGATGCAAAAATATTCAAAAAATTTAGCGGGTTCCATAAATGGTGTCATAACTACTGACCTTGGTAGTGCTAACCACTAATGCGTCCCACAAGTTGGTGTACATGTCTAATATGGCAGATCCGCACAATAAGCAGTTGTGAGGAGTCATAGCGTGACGAGATATTCAAAATGATTTTTCCGGCTTCAGACGACTTTTGATGGCACTTTGGCACGAATCACCCGGCCTTCCCAGTCTTCCTCTTCGCCCACTGCCCCTTCACTACCCGCCTCCTCCTCCTCTCTCGCCCCCGCCCTCACGCCCTTGAGTCCTGGATTGGGTTCAACCTCGGCTTACTGGCATCTATTTACTAAACTTTCCTATTATTTCCTCTTATTATTTATCACCAATATATTCTATCTTTCGGAGCTAACTTTAATAACAATGCAAGGCATCCCTATATAATTTTTGGCTATTTTTGGCCAAAAAATCTGTAAAATCTGGGGGTCAATGTCTTCTTTTTATGCAAGATGAGCTCTAATAGCTTTAATGTTTATTTATTTTATACACAAAACAAAAGCGGCCCTCTCGCAATGACTGAGTGAAAGAGATTTTTTTCCCCATTAATACTCTTACTAATATGACAGGAGAGCTACACAAATGTTTATGAACTATTGCCAAGCAAATAGTAATACTACGACATCATTGGTTTGGAGAGTTTGAGCAGAAAGGGAGAGAGAAGGGAATCTAATGCGGTGTCTTCCCACTCCAAGGAGCCCCGGTTTGCATACCGGAGGTGGCAGATCTCTTTTAGTTATGTGTCCCGCCGTGTGTGGGGAATAAAAAATAAAAAAACAATGGAATAATAGTGGAAACAAAAAAATTATTTTTTGAAATAGCACATAACCCCCCATATCCGATGCTGTCACGAGGATTAACACAAGTATAGGATGCTTTTTGGAGTCTTTGAAGACCCTTCGCCGCCAAGGCTGTGGCGAGGAGGCTCCATTTTTCTCTGAAGATTTTTCAGATATACCATATAAGCTTGGTAAGGCGAGTATATCATCTTCTTGCAACGCAAATGGGCCATCGTGTAAGTAAAGTAAAATCATGATAGCTCGACTCTGGAGTGTGATATACTGAGAGTATGCCCGATCTCGTGAAGCAGAACCCTGTATAGGGTGTAAGAAGTCCGACACGACAAGCGCGGTGTGAGACGGCGCATTGTCGTGATGCAGCCGCCAGATGTTTTTCATCGCTGGCCGGACGCGGGCGACTCGTTTTCGAAGCCTGTCGAGCACTTGGATGTAAAATGCAGCATTTACAGTTTGTCGTTCAGGTACAAATTCGTAGTGGACGACTCCCCTTTTGTCAAAAAAGACAATGAGCATCGCCTTGATCCGAGATTTGCTCATGCGAGCTTTCTTTTGACGGGGTGATGATGGGGTGTGCCACTCCGCACTTTGTCTCTTCGACTCCGGGTCGTACTCAAAGATCCACGTCTCGCCACCCGAAACAACGTTCTCTAAAAAATGTGGATCATTTTTGCAGTGATCCGCAAGTTGTGTCGCGATTTCCAAACGATTGAGTCTTTGATCATCACTGAGCACTTTCGGCACCAACTTTGCACAAATTTTTCGCATCTGTAATTTCTCCCTAATAATCTCGTGCACTATTGTTTTTGGCACATTACACTGCTCTGCTATCATCGAAATACTAAGATGACGATCAGAGTTCAGTACATCGCGAACTTTTCGCACATTTTCGTCGGTGAGTGTCGTTGATGGGCGTCCAGGCCGTGGTTCGTCGTCGACCTCTTCTCTGCCCTCCACGAACATCTTGTGCCACCGAAAGATCATGTTTCTGGACATGGCTGACTCCCCGTAAGCCTGGTTAATCATACCGACAGTTTCGGTAGACGATTTCCCAAGCTTTACCGCAAATTTGATGGAATAACGCTGCTCCAAAAACTTCGGCATCGCGTTCCGTGACGTGGGTCGAGCGTGGAGGTTCGCGTTAACAGAGCTCCTCACTACACCACAGCTCAGAGCCGACTGCCTTTTTCAGCGTCGCTTGCCAACATACCCCCCTCCAATCGCAGCCCGTCAGAGCGGTGCTGGGCGCGCCTGGAGCGGCGGGAAAAAATCAGTACACTTATTTTCCGGACGAACCCTGTATATGATCGATTATCCAAGTTTGGCACCCATCAACGGATATCCTAAGAGGATCGAAGACGTTCATCTCCCTCACAAGGCAAATATTCAGTCAGTATTAGACACGTATTCTTGACGTATGTTTTCGTCGCTGAGATGGATGAATGAGGGTTCGAGGCGAAGGAACATAAAGATTTAGGTACCCAGTTTCCTCCCATTCCCGCAAATAATAATTCAGCTTTTAAGTACACAAATGGGCTAATATACTTCTTCAAAGGAGAAAACTACTATGAATATAGCGAATTCAAACACACTTATTAAGAGCTGGTCCGATGAGTCTGTCACTCTTCGGAATTCAGTGCTCAAATGCATCCATTCTATCGAATGTAGTAGATGAATTAAAAGGAGTAATTTCCAGGCTGGAGAATAAATAAGATACGTATAAACTCGGCTGAAAGTTGACTAAATATTTAACGAACCCTGCGCCATTGAAGTGGAAACATGAATTTACTTGCATTTGCGCAGGACCCTCCCGTTGCGGAAAAACGACTTTCGTTGTAAGAACATAAACGATTTAATGGATGGGAAAATGGATAGTGATTTTGCGTTGCAGTCCCCATAGTAGACCGAATGCGGAACTGGAAGGAGTAGTTTCAATATAAGGTTCCATCTTTCGAAAATCCTCGCAAGATACCCACTCTCTATGTGATAGACGATTTAAGGTACAACTGTTATAACAAAGGTGTCAGTGAGCTATACACGCGAGGATGGCACCATTCCAACATCTCCGTAATACTTATCACAGAACGTTTTCCAGCTGAGCCCTCAATCTCGAACATCTCCCTAAACGCAAAATGTTTTCAAAAATCCTCGATATCAGTCACAGTTCCGATATTTAGCCGCACAGGTCTGTCCGGAGAATTCTGGTGAACTCTGAGGGTTTTTAAATAGGTGAAATCAAAGCCTTTCGCTTATTTAGCTCTTGACCACAACAGACGGACGACAGACTAAGATTTAGAATGACATATTTCCAGCAGAAATAACGTCGGTGTTAACGCCATCGGATACGAAAAACTATGAGGAAAAAGAAAAGCAACAAGATTCACATCGGGTTATTAAAAACTTCAGGTCCAGAGTCGGGAAGATCGATCGTAGAATCTGCAAGCACGGATTGAATTATCACAATCGGCGAGTGCTCTCTAAAAACATTGAACGGGAACCATAAGATTTGCCCTTCTGTGAAGAGGAAGTAGCATCGCTATAAAAATACGCTAAGAAATTTGAGTTGCCCTAAAGTATCATTAAGAAAAAATGTCAAATACACTGAAGCAAAGGAGATTTCTACCGGGAGGTTTAGGATCTTTTTGAGCGGTTTAGTGGGTAGCCTGATAGGATGAGCCTCAAACGGATGTTGCTAATCGATCCTCAAACCTTGAAAAAGTAAAGACTGATGCGATACGTTGGCAGTTTAGAAGAGCAAATGAAGAATGTTTTGAAAACTAAAATAATGAGCGATTCTAAATAATGGTATCACTACCGAAGGTTACTAGATGCATATTTAAATACCGTCAATGACATTACCGAGCCCATTCCAGTATCGTACGAGGTAGAAGAAGAAAGGAAGAGAGAGGGGAATGAGTTAAAAACAGACTGAAGTCCTTTTGAGCGAAGGACGAAATATAGGGAAATCAGGGTCCAGAGCTCTAAAACGAAGACCAGAAACATGGAGAGAGTCGTGGAAGATTTCGCAGAAGAAATCAAGGAGAGCGATACAGCATCTCCCGCCAGATGAAGCAAAAAACAACGCGAAACAAACCAACTCAACCTCTCAAGGATCGTTTAAGAACAGTAAGGCCTGCCGGGAAACCTCTAAATTAAATTCCATATATTTCAACCCGGAGAATCGCAACTGCTCTTCCACTGTCGACCAACTATGGAAGAGAGTCGGAAAGAAAATCAGCATTAGACGTGTCAGAGAATGGCTGGAAGATCAGGAAACGTATACATTACCTAAGCCTACGCGGAAAAAATTTGCTAGGAATAGATATACCCCTATATATATATATATATATATATATATATATATATATATATATATATATATATATATATATATATATATATATATAGGGGTATATCTATTATATATATATATATATATATATATATATATCTATTATATATATATATATATTTTTTTTTTAAGGTAATCTACCGGTTAAGGTAGGTTTTTCGATGGACACAACTACCAAACAAATATTTTGTGACTACTAACAAAACACAACCCTAAATTCTACTCTACACCAGGTCCCTCTTCATCTCTGAGTACTTTCTTCCGCCCTTCATCCCGTCCAACATCCCTATCCTGTTCCTTCCCTTTCCTCCTTTGCCCAACATTCTACCCTCTATCACAGTCTTCAACATCCCACTGCCGGTCAACACCCCCTTCATCCACTTTTCCTGCCTCCTAGGGATTGCTCCCAACAAACCCGTCTCTTCGCCCACCATACCAAGTACTTCCTCATTTGTTTTCTTCTCTGTCCATTTCACCTTCTCCATTCTTCTCCACACCCACATTTCAAAAGCCTCCAGTCTACGTCTATCCTCCTGCTTCAATGACCACGTTTCCGCGCCGTACATAGCTACGCTCCATATCAAAGTTTTTACGAGTCTTTTCTTAACATCCTTACTCAAAGTCCCCGTCATCAACTCCCTCCTCCTCGTGAAAGCCTCTTTGCCTAGCGCAATTCTTCTCCTTACGTCCCTACTACTTTGACCGTGTTGGTCCAAAACACTACCGAGATACGTAAACTGTTCTACCTGCTCTAGTTTTTGCCCTCCTATTTTAATCTTAAGCTTGCCCTTTTTCTTTCTAGAAAATCGCATAACCTTTGTTTTATTAATGTTGATTCTCATCCCATACCTGTCGCACTGAATTTCCAATTCACTCAGCAATGCTTGCAGCCCCTTGGCTGACTGACAAACTAAAGCTTGGTCATCAACAAACCTAACTGATTTTACGAATTCCCCGCCCACTTTCATTCCTACCTCTAGTTCTTCCCATGCCTCTTTGATCATTTCCTCTGCATACAGGTTGAACAGCAACGGTGATAATGGGCAACCCTGCCTTACACCCCTTCCTAACACTGCCCATCCTGACTCCCCGTTTCCCACCCGCACCTGAGCAGTCTGAGACATGTACAGGTTGCGGATTAGCCTCCTTTCCCTCCAATCTATTCCTATTTTCTGCAATATACTCATTAGTTTTTCCCAATTCACCCTATCAAACGCTTTTTCGAAATCTACGAAACAGGCAAATACCTCCTGGTTGTGTTCTATATTCCTCTCGATTAATAATCTCATTACTGCAATGGCATCACGCGTACCTCTCCCCTTCCTAAACCCAAACTGGTCATCCCCTAAGTAATCATTGGCCCTATTCTCTATCCTTTTGTTTATGATCCTGAGAACAACTTTAGCTGCGTGGGATATCAAACTAATTGTCCTATAGTCCTCACATGACGTGGCCTTTACCTTTTTCGGAATCGGAACTAAAACTGCTCTCACAAAGTCTTCCGGCCAGATTCCCTCCTCATAAATGCTACGGATCAGCCCATATAGCCTCTTCCTCCCACATTTTCCTAAGCATTTTAAAAGTTCCACGGGAATGTTATCTACCCCCACGGCCTTATTTAGTTTCATCTCCCTTAATGCCCTTTCTATCTCATTGTCTAGTATGCCTGGACCTAAGCTGTCTTCCTCTACGTGATTTTCTTTTTCAATGTCTAACTGTGTTGGTCTGAGTTCTTTACTATACAGTTCTTCTATATACTCCTTCCATCTCTCTTGGATCTTTCCTGCGTCAACTATTACCTTACCCGCCTTATCTCTAACTATTAGCATAGCTCTTCCTTTCTTACTTCCCGATAACGATTTAACTTTGCTGTACAGCGCACCGATTTCACCCTTCCTCTGGAGACTTTCCATATCCTCGCACTGCGTCTTCCACCATGCGTCTTTTGCCTTATTTGTTGCCCGCCTCAATTTATTGTTCAATTCTTTGTACTTCATTTTGCCTAATTCTGTATTTATATTCTTCCATTTTCGCCGCTCATCCATCTTTGTAATCATCTCATCCGTGATCCATGGTTTCCTAGTCCTTTTAGCGTTAACGGTTCCAATAGTGTCTTTTGCGGCTTTAGACAACCCTTTTTTGATCATTTCCCATTTTTCATCGATAGTAATAAGCCCTTTACCATCCTCCATGATTTTCTCTACCGCCTGTTTGTATTCCTTCCTTTTCAACCCATTTAATGCTTCTACATTCCATTTTCTAACTCGCCGCCCCTGCCTTATCTTTTTGAAACGTACGCTACATTTCATAACAACTAAATTGTGGTCTGAGTCCGCATCCGCTCCCGGAAAGCTGTGGGAATTTATCACACTATTCCTAAACCTATGTCTAACCAGGATATAATCTAGCTGATATCTTCCTGAGTCACCTGGCATTTTCCATGTATACCTGCGTCTTTTGTGGTGTCTAAACCAAGTGTTGGTGATGACTAACCCCTGTCTCCTGCAGAACTCAACTGCTTTCTCCCCGCGGTCATTCCTCGTGCCTAAACCGTAGTCGCCCACCTCATCACCATCTCTTCCTTCGCCCACCGTCGCATTCCAATCCCCCATCACTATCAAATGTTTCCCTGCAGGAACACACGCGATCATGTCCTCTAACTGATCGTATATCTTATCGACCTCTTCTTCCTTATGGTTGCTCGGTGGCATGTATACCTGAATAATAACTAAGTTCGTCGGTTCTGCTTTTATCTCCACTAGTAGTATTCTATCCGTTACCTGCTCTATGTTGACTACGCTTCTTCCTACCTCTTCATTTAATACTATGGCAACCCCTCGTTGGCTCTCGTCCCCACCGCTGTATATTATTCTATACTTATCACTCCAGTAATCCCCGCTATCTTTCCATCTCACCTCGCATAGACCTAAAATATCTATATTTCCCCTTTCCATCTCTCGCTTAACATTCTCCAATTTCCCTGTCCTCATCATTGTCCTAACATTCCACGTTCCTATTCTAACTAATTTTGTCTTCTTCTCCTGCGTCTTCTGTCCTGCTGCTGCTGGTTTTCCCTTGCAAGGGTTTCGTGGGATGACGACCGCGGAAGCCTTGCCTCCCCCGCTGCCGGGCACGACACACGGCCGATTGGGCCGAGCCCCGTCGATGCCAGGACTCAAATTATCTCTATTGTCCATCATATTTTTCTAGGGAATGATAATTGAGGTGGTTTCCCGTTGCCTTCCTCAATAGTGTTTTTAACGTGACACCATCACTTACTGGCCGCCCCACTGGGGTCAGACGCCATTGCAGCCGCCTCACTGAGGAACAGACGCTGCGTGGACTACCTTTCGTCTGGCTCCTAACCTTCGACCTATCTGGCATGGGTGACCCTACCAGGAGCAATAATTATTACTCCCGCCAGCACAGCTCTAGGGGTCATCGGAACGCACAAGCCCTTCCACCACGTCAAGGTTGTAGTCCGGGGTGGGATATATATATATATATATATATATATATATAGATAGGGGTATATCTATTATATGTATATATATATATATATATATCTATTATATATATAGTATATATATATATATGTGTGTGTGTATGTATATATATATATATATATATTGATGAAACCTGGCAATGTCATCTTAACGATAAGCGAAAGTTAAAAATATACAATGAGCTTTATGCTCGTCTCCTCACGTCATTGACGTGTTTTCCAAATATGAATGGGCGGTTCCACTCAAGAACAGGTCCGCCAAAAACGTTATCAACGCATTTCGATTAATTCTAAGAAAAAGAAAACCTTAGAAAATTTAAAGCGATTAGGGGACTGAATTTTCAAACGAAAAGTTTAAACGCTTTATTGGTTATCATGGAATATAGTTTTTGCCACCAATAATCCCGACTGGAAAGCCGCTGTAGTAGAACGTTTCAATCGCACTCTAAATGGACGTATATGCAAATATTCCACAAAATTTAATACATTGAATTATGTAAGCGTGCTACAAAAATTGGTGCAAGGACAAAACGACCGTACACATTCCAGCACGGGCGTGGCTCCATCAGAAGTGAGTGAAAGGAACGCCTTCATGCTCGCGCGTCGTTTAACGCCGATTTAATTTTTTTTTAAATCCAAGTTTTTCGTTGAAGATTTCGATCAAATATCGAAGACTACCTTTCGCTTAAGGATACACGCAAAATGTTTCCAGAGAAGTTTTCAGAATTTGGAAAATAGATAATACGCCGATTCCCACATAACATTTAGAGGATTCCAACGGCGAACGCCTTGAAGGCTCGTTTTACGGAGAATAGCTTGTCAAAACTTAGCCTGTTGGTGAACACAGTTTCAGATTGAGAATATTTTACAACGCAGAGTAAAAGGTAGAATGCTTGAATATGTAGTTAAATGGAAGGGGCACGGCGATGATTTCAACCCCTGGGTCTCCGCATCAGATGTACGAAGGTGGAAATGAATGGCTTTTGCGTAACGTTGTTAAGCGATAGCCCAGGGAAGTTTTTCCCCACTAAATACAATTGCACACTTTCGAACAAATTTACCTCAATGTATATCTGCGGGAGATGACTGGAAGGTAGGCCTCGCTGAAATTTATTTACCGAAGCTTAATTTACCAATAGACCCCCCATCCGAGGAGACACCTGCTGAGACAGAAACCCCCTCCACACCGTCAACAGAGCCTCCCACAACGTCAGATTGTCCCGTCGTCGAGGTTCAAGTTTTAGGGGATGTAGTCATACGGTTGGAAGCTGAAAAGTATCATTTAAGGCTCTCGTTTAATGAAATTAAACAAGCAATACCGAGTGATTGAAGATGGGAATACATCGCCGCGGTAAACCTTTGGTTTCAAAGTTTCTATCACAAAAGACTAAAGCGAGACTAAACCTTTTGTTAAATGTCTCTCATTAGAATTCCCCTACACATATATAGGTATCGTATGGGTTGGTGATATACCGCTATCATTCACCAAATGCACGCTAATAAACTATTAACTACGCTTAGAGAATATACGGGCTACGAGTACAGTAAGGCTGAATTTGACACACAATTCATGAGGGCATTTACAGAAATGTCCGCTCCCAGCGCGGTGAGAAGGCAAACTTAGAATCGAAAATTGACGGATCCTGTTGAACCTGATGACGAGTCAACTTTGTGTACCTAGACGTGATATCACCACAATACCTCGGGGATGCGATGGGAAAATGTTTACAGGCTGTGATGGGTGATAAAGGAAATCATCAAATTTTCATTCACCCCCATTATGTCACTCGAAAAAAGCGACTTTGATACCATGGAAGTTAAATTGATGAATAAGATGGGTAACCTTTATCCATTTACGGAAAGTATTAACCCATCATCTGTCTTTTTGCATTTTATTAGGAGATCTCAATGATATATACATGGATAAACTGTACATGATTCATTCGTTAACAGGATGTCGAAGGATATAGATCGGCACCGCCGATATTTTAGTCAGGTTGGAGTCGGTGATCAAGTGTATAGAGGGAGTTATTTTAAACAGCAAGGTAAAGGTCTAGGGAATTTTTTAGAGGGTTTTGGAAATTTATAAAACTGGCTGCGCAAGGAATAAAAGCCGCAGGTAGGGAATTAGGTAAAGAAAAGGTAGAGAAAAAAGGTAGGTAGGAGAGATACGGGTATAAAAACTCTTGCAGATATAGTCGAAGGTAGATCAATAAAGGAAACTTTGCAAACGCGCTGCTTAGAGGCAGTTGATAATTTGAAAAGTGAAGCAGAGGATAAAATGAGAAGGATGGATGGAGCAAGTTTAAGTGCCTCAAAGCGAGCTAAAATCGGTCATGTTGAAACAAAAAGGAAAAAAGTCCGAAAAACAAGTAGGGGCAAAGCCAAAAAGTTCAGTAGGAAAAAGCGTAAGGTGACAGATATATTTCCGCATTGATATTTCGGTTGTAGTGTGTTTGGTTTATTAAAAGGTTTGTCTCCGAAATGTTAGCAAGAAAATGGAAGAATATATCCCAGAATCTTTGAACCTTTTCAGTGAACCACTACTGCAAGCGAGCATAGATAGTTGTACAGTAATAGACTATAAACCGACCACTTCTCTGAATCATTCCCGCGAGATACGTTTTTCGGTTAGGGATAGTGGTGATCAATAAAGAAATTTAGGTGGAATAACTCTAAATTTGAAAGTAAAGTAGTTCAAGGGCGATGGTACAGATTTTGGAGAAAGTGATAATAAACAGCCGGGTGTGGTTAATACAGGAGGGCACCAAAAAGTGGTAGGACTGTTTTTCTCTGGCTCGAACAGAACGGTGGAGAGGAGTCTTCCTGGCAGGGTAAGGCGGAGGGGGCTCTTAGAAATAGAACACCAACCTCAGTCGCCTGCGCGCTGTCGTTGAGTGAGGACACCGTTTTTAGTGAAGCAAGTTTTTTGTCCGCGTCGAAAAACAAAATGAATCTGAATTTGGAGCAACTTTATTCCGTGAAGGTTTGTGCGAAACTCGGGAAGACGGCAACTGAGACCCTCGATATGATCAAGAACGCTTATGGGGACACTGCCTTAAGCCGTTCCACAGTATTTGAGTGGCATAAGTTTTTTAAAGAGGGTAGGGAGCTCGTTGAAGACGACCATCGCTCCGGACGGCCGTCGACGGCAAGAACCGACACGAATGTGGACAGAGTGAGGACACTGCTGAACAAAGACCGACGCTTAACCAGTGAAGAAATTGCAGACTAGTTGGGTCTGTCTGCATCTAACGTCCAACGCATTATTTCACAGGATTTGGGCCATGCGCAAGGTGTGCGCGAAGATGGTGCCGAAAATTCTGCCATGGCGTGCTCGTCGTCAGACAGCTCCTGGCCAAATACGGCGTTGCCACGTTGCCGCACCCGCCCCATTCTCCCGATCTCGCACCACCGGACTTCTTCTTCCCCCTGATGAAAAGACGGCTAGGGGCCGACGTTTTGACTCGATAAAGACCGTTCAAGAGGCTTCGACGAGGGTCGTCAACGGCATCCCCAAAGAAAATTTCCAGCGGGCGTACGGGGAATGGGAGCAAAGTTATACTAAGTGTGTAGCAGCTCAAGGAGGATACTTTGAAGCTTATTAAGGCGATATAAGTATATCGTCAATAAAATTCTTGTAAAAAAAATCAGTCCTACCACTTTTGGGTGCGACCCTGTACCACCTACATTCAATATTCGATCATTGTCAAGTTTATTTCAATGGGGTTCGAATGACCTCCTCAGAAAATTATCCATATCGTTCATACTTAGAACACTGGTTAAATTACGGCGTTGATGCTTCGCGCACTCACCTCGAGTGCAATGGATGGGCTTTGGATACTGGTAAGGATTTAGACCTTCAGACCACTGTAAACAAAGGATTCGCCAAAAGAAAAGCGTGGTTCGCAAATAGCAATGTTGTAGAATTGGATGGAAGATTACACGTTGACATTTTCAATACTCCAAGAAAACTTCTAACTGGTGTTAACGTTGAGATTGTTCTGATTCGGAGTTTTACATCAAGGAAAGTGAAACCTCTTCAACTTAAGATTTTAGACGCTACGCTCTTTGTCCCGCATCACGACATCAATCCCTCAGATTCAATTATCTCATGAAGATCTATTAAAAAGACAACCAGCCATATATCCATATAAGCGAACGGAAGTTAAGACTTCCACCTACTCCAGCAATATTGATTCAATCAAAAATGAGAATTTATAGTCGGTCAAATTCCTTCCAGCCTATTAGTGTTAATAGTAGATGGTGATGCATTAAAGGAGCAAAAATAGAAAACCCCATTTAATCTAAGACATTATTGTATGACTGGGTTCAACTGATACGTAAACGGTACTCCCATACCGTTGAGTAGCGTGAAAATGAAATTCCACATCAAAAGGAAAGTTTTGCTACTCGCGCTTTCCTTCAACTCTATTCAGCCTTAGGTACGAACCATAGTGATAGGGGTAATCAGGTAACTATGGACATGTTCAAACACGGGTATACAGTACTAGCGTGGGATCTCACCCCGGATATAAGTAGTGAGGAAAGTCACGTGTGCAAACCGGTTTACGGTAATGTGAGATTTGAAGCTAACTTTGCAGTGAATCTTCCAAAATCCATCACTCACGTCAGCTATGCTGAATACAATGCGCAATTCAGGATTGATGAAAATAGACTATCCATCCTTTGATAAGTTGAGTAGTCATTCATCATGCAAACAGATGATATCGAAGACGTTTTTCCGGAGATCCTAGAACAAAACGCAAGTTAAGAGGTGTTTCCCCTTCGGATCGACTACCCGTCCGTTCAAAGCGTGGCATTTATATAGTTAATTTTGATCCTTCGCACAAACCGGGGGTCCTCTGGGTAACGGTAAGAGTGTTGAACAGAAATCGTGCGGAGTATTTTGACTCCTATGCTTTTCCTCCATCAGTCGCGGATATTATCACTTTTCTGAAACCATTCAAAGTCATATAAAATTCCGTTCGTCTGCAAAATTACCAATCAGATCTTTGCGGGGAGTTTTGCTGTCTGTATGCGCTTTTCAGATCGATCACTCACCAACCTATTTCCAAATTCACGTCCTTATTCCATCACCCCACACTCAATGCAACTGCATAACTGCCTAGATTTTTCGACGAGAGTTTAGACAACGCGGGCGTAAAGGAAGAAATGTCACCCATTATCGCAGAAGTGCTGTTCTCTAATGGAGAACAGCTCCACTATATAATCACGGTGAGAGTCAAATTAGCATCAGTTAATTATGCGGCAATCTCAAGTAAAGAAGAAGGGGAAATACTCATCTTCTAATTATTGGACTAACTGGATAACGGAGTTCATTGGCGCGGACACAATTGTATGCACCGGTCGGTGTACAGAGACGGGTACGCCGTACGCGGAAGTTTCCTTTTCGGGTAAATTCCTGAGACTAGACCCGAAAAAGAGGGCTAGGCTGAAAAAGTACTCCATTAAGGACTATTGTAAACAAGCGGTGATTCCTTTGAGACGTTTGAGGCGTAAGAAGAAGGTAGTATAGTATCAAAGCTCTAGCATAGCACCAGCTCTTCTATTTCATCAAGGTCATCAGTTGGTCTGTGGGTGGGTGTGGTATATAAGCATGGTGACAGTTCAAGAGCATCAGTCGAGAATGCAACAGCAGACCGTCAAGAGGAAGAGGTCTTCTTCAACCTCCGACAGCGTGAGTTTCCCGGCTTTGCTCCGGTCATCCCTGAAACTATCCAAGAATAAAAGTTTACACATCGGTTAGTTGACGAAGTCGGTTACACGGTGCGTGGAAATTTCCTCTTCGGGCAAAACTACGAGACTCGACCTGGTACAGTGGATGGGTCTAAAAAACTCCGTAGACTCCGTTACAGACTGTTGTGAAACCTCAGTGATTCCTCCATACGTGGATTCATCCGTCCAATTGGTAAAATATTTCGGCAAACCCCACGTAAATTTGTGGATTAAGAACACTCGCGTAGCTCTTAAAGCTGACGATTGGAAAGGGTTAGTAAATTCTTTCGAGCCAATTGACTCGGCTCTTGATGTAGCTATTTAATCGAATAATTTCGTAAACAGCCATTTGAACAATATTTCTCAGGCATTGAAAGTTTCGGGTATCGAGAACGTGTGCATCACCTTATGTAATGAACAATGCAACGTCTAGAGAGTGAGATTCCCAGTGGGGTAAAAATGCACCACTGTTTACCCAGTAGTTGCATTCATGATCGATGCATTGATATTGGATTTTCCAACTAGTGTGGAAGACTGATGGGTTGAATGAATTCATAGTTAGATAACTGGCCCTCGAGGATCTCGAACATGACCGAAATGAGTCGTGGGTGTTCCAGTTAACTATTAACTATGTTGAAGACTATGAAAATACGCGATGGGTGCGAGAGGATCACCTCCAGGGGGGATATCCTCTGGTGTGGTGGATATACCATACCATTAACTGCATCAAATGCTCGAAGGAAAAACTTTACCTTATAAATATCTCCTTGTAAAAGGCATTGAAAAATATAAATTCCTCTCTAAATCTTTATATCACGATGTGTTCGAAATTGAAAATCTATTAAATGTCTCCTCTTTAAAGTTCCTTAAACCATTAGGAGACTTGTGCTCATTGGCATGTCGTCAGACGGATAGATACGCGTACGCAGTGAAAAACTGTTTTAGATTGAAAAGATGGATTTGTTCTCATTTTTCATAGAGAAAAATATTGTTAAAAGTGGAAGCTGAAGAAAAAGAAAATGTATGTTTATTTTAAATTTTATCTTACTAATTATTATTTTATAATAAATTGTAATTGATTTACCTTTACCCTTTAAAGCAATAAAAAAAACAATTTGTTAAACAATTTTTTTAAACTTTACACCCATGCTTTACCCTATGTGCTCGCATTCTCATCTCCACTTCTGCTGCTATTCTTCTCTCCCCCCACATTTTCTGTTGATTTGTCATCTTCAGATTCTTCCGTCTCAACGTAGAGTGGCTCGTCATCTTCAGATTCGTCATCTTCATCGAGTTCGCAATTAGCGTGCTGAATAAAGCATACACCATCTGGAATAATACGCGAACACGTACTACAGTTGCGATCTGGTCTCCGAGTCGTAGGGACTTAACTGTAACACAGGACGCATACAGGAATTTGCGAATGGAGCACACTATTTCTCAGTCTCGTGTCCGCGACATACTCCAATGAAGACTATGTTTAACTTATTGTAATAACTGGGGCAGATGAGCATAACTCTCCAGTATGGTTTTCCATACATTTTTCTCAGAAATCTACCGTGCATTTGGTATACGGCGTATCGCACACAGGAGTACAGTGGTTGCTCTGTTGAATCCATGACAAAGTATGAAGGCGAGATAGGGATGGGGCGTGTAACAGGGAGAGTTTTATAACAATAGCCGGGAGTGAAAAGACGTAGATTGGTGTGAGCGCTATACATCCGGGCGAGCGTTATGTATCCGGTTCGGAAAGCGCTACTCTCCCGGGTGTGAAAAGACGCGGAGTGGGGTGTGTGCTATACATCCGGTTCGAAAAGCGTTATTCTCAGAACAAATTCGGTTGTGGATGGAGCTTTGCGTTCACTGCGGACAATGCAGCAGTAGCTTCCAGACTATTGTTTCGATTATTTATTCCCGCGAAATCGGATCGAGATACTCTTAGAAGAATAGAGAGCTGCTCGCAAAGGAAGCGAGTATAGAGGAAAGTGGTGACCTGTGGTGCCCCTGTGTTTTCATTCAACATTCTCGTCACCGCAGTTGGCCTAAAGTTTTGAACTGTTCAAATTGTAACTAATTCGTCATCTACAAAGGCTATGGGGTGGATTACCTTGTCCAGCCTGCTCGCCGCTCGCAAGTTTTTGAAGAATTGAAAATCATCAACAAAGTCCAAAGAGAACGTTTATGCAGTACACTTCTTTACGATTTTTTCTCGACTGTTACACCTAATGCATAACGACCTAAATAAACATTGATATTGAAATGACTTTTGATTCTTTACATTGCGGTGGTAGTGGTGAGCGTCGCGGTAAATATGGCATGTTTTCGCTTCATTTGTTTACATCATCTTGCATTGCGCATGACGTTCTTCCATTGTTTTGTTAAGGTCTAGAAAATACAAAATGACGTGTTTCAGGAACGGCATAAGTATCTGCTCCGACTTCATGCTGCATTGCGCATGACGATCTTCAATTTTTTGTTACGTTCTAGAAAATCCAAGATGGCATGACGGCATAAGCATCTGACCTGTGCATCACGTTCTTGTTAAGGTCTAAGATAGCGTCCGACTCTGCCGGCTGCATGGCGATTGCGCAAGGTTTCGCATGCGCACCCGATTCGAACCGATCGGAACCGATCCGACCCCGCCCCCCGACGCAACGCCACTTTCAACTGTTCCGTTTCCGGCCCACCAACACCAGGTGGCGACACGGCCGACGCCCACCTTCGACGAATTTCTTTAACAGGTGATGACCAACTCGCTGGCACCTCTAACACCAGATGGCGATTTCACTCAACTGGCAACAGCGACACTCATTTCGTTATTTAACTGTCAATTTTCAACTGGCTTTAGTTCACACCAGGTGGCGATACAACAATTGAATAACGCTATGCGCCTGGCCTTACAGGTGGCGACATTACGGAAAACAATTGAATAACGCTATGCGCCCACGTCTACCAATCAGACGACACTTGTTTCGTTATTCAACTGTCAATTTTCAACTTTCAACTGGCCTTAGTTCACCTTTTTAACACCAGGTGGTGCCGACAACAAACGCTTTACGCCTAGTGCGAGACAACAATTCAATAACGCTATGCGCCCAACCAATCGGAAAGCTTTACGTCATCTCACATTACCTTATTTGAAATATTCGACTTTCGACTGACCTGAGTTCACCATTTTAACACCAGGTGGCGACACATTTCGTTATTCAACCGTCAATTTCGTTAGTCAACTGTCAATCCAAGATGGCCGACAGTGGCGGCTGACGTAGGACCCGCATATATACATTACTCACTAATGAATTGTTTTCCCTTAAATCCTTCTGGTCCGCTCCTTCTCGTCAATACCTCGTTCCTCAGCACCCCACCATCTCCCACAGACTACACTTTGCGGCATTCTTCACAACCGGCGTCCTACGACACTACTCCTCTCTCTGGACCCTAGGGTTTTATCCCTTTCCCTGGCCAAATCGCTAAACGTGCCCTCTCGCCCACTCCGTTTCGCTATTACAAGAAAGAGTCCCAGCGCACTCTCAATTACGACATTGCATTGCTGCGCTTCGGAAAACGTCTTGTTCCAGCTTCAGGGCAATCGCTGTTCCTCGTTTTTCCTTAGGTTGCATTTCTACCCCCACCTCCCCCGCTTTTCATCTGGGTTAACAACAACTGAGCATCTTCTTCGCAGTTTCCGGTCCCAACATATTCCCTTACCACCACATTGGGACGAACATTGTTTTTCCGGTTCTACTCTCAACTGCCTCCGCTTGGTCGAGCGCACGGCTAAGAAATACTGACTCTTCAATAGTTTGCTTTTTAATTATTTTGTCCAACATGGCCTCAACAATGCCCACACATGACGGCCAACCTACAATCGGCGAGGGTCACCAGGGTGCGGGAAGGGGAGCCTCTGGCTCTCCTGCGCCCGGGAGGGTGAAGTTGTGTGTGAGGGAGGTGCGTGTGTGAAGGAGGTGTGGGGGTAGTGGGGGTGGCCGAGGCGAGGAATGAGAACGAAGAATTTGAGTGATCCATCTCCATCTGCCGATGGAAACCCAAACGGGCCCACGTTTGACCTCAATATTCAGGTTGCGGGCTCCGTCGGAGGGCGCGTGGGCCGGTAGGGACGGGATCATGGGAACGGTGAAAGCAGTCGCCGTAGAAATGGTCGCGATGGACATGGGGAGACGGGAGAGGGCCGGTGGCAGGGGATGACAGGGTGTGTGTCGCTGGAGGCTGGGGGTCGTGGACCGGGCACTGAAGCAGGGCTTCTTTTGCCATTCGCTCTCCCCGCGGGAGCCTCTGCGGCCGTGGAGGGGGGGAAATAGGGAAGCGGGTGCGGATGAGTGCCTTAGGGGGCGGGAAGGGGGGGCGTAACGCAAGGGCTGGCGGGAGGATTACCCGTTTACAAACTCTGCCTGTGCTCTCAAAAGGGGGAGAGTTCATTCCTGCAACACTGAGTTCACCTTTCGGAAGCAGCCAGGGGAGACTGTAGGGTGCGTATTGAGTTTATGTCGCCGGTGGTGCTGCTGTTGTGTCGTTGCAACGCATCGAGGACACCATCGACAGCACAACACCCACCGCGAGCCGACCTTTCCCGTCCCCAATTCAACCCCGCCCCGTCCAACGGCACCACCCCAATGTCTCGTGGAAATCGATAGCGCATAGTCTGAGGGACAGACGGCTAGTCGGAAGGTTTACGAGGGGAGGAGAAAGCGGAGAGAGAGAGGTTGAGAAGAGGGAGAGGGCCTTCCGACACGAAGCGAGACGACCCGACGGTGCGGGCGCATTCGGCCTTGGTCACCGACGGAAGTGGGCCCGTGGGATGGCTGCTGGATGGGACTAGTTGTTCCTGGTCCACAGTGGATGGGAAAAAGTACGACATTAAACCACCCAATCCTTATCATGAATACAAAATTAATCTCAAAAAGAAAGCGATTTTAGAATAGCTGCTGCGAATGCATCTTCCTACCGATACATAGGAGGTATTTATTTGTGTTGTGAAAATTTGCGTGGTTCAAACATATCGCAAAAGTACACGTAGTTTCACAAATGTTTATGAAATATATATTTCCCCAGCCGAGCCGTCATTCAAATAAAAGTGTTAAGGGGTCTAAGGGTGGCGTTGTTTGCGAAGGGCCCGTCTCCATCTCGGCTCGAGGTTACTCGTCTGGTCCACCTTCTCTTCGCGGCGTTCTCCGACGATTCAGCCGTCCACCCCCGCAATGATCCGCAATAAACGGAGGGCACCACCCGACAAGGAAGGGTCATCCTCGATCAAGGGGCAATAGGCCGGGATGAATCGCTCTCGCTCATTCCATCTGAACGCGCACGCGTCCGTTTAAACGTCTCGGCCGTTCGACAAGAGCACTTAGCAAAAGCAACAATTTCAGATTATAAAAATCATTCGCCCTGACCGCGATTCGCCCCATATCCCGGCCAAGATGAATGATTTTTATAATCTGAAATTGTTGCACTGCAATGCACACTTAGTGGATGACTCCGTTAAAAGTTATTCTCGTGGCATGTTGGAATTTCTAAAACTACTTAATTTTTTTAATTACGCAATTATAAGACTTTTCTTTAAATAACTTTTATATTAGGACCTATCGATGCCTCTGTCAATTAACATGCTAAATGAATTTCCCTAACTACGACGCGTCATCATGGTTACAAAATGTTATTTTGTTTCCAATGATGAATTTTTTTATTAAAGGGACTCGCGCTGCTCTATTCTATAAAAGGTTGAAGGAGTTCATGTTGAAATAACTCCAGCCCGACCCACTTATGCTCGCTCCTCTAACATCCGTTGCGTTACATGTTATTCTAATTGCTTGTGGCACTTAATCATGAATTTATAAATAAAGGCATTGCAAAGCCGATTCTCCAAAATCCCTCAATCTTCAACACTGCACCTTTTACACATTTAATTGTTCTCACACATAGAATGACAGCAATGTTTCCTTACTCTGCAGACATAATGCATTGTATTCAATTAGCAGCTAGTTAGTATTGAGAATTCTATATTGAATGAATTCATTAATTGGCAGTCCTATTGAAATAGTAGCAGAAGACAGTACTGTACTTCTTTAGAAAAGAAATTCCTCTTCAATGTCCCACAAGATGAAACGTAAATTATAACTATATTTGAATGATATATATATATATATATATATATATATATATATATATATATATATATATATATATATATATATATATATACATATATATATATATATATATATACACATTCAAACACGATTTCCCGCCTCGGATCTTTCCTCGGATTCTGTTCGTCCTTTATATGTGTTCCTATCCCTTTTCCTTATATCTGTTTCTGTATATATGAGTATTTATTCGCCGTTTGGCGGGATTTCGTGTTTGAATGTGTATTTGGCCAATGTGGCTCATCTCTCTCTTCTGGCTATGCGTGCCACGAAACGCACTGTTCCTTTCCTGTATGATGTTGTATGAATTCTAACCCACTGACCTTTCCTCTTGTGTATTGTCTATTTCTCCTTTGGTGGGTGAAACAGTCCCCTGACGCCATCTCTTGGCTAAAGAATCGGGGCGCTTGGCGACATATTAGACCCACGGATCTCAGGGTAAATTACGTTTCCTCGATAGCTCAAGTGGCTAAGAGCATCCGCCCGGCAAGTGGAAAGATCCGAGGTTCGATTCCCGGTCAAGGAAATATTTTTACTCTTGTGATCCGTTCGATTCCGCCTTCCCCACCTTTATTGTGTTCGTCCTTTATATGTGTTCCTATCCCTTTTCCTTATATCTGTTTCTGTATATATGAGTATATATATATATATATATATATATATATATATATATATACATATATATATATATATATATATATATATACTACCTTGATCAAAAATTTCCCGGAATTTATTCAGAAAATTAAAAATACAAGTTTATTCATCTAAATCTATATTGTCCCCTTCAAAGTAATCCCCATCGACTTCAACACACTTATGCCAGCGCTTGATCCAATCCTCGAAACATTTTTTATATTCGGTTTTCGGTATGCCCATCAGTGCTTCCTGCGATTTTTCCATTACTTCCTCTCGGCTGCTAAAACGCGTTCCCCGTAATGGTTTTTTAACTCGATTGAACAGAAAGAAGTCACAGGGAGCCAAATCAGGTGAATTCGGTGGCTGTTGGATGGTATTTGTTGCATTTTTCGTCAAAAAATTACGAATAATGATAGCACTGTGCGACGGTGCGTTATCATGGTGCAAAATCCACGAGTTTTCTGCCCACATTTCTGGTCTCTTTCGGCGAATTGCTTCACGCAAACGTCTCATAACGCCCAAATAATACTCTTTGTTTACTGTCTGGCCTTCTGGCAAATATTCATGATGCACTACACCGTTGTAATCCATGAAAACCGTCAGCATTGCCTTCTTTTTTGACTGAAAACGACGTGGTTTTTTTGGTCTCGGCTCATTTGGTGAACGCCATTCACTTGCCTGATGTCTGGATTGCGTGTCGTACTCATAAACCCACGTCTCGTCTCCAGTAATGATCCTTTTGATGAATGTGGGATCGGATTCAGCCTCGCAAATCATGTCTTTTGCGACGTCAACACGGTCTCTTTTTTGCATGAAATTGAGGTCTTTTGGCACCAACTTTGCTGCTACACGACGGAAACCCAAATCATTAACCACAATGTCTTGGGCGGATCCATAGGCAATGTTCAAGTCCTCCGCTATTTCTCTGATGGTTAATTTGCGGTTATTGACCAACATTTCTTTTACTTTATCAATTTTTTCACCGACTTTCGATGTCGATGGTCTGCCACTGCGTTCATCATCTTCGATTGACTCACGACCACTTCTGAACCGCTCGTGCCACTGGTAAACGATCGTTTTTTTTAGAGAATCGTTGCCGAAACACTTTTCCAACATTTCCAACGTCCGTGCGCCACTAAATCCGTTTTTTACGCAAAATTTAATACAAGTTCGTTGTTGCAAATTTAAATCCATTTCTGCAATTGTAAAAAATCGCCAACACACACAGAGATAGATGTACTCTTGGCTACGTAACTTTTGCAAATGTCAAGTTATGACACTAAGATTTAAAGGGAATATCAACAACAGATGTACCAATTTAACAAAAAAAACAGAACTCAAATCGGAACGATGGGAGCGCCACACGGTGGTTATTCCGGGAACTTTTTGATCAAGGTAGTATATACCAAGAAATGTTATTGATTTGACATGGAAGAATTTTTTCAGAATGATGGTTCGACACATTCCCACAGAGAATATTCGAAAAGTAAGGGCCCTTAGGTCATTAAGAATATACATTCGTCGGAAAAATTTTTATTGGCGGTTTTAGTTTCCCACAAATCTACTTCACTCTTCTTCACACAATCGCCGTTCACTTCCAAGCACTTTTCGTAGCATTATCAGCTTCCGAATGCGGCCATTTTTGTAGCCTCGACACAATCGTCCAACCTTTCCTTCGCTGCGTAGGCACAACTCCCGATGACTTAAAGCAGCTGATTACAACGCACACTGTGCATATGATGGTCTTTGTTACCAATAGCTTTCCCTTCTCGAGGTTTTCAATTCAGCAAAGATGTACTTCACCACAGACGAAATAAAATGCTCGGAGTGTGACTTTTGTTGCAGAAAATCCAACGAATATTTAGAGCATACCCCGAATGGATGCTCAAAATAGCTAACGAGGCAGCATCACCCTTAACGAGACGCCAGCCGCGAGACAATCGGGGATTCTGGGGCGCTGGATTGCATTTCTCCATCAGCTTTTGCATTTCGGAGAGGCACGCCGAGAATGGAGGGAGGGAGAATGGCGGCTGATTGGCTGGCGCGGATGTTTCGCGGGGAGGAGGGGCACTCGAACGAATCGGAGACGCACGGGCCACATCAAACGCCGGCGCCGTTCGATTCTCCGTACGAGGGATATGAATGTATGATCCCGGGTCTCGAAATATCGGCGATACACTCTTCGCGGGAGCTGGAGATGATACGAGAGGCGTCGGGCGTTAGTTCGGAAATCGACGGCCAACAAGTGCTTGTCCCTTCGTCCCCGTTCATTAGTAATTAAAAACTACCATGGTGGGGCGAAAGAAGGCTACGTGGGATCAACAAAACCTTTTCACAAGGCATGGAGGACCTTTTTCCATAAGGAGTTGTAAAGTGATATCGTGGGCAATGTGAGGGGACGTCGCGACGTTATTCGGGCTTCGTCGGATGCAATCAAAATGAATGCGGGCTGGCATTCGGCCGTTGGAATAGCAATCCGCCCGGGGAAAACGATTTTCACGACCACTCAAGAAGAGTAAAGCGGTCATTTCAGAGTATCACGGCTATTCCAGTCGCTGTGGACGCGTTCAACACATTTGTTTTCATAATCCCAGAAAAAGAGTCGACAAGAGGAGAGCCATCGTAGTCCTGAGGGATTTTGCACAATTTGGGATTCCAGGGAATATTATTTCGGAACATACTTACATCCCTCTGTGGTTCAATCGATAGAAGATGATCGTTTTTCGCCAGAAATTGAATACTTTCAGCTGCTCCCCGATCACCCACAGGTGTATAACTCTTAAAGGTTCAATAGAAATCTTTCATTCGTTCGCGACATTTTCCACCATCGCCATCAGGCTAAATGGGAGAATATTTATGAATCCGAGCGCAATATTCGACTAGGTGAGCCATGGGAAGTACAGACAGTGGGCAGTGAACTCGTAAGGAGGGAGGGTGGGTTGGTGGGCGGGAGGGTCGGATTCTAACCAACAGACAGTTTGGTAGTGGGTGAGGGGTCGCCCGCGAACCCCACCGCCCCCCCCCCCCCCCCCGCCAGGCCTTCTGCGGAGGAGAAGGAGGAGCACTCCGCCAAACTAACGACGCGGCGGTCGGGAATATAGTATGCAGCATCGCCACACATAACCCTCCCCCCTAATCGCCCAGTTGAGAGGCGCAAGGATGACCTCTTCACACCTCAGTATTTTGCCACAGTTCCTCCTCTATTTCTCTAAGTCCTTTCTACCTTTCTTATATCTTAAGTATCTTATATATATATATATATATATATATATATATATATATATATATATATATATATATATATATATATATATATATATATGTATGTATTTATATATTTATATATATACATGTACTGGTCGGAGAGTAAGGAGGCCCAGGGGCCTTTACTATTAGCACTGTAGACAGCAGCTAAAAAGCTAAAACTAATAGAATATGTTGCTAATTTACGGCCATTCTAACCTACCGTACCGGTGTTGATCACTTATGTCATGAGTCTTAATCTAAAATTTTAAGTATTTGGAATTTTTCATTTTACGTGTGTTGGTGCGTGTGTGTTGTATAATAATTGCTATCCATAGTTGGATAATATTTTATAGAAATGAAATGCAGAATTGATAAATATTGGAATATAAAAATGTGAGCACTTTTTTATTTCTCTGTCCTCATAGTGTGGTTAGCGATAGCTTGCGAAAACTTAAAAAAAAGCCCGTGAATTATTATTGTTGATGGCATTTACCATGTCATTACTGGTTATGTTTTTCGTCGTAAGCAGCAATTATCTGAAGCGAACGCTGCATTTCTTGAATGCCTTTGTCCTGATCCAAATTGGCGCTTGGAAAAAAGTCCTTCAGGTTGTAATAATAAATCGTATTTGTATTTTATCATAAAAAATGTGAATGGGTGTAATCCGTTCATTGGGTCTGGTTTCTTTGATTACCGTATTAATTAAAAGAAATGTTCCTTTCCCCGGTAGCCCGAGGCAGCGGTGGACAGCGTGATGAAAAAGAAATTCCTAAGACCGGGTTGGGTAAAGGAAATTCAGCCGAAGGCATCCAAGAAGAGACTCGAATATTCCCAAGGCACTGCATGATGGGCGAGTGAAAATAATTGGGGAAGGCAACACCTGGGAAAACAATAGCAGAGGGACTCTAAGGTTAGAGTGCATAAAATAGATTGAGGTAGGAAGGGATGAAATGAAGAGCCTGGAGAAAAATTCAACCGCGTGCACAGTGGCTTAATCAGAAAAGAAAAAGACAGGCTGCAGAGTGTATAAACAATGATAAAACTGAATCTCACGTATTGACATTTTTGGCCCCGCGGAGACTGAAACTATTATAAACTAAACTATCTGCCCAAGTATGCCATCAATATGCTTCCTATGGAAAATACAATATAATTGATATGCATTAGATAACAGCAAAAGAAAACATTTTATTTGTGTCATACCTCGATGAAACCTGACTTTCATTTACCTTGATGTGAGCGATTATTATTCCGTTAAGATGCATATGTTATGACATTTTGATGGTAAAGATATCTCTGTCCGTATATCATGCGTAACTGTGAGCATGAAAATCTAATTTTAAAAGAAGTAATCATCCATTTCAAATAAAACCCAGTGATAACTGTCTGCCGCGTCAATTTGAACTCGAGGACGATTTATGAAAAACGAGATCATAAAATATTCAGGGACGAAGCCGCCGCCGCGAAAGCGTTTCAGGCTTTTTTCCGCTCATCGAGATTATAAGCTGCTCCAGCCCTTTTGAATGACAGATAATTGATATATTGCTCAAAGACGATTACGATAATGGCAATATAACGTCCATCTATGATTACAGATCAGTCTCGCCGTTCTGATGGGTGACTCTGATTGGCGAAGCGTACGGGAGAAATGCTCTACACACACACACACACACACACACATGCCTCTTGCACACTTACACGGAGTGGAGAGAGAGTTCTCTTTCCACTCTCGTATATGGAGGAAAATCAATCCCAGGACAAAGTCACATACGAAAATTAATATCTCTGAATATTGTTTTCTGCAAAAATGTCCTCCTCCTGCTTAACAAGCGTCACATCATTGGAAGCCTTAACCATCGATTCGTGGCGATTCCCCCAAATAAACCTGCTCGATATATTCCTCGTTCGTGGCTCAAATGTTACGATCACCTCGGAAACTGGTTTGTGATGCCAATATCTCCCGAGTACATTCTCTCTTTATCGAAACAATTGAGACCGTTTTCTCAGATATGGACTTGGAATAATTTTTATCTCAATAAAGCTTCCGTGGTGTTCTTACAAGGTGAACACAAGCCCTCTCCCGTGACTTGAGGGCTTCAAAGTCTCCACTTCCGTTTGCACTGAAGACCTTATGCAGCCGTCCTTGAAAGAGCCATAATTTTAGCACCATAATGGAAAAACAGCATTTAAACTAACGCTAATGCAAAAATTGAAAGACTCACTTGCCTAACCGCTGTGCAAATAAATACATAGTAACCAGGACCAACTATTTCCTGAAAACAAAGCGGGCATGACTTTCCACGCCACAATTTCACTCTCACAAAAGTTGTGCTCGAATTTTCCTGCGATTAGAATAATTTGCCAAATTATTTATTTGCTCTTTAATGTGTAAATCTATCTTTGGGTAAACGACAGCTAACCTAGGTCAGGTGAACTATGGCATGAGTCGAATATAAGGACGTAATTAGGACTGTATGAAGGTCATATGGGTGGCCAAAGGTAATTCCACGTCGGTATGAGCCAGATCCCAACGAAAATCACAGTTTTCTACAAGTGTCTCACAACCGGCGCTCATATACAAAATTCATCAATTGCCACGGACTATCATATATTGAATTCAATTACCACTGCCTCTTAAGTTTATCTCTTATTCCTTACTTAATTTTTAGCCAGTAATTAAATTTTTCCTCCTAATACTTATATTTATTATACTTCTTTCGCTTCCGGTGGTCTGGCGTTTCCCCCTTCACCCGTGGGTGCTCTTCCCTCCATCGCTACACTCTTAGTGCCCCCAACTTTTTTCCTTTCCACCCACGGAGAGGACATTGTCGCTAAAACGGGGGTCCCGCACCGTAACTATTTTTTCTACTTTATTGTCGTTTCTGTTATTTCTTCTATTATAATTGCGGAATGAAAACCTTTAAACTTGGGATAGGATGGTGCGGTGGCTAGAGTTCTGGCTTGCCACCCAGAGGGTTCGAATCCTGGAGATGGATATTTTTCAGTGGCATTCCGATTCCTACATGAGGTGCTTTGTGAAGGGCACTTCGACCGAGTATGCCGTCCGTCGGATGGGACGTTAAGCTGCGGACTCCTTGACGCATTTCATTATGAGAGGAGGCTGATGCAGACGCCGGGTTTCTCTCCACCCTTCCTCCGTTCCCATCAATCCCCAATGGCGAAAATGACCTCAGCTGTCAGTCGCCTCCCTGCCCTAAAAATAATCCTACTTTCTTTAAAACTGAATCTGCACAGCCCGCTAAATCTTCTGAATTTTCAAAAAACTAGCCCATGAAGTCGTTCATCATATTGAAGAAGTAATATACAAGTACATGAACATCTCATTTCAAAGATTTGCCATTCTATTTATAATATTATTACTATTTGATAGTTCACCTTTTCATGTACAAGTAGATTAAGAATGGACAAAGTCAATCAGAATCTCAGACAGTCCATCGCCAATCAAAGTGCTCTGCATCCCATTTCCTCTCCCTTTTGGATTCCTGGAAACAATTTCCTCTCCTCTCCTTCGACCATGCCTTGTATTTCCTTTTTTATTGTCCTTTCGGTCCATTTTATTCTTTCCGTCCATCTTCACTCACTCACATCTCAAAAGCATCCAATCCACGTCTATCATCCTGTTTCACGGATGTTTCACGGATCACCATGTTTCCGCGCCGTTCATATCAAACCCTCCATATCAAAGTTTTGACGAGCCTTTTCTGAACATCCTTACTCAAAGCCCCTGTCATCAATTGCCTCCTCCTTGTGAAAGCTGCTAGGCCTAACGCAATCCTCTTATGCTCCCATTGACTCGGTTGTTTTGGTCGAAAAAACTTCCTTCGTAGAAGAACTGTTCCACCTGTTCCATTTTCTGCCCTCCTATTTTAGGGATTAACTTAACTTTTCTATTTCTTGAAAACATTATAACTTTTATTCTTGATTCAAATCAAAGTTATCAATTCAAAAACGTCTTTGCATCGATATTCTCGATTACCTTCTTCGTTGCCGTTGGAGATAAGTAAACCTTTCGGCAGCTGACGGAATTTTAATGTTAGAAATACTACATTATATAGCAACGTTTCGTAAAGGTGCATGTTTTTTTAGCACGATCGATTCGTCCGCGAAACACGAAATATAATACCTTCGTGGCGTTGAAGAATATGATACAAAAGATTACCATTGAGCCTGTTATTTCCGCGAAAAGTCTCCCAAATATCCCCTTACCCCACCCTCAACGGTCACCTCGTTAATAGATGGGGGCGGGATATCAAAGTAAAAGCATTCAACACGTCCCATCGGCTTCAGCGAGAACGATATAAAACCTTCAAATTTTAGTGTGGTACTTCACGCGAGACGCTTAACCGATTATGCACCTATTATGTGATTCAATGCCTTAATTAGAGTGGAAGAATGCATATTTTTCTCTTAAACTTCTTAATTTCTCAATTCAACGATTGAAAGGTCAATCGATTCATTATATATTAAGAACCGGTTTATCGCACAAATTGTCGAACGATCAATATGCCTCCATAAACGACGAATCTTCATCTTTTGCACACAAGTAATGAGAAGGGGCACTGCACTACTCCTCCGCCTTCAAATGACGAAATAAATGCACTGGATACCATAGAATCGATCCTCATGAGTGAAACAAGATTTTTACTTGCGATGATCTCACCCTTCATTACTTTCGTGCCCCTAAAAAACTAACTCATTGAAGATGGAAGTAAATTTAGCACGATGAGGTCACAAAACTATATGGTTGTGTCACGTACGCCATACTAAAATAAATTCCAATGAATTTCGCAAGTGGCGAGTCTTCGCTCTTTGCTTTGGGTGTTTTACTAACTGATTGCTCACTCTGACTCGTTTTCCGATGCACCTGGCTCAATTATGAGCCTTTTGATGATCTCAGGATAACTAAGCACTCAAAACTCTCATTAAGTACGGTGAACATGCAGTTAATGACAATTTTATGGCGATGGGAACACCGAACGACGAGTTGGATTCCATCAATGTCCTGGAACAAACTGCTATTGCTCTGCAATTTAGAAATATTACACGTAAGGATGAAGTACTTCATAGGTGCATAGGCCATTCTTTCTTTCGTGTAGTTTTAATAATCAAATTTAACTGAGCCGAGTCATAACTCTCATCTCTCTCTAAATACTTCACTGTTTCTTAAAATCGGTGCATCAATACGATCTAAGCAAAAATTGTCCCTTCCAATCGTCTAACACATTCTATCACTGCCATTCCCGATGGAGACGAGACATTGTAATGCAGAGGCACGATGCCCCCTCATTGCTGCCTCCCTCCCCCAATGGGCAGCGTGATTGGGGCGGACGGAGCAGAGAGCTTCCTCCTGCCCAACCCCTTCCAGAGACGCCTGCCCCCCCCCCCCCGCGTCGCTCTTCCCTCGAGGAACCGGTGGCAGCGGAGGATTGGAAAGCGACCGAAAGAGACGTAGGAGGAGTGATTCTCCGCCCGGAAAGAGAGAGAGTGGGGGCGAGAGAGACGCCCCCCGCTCAAGAGTATCGCATGATGTGACGTGCGAGGCAGGGGGATAAGGAGCGAGCGGGCGAGTGGAACCCCCTTGACTCTCAGAGAGAGAGGAAGGAAGCAAATGGAGGGTTGCAGCGGATGCAGCTGAGCCCCAGCTCACATGTGGGAGGGACTAGAATGGCCAATGAAGGCAGCCCTTGCACTCAACTCATTGCATTGCACGTGAGTTCACAAAAAAACCCCACTCTCTATCCACTGCTTGATGTTGAAGCAACTTCCAATTACGTTGGAGAGAATCATTATTGAGCGTGAACATGCGGTGGGCTCCAAATCAAAAGTCCCAAGTACAAATAAATCATACGCAGTCGCTCTTTGTTCGGAGATGAGTTCTTACGACGAGGGTATCGACTACACAAAGGCGTCTTTTCTTCAGTTGTAATGCATCACTGAAATGTCTATCGTCCATGAAATATAACATGGATGTTTGGAACATTCTAAGCAATAGAACACTTCGCCAAGAAACAGAAAGGAAAGATAAGGCGAGTGCTTTGAGCACTTTGGGTTTGTTCGTCGAGCGTGGCATAATGTTGAATCTTATCCAAGTGCTCTCGGGGGAGACCGTGGGGCCGCAGGGGGTCGCGTCACCTGGTACGCGGAGGTCAGCGGCGAGGAGCGTGGACACACGTCACACCCCCGGGTGCCGGGGGTTGCAGGGTTTAACGGGAGCGGCATGAACATCGGCCCAAAGGCATGCAATATGCGTGCGTCAAATCCGTCGATCCACATCTCTCAAAGAAGGCACACTTTCAAAAAAATAAATTGATGACCCACGCGGCTTCACGATGTCCCGCACTTCTACAAACTAGAAGCTACAGTCAAAAACAGATTTCTAAAATATTTTCAATAAAAACATAGCTCTGAGTTTGACAGAAAAAAGATAAATTGGTAATATAGTAATACTCCCTAGATTATCATCAAAATTTGCAATCACTTTTGAAATCCCATTCTACAGCGGAATTAGAAAGTAGTTATAAGAACTAAAAATATGAATAGCAAAGAAGGCTTCCGCGAAGGCTGGAAAATGAAGGTTCAAATATTCCAAGGTTTCTTCCGCGCGGAAGATTCACGCGGATCTTCCAAAAATGGATCCACGAATGGGAAATCCCGGAATATTTTAATCTGTATAGTGTGAAAACAGAAGTTGTAGTGGCTCATCGTTATAATGCACGGCCATTTAGTCATCTGGCGATTCAAATGAATTTCGCCGTATATTTACACAGCAAAGTTAAACAAATTTCCCAGATTCAAAGGAATCAAAGCACACATGTGCATCCATTGTGATTGTGAACATATATTTTCTTTCGCACGAAATTCCGAAAGGCATATTCTCGATTTATTACCAAGATAAAAGTTTATTTCTCTGTGTGTGTATATATATATATATATATATATATATATATATATATATATATAGAATAATATGGGGCATATTGCACCGCATATCAACAGCTCTTATTACGATTATGCGATCACGGTGAAGGGTGAAAGAAAATTAGATCTATTAACTATTCAGGCAGCTGTTCAAAAATTGTTGGCCCGCCTAGGATACGAAATTTAAAAATACAATTAAATCCATTCTTTGATTTTGCTTAATTTTTATTTTCTAAATCACATATTAATGAACAGCTACACAAATAAAGGCCGGAGCCGTTCTCAATCGTAACCGCGATCTAAAAAGTCAATACGGTGTTCCCTTAGGGATAGCGCCGCCGTCGCCAATAGGAGGCATGCGATGACCTCATTTCTCACTTTTCACCCGAGATATCACTCCGAACCTTTAAATTTTAAACTCAAGGCATTATCCCGAAATCACCAGAGGGTCATTTTATTTGGATTAAATGGCATTCAAAGATGAGTGGATAGACGTGTTCAGCCATCTAGTAGTTCTCCGCCTTTCTAGGTTGATAAGTAGACCTAGCATTTTCACAACTTTTAAGTAAGCCTATTAGATTGGGCGTACGACGCAAGCTGCCATAAATGCTTAAAAGCGATTAAGGTCCTTGACATGCCTCTGAAAATAGAGGAAAGTGTAAAGAAGTAGAGAAAGAAAACATAAGAAGGGTGCTGATGAAGCCTGAAACAGTGTTAAAGCAAGCCGCAACATAATACGTATCCCTTCCGCCGCCCGCTTCTGAATTATTCGTAATTTCTTTGCGGTTTGGCTTCCGCTCGGGTGGAAATGTTCAAAGTTACTGAGATCGGTTAAAGTCATGAGCGAAAGAAACTATTAGACTACAATAAATGTTTCGCCGAATCAGATCGATTTGGGGCATGAAATTAAGATTAGTGAAGTTTTATTGGCCCATCTTTATTGCGTATTAACTTCCAAAGAAATTACAAAGAAACTTTAAATTGATACTCGTGTATTAAAATAAATGAATTGCATCTTAAATGACCCATAATTTAAAAATATTCCATGCATTATTTGATTAAATGGAATTATTCGAGTAATATCTTATTTTCGACGTTGGGAAATAAAGTGATCTAGTAAAAGTATCAAAGCAAGTATAAAATTTCAAGATAAAATAGAGATCTATGACTTATGAAAATTAGCGCCATCAGTAGGTCAAAATTTGGAAATATTCCCGATGTGAAAAAGGGAAAAAGCAGAAATGTTAACGCAACATAAATTGCCTGCAGTCATGGATTAATTAGGTGCGAACATGTATACACTTCCGTTAGGGTACCTAAGAGTTAAAGAGTGATGAATATAACACAAGATCTGCTCTATGGTCATATTTGATTGATAAGCATTTAAACTTAATTACTATTCATTTCATTATCCAATATTGGCAAACTAACAACCAATAAATTATTTCTAAATGCATATCGAAGATTGCCAACGGTGGAAAAACGGAGAAAAATTCATGTTAAGTAATATGGACGACACTTAATTCAATTATTAGCTCCTCTGTAGTCATTTTTACTTCATTATTTTTCATTAATAACCGAAAAGAAACAAAATTGATCCATATGAATCATCTTGTAACATACCATATGAATTAGCGTTCTTCTTTTTTCTTATTGTAGGAAATGAATATTCATTAACAATGCAAATATGTTGACTCTCGCCGAATAAGCTATTTCTTTTTATATCGCATACCCATCGCAAATCTTTTCTAAGTAAACCAGGAATATTTCTGACTAATTCGTATGCTACTGCATCTTTAATTAAATTTCTCAACTTGAAACACTCTCATTAGATATTATACCAAGTCAGTTCCAAATGTACGGGGGCGACTCGAAAAGTAAGGTCTCCTATTTTTTTCATGAAAAATCAAATTTATTCTCCACTTTGCGTACATCGCTGGAAAGGTTGAACATTTAGCTATTTTTCTACATATTCACCTTGACGATCAATCACTTTTCGAATCCTTGTAAGCAGCTTTTTAATACCGGCGTCGTAGGATCGTAGTAGTAGGGCTCATTTTTCCCCGCATATGCGGTCGGACGGACCGCGGTTTCTCTGGCTAATTTCTTGGGAGTAGGTTCTCAGGATTGACTGGAGGCCGATGGTAGTTGGCTCCCAGGTTTTGCGGAGTGCGGATCGTTCGTTTGCGAAACCTCTATACCTCGTTACGCTCAAATTTTGCGTGAAACTGGGCAAAGCCGGGAAAGGGACTCATGACATGCTCGAGGCAGCTTATGGTGATAACGCCATGAGTAGATCGGCAGGGTGTTTATGAGTGGCACAAGTTGTTTCGGAGGAGGGTAGAGAAGATGACGACGCCAAACGGACGCCCTTCGACCTCAAAAAGCGACGAAAATCTTGCGAAAGTGAAGGCTTTGTTGGACAGGAATCGCAGATCAAGTGTTTGCATGGTTTCTGACCATCCATTGGAATCCCTAAAAGTAATGTGCGACCAAAAACTTGGGCATGAGGAAGGTGTGACCGAAGTTGGCACCGCGAGTGCTCTCGGACGAACAAAAGGAAACTCGCACGCGAATCTACCAAGAACCTCTCGACCAGGCATCAGCCACCCTACAGCCCTAACATTGCTCCACCGGACTTCTTTCTCTTCCCCCGCTTCAAATCCGTGCTGAAAGGACGTCACAATCGTGGAAGTGTTACACCGGACCGTGACGAGGGAGCTTAGCTTAATTCCGGGCGTTGCCTTCCATAAGGGCTCTTCCTCCCCCTCCTGAGGCGTGAAAACCCGCTAACAGCGGAGTGTGGACCTACAAGGGCGCTACTTCGCAGACTTCTGGGTGAATTTATCAATTTTGGCAATTCATTATTTTTATTGACGCAGTCCTACTACTTTTGGGCCAGGCCTCGTAAAATCATCGATTTTATCTCAACTAAGTATTTAGTAAGATAATTTAAAGCAAAGGTCTGCTTTACTAAAATAAAAGCTTCTACAACGCGTACAAACCTCGCCATTAATTTGAGGGAAACAGCGTAATTTTTCAAGCCCTTAATCCATAGTTTTCATCCTATAAATGTCAAGATTGTGCTGAACGTGCAATTGGCACAAGTAGCACGCAATTTTTAAAGAAGAATAATGAAAAAACGATCGCTGTATTATGCTAAGAACTTAAACAGAATATGGCTTTACACTAAGAGTCATTCAAATGTTGTTATTGAATTGGTGATGAGTAATCTGTGTGATATTTCGAGTATAAGATCTTCCCGGGAGAATGCTGGGGGCACGCAGGGGGAATAAGAAGGAAATGATCCCCTCTATTCCTCTCTTCTGAATGCATTCCATAAATCTTAGTTCAAAATCAGTTCTCTCTTCAAATCTGTTAAAATCAATCTTCGGATTCATTACTGTTTTTCACCCCCTCCTCTGTGTTAAGTAACTTGCCTGAAAAAGGGCCGACGCAACTCGATCGATAGCTCCATCAGATTTATTCATTTTTCATGGAAAATACGATATTGCATTTGGAAAATAAATCCGAGTGGATCGAGGGAAGCAAAGCATTCCCCTTCCGCCGAGAGAATGGCTCCGCTTCAACCAATCAAACGCCTAATATGAGAACGTCTCTCTCCTCCCTTCCATCCCTCCCCTCCTTCTCTCCACGCTCACGTCATTCAAAACACGCGGGACGCAAACTGAATATGGCGTTGCTCGAGGTTAATTTGGGTATCGATTGCTTTTGTTTACCTTCCGCTGTTACACATTGCCATTCGTTTCCCTGGATATCCTCGAAAGAAAGGGCGCACTTGGAAACAAAACCAGATTCATGACCAGGGGCATCGATTTTTCTCCCTCTGCCGTCTCCTCCTCCCCCTGCCTCCGCGCGCGGGCCGCACTCTCCCATCCCTCCCGCGGCCCTCCTCCCTCTCCTCCACGGCTTCGCCCCAAACAAAACGCGCGCCGCCCCAGATGCGAGACATCGGGGCAGCAAGTGGACGCCCCCGGCCCCCACCCCGTCACTCCCCGGGGCCGGGAATGCGTCCCCGAAACGGTTGGGCGATGTTTTTATTTGTGCGCAACCCAATTAAACGGAGGCATGCCCGGCAGTCACGAAGCTCCGACGAATCGCTCGCGAATCTGCGCCAAAAACCTCTCCTCCCGTTTTTTAGCGGATTTGAAAGCGCTCCCGTGTGGCGGAAACCATGAATTTCCAATAATCGCTGTTTTTTCTTCGCGAGCAGCGTGCACTATAATTCATGGGGCCTCGGCGTCCATCAGCTACCAAATCCCATTTTAGTAATTTAACGATAAAACGCTCAGCTGCCCACCGATTCTTTGATGATCATCGCCAATTTGAAAAGGTGAGCACTTCCTTATGCTAAAAACAAATGAATAATTAGGAAAAAAGAGGCGAAATGGTTCACTGATTTATGATTCCAATAAACTCTATGCTGCATTTTGAATTTAAGAAATCTGCAATGAGGAAGAAGTAAATATTACTACACCTTGTTTCTGGAAATATTCCCCATTGTAATTACCAAACCACCTCGCTGAAATAACTTGACCTAAAAACGTCAAGGTATGACGATATAATGATGGTCGGTATGACACCGATGAAATTTAAGTAAAATGTCAAATAACTTGAAATTTTCAAATTCTCTGTTGATTTAATATTTCAAACTCGTTGGTTGCCCAAATACAGTCCAAGATGGATGCATGAAGTCGTGATGCTAAGACCAACAACGCAATTGCAGTGAGTACGTTGTCGATGCAATCATATGTCGCTTGAATGTTAGTTGACTCAGTTGGTACAAAGTGCTGCAACTAAAATAATACATTTGATAAGCAGAATTCAAAAAATATCCAATTGACGATATTTTTACGACAATTTTGCAAAATAAAATTTTATCGCCAAAAGTCAGAGACCGGAGATGGAGGGATATCTCACGCATAACTGGTCATCACATTGCATTTGTTTTTTCTTTCATAAGAGTGTAAAAGAATGGACCATATAAGTCTGGATAATGATAATTGAACGTGAAGATATGGGCTGAGTGCCCGTGATCCTTATTTAGACGACGGAGAAAAGAAAGGATAGGGAAGGAATTATAGAACTGAGATCCCAACATTTCCGTCGAAATTCAGTCATCCATAGGAGGCGACACCTTCAGCACAGAAAAGGGGCGTGCTACTGCAGTGGGAAGTAAGAGACCTCATGCTGACATCTCTATTCAACTTATTTTGGTAGTTTACGGTAGTTACAAATATATTTATTGTTTTCTTAGAAAGTAATTTCAACATTTATTACCATAAGACCAAATAAACCAAAATAACAAAAATATTTCCATGTTATTAAGTCCAAAAACCATTTTTTTCGAAAATTCTCGAGGCGTTACTAGATAATAACCAGCTGTATTCTGTTAGAAGAGCGATCACTCGTATCATTAAGTTCCCGATCAATTGCACATCTTTCTATCCCGGATAGATTAAGGACATAATATAATGAAGGACCCAACACTGAATGCCCGACAAGAGGCAAAACATTCGAAGTAAACATTTGTTATGTTGCAGAAATTTCATAGATGGATAAATTCCTTCGCCTTTACCGGGATTCGAACCCCGTTCCTTCGATTCTCCATCGGTTGAACCGAATAGGCGGGACGCTCCATTACGCACTATCAATTCTTCCTTAGTATTGTGGGATCTGGGTTCCGAGTTCCGGTCAAGGCGAATGATTTTTACAATATTGGCTGTATTGCGGTGTATATCCGCGGATGACTCAGTCAGAGTGGCTTCAGCGGCATTTTCCGAAATTCTATCAATGAGTCACATCGCTTGGTTTCTCTTCGCACTTCACTCGTCACGGAAATCTCACTGAGCGATGCCTTGCCCAGAAGTGCTTTAACTGTCAGACACATGGAACAATTAAATTTTCCCCTGAGATCAAAATCTTTGGAAATGCTTACAATCTGTATATCTTTATCTGGAAATCTTTACAATAGACCTCGGTGATTTCGCCCGACAAAAAACAGTTGCGAGATACCAATCTTTCGCGCTGCTTTCCAAGAGTAATCAGCATGTTAAAATATATATATATATATATATATATATATATATATATATATATATACATAGAGAGAGAGAAATATGGGGCAAATTGCACCGCATATCAACTGCTCTTATTACGATTATGCGACCACGGTGAAGGGTAAAAGAAAATTAGTTCTATTAACTATCCAGGAAGCTGTTCAAAAATTGTTGGCCCGCCTAGGATACGAAATTTAAAAATACAATTAAATCCATTCGTTATATATGTATATGTATATATATATACATTTATATGTACATTTATACATACATATATTTATAAAAACATATATACACACACATATATTCACACACACACAAAGGCAACTTGGTGGTGATGGTCGACAACGAATACCTAATTCGCATTCTGATTAAACCTAGTCAGCCCAATTAATGCTCATTCGTCGGAGTGATTCGTGTGCCATGCATGTTGGAGATGGCCTCGGAAGCGAAGGGGGAGGCTTCTCTCGAAGATCAGCCCCTCATTCGGAGAGTACAATAAAACACGAGCCATGCACTCACCCTTGTAGACAAGACCGGGAACCAGGGTGTCGGCCTCGAACAAGCCATGCGTCACATCCAGCGTCAGCCACGGCGCCATGGCGCCTCCAGTTAGGCGCCCTCTCGGTGGCGCCCCCTCGAGGGGCGAGTCGCCGCCACAGGGCTCGTCCTCCCACGGCAGGGGTGGGGGGTCCGCCGAGGGGGCCACAGGTGAGGATGACCCGGGGGTTGGCGATGGGGGGGGCGCGGAGGGCGAGAGGAGAGAACGGGGCGGGTCGGAGGGCGCGGGGAGGGAGGCGGCGCGGGCGAGGAAGAGGGACCACACCAGGAGACTCGCCCATCGCCCCGCCGGCCGAGAGAGGAGGCGCAGCGGGGGCCCGTCGCCAGCGTCCGTCCGACACTCCCCAGTCGATGGGCCCGGGGGGCCGACGGCACCGGGGTAGCTCTGGCGAGAGGGTCGTCCACCGGGAAGCAACGGCGCTCCCCCACTGCCCCCTTCCGCCCTCCGGAGCCGTCGCGACGGGCCTTCTCTGAGGAACCCCATGGCTCGAATCCCGTTCCTCCAGGTCACTCAAGAAATGGGTTTGGCTCCTCTCAGCCGAGGACATAAATCTCAAGCTACTGCGGAAACTTCTTCAGTAAAGTGAACACTCGATTTAGGCACGACCAATTGAGGATGCGAATAAGAAAGATGAAGAAGCACTTAATATCACCGAGTTTCCACACGAGCGTCAGATGCAACCCAAATATCATGCGAGCCTCAGAATTGAGGTAATGAAGAAACTTGATGAAAGTCGACTTGAGTATGAGCACTAAGTCCTAATTTGTCGGAGAGCCTATCGTGGAAGCACTAACACCAAAACCACAAGGAAAAAATAAAAGCTATTTATTTGAAATTTTTTCTGATATTCACATCCAAGTAAGCATAGAACGCAACTGACAGAGACGATTATGTCACCACAATTTGCCCCTAATGCCTATGTAACAAACGATATTTTTTGCAGTAATTTTTGCAAACACCCATCACTCGAACAAATAAAGTGAGAAAATTTATTAAAGATATTTAATATTCAGAGTTGGAGAAGTACAGAGAGTAATTTTAGAATCAGTCACACTTCTTGTCAAGAAGATAGTATTTCTCTGCTAATGAAAATTGTCTCGTCTTAGATCACTTTTCGGTCTTTTGCAACAACCCCTAGATCTACTACCGTCGACATTAAAATGCGGGAGATTTGACAGTTAGCCCATGTCACTCCTCGCATTCCCTTGCCTGCCCTCACGAACGCGGACAAGTGCTCTCCTCTGGGGCCGCGCATTGCTCCTATTTGCAGTGCAGCGCGTTTCCCTCGCACCCGTGCCGGGGGCAGCTGCTCCACCGCCTCCTCCTCCGCCTCATCACCATCGGCCCCTCTCCTCGGAACGCCCTCGGCCGGAATTAGTAACCCCGCCGCAATTACAACAACAGCGCGTGAATGGACAATTATGGAAGATAAACAGAACAAATAGCCTAAAATTGCGAAGAAAAGACTGCGTCCTTGTAAGCCTACTTAGGAAGAAAGCTGGACCAAAAGAGTGTCGCAATATTAATGTATCTTGCTCCTGGCAAAATCAACGCCTAATGGATTGACGCCAAAACGACGACCCGATGCAGGATTCGAAATCCGATCTTCAATGGAGAGGGTGCCCGATGAGACTGTCCCGAAAACTTATTTCGTTGAAATGCGAAACGGACCAATTCTTAAAGAGTAACAAATCGATAAATGGCGATGACAAGTCAAGTGCCTGAACCGAGGAACGTGTTCCCCTCCCAGACTACATGAAAGTCGTACGGATAACGAGAGCGTAGCGTACCTTCTGGCGAAAACGATTGTTCGATGTATTAATTGAAACGTTCGTTGTTTTAAAATATAGAATTTGAAAGACAAATTTCACAATTCCAAGAGCTTATAGTCAGCAGAGAAAGCGAAAATCCGCGTGAATTACAAGTCTCCTTCAACTGGACGGTGTATCGTCTAATTCTCAATTCTAGTTTCACGCAAAACAAAGAATTTTTATTTTTCATTCCTGGTATACATCTGACTTTTTCATATTTCCGTAACTCGCAAAAGAAAAACAGCATACCAGGCAATCTTGGATCATTGAACGGATTTCTCAAGACAATATGAAACTTCTCTCGAACTGAGTGAGTAATCAATGGAGTTTAGGATTGCCCCGAAATTATGTTTACTAATGCATCCCACAGTTGATCGGAAGAGGGAGTGAAACTATCGCCCGAATGACAACACCGCGGCCTCCCTCCAAATGCTCCGGGAATGCTTCGGTCGCGAGGAGTTCAGAGAAAAGAGCGGGGGTCGTCCCAAACCATGAGCCCTTGTCCCAATCACAGCGGAAAACACCTTCCAAAGAAACGAGAGTGTAAGTCGAGCGACTCCAAAACAGAGTGAAAGCAGCGGCCGAGAGAGAGAGAGGAGGAAATCGAGGCGTCCCTCGGAGCAATCGAACTGACCGAAACTACTTCCCTGGTCTCCCGCTACACTTGATGCGCTTGACACTTGATTTTTTTCCTTTTGAATTTAGGTCACATGGCCATGCCGGAGTGAAAAAACAAACTAGTGTCGATTGGCTGAATCTAGGGGCTGATGCACGAAGCTGTTGACGGGTGCGGAGATGCTCACAAAGAGCTGACGACGGTAAAAGTAATGCACGGCGAGAGAGGAGTTAGACTGTTCACAGGATGACAAACATGAGGCACGCCACGCGCACGCGCCAGTTCGGTTTTCTTCTCAAGCACACACATGAGGGGGCGAGAGCGCCGTTTTCCGGGGCTCACGGAGGGGTGCGCCGCGGAGGGAGGGCACCGTAGTAGGCGCGCGTAGGGTTTGGGCGTGCACCCAAGCAGCTGCGGAGGCGAGGGGACGCCACGGGGAGAGATTAGCGCCGTCTGCACGCTCCACCCCTTCCGCCGACGTAAACAACGGCCACAACACAGCACGGCGGTGGAGGGAGGGGGTGGATGATGGGGGGGGCTCCTCTCGATCGAATTTCCGGTCGATATTTACCGCCCCGCGGTGGAAAACCTGCGAGGGACCAAAACAAGCGAGGTGCGAACGGCGGCTCTGGACCCCCGGTGCCCTTTATCCCTGTATGCCTCGAGGCGCACTCGGGAAGTCCGCGGTCCCTCAGGGAGGGAGGGGGTCCGCGCCACAGGCCGCTCCCCCTATTCCGGCGGGGGACGACGGCACCTCGGGAGGCAGGAGGATGTGACCGCGGGCGGCAGTTGCAGGCGAGCCCCGTCCTCTGGACTCGGGACGCCCGGGAAACTTGGGCCGCCGATGAAAAACGCCCCGACCTTCCGCCGTGAGTACACCGGACGGAAGTGCCCACCGGGACTGGATGTATTGTTGGCGCGCTCTCGGCGAGGGCGGCAGAGGGGAATAAAGGCGCAACAAGGGGACCCGACTTGGCCGGGCGGGCGGGCTCGCTCCCTCCCTCCGTCGCGCGGTTCAGAGGCGCAGGCGTCGCCCCGAAGCGAACCGGTCGGACCGACCCTCTTGGCGCGTCTGCCGCTCGCGCCCGTGGCACATGGGGAGGAGAGGGGGGGGGGCTTTCCCCGATTCGATCTTGAGCCTTTCACGCTCAACTCCGAGTCCTCCCTCCCTCCAACCTTCCACGGCGCTAACTCGACCATCATCCCCCCTGTCCGCCACTTCCAACCCCCTCAAGCCCGTATCTGGGGGTGGGAGGGCGTCTGCATCGTTCGACTGCACCCCCGAAACCAGCTTCTCATGGTGGCGGGCAGGAAAGTAGGTTGTCTCGAACAGGAGTCCCGTGGCATTTCCCATTCCAGAACCATTCGTCTGCGTTTTAGATCCTCTCCAACCGACGCAAGATCCTCAAAAATTTGAGCTTATCAGCCGAGAGTGAGTGGAGCGGTAAATACACATGGGCGTGCTCTTTAGCACTTGTCTCTCTGTCACTGTGTGGTTTCGAGTTGGCAGTGTTCTCATCGGAGGAATACGGCTCGAGAGAACTCGACGACTCATCTCAGTTCAGATTGGACGGCGCCATGCTTTCAGCGGTCCTGCGGTCGATTTCGGTCACGCATTAACTTTTGTGGCAACAACAAAATTAATCGAATACCAAATGCATTCGAAATGTGTGTATTAAAATATATGCGAGCGATGAAAGCGAATTAAAACGGTAAATGGGGATCGAGATGGTGCGGTGTCTATCGTATTAGCTTCCCACCCAGAGGGCCCGGGTTCAAATCCTGGCGGTGTTGAATATTTTTCAGAGGTATCTCGATCCCTACTTGAGGTGCTTTGTGGAGGGCACTTTGAGTGAGTACGCCGTCCGTCGGATGGGACGTTAAGCTGCGGACCCCTTGGCGCCTTTCGTAAAGAGTAGGCTAATGCCGACGCCGGGTTTCTCTCCACCCTTCATCATTTCCTGTCCATCCCTAATGGCGCGAATGACCGCAGCTGTCGGTCGCCTCCCCTAAGTACTACTACTCCTAAAACGGTAAATGTACGCAGTTTATCGAGTGTGAATGGGACAACAAAGTTGAAATGTAATCAAAGGAGAGCAAAAATGTGATGTGGAGACGACAAAGAAATAGCTCAAAATTATTTAAAGTCGATTCTTCTTCACTCTACCTTGTTTAATACCCGAAATAATGATTTCATTTGGTCACTGGTCATCGTAATTCCAGGGCGAAGGGCGCATCGGGGATCCACGGTGTCGGCGGGGTGACTCAGGCGAACCCTCGATTGGCTCCCAAGCTTCTTTTAATGTAGTTTCCCAAAACACAGCCTTTGATTGGTTTATAGTATCCTATCTTTCGGCATTCGAAAGGCGTAGAGCGCGAGTGAGACGCGTATGTGTCGAGAACCAAATTAATGAAGTGGCACCGTTACAAGATAAAACCGCCGATGGACCGAATGATTTTTTAACGCTGCGAACAGCTTTCATTGGGCAGGTGATGTTAATCGAAGGAATAGGAGGCATATAGACAGAAAATCTTACTTTACGCTCAGGTATATAACAAATAGTAACAAAAAATTTGAAATTTAAGAATAGAGCATTTATGCCAAGAATCTGATCGTTAGGTATTCAATTGAATAAAAGGAGTTTCACTTTCACTACTGTTGTATAAAATTATAATGCAATTGAGATTTTTAAATTGGCTTCTTCTGTAAATACGCGTCTGAAATTTTCCTTGATTTAAACACGAGTATATTTTCTAGATAATGCATTCATTAACTCGAAGCTAGCCTCTTTAAGGACAGCGATGATAGAAATGATGATACATTTGAACCGCTGTGAAAACTTTGAAATACGTGACATGAAATACCCATCAGAGAAGCCTGCATTTATTATCGGATTCCCGTTCATTTTTCTTTTGAGGGGGGAGACTCGTAATCTCGGTGCCTCGGAGATATAGGACTCGGTAAATCTTTGTGCAAAAAGATGGAAGAAAAAAATCCAAAACCCCGCTTTATACTTATCTTCAACTCACATGTGGATAAGAGTAGAATTCATTCATGGCTCGAATTGGATACTATTTAATTTAAGATTTATCCTTGAAAAGTTAAACTTCAGCTACATTATCAGCAAATTAATGTTAGAAAGACATCATCAGTAGTTTACGCCGAGTTTCACCGAAATGGTATAGTATTAAAATGACATCGCAATTGATACTTGTGATGATATGGACAATAAGTCATTTACAAAAGTTTGATATCCTCGAACCTATTACAAGAGGGTTTCGGAGGGCGCATTCAAACGGACATCTACATGTTCAATATCACATATTAGTGGACGAAGTGGTATTCGTTATTTTTTATACATGATGGATATTCGTTATTTTGATACACATCGATGCAGATGAAGAGGTTAAACTGCCCCTTAAATTCATATGAATGTGCTACTTCCGATTTTTTGTGATCAATAATGAATCGACTGCATAGCAATTGATGCGCGTAACAACTGTGTGTGGTCGACGCCATTGCCGCGAATGGTCAAACGACCATTCCCTGAGCCCCCACTGCGCCATTCGATTAAACGTCCGTCCGCTCCCCTCCCGATTATCACCACGCCTCGCGACTCGTTGCCCCTTCGGTCCCCGCAAAAGCGCTTGGGAAGAGGCGTGCTCCTCCAAAGCGGTCACCCCTCTCCTTTACACTCTCGTGCATTTCATGTGCATACGTGCCGAACAGCATTTCCGCCAAGTGAATGAGTATTTTGAAGAATTATTTCAGTGCACGTACCCAAGAATCTGTGCGTCAAGTGTCTCACTCATCTTCAGAAATGAGTTATTTTCTCAGTAGCGAAAAGACGTTTTATTTCAAGGTGCGTGAGTCGAAGCAACCTTCCCCGATACTGATTAGCAGCAAACTGCGGACGACGAAAGATTCATTTTGATGAATGCCACGTGCGCATCCGCCCCGCGCTTAAACTCATCCCCTTCTAGCTCCCTACCCATGGGGAGACAAGCTGGGGCCGTCCTCCGAATGCCTGTCTTAATAAAAAAAGCATCAGCGTCTATCTTCAACTTCGCAAAAGAAATAATAGCGCTGGAAAAGCAACAAAAAATCGCTGTAAATCAAGAGGGGGAGTTTCGATCGCTCTCCACCGCATTCGACTTTAGTTACAACGGAGCTATTGAACTAAGCAGGAGCGCGCCACTTTTCCTTTCTTTCTCATCTTTCCCTCCAGCCGCTCACCCCTCGCTCTTACCAAAAGCCCTTTTCCCACCTCACACCACTTCTCCCCCCCCTGGCCGCGTGTGCGTGTGTGTCCGTCCATCCACGTGCGTGCATGCAGGCTCCCCCGTCCTATATCCAGCGACGGACGTGGAACCCCCTCCCCCCCGCTGGAACGGGGCGCCCGACGCCGCCCCCGACCATCCCCATTTGCCGCCCCGGCGATCGATCCCCACCCACCGAGCGCGGCTCCCTCCCGCTCCCCCTCGGCATTCCACTCGCTAATTTCTCCGTTTTCCCCTCACCCTCAACCCCCCACCCTCTCCTCCGCCGCCCATGTCACTCAGACTCCCCTGCCTGACTTTCTGCGTTATCGGCCAGGGGTCTTAGTGCCGCCCATCGCGAAGAAAGCCTCTGATCAAAGAACACTTCCAACGCTATTCCCGAGGTTTTTCCTTCATTCAAATAGCAAAACAGTCAGCAAGGTGACAAGGCCTATCGTGTGCAGCTGTTCACGTTGAAGGACGCAATTACCCGCTGATTCATTAGCCATTTTTTCCAATGCTTCCAGGTAAGGGCATTAAAGGAATCATATCACAAATTTCTGCGTAGGACAGCATTAGCGCCTGACACAAATAGGGCTGCTAGTAACTACCGCCGATGTTGACGGTCGGCGACTTATTCTAAATATAAACATGCATAGCTATAAACACAGTAATCAACCCTAAGGTCGGTTTGGTGTATATATGTATAAAAACCATAAACACAGTAATCAACCCGAAGGTCGGTATAGTAGGTGATGGTAGAGTTCACCCAGTACTAAGTACCCTATACGGCGTGTGAAACTCACAAATCAGGGTAGGGGGGCAAGTTCATTTCCCTGGGCCAGTTATGGTTTCCCAGGAAGACCTGCAACCCGAAAAATCACATAGTTTGAGTGGAGCTGCAGATGCCCAGAGTGCCTAGCCCGGGAATCGAACCCGGATCCCTCCGGTCAGCAGTCCACCGCTCTACCCCCTGGATTACCGCTACCCATATATATATATATATATATATATATATATATATATATATATACACAGGGTTCGTCCGGAAAATAAGTGTACTGAGCTGAGGAAAAAAAATTTATTACACTTTTACATATCTTAAGCTAATATTCCCCAAAATAGGACCCTTGTGAGTCAATACACTTGTTACAGCGGCGTTCCCATTCCTGGAACGCTCCCGCGAAGGCATCATCGGGAACCTCTCGAAGACACGTCGTCACGGCCTCTTTGCCGGCGTCCAAAGTCCCGTATCGCGTTCCTTTCAAACTCCTCTTTATCTTCGGGAACAGAAAGAAGTCCGGTGGTGCCAAGTCCGGGCTGTAGGGCGGGTGCGGCAGCGTTGCCACGCCGTGCTTGGCCAAGAAGTCCGACACGACAAGCGCGGTGTGAGACGGCGCATTGTCGTGATGCAACCGCCAGATGTTTTTGATCGCTGGCCGGACTCGTTTTCAAAGCCTGTCGAGCACTTGGACGTAAAATGCAGCATTTACAGTTTGTCGTTCAGGTACAAATTCGTAGTGGACGACTCCCCTTTTGTCAAAAAAGACAATGAGCATCGCCTTGATCCGAGATTTGCTCATGCGAGCTTTCTTTTGACGGGGTGATGATGGGGTGTGCCACTCCGCACTTTGTCTCTTCGACTCCGGGTCGTACTCAAAGATCCACGTCTCGTCACCCAAAACAACGTTCTCTAAAAATGTGGATAATTTTTGCAGTGATCCGCAAGTTGTGTCGCGATTTCCAAACGGTTGAGTCTTTGATCATCACTGAGCACTTTAGGCAGCAACTTTGCACAAATTTTTCACATCTGTAATTGCTCCCTAATAATCTCGTGCACTATTGTTTTTGGCACATTACACTGCTCTGCTATCATCGAAATACTAAGATGACGATTAGAGTTCAGTACATCGCGAACTTTTCGCACATTTTCGTCGGTGAGTGTCGTTGATGGGCGTCCAGGCCGTGGTTCGTCGTCGACCTCTTCTCTGCCCTCAACGAACATCTTGTGCCACCGAAAGATCATGTTTCTGGACATGACTGACTCCCCGTACGCCTGGTTAATCATACCGAAATTTCCGGTAGACAATTTCCCAAGCTTTACCGCAAATTTGATGGAATAACGCTGCTTCGGAATCGCGTTCCGTGACGTGGGTCGAGCGTGGAGGTTCGCGTTAACAGAGCTCCTCACTACACCACAGCTCAGAGCCGACTGCCTTTTTCAGCGTCGCTTGCCAACATACCCCCCTCCAATCGCAGCCAGTCAGAGCGGTGCTGGGCGCGCCTGGAGCGGCGGGAAAAAATAAGTACACTTATTTTCCGGAAGAACCCTGTATATATATTTTAAGGTAATCTACCGGTTAAGGTAGGTTTTTTGATGGACACAACTACCAAACAAACATTTTTTTTACTCCTAACAAAACAAAATCAATCATCCTACTCTATATCAGGTCCCTCTTCATCTCTGAGTACTTTCTTCCTCCCTTCATTCCGTCCAACATCCCTATCCTGTTCCTTCCCTTTCCTCTTTTGCCAAACATTCTACCCTCTATCACAGTCTTCAACATCCCGCTGCCGGACAATACCCCCTTCAGCCACTTTTCCTGCCTCCATAGGATTTCTCCCAACAAACCCCTCTATTCACCCACCATACCAAGTACCTCCTCCTTTGTTTTCTACTCTGTCCATTTCACCTTCTCCATTCTTCTCCACACCCACATTTCAAAAGCCTCCAGTCTACGTCTATCCTCCTGCTTCAATGACCACGTTTCCGCGCCGTACATAGCTACGCTCCATATCAAAGTTTTTACGAGTCTTTTCTTAACATCCTTACTCAACATAACATCCTGTCATTAACTCCCTCCTCCTTGTGAAAGCCCCTTTGCCTAGCGCAATTCTCCTCCTTACGTCCCTACTACTTTGACCGTGTTGGTCCAAAACACTACCGAGATACGTAAACTGTTCTACCTGCTCTAGTTTTTGCCCTCCTATTTTAATGTTTAGCTTAGCCTTTTTCTTTCTGGAAAATCGCATAACTTTTGTTTTATTAACATTGATTCTCATCCCATACCTGTCGCACTGAATTTCCAATTTACTCAGCAATGCTTGCAACCCCTTGGCTGACTGACAAACTAAAGCTTTGTCATCAGCAAACATAACTGATTTTACGGATTCCCCGCCCACTTTCATTCCTACCTTCAGTTCCTCCCATAGCTCTTTGATCATTTCCTCTGCATACAGGTTGACCAGCAACGGTGATAAGGGGCAACCCTGCCTTACACCCCTTCCTAACACTGCCCAATCGGACTCCCCGTTTCCAACCCGCACCTTAGCAGTCTGAGACATGTACAGGTTGCAGATTAGCCTCCTTTCCCTCCAATCTATTTCTATTTTCTGCAATATGCTCATCAGTTCTTCCCAATTCACTCTATCAAACGCTTTTTCGAAATCTACGAAACATGCAAATACCTCCTGGTTGTGTTCTATATTCCTCTCGATTAATAATCTCATTACTGCAATGGAATCATGCGTACCTCTCCCCTTCATAAACCCAAACTGATCATCCCCTAAGTAATCATTTGCTCTACTCTCTATCGTTTTGTTTATGATCCTGAGAACAACTTTAGCTGCGTGGGATATGAAACTTATCGTGCTATAGTCCTCACATGATGTAGCCTTTACCTATTTCGGAATAGGAACTAAAACTGATCTTACAAAGTCTTCCAGGCCAGATTCCTTCCTCATAAATACTACGAATCAGCACATATAGTATCTTCCTCCAACATTTTCCTAAACATTTCAATAGTTCCGCGGGAATGTTATCCACCCCCATGGCCTTATTTAGTTTCATCTTCCTTAATGCCCTTTCAATCTCATTGTCTAGTATGCCTGGACCTAAGCTGTCTTCCTCTACGTCATTTTCTTTTTCAATGTCTAACTTTGTTGGTCTGAGTTCTTTACTATACAGTTCTTCTATATACTCCTTCCATCTCTCTTGGATCTTTCCTGCGTCCACTATTAACTTACCCGCCTTATCTCTAACTGTTAGCATAGATCTTCCTTTCTTACCTCCCGATAAGGATTTAACTTAGCTGTACAACGCACCGATTTCACCCTTCCTCTGCAAACTTTCTTTTATATATATATATATATATATATATATATATATTTATTTATATTTATATACTATATATCCCTCCCCAGACTACAACCTTGACTTGGTGGAAGGGCTTGTGCGTTGCGATGATGCCTAGAGCTGTGCTGGCTGGAGCAATAATACTAGTTGCTCCTAGTAGAGTCACTCATGCCAGATAGGTCGAAGGTAAGGAGCCAGACGAAGGGTAGTCCACGCAGCGTCTGTTCCTCGGTGAGGCGGCTTCAATGGCGTCTGACCCCCAAGTGGGGAGGCCAGTAAGTGATGGTGTCACGTTAAAAACACTATTGAGGAAGGCAACGGAAAACCACCTCAATTATCATTCCCAAGATTAACGTGTTGGACTATAAAGATATTTTGAGTCCTGGCAACCACGGGGCTCGGCCAAATCGGCCATTTGTCGATCCCGGCAGCGGAGGAGGCAAGGCTTCCGCGGTCGTCAGCCACCGAAACCCTTGCAAGGGAAAACCAGCAGCAGCATGGCAGAAGACGCAGGAGAAGAAGACCACATTAGTTAGAATAGGAACGTGGAATGTTTAGGACAATCATGAGGACCGGGAAATTGGAGAATGTTAAGCCAGACATGGAAAGGGGAAATATAGATATTTTAGGTCTATGCGAGGTGACATGCAAAGATAGCAGGGATTACTGGAGTGATGAGTATAGAATAATATACAGCCGTGGGGACGAGAGCCAACGAGGAGTTGCCATAGTATTAAATGAAGAGGTAGGAAGAAGCGTAGACAATATAGGGCAGGTAATGGATAGAATACCACTGGTAGAGATAAAAGCAGAACCGACGAACTTAGTTATTATTCAGGTATACATTCCACAGAGTAACCATAAAGAAGAAGAGGTCGATAGGATATACGACCAGTTAGAGGACATGATCGCGTGCGTTCCCGCAGGGAAACATTTGATAGTGATGGGAGTTTGGAATGCGACAATAGGCGAAGGAAGAGATGTTGACGAGGTCGGGGACTACGGCTTAGGCGCGAGGAATGACCGCGGAGAGAAAGCAGTTGAGTTCTGCCGGAGACAGGGGTTAGTCATCACCAACACTTGGTATAGACACCACAAAAGACGCAGGTATACAGGGAAAATGCCAGGTGACTGAGAGAGGAATAGCTTAATTATATTCTGGTTAGACACAGGTTTAGGAACAGTGTGATAAATTCGCACAGCTTCCCGGGAGCGGATGCGGACTCTGACCACAATTTAGTGGTTATGAAATGTAGCGTCCGTTTCTAAAGATAAGGCAGAGGCGGCGAGTTAGAAAATGGAATGTAGAAGCATTAAATGGTTTGAAAAGGAAGGAATACAAACAGGCGGTAGAGGAAATCATGGAGGATGGTAAAGAGCTAAGTACTATCGAAGAAAAATGGGAAAGGATCAAGAAAGGGTTGTATAAATCCGCAAAAGACACTTTTGGAACCGTTAACACTAATAGGACTAGGAAACCATGGATCACGGATGAGATGATTACAAAGATGGATGAGCGGCGAAAATGGAAGAATGTAAATACAGAATTATGCAAAATGAAGTACAAAGAATTAAACAATGGATTGAGGCGGGCAACAAAAAAAGTAAAAGAAGCAGGATGGACGCAGTGCGAGGATATGGAAAGTCTGCGGAGGAAGGGTGAAATCGGTGCGCTGTACAGCAAAGTTAAATCTCTATCGGGAAGTAAGAAAGGGAGATCTATGCTAACGATAAAGTTAGAGATAAGGTGGGTAAGGTAATAGTTGACGCAAGAAAGATCCAAGAGAGATGGGAGGAATATATAGAAGAACTGTATACTAAAGAGCTTAGACCAACATTCCCTTGGAACATTAGATAACATTCCCGCGGAACTTTTAAAATGCTTAGGAAAATGTGGGAGGAGGAGGCTGTATGGGATGATCCGTAGTATTTATGAGGAGGGAATCTGGCTGGAAGACTTTGTGAGATCAGTTATAGTTCCTATTCCGAAAAATGTAAATACTAAATCATGGGAGGACTATAGGACAATAAGTTTGATATCCCACGCAGCTAAAGTTGTTCTCAGGATCATAAACAAAACGATAGAGAGTAGGGCAAATGATTACTTAGGGGATGATCAGTTTGGGTTTAGGAAGGGGAGAGGTACGCGTAATGCCATTGCAGTAATGAGATTATTAATGGAGAGGAATATAGAATCCAACCAGGAGGTATTTGCCTGCTTCGTAGATTTCGAAAAAGCGTTTGATAGAGTGAATTGGGGAAAACTAATGAGTATATTGAAGGAAATAGGAATAGATTGGAGGGAAAGGAGGCTAATCCGCAACCTGTACATGTCTCAGACTGCTCAGGTGCGGGTGGGAAACGGGGAGTCAGGATGGGCAGTGTTAGGAAGGGGTGTAAGGCAGGGTTGCCCATTATCACCGTTGCTGTTAAACCTGTATGCAGAGGAAATGATCAAAGAGGCATGGGAACAACTGGATGTAGGAATGAAGGTTGGCGGGGAATTCGTAAAATCAGTTAGGTTTGCTGATGACCAAGCTTTAGTTTGTCAGTCAGCCAAAGGTTTGCAAGCATTGCTGAGTGAATTGGAAATTTAGTGCGACAGGTATGGGATGAGAATCAATATTAATAAAACAAAGGTTATGCGATTTTCTAGAAAGAAAAAGGCCAAGCTTAACATTAAAATAGGAGGGAAAAAACTAGAGCAGGTAGAACAGTTTACGTATCTCGGTAGTGTTTTGGACCAACACGGTCAAAGTAGTAGGGACGTAAGAAGGAGAATTGCGCTAGGCAAAGGGGCTTTCACAAGGAGGAGGGAGTTAATGACAGGATGTTATGTTGAGTAAGGATGTTAAGAAAAGACTCGTAAAAACTTTGATATGGAGCGTAGCTATGTACGGCGCGGAAACGTGGTCATTGAAGCAGGAGGATAGACGTATACTGGAGGCTTTTTAAATGTGGGTGTGGAGAAGAATGGAGAAGGTGAAATGGACCGAGAAGAAAACAAAGGAGGAGGTACTTGGTATGGTGGGCGAAGAGAGGGGTTTGTTGGGAGAAATCCTATGGAGGCAGGAAAAGTGGCTGAAGGGGGTATTGTCCGGCAGCGGGATGTTGAAGACTGTGATAGAGGGTAGAATGTTGGGCAAAAGAGGAAAGGGAAGGAACAGGATAGGGATGTTGGACGGAATGAAGGGAGGAAGAAAGTACTCAGAGCTGAAGAGGGACCTGATGTTAAGTAGGATGTTGTGTTTTGCTAGGGGTCACAAATTATTTAATTAGTAATTATGTCCATCCAAAAACCTACCTTAACCGGTAGATTCCCTAATAAAATATATATATATATATATATATATATATATATATATATATATATATATATATATTAATATAAAGATAAAGATAACACGTTAGTGAAAGTCTCACGGACGTAAATAATGATATACCTGAAGTTAGCTCTAGTGGACAAAGACAAAAACACTGTACCACACAAAAAGAAATTATATCACTAGTTTTCGAATTTACGATGGTCCACGGCACCTTTCTCAAGGAAGAGAAGGAAAGAATCGAGGAAAAGACTGGGCCGGAAACGATGTATGGAAGGGGTGGGTGGGGAAAGGTTTTCGAAGGGAAGGATTGGGAGGAAAAGAGTTGGGAAGTGAATTTTAGAAGTGTGGGGATAATATGGCAGGTGCTGGGGGCGGAGGGCGGGTAAATATGTGAAGATCGGGGTAATTAATGCCTAATATAAATACCTGGGCAATTCCCTGAATCCAGGAGCCAGGTGAACGCCAGATCCGTTGTTTTGATTTTCAGTGGAGGGTCAGAGGGTGGGAGTGATGCTAACATGGATACACTATGGCATTTATCAAAGGGAGTGTTGTGTTCGGAGGCGTGTTTGGGGATTATGAGCAAATCAATCAGGGAATTCTACCCTGATTGGTAGGCTCTCAATTTTCAATTCTCTCATCCCCAATAATTTCATTCCCCCTCCGCCCCCAGCACCTTCCATATTATCCCTGCACTTCTACAAATCCCCTCCTAACTCTTTCCCTCCCAACTCTTCCTCTCACAAGCCATTCCCAACCTTCGCCTTCCATCCAGCGTTTCCAGCCCTTTCTATTCCTCAGTTCTCTCCTTATCTTCCTTCGGTGTTTTTTTTCTTTTTTGTGCTTCTGTGTTTTTGTTCCTTTCGCTAGTGTTTTCTTGATATACATTATTATTTACATCCAGAGGACCTTCACATACGTTATATAAATGTACATTTTGGCCTTTAAGTCATATAAGCACTTTTTGGTCTTTTCAACAAGCTATTTAGAGAGAAAACAATAGAGACGATTACACACCTCTCAGCCCTCGGTAGAGCCCGCCGCCAATGTGTAAAATTTGGAAGGAACAGCGTAGTTTCTTCTTTCCTCAGAGGAAGGTTCTCTTGCCCCTGAAAATTTCGGAATTTGTGAGTCTCCTTTTTTTGTGTTATCTATATTTTTGTTGGTTAATGTCATTTCACTCCGTTTTATTATTTTTCACACCCGTGAGACAGTCGTACAACAAATATATAGATATATATAATATATATACGGGGACCACCGAGTGACAGCCGCACTCGGTGGCCCCCGTCCAGGTTTGCCGGTCAGTGTCCGTCTTTGCAAGAGCCCATATGCATCCCTCAATGGCTTTCCCTCTCCAACTCCTCATCTGCTCGCTAACAAAACGCGCGCACGCCGTCCGCCTCCTCATTGCTTCCAGCCAGTCGCCACGGCTCGACTCGTCTCCGCACACGCGCGCACCGCTCAGAGCACTTCTTATCCATCCGGTGCAATGCCATCCAATTTTGGAACAGATAGCACGTAACGGTGAGAGGTGCCTATGCACTCTGCGGACCACAACTCAACGTGAAGCTCCACCATAAGTTGTGTTAACAATGGAACCGCACAAAGTATAAAAAATAAAATTGTGAAAAAAGTGGCACCAGAGATGAGATCAAGGACCACTTCAAACGTCAAAGAGAAGAATATGCATCTTTTGATGCGGACAGGAAAATGAGAGTCAAAACATTCCTTCGTTTAAATACGTACTATTGAATTAAAAAGTGATTTATTTTCGGACGAAATGATGTTTTCTATTCTCCCTTATCGCTACAATATGTTGGCAATAAAAACCGGTGTTTTATCGTCTCTGCCCAACTAAAACTCTTCCCCCTGCCCCCGCTGCCCCCTCCGACCCCCAATCACCTCCCTTTGCCCTCCCCGCCGCCACCGTCCTATCCCAACAGAGGGCGAGGGTAGTATGGATAGCCCCAAAATATGACCTCCATTCGCTGCCCTCCCCGTTCGCCCGCGGCTGGAGAAGATCCCGACGGAGAGAGAAGAGTGGTCACGTGCGTCCATTTGACGCGGGATGCGGGAGAAAAACGGAACGGGTTTTTTATTGCGTTGAAAGATTCACGCGGCAAAAGTCGTCCACCCCCTCCTCACCTCCGTTCCGCGAACCTAGCTCCACCCAGCCCCTCTCCTTCTCCCGACCAATTCTCCTGCTCAGCTATGGGAGGAAGTACTGCCATTCCTTAATTTCATACCCAAGTCAGTTAGATATATATATATATATATATATATATATATATATATATATATATATATTAAGGTAATCTACCGGTTAAGGTAGGTTTTTGGATGGACACAACTACCAAACAAACATTTTATTACTCCTAACAAAACGCAAATTCCATCATCCTACTCTGTATCAGGTCCCTCTTTATCTCTGAGTACTTTCTTCCTCCCTTCATCCCGTCCAACATCCCTATCCTGGTCCTTCCCTTTCCTCTCTTGCCCAACATTCTCCCCTCTATCACAGTCTTCAACATCCCACTGCCAGTCAACACCCCCTTCATCCACTTTTCCTGCCTCCATAGGATGGCTCCAAACAAACCCCTCTCTTCGCCCACCATACCAAGTACTTCCTCGTTTGTTTTCTTCTCTGTACATTTCACCTTCTCCATTCTTCTCCGCACCCACATTTCAAAAGCCTCCAATCTACGTCTATCCTCCTGCTTCAATGACCTCGTTTCCGCGCCGTACGTAGCTACGCTCCATATCAAACGTTTTTACGAGTCTTTTCTTAACATCCTTACTCAACGTCCCCGTCATCAACTCCCTCCTCCTTGTGAAAGCCTCGTTGCCTAGCGCAATTCTTCTCCTTACGTCCCTACTACTTTGACCGTATTGGTCCAAAACACTACCGAGATACGTAAACTGTTCTACCTGCTCTAGTTTTTGCCCTCCTATTCTAATGTTAAGCTTAGCCTTTTTCTTTCTGGTAAATCGCATAACCTTTGTTTTATTAATATTGATTCTCATCCCATACCTGTCGCACTGAATTTCCAATTCACTAAGCAATGCTTGCAACCCCTTGGCCGACCTCTTCTTCCTTACTGTTGCTCGGTGGCATGTATACCTGAATAATAACCAAGTTCGTCGGTTCTGCTTTTATCTCTATTAGTAATTATCTATCCGTTACCTGTTCTATGTCGACTACGCTTTTTCCTACCTCTTCATTTAATACTATGGCCACTCCGCGTTGGCTCTCGTCCCCACGGCTGTATATTATTCTATCTTCCTCATATATATGAGAAGGCATATATATATATATATATATATATATATATATATATATATATATATATATATATATATATATATAGATATATATATAGTACAATACACAGTAACACACAATATAGAAACCCAAAAGTCAGTCATTACTTCTATATCTTCAGAGGAAGACGGATTGTTTCCGTCGAAATATCAAGAAAATACGTGTGAGTGTTCTCTTTTTTTGTGTTTCTATATTGTGTGTTACTGTGTATTGTACTATTCGCACTTCCGTGTTACGTCGATGAAAATATATATATATATATATATATATATATATATATATATATATATATATATATATGTATAATATCTTCGAAATGGATCGCTCTTCGGCGTCACACAAATATATAAAAACACAGATGTAGATTTTTAGAATATAGAGACACAAAGAAAGGACACTCACAATTTGTTATTTTACGTTTCGACAGCACGGCTACGTGTGTGTATAACACTTAGCACTAGTGGACACAGACAAAAACAGACAGAAACACAAAAAAAAAGACTTACTCTCTTTCGAATTTTCGGTGGTCGTGGCCACCTTAATCAAGGAAAAGAGGATCTCTCTTCCTGTTTTTCTGTGTGTTTTTGTCTGTGTCCACTAGTGCTAACTGTTATACATTATGTATATATATATATATAATATATACATGATATATATATGTATATATATATATATTTATATAATATATATGTATATATGTATATATATATTATATTAAGTATAAGTATAGTATATTTATAGTATATATAACACTTTTGAAGTCTCACGAAAATTTAGCACTAGTGGATACAGACAAAAAAACAGAAACACAAAAAAAAAGACTCACTAAGTTTCGAATTTTCGGTGATCGCAGCCACCTTCATCAAGGAAGAGAGGGACAGAACTGCCAGTTCTGTCTCTCTCTTCCAGTTCTTTTTTCTGTGTTTCCGTTTCTTTGTCTGGGTCCACTACTGCTAAATTTTATTCTATATATATATATTAATTCGTGACTGCGATCAAAATTTTAGTAACTTGACAGCCTGCGGTGCCTCATGCCGGCCGGCCGTCGCGTCGCCGCCCTTCGCCGTCACCAAACGGGCGGCTTCCCGTGCTGAACTGGGAAGGAGGTAATCTAGGCACGGCTGGAGCGGTTAACCTCAACGATGCACTGGAGCGTGGGTGTTGAATCAGGAGTGCGCCCCCCCTGGGGCATTCGGATTGACCGTTCGGGGTGAGGAGCAAGTCACTCAGTGGATCCACTTAAATTCGGATGACATTGACCACAGTCGTTCGGTTTGTTTGCAAATGCGTTGTTCTCGCCGGCACTTATTGGAGCAAGTGGCCTGGGTAGAGATTAGCGGGTCGATCAATGGAGGTCACCTGCGAAGCAAACCAGTCGGTCGGTGCGAGGAACAAACAGCCGTCGCCAATGAACACTGGTGGACGGAGGGCAGGGAAACTCCAGGCAAGATGGTTAACAAATAACATGCTATTCTTGGAATATTCCGTGGTTCCACAAACACGCATCTGCCACCGAACAATAGGGCACGCAAACCTACGATGGCGGCGCTTTCGAATGTTGGAAGGCACTGGAGATGGAGAACACGGACGGATTGCTGCGGCCTGCTGGCTGTGTACCCCGCCGTAACCGCGGGCGTCCTGTCTGCAGGGGTCACAGTGCAGGCAGGACAAGGAGCACGCTTCTTCGGGGTTGAAGGAATTGTTTATATATACTTGAAGAATAATTAAATCATTTTGTGGCAATGAAAGAGCGCAAAGTTCATCCAAATTCCTACAACAGAGAGGCACCGGCGCGTGACATGTGACGCGGCCGGCGTCCATTGTTCCGCGTATATTCCGCCACTCCCTCGTCTGCAGCCTCCCTCCCCCCTCCTCCTCCACCCTCCTCACATCCCTCCCCTCCTCACCCACTGACACGTCAATTGGCAATCTAAGGACGAGAAAGTATTGGTTTGACGAGTCAGCGAAGACCGAAATCACGACAGCCCTCGCGAGGGAAGGTGTCAAGAGGCGAAGAGGGGAGTGGAATGCTGGAAAGGGGAGCAGGCAAGAGGGAAGCATTGGGGAGAAGATATGAAGCGCCCCATGGCACAGCCCTGCGAGAGAGGGAAGTTAAATGCAATGATAGAACTTGGACATGGCAGAAGAAATTTAAATATTAAGAAATTAAGCTATGGCTAAGTTATGGGTGTGAAATCTATGAGAAGACCTTTATGAAAAATAAGCTTTGACAATCGTGGTAAACGCAGGCCCACGAACCAAAGCTCTCCAGCTTACAATGAGGACATTTTGAATGAAGATAACCCGAAAATAGGAACAAGGTGTTCGGGACAGCTTTGCTACGACATGCAAGTACATGCTCGAAAGAGAAACTGTCTCTAAGGTTAAGAAAAGAACAGGAACAAAAACATCACTTCTAATGATAACTTCAGGAAATAAGGCTACTCTTACTTACTCATATCTTTGAAATTATTGCCAAGAACCAGAGAAGAAATCTATAGCGAATGCCTAAAAGATTTGGTTGTGAATTCTACCTAGAAGTACACGAATGTGAAAGCGACGAAAACTTAGCCCAATAAACGAATCGAACAATAATAACCCAAGAATGATTGACATTGGGGAAAATCAAAGGAGAAGCAAATAGTGGCAACAAGAAGGAGACTGGCAGAGGACACATTCTTGATCTGAGGTGCATCTTCAATAGGTGGGTACAAGCACCCAACCGAAGTTCAAGGAACAGAAGGAAGGTTTTGACGTGCACAGCATATATTGAGCGAAATTGAAATTAGCTAAAGCATCTGATTAATGAGTGCATTGAAATAAGAGCAAGGATCTAAGATCAAGTGTGGGAACCTTAAGAAAAAGAATGAAATGCCCGGCTGTATTAAGGAGGGAAGTAACGAAAGGAAATCAGATAAAGGAGAATATATATATATATATATATATATATATATATATATAGAAGTAAAAGCAATGGAATTTAAGTACGGCGGGGTTTGTAGATGACAGAGCTATTCTTTCAGAGAATTAAGAATACCTGGAAAGGAAGACTATATCTACAAGGATAGAGATGTTGGCCGGTAAGATATCCCTTCAAAATGAACAAGAGTAACATTGAAGTAAAGATATTCAACTAAAACATGGGAGATCATTTCAAAATGAAATGAGGGAGAGAGCAAAGAGGAAAGGAGTGTGCCTCTTGCGAAGCAGAGGGACCAGGCGATGCGATGAAGGCTTTTGCTGCCTTTGCCCTCCCTTGCTTCGATCCATTCACCGTAGTGCTGGTTGAAGAGTGAGTGGAAAGGGGCACCGGGGGGGGGGGAAGAAATTGCACGTGGTATATTGAGACGCAAGACGGCCTGCAGAAAACCCTAATGAAAGGCAAAGGGATGGCGGAAGAGGGGCAGGTGATGGAAGATTGCAGTCCAAAGAAAGGCGTGCGAGCGAATGCAAGGAACTCGATATGGTTGGACAATTGATGAAAACTAATCGCCAGATTAATGGTAATTGTATTTAGAGTTTTAAATACGGAATCTCATCCACCGCTGCTAGGACAACAAGATAAACGGTTTAGTTAAGTACTTACGCCCAAAGGCAGATTGTGGAGGATTAGAAAAATCGAGGGCAAACAGCCCGCACATTAATCATATATGAAATGGAAGGCAGCTAATTTCTCTTCGGCCAGATAAAACATTACAAGATAACAGGCATCCCATTCCTGAAGATTTTCTTTTTCCTTTCACTCAATATTCAAACGACGGGATGAAATTATTCGTTCGCATTCGTTTATACATATTAGAAATATTCCACAGCATATTTTTGAGACTAAATATAAATAAGTTGTGAACTAATTTTAGACATATCAGGGCAGTTTCGTGTTGAATTACACGGATTTGTTTTCAAAGGCACATAGTATGGTTGAAAAGTACATTTACCACCTGGATAATTAAGAAATAATTTCACGCACAAATTGCTCGAGGATTGTGATGATAAAATTCATTTTAAAGTTTAATTTGCTCTTTACTTTTGAAATTCCTGCAAACTTTCTACATTCAATTTCTATATAACTCGTGGATTTCCTGTCCCCAGAAAACTACAAGAGCCATTCATTCGTCTGCTGAATATGATTGCTAAATGAAATCTCGCGGCCCCACATTATTGGCTGGTTTCTATGAAACTCGAGTCTCTACAGAGCAAAGAATGTTCACATGACTATCAGAAAATATTTAATCCCAAATAATTGTACCCTATACATATTAATCATTTTGAAAGCACGCCATTATCTTTTCCATTAAAACTGAGATGGTTTAATTCGAAAAATTAGTCATCTGAAAAATGTTCTGGGTGTATCCAAGTGTCATATTCAAATATTTAATTTAATAACATTTCACGTTTCATTAATCCGTAATTTGGTTTCATTCATAAATGACAACGCTTGCGTGCCTAGAGGGATCACCCCTTGAGTGCTATCTTACAAAATAGTAAATGGAAAATCATTTTTTCCGTTCGTGATTAATGTACGATTCTGGATTGGTGGAAGTTCTTCTGGCCAGGGGAGTCGGGCGGAAGGTTTCCACGCGTAATTTATATATTTTGGCCATCAATCAGCTTCATGTATCACATAACACCATGTGTCCATTTCAATAAATCCTAGCACTGCCTCCATTTTCGAACTGCGGTAGAGGGAAAATCAGGCGGCCTTCTGATGGCCTCAGTTCAACCCTAATATGAGACTTCATTATATTACTTCCAATTTTTCATACTCCCCACTCCCTGCACGCCAATCTTCATCCACTATGATTATGCCCCTCCATTTCTTTTCCATTGGCCGCGCGGTTCCTTCTCCAATCCCATTAACTCTAATAACCCTCGCGTTCCGAAATCCGGAGGCGAAAAGGGAACCAGGCCATTAGTTTCTCTCGCGTCCCCCGTTTACCCTCCTTCGTGCTTCCCTTTGGTTTTTCGGATTGTCACCAGAAGAGAATCAAAGCCTTCTTTCAATACAAAATGATGGCCATCCATCATCGCTTCCATTTAAGGAAAGTAGCTGCGCATTAAAAATATACCGCATTTTGGACAATTTAAATAATACTATATTACCGCACAATAGAGGAACGTCAAAGTTGGGTGATAAAAATCAGCCTGTTCATTCAAAATATATCCGGAAATTTTGAGGGAGTAATGGGGCTCAATATATTCAGGCCATTCAAGTTGGAAGATTCAAATAGATCACATTACTGAGAAGAGTCTCTGAGGGAGAAGAAAGCAGCAAGTAGTTCCGTATGAGTCCCCCGCGGCCTGCGACGGTCTTCGCATCCAATTCGAGGGAGCTTCCTCTTGAGCATATTTTATCGTTAATATTTCCATTGTCATTTTTCTATTTAAATCCTATCCGCAGACTAAACAGAATTAGAATATTCCATCAAAAACAAAGTAAAACGGGCCATTTTCTCGGGATGTTAATCAACTGTGTCTTTAAACATCACGCATTATCTAAATAAACAATTAACAATGCATTTCTCTGCCTCTGGCAAGGTTTTTTTATTTTTTAAATATTTGACACTCGTCCTTGTCGAATAAAATGTCTCATTATTTTAAATTCATTTGGATATGTGTAGTCCAGGTAAAACCTTCATTATTTTTTTATATTTAAGAATTAATCCCAAGCATATGAGTTTCACGTTTGGAACACGTGTTGTGACATTTACATGTCATCTTCACCCTTATATCAGTTCAAATAATGTCTTCGTTTCACTTCCATCTGTAAACCCAAAAGGTAGGTACCTCCAAGAAAACCGTAAAAACTACACTATTTGTCTGATTCCTTTTACATTAGCATTGGAAATAATATCCACTTGAATATTGGCTCTATTTACGTATGCTAAAACCTTTTATACACTCCTTTATCAAATTAGAAGCAATAGCATAAATATTGTATGAAAATTTCAACGCTCATTCCGCTGGTACCAAAGTGGTTAATTGCTTCTTTTAACAATAATTGGTTACTAATAAGGGATAATAAATATTAAATCGGAAAATATATCATCGGAAAATTTTATCTTATTAAACATCGCTATATTAGTGCGCAATAAGCCCGTAGTAAAGGCTTTATTTATATGGCAGACACATTTCGTCAGAGGCTGCAGTTGCAATTTGAAACGCGGTCATTTCGCCAACGGCAACGATTGAGGGAACACGCAACGCTGAATTGATATTTTGTTTTTCTTCCAGAAAAATGTTTATCCGAGGTTTATTTAACACTAAGCTATCCTGTGAAGAGACTGTTCTTCCCTAAAGCACAGTTGAAGGGTTATATTTGAAAGAGGACAGTTTCAAAGGAAGCAGGGTGGACCCGTAGGGGCTCCAGTCTCGGGAGAAGCCATCAATAGCACCACTGCTATCTTTGTGAGAGGAGATCGACAGTAGGAGGAGTACCATCATGAATATCGGCAATGTCAACGCGAGCCACCCCACTCGCCGAGTGTTCGCTTCAGATCACCCCCGAGCAAGAAGTCTTTCGCGTGCCGGTTGGTTCACCGTTGAAGAGATGACACTGGTGAATTGGGAGATGCCATTGACGCGAATGAAACTTGGCTGTATCCTGAGAGCAAGCGGCAGGGCGCCGTGTGGAAATATCCGGGATCACAAGCACCGAAAAAATGTACAGTGGGAATATTATGGTCATATCGTGGGATGTTGAAGACTGTAATAGAGGGGAGAATGTTAGGCGAACGAGGAAAGGGCAGGAACATGATAGGGATGTTGGACGGGATGAAGGGAGGAAGAAAGTACTCAGAGATGAAGAGGGACCTGATGTAGAGTAGGATGTTTTGTTTTGTGTTTTGTTAGGAATCACAAAATATTTATCTGGAAGTTGTGTCCATCTAAAAACCTACCTTAACCGGTAGATTACCTAATAATAATAATCATTTGTCGCTCGATATTCAGGATACGGCGTATTAGCATATCGTACCGGCACTGAAAATATTCCAGGGCCATATCAATGGCGGAAGGCCACATTTTAATACACCATATTCCGAATGGTGCGGCACAGAGAAGCGCGGCGGCGGCACGCGGCGAATGTTGCAGCCGCTCAATGCCACGGGAAAAGCAAAGTGAAATGTGTGTTCATCATCCTCCCCTGGTCCAGCCACGAGTGACTTCTTCCTGTTCACCGATGAGAAGAAACTCCCGTGGAAAGCCTTTTTATCATAAAAATTAATAGCGAAGGCTTCCGAGGCGAATTGGAAGGGCCCACGAAAACGACTTCCACAATGTCTTCCAAGACAGGAGCAAAAGACATTGGACGGAGGTATTGCTTTCAAATAAGAACTCATTTGAGGAGGACTATAAAAGCTTGGAGAATGAGTTGCTGAAAAATATTATTCTTCTTTATTGAATAGCCCGGTTAAGTACATTGGAAACATATCCCAGCAAACCCATTAGCAAGAAGTTCTAGTCAACTACATCATTCCATTAATATTAGGCATTGGAGCTAACCATTATCAGAACTCACTAAATCGCTTCCCTGTTATATAACAGAGGTAACTCTGGAACACCAAAATCTGAAAGAGAGAAAATTTCCAGCATAACACGTACACTTACTTGTTCCTGCCACTTCACATAAATAGGCCATTTCTTTATTTTCCTTTCCTGAGGTCAAGCATAGAAGGTTGCTCCCATATTTAGAATGACATATTTTTTGCCGGATAGGCGGAAGGTTTCCCTGGTTGGGTTCGAGGGAGGGGAGTCTCCGGAAAGGCTTGAGGCAGGCGGTAGTTGGCTCCGAGCCTTTGTGGAGTGCGATCGTTCGTTTACCTAACCTCTATAACGTAAACTCGCTACACTCCGTCACGAATCGGTTTTTGGAACGGCGCTGCGGAATCAAATTTTGCGTGAACCTGGGCAAAGCCGGGAAAGGGACTCATGACATGCTCGAGGCAGCTTATGGTGATACAGCCATGAGTAGATCGGCAGGGTGTTTATGGGTGGTTATAAGATGTTGACGACGCCAAACGGACGCCCTTCGACCTCAAAAAGCGACGAAAATCTTGCGAAAGTGAAGGCTTTGTTGGACAGGAATCGCAGATCAAGTGTTTGCATGGTTTCTGACCATCCATTGGAATCCCTAAAAGTAATGTGCGACCAAAAACATGGGCATGAGAAAGCTGTGACCGAAGTTGGCACCGCGAGTGCTCTCGGACGAACAAAAGGAAACTCGCACGCGAATCTGCCAAGAACTTCTCGACCAGGCATCAGCCACCCTACATTGCTCCAACGGACTTCTTTCTCTTCCCCCGCCTCAAATCCGTGCTGAAAGGACGTCACAATCGTGGAAGTGTTACACCGGGCCATTAGCTTAGCACAACTCCGGACGTTGCCTTCCAGAAGGGGTACGAGGCGTTAAAACCCGCTGGCAGCGGAGAGTGGACCCACAAGGTTCCACACTCCGCTCCCACAAGGGTAAACACTCAATTGAAATACTATGTAATAGTAGCTAGTCTAATAGTATGTTCACGACACTGGTTTGGCTCGAGTGTGAGCAAACGCGGCACCCATCTTGCACCCAACTTTCTCATGCCCAAATTTTCAGTAAATATGCGATGTACCGCACTTTTTGAAATGTCTACCATGTCTGCTAGCTTGGGCTAGCCAGTCGACGATCATCTAGTATCGCTTTGTGGATTTTCTTCACCATTTCTGGAGTCGTCACCTCATTTGGTCGACCAATGCGATGCTCTTCTTGACAGCCCGTACGGCCTCGTCTAAACTCTGCTTCCCAATATTTTGCTGTTGCAAACGAAGGAGCAGACTCACCCAGAGTAGAATCCAGTTCAGCTTTTATATGACTTGGGCTAAGGCCTTTCAAATAAAAGTATCGTATCACATAACGATGACCAATTTTCTCCGTTTTCACAAATTCACTGAAAACGTTCACTATTGATGTTGACTACCAAACAAATACTAAACAACGTGGCGTCTTCAAACTTGAAACATATGCTTTATGAATTGCGTACTTTCTATTAAGTGATATTTTTCAAACAACTACCGCCATCTCTAGGTCAGGCCGGGTGCTTATGGGACAACCCTCATAATGAATGCAGGCAGACACAGACTGCAATATACTTTACATCTTCAACTAAAACCTCTCATTTCTAATAATCAAAGTGCCCGATGGACGAATGAAATTCGCACCCACGTTGCTTTATGAAAGTTAAATAATAAAAATACACCATTCACCTCCAATGAATGGCTAGTGCATTCAAAACCATAGTCGTAATTCACAGGGGACTAAGATGAGTGCAAGAGAACTGTTAATTCCATTATTTTCGAATCTCTGCATCATGATAGACCGCAGGAGATCAACATTCGTTTACTTTCAATCCAATCTAATATTCCTCTGTTCAATTGTTTATGCTCGAACATTGCCTGTGAGAAAAGGAGCACTTTTGGCGGGGCCCTTTGGCGGAGCAGTTTTCCCCGCTGAGTAGCACACATTCGGGCCCGTGAAGTTCACCAAATATATCACGGCTGGCTTATTAAAGACATTTTATGTCTCCTCTGGAGCTTAAATTTTTTCATCGCACCGGCAATCAACCTATCGGCGAAAACGCAGAGGAACGATTTTTTTATTATTTGTGAGTGGGGGTCGTTTGAACTACTACCTTCGGCGACAGATCGGCAGCTAAGGAAATGAGTTGCCTTGTAAATCTGAATTGCGGCCAGCCGACATCGTAACGATTATTGTGCCCCTTACATTTATATTTCTATGATGCTGCTCACTAGGAGCGTAAAATATGCACCTACTTTTTCGGAGAACAGTATTTTTATAGCTATCGGAAGAGACAACATTTAGCTTTTGCGCTCTGTGCATACGCTAAAAGACACGTCAAGTAAACTGCCTTAAGTATTTGTATCAAGCGCGAATTTTCTTGTTTCATGACACGTTACATCGCATTGTGATTTCGATTCAAATATTGCTCGCGGCCAACTCGATTAAGACTATTCGGTGACGCATTGATTAACATTAATTACAAGTCCAACCAAGTTGACGTTGTGGAGAGTGTAATATATATTTTTCAAATAAAACTCTGTGATTTACCCCTCAGTTTTTTCATGATTACCGATTTATTTTTAATACGACAACATATTTCATTATTATAGTTAACTATTTCTTCAGAAGGGTATCGTTTATACCAAAGTTGTCATATGCCTCACGTTCAAATTATATTTCTTCCGATAATAACTTTACCCAGCTAAGGATCTTCCGTCCAACAGGGAGCCTTCAAGTCATGGAAAAACCACAAGGCAAAAGTGTGTCCACGCTCAAGGGATGCACTTTGAAGATTTTTGAGGCATCTTAGCCAGCATCAATCTGGAAAAAAATTAATTTTTTTGACACATTACCCGATACTTTTTATACAAACGTTGTACATGCCACAAATCAATCATCGAGAGGGAGAGGTTGATGGAAAATACGATCAGTTAAGGGACATAATCAAGGAGATTCTGGAGGAAAAAATTGATAGTGATCGGGGATTGGAATGCGACGGTAGGCGACGAAAGGGATGGTGATGAGGTGGGGGACTACGGTTTAGGGCCGAGAAATTATCGCGGGGAGAAAGCAATTGAGTTCTGCAGGAGACAGGGGTTAGTCATGATGAACACTCGGTTAAGACAAACACAAAAGTCATAATTATAAATCGATAATGCCTGGGGGCTCAGACATATATTATTTAGACTATTATGGTTATGCACAGATTTAGAGCGAGATTTATTGCAAAATTTTCCGGGAACGGATGTTGATTCGAAACATAATTTAATTGTAAACAAATGTAAAATTAGATTCTATAGGATAAACGGGAATGACGGTTGAGGAAATGGAATTTAGAAGAGTGAACCGGAAGGATAAGAAAGAAGTATCAGCGGTTTGTGGTGAAAATGATGAGTGAAGGAAGGGAGGTGGGTACAGTTTGGGAAGAAAGGGATCATGCGAAAAAGGGGAAAACGAAAGGCGTAACAGAAAGTATAAATGGACAAGGGAAAACATGGACGCGGACGATGGAAGAAAGGGAAACAATTTAAACTCATAATTGGGAAAAAGTACAAAATTTAAACACACGAGACACTAATTCAGCAAATAATAAATGAATAGTCAGGAAAAGTATTAATTTAATCAGGGAATATACCAGAGAGAAGAAAGGAAAATATAGAAGGAATGTATGGTCAAAACATGGCCAACAAGGTTATATATAGAAGGGGAATATGACGAATTTTTGAAGATATCTGAAGCTCAGGACCACTTCATGGCGGAATAGAAAGGGCATTTGGGGAGTTAAAATCGAATGAGGCCTCTGGGGCGGGCCACATTCCCGCGGAACTACTTAAAAGTTTAGAAAAATATGGGGAGAAGAGTTTTATGGGGTGGTTGGTAGCGTTTATGATGAGGAATTTGGCCATGAAAGCAGTGCTAGTTGCCATCACAATAAGAGAAAGGCAGCCATTTGAGAGGATTATAGAACAAGAAGTTTGATATACCATGCAGAACTATGATTGTGATTTCGGATACAGCTGAAGTTACTCTCAGGAGCATAAAAAAAAGGATAGAGAGTAGGGCAAATGATTACTTAGGGGATGATCAGTTTGGGTTTAGGAAGGGGAGAGGTACCCGTGATGCCATTGCAGTAATGAGATTATTAATCGAGAGGAATATAGAGCACAACCAGGAGGTATTTGCCTGTTTCGTAGATTTCGAAAAAGCGTTTGATAGAGTGAACTGGGAAAAACTAATGAGTATATTGCAGAAAATAGGAATAGATTGGAGGGAAAGGAGGCTAATCCGCAACCTGTACATGTCTCAGACTGCTCAGGTGCGGGTGGGAAACGGGGAGTCAGGATGGGCAGTGTTAGGAAGGGGTGTAAGGCAGGGTTGCCCATTATCACCGTTGCTGTTCAACCTGTATGCAGAGGAAATGATTAAAGAGGCATGGGAAGAACTGGAGGTAGGAATGAAGGTGGGCGGGGAATTCGTAAAATCAGTTAGGTTCCCTGATGACCACGCTTTAGTTTGCCAGTCAGCCAACAGAGGGGTTGCAAGCATTCATTAGATTGGAAAAGACTCGGAGGTGAGTGGGATAGGTATGGGAAGTGAATTAATCATAATAAAATGAAGGAAAAGGATGGGTAAGATAGTCATTGAATATTGGCCACACAACCTAATTCAGGTAGAACAGCTCACGTACGAGTGTTTAGCTAACCTCTTCCACCTGTTGAAGTTTTGGAAGAAGGGGCGAGAAATATTAAAAGGGACATTAAAAAAAGAATTTCACGAAATAAAAAAGCTTTAAAGTAGAGGCGGTATTTGACTGCAGGGGATCATAAATATATATTTAAAGAAAATACGGGTGAATTCTTTAATAAGGGCTGAAGTATTGTACGGCTCAGAAGCATGGTCGCTGAATCAAGTTGACAGAGGCCGATTTGAGGTTTTTGAAATGTATTTATGGGCAAAAATGGAAAAAGTGAAATTGTCAAAAGAAAAACTAAGAAAGACGTTTAAGGTATGGCGAAGGATAAGATTCTGTCGGGAGGAATTCGTAATCAATCGAATAATAATCAAAGCATGGGAACAATCGTATTTCAATTAGCCTTCTACAAAGTAGTGCATGTATGAGCCGTCTTAGGTATATTATCTGAGAGACATTTTTTTCATTCAATTAGATTTTGTATCTGCGTGCTCATGTCCAGTCACATTCTTCATAGTGACTCCAAGTCTAAGTGCCGAGTTGGAATTATCAATGTATGCATCTTGACAATGGCTTTGAAGGAGTAATTTACCAATGCAACATGAGCTGCCTATAATAATACGAGGCATGTTCTTAAAGTAGTTTGGTCACAAGTCACAAATATATACTCATATGAAACACATTTTATTGGCTACACTTTTAGTTAGCTACAAACCTACTTCACTTCTCTACATGATTGCCGGTCACTTCTAAGCATTTTCCCTACCGCTGCACCGGCATCTTTAACCCCTCTGCATAGAAGCTCGCCGCCTGAGAGTTGAACCTATTGAAAACGCCGTTCGTGAGTTCCTCTTCGGTTTCGAAACGTTGTCCCCCGAGCCACCGTTTCAAGTGCAAGAAGAGGAAGTAGTTGCTAGGTGCTAGGTCAGGACTGTATGGTGGGAGGTCAAAGTCAAAAAACCCTCGTCCACTGGACATTCTTTGGTCTTCGTGGTGGTCGATGAGCATTTTCGGTACCCACCTCGCACACAATTTGTGGTATCCGAGGTTTTACGTGACAATATTGTAGACAAATGTGCGTCCAAGTTGAGGAAATTGTTCAGCCAGGCCATTAACAGTCAATCGACGATCACTTCGCAGTTTTTGTTCCACTTGAAAAAACAATTTCATCGGTCAGAATACTGGGCCTGCCACTTCGCTCTTCGTCATGGACATTTGTTCGTCCATTTTGAAAATCACGGCACCATTGTCTAACCTTTCCTTCCCTCATTACTGTAGGTCCATAAAATAGGCATAACTCCCGAGGAATTTCAGCAGCCGAATATCCTTTTGCATACAAGAATCGTATGACAGAACAACGCACTTCACAGCTGGCGGGATCAACGATTGTCGCGGACATTGTTGTTTGCATGCACGGACAAGCAAACGACTTCTGAAACAAAACAAATGCTGCTATAGCTTCTCAATGAATCAGTAGATGGCGCTGCAGGAGTAAAACTGTGTTCTGAAGCGCCAATATTCAAATATAAACAAACGGCCCTTACTTTATGAATATGCCTAGTATATTTCAGTTCCCCTTGCACTGAGTTATAGCCGATTTGTCGAATCAGCATTGACATAGGTACCTGGGGAAGTAAAATGAACTCCCTAGTTTTAAAGAATCACTGAAGAGAGCGTAGGTAAATTAGCTGAGTGGGAGTAATAATGTTAGTTGGGAGAGACAACACCATTTTATAGTAGTTACCATGCAGTTATCTGGTGAGTTTCGACGCTTTGTCGTAAAAACGTTCTTTATGAACAATAATAGTGCGTTAGCGACACAGAGGGCACTGCGGTCTAGCGGTAAAAGGCATTTTCATCTTGCCGGCTCAGTAAAGAAGCTCAATTTATTTTTATTAATGAGCATCTGACAACCACCTCGAACTTCACCCAAGACCTCGTCAGAGCCCCAAAGTGACAGCTTGGTGCGCTGTGTCCCCCATAGGCGTTATTGGGCCTTGCTTCTCTGAAATTCGAGGCTCAACTGTTACTGTGAACTCTGTACGCTATTGTGAGATGCTGGAGAACTTTTGACGCCCCTAAATGGAAGAGCATAGTGAGGAATATGAAAACAAAAGCCTTTTGGTGTTGACAGGATTGTGCCATGGCTCATACCGCACTTCGCCCACGCCAAGTCCTACAAGAACAATGTCCCTACCGCCCGATCTCCTGACAAGGGGGTGCTCCATGGCTCCGTGAGCGAGGTGCCATGGAACTACCCTTCGTGAACTTTTCTACCGAATGCTTTGTATACAAACATATTTATAACGCAATAATAATTTTCAAAACCTAATAACAATAAAATGGCAGTGAATTTAGTTTTCAGACATAAAAACCTTTTTTAATTATCAATGTTGTTTTTTTTACAATTTAACATTACCAATTGATTCCATTCTACTTTATCCTTTACGTGTAGCTCGGACTACCTCGCATACTCAACCTTATTTTATGTTGGTTGTAGAGCAATGAATGGAAATTTGAAAATATGTCGGCAAAGAAGTGCTAATCGTGCAGCTAGTTTTCGTTTCAGAAAAATCTTCGATATTCAAGAACATGGTCCCAGTATTAAACTTCGTGAAAGCCCCCACGAGGCGGGCAGGGACAATCCTAAGTGCTTCCGTCGTTATGCTGTAAGCTGCTTTGTTGCGATGGGGTGGGGACGATTGACGCAAACCAGCTGGGAGCGGAGTACGGGCGATTTCACTTTCTGAGGCATCTCGTGAAGCAATAAGTCGAAGCTCAGACATAGCCAACTATAAATCACATCATTGCAAATGTTTAATTCATTCGTAACCATAGAATTTGACACATTTGTACAACCAAATACATTGTGTGTATTTATTTCTGAAGTTACTCTCAGGATCACAAACAAAAGGATAGAGAGTAGGGCAAATGATTACTTAGGGGATGATCAGTTTGGGTTTAGGAAGGGGAGAGGTGCGCGTGATGTCATTGCAGTAATGACATTTTTAATCGAGAGGAATATAGAGCACAACCAGGAGGTATTTGCCTGTTTCGTAGATTTCGAAAAAGCGTTTGATAGAGTGAATTGGGAAAAACTAATGAGTATTCTGCAGAAAATAGGAATATATTGGGAGGGAAAGGAGGCTAATCCGCAACCTGTACTTGTCCCAGACTGCTCAGGTGCGGGTGGGAAACGGGGAGTCAGGATGGGCAGTGTTAGGAAGGGGTGTAAGGCAGGGTTGCCCATTATCACCGTTGCTGTTCAACCTGTATGCAGAGGAAATGATTAAAGAGGCATGGGAAGAACTGGAGGCAGGAATGGAAGTGGGGGGGGGAATCGTAAAATCAGTTAGGTTCGCGGTTGACCAAGCTTTAGTTTGTCAGTCAGCCAAAGGTTTGCAAGCATTGCTGAGTGAATTGGAAATTCAGTGCGACAGGTATGGGATGAGAATCAATATTAATAAAGCAAAGGTTATGCGATTTTCTAGAAAGAAAAAGGCCAAGCTTAACATTAAAATAGGAGGGAAAAAACTAGAGCAGGTAGAACAGTTTACGTATCTCGGTAGTGTTTTGGACCAACACGGTCAAAGTAGTAGGGACGTAAGGAGGAGAATTACGCTGGGAAAAGAGGCTTTCACAAGGAGGAGGGAGTTGATGACGGGGACGTTGAGTAATGATGTTAAGAAAAGACTCGTAAAAACTTTGATATGGAGCGTAGCTATGTACGGTGAGGAAATGTGGTCATTGAAGCAGGAGTATAGACGTAGACTGGAGGCTTTTGAAATGTGGGTTTGGAGAAGAATGGAGAAGGTGAAATGGACAGAGAAAAAAACAAATTAGCAACTACTGGGCATGGTGGGCGAAGAGAGGGTTTTTTTGGCAGAAATCCTGTGGAGGCAGGAAAAGTGGATGAAGGGGGTATTGACCGGCAGCGGGATGTAGAAGACTGTAATTGAGGGGAGAATGTTAGGCAAACGAGCTGAAGAGGGACCTGATGTAAAGTAGGATGTTGTGTTTTGCCAGGGGTCACAAGTACTTTAATTAGTAATTATGTCCATCCAAAAACCTACCTTAACCGGTAGATTACCTAATAATAATAATAATAATTATATATATATATATCGATTATATAGAAACACTCACACGAGCAGTATAATATTTGGACGGCACAATAGAACACAAATAAAAGAGTAGCACATAAAAGGACACTCACATTGTAAATTGTTTAAGCTTTCGGTCTTCTCAGAGGCCTTCTTCTAGTAAGACTGCTCAGTTACAACATTTATAACTCGAGAACGGCTGGATCGATTTAATGATGTTTGGATTTTTCGATACGATTCAGCCCAGAATAGCAGAATAACCATTAACATACCGTAAAAGTATCGCATCGAAAAATATCGTATCGTCGATTGTATATATATTTAGTTTTTTGGATTCACATCAGCCAAGAATAGAAGGATAACCGTTAAAATATCGTAGACGTATCATATTGTGATATCTCATCGTATTGTCAACTTTCATTATATTTTGTTTTTTGGATTCTTCCCAGGCCAGAATAGCTGAATAACCATTAAAATATCTTATCAGTATCGTTCGTATCGTGGAATGTAATGATATTTGGTTTCCTGGATTCTTCTAGTAGTAGCACCTTCTAGGGGAGGCGACCGACAGCTGAGGTCATTTGCGCCATAGGGGATGGACAGGAAAGGATGGCGGGAGGAGAGCATCCCGGCGTCGGCATTAGCCTACTCTTTACGAAAGGTGCCAAGGGGTCCGCAGTTTAACGTCCCATCCGACGTACGGCGTACTCACTCAAAGCGCCCTCCACAAAGCACCTCAAGTAGGGATCGAGATACCTCTGAAAAATATTCAACACCGCCGGGATTTGAACCCGCGCCCTCAGGGTGGGACGCCAGTACGTTAGCCCCCGCACCATCTCGATCCCCCCTGGATTCTTCTCTACCCAGAATAGCAGAAAAACTATTGAAATATGCTAAAAGTATCACAAATACACAACAATATCCTTCATCACAAATGTCTCCATCCATAATTCCCTTTGCTCAAATGAACGGGCGTCTGAACTCGTTGAAGGAGCACTTGCGGTGCACTTACGTTCCTTCCTTCTTTGCGGGGGTTCGCTCATGGCACACCGCGAGGCCATTTCCGTCCCAGCCAAGGGAAAGGTGGCCACCCATGGCCCCGCGACCTCCACGGGTTCGCTCGCGGCCACTCCACGCCGGTGGGCCGTGAGGAAGGACGGCCCGCGCTGCAATGGGTGCGTTTCGGTGTCTGCGAAAGAGGTGCGGTGATTGCAGGAGTGGTGCCGGCCCTTCGCCTCTCTCTAGCCAAGGTCAGCACATGCTGCTGGACGGTTCGGTGCGGCCCCCCGAGGCGCTCGGCCCACGGCGCTTACGGGATGTCCACCAGTGCGCCTCTTCCCCTCCTTTGAGGCGGAGAGATACCTAGGCCCTCTAGGCTAGGTTGAGGTGAATCCGTCGATTTACTTAGCTAACTAGTGACAATGACGAGCTGAACATCAACTCTTATAGGATAGAAATATATGTAAAAATCAATTTATAGTGAAATAGAGGGATTGTTGAGAAATTGTTTTATCTTAGTCAGTATGCATGCTTAATTTTTACATTAAGTCTTTCGCAAAAATTGCATTTTATGTTAAATTTCAAATTATAACATTTTATTCAAAAGATGCTTCATGATATGTTTTCCTTAATTTTCGATGTCGATCTGGCAAACATTTACGTATGTTATATATATATATATATATATATATATATATATATATATATATATATATATATATATATATATACTACCTTGATCAAAAATTTCCCGGAATTTATTCAGAAAATTAAAAATACAAGTTTATTCATCTAAATCTATATTGTCCCCTTCAAAGTAATCCCCATCGACTGCAACACACTTATGCCAGCGCTTGATCCAATCCTCGAAACATTTTTTATATTCGGTTTTCGGTATGTCCATCAGTGCTTCCTGCGATTTTTCCATTACTTCCTCTCGGCCGCTAAAACGCGTTCCCCGTAATGGTTTTTTAACTCGATTGAACAGAAAGAAGTCACAGGGAGCCAAATCAGGTGAATTCGGTGGCTGTTGGATGGTATTTGTTGCATTTTTCGTCAAAAAATTACGAATAATGATAGCACTGTGCGACGGTGCGTATATATATCTTCTATCTATATATATCTATATGGAAGCGAATGACAAAGAAAAAACCTTACGCCAAGTACACGGACTCGGGCGACCCAAATGCCCAGACGTCATCTTATATATATATATATATATATATATATATATATATATATATATATATATATATATATATATATATATAAGATGACGTTTGGGCATTTGGGTCGCCCGAGTAGGTGTACTTGGCGTAAGATTTTATCTTTGTCATTCGCTTCCATAAAATGCACACGATATTTTGAAAGAATTAAGATTCGTGACATGAAAGGACGAAAATCAAAATTCCTAGGCTCTGGTCTTTTCCGAGCACGCACGCAATCTCATCCGTTGTTTAAATCATCACTTGGATCCATCCAAAAATATTCACGCGAAATCCCCGTCTTCGCCATTCTCTCGCCGGCGCCATCGCTCTCCCCGCTCGCCCCTTCCGCTCTCGAGTGCTGCCCTTCTCATTTCCGCCCCTTCCTCCTCCTTCCCCCCTCTCAAATTCACTCTCCGCGTAAACAACACCATTAAACCCTCTTATAATAACCCGCCAGGCCCCTGATCGATTCGGACGCGACGCCCCGTCCTTATCCTATCCCCCTTTAACAATGCTGAGCTTGAGAGCCGAGTTATTCCTTCAGGCTTTTGCGCTCTTATCAGCAGTATTTTTTTAACTTTTTCGCTTCCAACCGCCTCTCCTGCAAACCCCTCGACGTGCTCGGACTATGTCGACGCATTAAAGATTACCATCTGTGGCGTTCTCATTGTACGCTTCCTTTATTACTTCGTTTGACTGGTCGAATAGAGATCTTAAAGCTAACGAGGACAATCGGGATACATGTCATTAAAACATTGAAAGAGGAGAATTATCTGCACACTTAAGATTATTCTCCTTTAAGTTTTGATTCCCATAGTTTAATGTCATCTTTCGGAAATGTACCAGTACTGTGTGGCGTGTAACATGAATGTTATCTTACAGGATAGATCAAGGAGTTTTAGCCCGACGAAAGGTAGTCCACGCAGCGTCTGTTCCTCGGTGAGGCGGCTGCAATGGCGTCTGACCCCAGAGGGGCGGCCAGTAAGTAATGGTGTCACGTTATAAATACTATTGAGGGAGGCAACGGGAAACCACCTCAATTATCATTCCCAAGATAAATATGATGATGGTCACTAGAGAGATTTTGTGTCCTGGCAACTACTGGGCTCGGCCCAATCGGCCGTGTGTCGTGCCCGGTGGCGGGGGAGGCAAGGCTTCCGCGGTCGTCATCCCACGAAACCCTTGCAAGGGAAAACTTACAGTAGCTGCACAGAAGACGCAGGGAGAAAAAGACCAAAATAGTTGGAATAGGAACGTGTAACGTTAAGACAATGACGAGAACAGGGAAATTAGAGGATATTATGCGAGAGATGGAAAGGAGTATTATAGATATTTTAGGTCTACGCGAGGCGAGGTGGAAGGATAGCGGGGATTACTGGAGTGAAAATTATAGAATAATATACAGCGGCGGGGACGAGAGCCAACGAGGGATTGCCATAGTATTAAATGAAGAGGTAGGAAGAAGCGTAGTCAGCATAAACCAAGTAACGGACAGAATATAACTAGTAGAGATAAAAGCAAAACCGACGAACTTGGTTATTATTCAGGTATACATGCCACCGAGCAACCATCAGGAAGAAGAGGTCGATAGGATATACGATCAGTTAGGGGACATAATCGCGTGTGTTCCTCCACGGAAACATTTGATAGTGATGGGGGATTGGAATTCGACTGTAGGCGAAGGAAGAGATGGTTATGAGGTGGGGGACTACCGTTTAGGTAAAAGGAAGGACCGCAGGGAGAAAAACATGTTATTCTGAAGGAGACAGGAGTGGGTCATCACAAATACTTGGTTTAGACACCACAAAAGGCGTAGGTATACATGGAAAATGCCAGGTGACTCAGATAGGTATTATTTAGATTTAATTATAGTTAGGGCCAGATGAAGAAATATCGTGAACCATTCGCACAGTTTTCCGGGAGTGGATTCAGATAGATAGATATAAACGTTTTTATTGTGGCGAAATTGAGCCCATAAGGTCCCTTTCTAGACATATAAGGTGTCACAGACGCTGATCACAATCTAGTGGTTAGGAAGCGTTGTATTCATTACAAAAAGATAACATAGGGGGCATCGGTTACGAAATGTAATGTGGAAGCATTGACCGGATTGAAAAATGAGTATCAGCAGGCTGTGGCGAAAATCACTCATGAGCTGAGTACTATCGAAGAAAAATGGGAAGATATCAAGATAGGGATATCGAAAGCCGCAAAGGAAACTCCAGTAACTCTTAATGGGAAAAGAACATGGAAACCATGAATCACGGATGATATGATTTCAATTAAAAAGAAAAATGTAAACAAATAGCACAAACAGTTAAATAATAAATTGAGACTGGCAACAAATAAAGCAAAAGAAGCATGGTGGAAGACGCAGCGCGAGGATATGGATAAGCTTGCAGACAAAGGGTGAAAGGGGAGTGCTGTACAAGAAAAATTAAATGCTACTGGGAGGTCAGAAGGGAATATATGTGTTAACTATTATAGATAACTCTGGGAAAATACCAATTGAAACAGGAATGATCCATGAAAAACGGAGGGAATATAAACAAGAGCTGTACGGTAAATAACATAGCCCAACAAGCTTAAGCATATAAAGAGAGTATGACGTAGAGGAAATTTGCTTAGGTCCGAGCATACTCGACGATGAGATAGAAAGCGAATTATGGCAGACGAAATCAAATAAGGCCGTGAGGGTAGGCAATATTCCTGTGGAACTACTTTAAGGTTTCGGAAAATGTAGGAGGAATAGACTACATGGACTGATTCGTAGCATCTGTGAGGAAGGAAAACTTTGTGAGATCAGTGTTAGTCCCTATTCCAAAAAAGATACAGGCTAAATCATGTGAGAACTACAGAACAATAAGTTTGATATCCCACGCAGCTTAATTTGTTCTCAGGGTCATCAACAAAAGGATAGAGAATAGGGCAAACGATTACTAAGGGGATGATCAGTTTGGGTTTAGGAAGGGGAGGGGTACGCGTGATACCATTGCAGTGATGAGATTATTAATCGAGAGGAATATAGAACACAACACGGACGTATTTGCCTGTTTCGAAGATTTCTAAAAGGCGTTTGATAGAGTGAATTGGGAAAACTAATGAGTATTCTACAGAAAATAGGAATTTATTGGAGGGACAGGAGGCTAATCCGCAACCTGTACGTGTCTCAGACCGCTCAGGTGCGAGTGGGGAACTGAGAGTCCGGATGGGCAGTGTTAAGAAGGGGTGTAAGGTAGGGTCATCAATTATCACCGTTGCTGTTCCACCTGCATGTATAGGAAATGATTAAAGAGGCATGGGCAGAACTGGAGGTAGGAATCGAATCGGGGGGGAGGGCGAAATCGTAAAATCAGTTAGGTTTGCTAATGACCAAGTTTTAGTTAGTTACCCAGGCAAGGGGTTGCAAACATAGCTGAGGTGCCCATTATCACCGGTGCTGTTCAACGAATGTATATGTCGAGGAAATGATTAAAGGGGCATGGGTACTTGAGGTACGAATGAAATTCGGAGGGGAATCCGTAAAATCAGTAATATTTGGTTCGGTTCAGTAATAATCAGTAAACTCTGGTTCGTCAGTCAGGCAAGGGGTTGCGAGCTTGCTGAGTGAATTGAAAATCAAGTGCGATAGATAAGGGATGAGAATCAATATTAATAAAACAATGGTAGTACAATTTTCCCAAAAGAGGAAGACCAAGATTAAAATTAAAATTGGGTGGCACAAACAAGGGTAGGTGGAGCATTTTTATTATCTCGGGAGTATTTCGTACCAAAATGGTCAAAGGAGAAGAAATGCGCTAGGCAAAGAGGCTTTTACAAGGAGGAAGGAGTTGATGACAGGGACGTTGAGTAAGGATATTAAGAAAAGACTCGTGAAAACTTTGATATGGAGCGTAGCTATGTACGGAAGAAGTAAGTACACAGAGATGAGGAGGCGGTTTTTTGTAGAGTAGGATGTTGAATTGTATTTTGTTAGGAGAGACAATATATTTGTTTGTTCCATCCAAACCTACCTTGACTAGTCAATTATCTATTATAATAAAATAATACCTCCCGAAAAAAACGAAAGATAAATGACGCCACTGCAAAATGACTCTCCCCTCATGATTCCCTCGCAACGTGCAGGAGATGGAGCATCCTCAGCGGGTGCTCCGAGGCGCCGCGCGACATGCACAATTTATCAAAAATTCCACAGAGCGTCCAATTCGCTGACGCCGAGCTTTTTTCGTCCGACGGAGACGCCATTGTACGGTTGGGTCCAGAGTAACGCTTGATGCACTGCGACTGTCACCGAGGTGGAAGGGGGAGGGGGCGTTTGCGTGGGTTGAAGGGGAGGCAGAGAGCTCCAAATGGATTCATAGACATGGGATGGAATTCTCTAATACCGGTCGGTCGAAACAGATGAATAACGGCTGGGTTTTTCCAGAGAAACTGGCACGGGAAGCGAATGCGGTGGTTGTCTCTGAAGTGGGGTGGGCAGAAGAATGGAAGTGCATGATGGGAGGGTACGGAGGGGAGAAGAGAGTGAGTGATGCCGAGAGGGCGGAGGTTGGAGGTGGCGTGCGACTTCGTGGGATGGCGGGGAGAGGGCGCGGCGGGCGGGCGCAGCTCAATGCGAGGCGGAGGGGAACTGGCGAAGGAAAGGAGAACCTCATCATTAGATGAGGTTCGGGATAGAGGTCAGGTATTAGGGAAGCGCAGAAGCAGGCCTCTCGAAAGACATACAACCATACATACCAAAACATTGGGGAGCAGCGTTGGCTCCATTACTGTTGGAGACGCTGATGCGCTTCTTAAGAGATGTCGCGTGGCCACGTCGCATGGAGTGATGCTCGACTTTGGAGACATCCGCCGGCCGCGAGAGAAGATGCAGAACACGCTCTTCCGATTAAAGAAAGTCATAAGTGAATAAACGTAATTGTATCTCGCACGAGCGGCCTTTCCCGAATCCGTACCGATTGTTAGTCATGAAATGTATGCTGTTGAAGTGACCCATTATCGAAGTGACGATAGTGTGCTCTAAAAGTTTGTAACTAATCGAATTGATGGGTATGTAATTACTGGCATCTTCCCAGTTACTGTTTTTTAAAATATGTGTCACACGTGCGGTTTTCCAAACCTCAGTGACCTCGCATTCCGCGAGGCATTTATTAAATATTGTGACGTTGTGCTTGGCGCAGCGTCACTTGCCAGTTCGAATACGCGCGCCCCTCTCGCGAGCCGAAGTACGGCGTGGAACTATCTGTGGGCGCCGACAACGTATGTAAGAAAAAAGAAGAAAGCCGAGCGCGCCGCGCGCTGAGAGTGCCGGCCAACACGTGGTAAGGAGAGAGTTCGTGGTGAGACGTCCGAGAGAGAAGGTCGTGTGCTATCATCGTCGAGTCACCGACAGCCTGCGAACACCGGTGGTGCGCGTGCCAGCAACCGACCTCGCCGTGTGGGCCCCCTGCAGGCCCCGACCGGAACATCGGGAGCCAGCAGCCGCCGTGCCTGCAGCGGCCCGAGATTGGACCGCGACAGCGAGGCGGCCATCTTCGGCTGCAGCCGAGCGGCCACCCAACATCGTGGCCCAGCAGGCGTCGGCGCCGAGCGTCCGGGTTGCTTGGGAGCGCCCACACCTTTTTCTTGTGATAATAAATAGTTCTTGTGAAGTTTACTCGTCGGAGTCCATTTTTATGCGCCTCCTTGCGTCCCTCGTGATTTCAGCTGAAGAGCCGCTGCCCACCCCGGGGCACATAAAAGGTGAGCGAGCCCTCCCATGGGACGAGGAGTGTGATGGGCCAGGTGACAGCCAGCTCTGACAACCAGACTCTGCGGCTAGCCATGCGGCTAGCCTGGCGCCCTCAAAACAAGTAGAGTCGCGGCCTCCCTTGTCTCGCGGTATCGGGGAAAAATTATATATAAATTAAATACCGCGTCACAATATTACTTCAAAATTCGGCGTCAAATCCAGAGCTAATTGCTTTAACGACCTAGTGGGTATACATATTTTCGAGGCATGGTATTTTTTTGGGCTTAATCTATTTCAGTGATTTGATAAATCCTAGTTTGTTCGCCATCACATTAGCGATTAGATCGGAATGCAGACTCTGAAAAATCTCATGTGACAACATCGTTAGTGAAAAAAATTTGAAGTACTTTAGCGTATTAGCTTGTACCTTGCTATCACCGTGACTAACATCGTTGGAATCCCTAGAGCATGCCACGGATTGCTCACCCCCTTATACCTCCGTGGCGCATGGCCAGAGCACCGTAGGGTCTTTCTCCAAGAACTCGCTCAGTAAATTACGTTTAAATTCGCGTAATGCTCTGTGTAATCTTCTTTGGGAATCAAATTTGGAAAACCTGTACTTTTCAAACAACTGTCTATAACATATCGAACATATATTCTCACCGGCTCCTCTCAAAGACCGTAACATTCTCTGCTTACGAAGCACTTTCCTAACATCACCTTTTTGTACTGCTTGGGGTCGAGGCTTGTCTGAGGGCATTACCCAAGGATAGCCCGTGATGCAGCCTCGTATAATACTGACAGATTGTGTACAAGCGTCTATGAAGTTTGACTTACACACGTTCATTTTGAACTTTGGTAACGATGACTTCAATATATTGCCAAAAATTTTAGGCTAGCTTTAAAGTAGACATAAATTTTACGTTTTATTTTAATGTCATTTGAATTAAAACGTAGGAGTTGATATTTACGGTTTTACGGTCGTACCTTCAACCTTCGCCAATAAAGTATTATATTTTATTCTACGCCTTAATTCGCTCTAGAGTATTTCCAAGCGATAAGTCTAATATCCTTTTTCTAAGTGTCGGGACGCCAACTGCTCGATGAAGAGAGTTGCTTTTCATTAGGTTTGAAAAAGCATTGCAAGACTCGCGACCACGGATCTGGTAGTAGTAGTTTTAGGGGAGGCGGACGACACCTGAGGTCATTTGCGCAACTAAGGATGAATGAGAAAGGAGGAAGGGTGGAGGGAAACCCGGCGTCGACACAAGCCTACCCTTGAGAAAGGTGCCAAAAGGTCCGCAGTTTAACGTCCCATCCGACGGACGGCGTACTTTCCCCAAAAAGCTCTCCACAAAACAACTCAAGTGGGAATCGGGATACCACTCCCGTCTCCAGGATTCGAACCCGAGCCCTCTAGGTGGAAAGCCAGTACTCTAGTCACCACACCAGCCCGATCCCCATTGGAACTCGGGGATCATGCCAGTAATTGAGAGATAAAGTTAGACAGGTAGATAGATAGATAGATAGTCTTTAGTTTGGGGCGAAATTGAGACTATGGAGTCTCTTCGAACCCTCGTCACACATTTACAAGATTGAACTTAAAGATGAATATCACAAATTATACATAAATAGCCATAAATTTAATTCATGCAATGTCTTAGGACTAGCATACAGCAACACAATACATTAATTGCCTAATTTCATTAATAACTATAACACAATATATTAAACATACTCACATACAATACATACGCATACAAATACATGCAAAGAACACTTGTTAAATAATATTCCTGTTTACATTTACAAACGCCAAACACAAAGTATGATTCTCCAGCGACAGAAAAAGGAAGGATCTCGAAGTAATCAGGAAGTTCTCTCGGGTTTCCCACCGGGTCAGCGTGGTGTGCACCGACGTTTCGACGGCTAACTCTGCCATCGTCTTCAGGGTGAAGTGCAGAGCAATGAATTCGCCATGTATTTATACCCTGTCGTAGGGTCAGGTGTCCTCCGATTGGTCCGATGTGTTCCCAAGTGCCGAGCCGCCCCGGTGACGTCTCGTACTTTCAATTTTTCTCAGCACAGGTCTCCACGTGCTGCTGATCTGGAAGCCAGTGTCCCTGTTGAAGGTATTCTGTCCTTCCAGTCGGATTTCCACGGCTTCCTTCGCCACTCGGTCCCAGTAGCCGTTCGTGTGACAAAGTCTTTTGGTGCTCCCCCAGTCAATCCGATGACCATGCGTGATGCTGTGTTCGGCGACTGCAGACTTCTCAGGGTAATGGAGTCTGATGCATCGCTCATGCTCCGTTAGTCGCTTTTTCAATTGTGCGGCCAGTCTCCCCGATGTATACCTGGCCGCACTCACACGGGATCCGGTATACCCCCGGCGCCTTCAAACCCCGTTCGTCTTTTGCCGTGCCAAGGAAGTTCTTCAATTTTCCTTGTGGCTTGTGGATGGTTTCCACTTTATGTTTCCTTAGTATCCTGGAGATCTTATGGGATACCGTGGAAACAAAGGGGATGCTGACCCTGGCAACGGGTTTTTCTCTTTCCTCTCTCTGACGGTCGTTTCTGGTGAAGGCCCTTTTAAGGGCCAAATTGACCTCCCGGCTTGTGTATCCATTCTGAAGGAAAGTATTTTTCAGGTGATGAACTTCTGCCTCCGAAATGCGTGTCAGACCAGGAAGGTTGTCGCTTGGCGACATATTAGACCCACGGATCTGAGGGTAAATTGACTATCCTCGATAGCTCAAGTGGTTAAGAGCATCCGCCCGGCAAGTGGAAAGATCCGGTGTTCGAGTCCCGGTTGAGGAAATATTTTTACTCTTGTGATCCGTTCGATTCCGCCTTCCCCACCTCTATTGTGTTCGTCCTTTATATGTGTTCCTATCCCTTTTCCTTATATCTGTTTCTGTATATATGAGTATTTATTCGCCGTTTGGCGGGATTTCGTGTTTGAATGTGCATTTGGCCAATGTGGCTCATCTCTTTCTTCTGGCTATGCGTGCCACGAAACGCACTGTTCCTTTCCTGTATGATGTTGTATGAATTCTAACCCACTGTCCTTTCCTTTCCTTGTGTATTGTCTATTTCTCCTTTGGTGGGTGAAACTGCCCCCTGACGCCATCTCTTGGCTGAAAGAATCGGGGCGCTTGGCGACATATTAGACCCACGGATCTGAGGGTAAATTGACTATCCTCGATAGCTCAAGTGGTTAAGAGCATCCGCCCGGCAAGTGGAAAGATCCGGTGTTCGAGTCCCGGTTGAGGAAATATTTTTACTCTTGTGATCCGTTCGATTCCGCCTTCCCCACCTCTATTGTGTTCGTCCTTTATATGTGTTCCTATCCCTTTTCCTTATATCTGTTTCTGTATATATGAGTATATATATATATATATATATAAAGGAGAGTGTTTGTTTGTATGTATGTAATTTGTTTACTTTTTTGCTGTCATAGAAACAGCATTTTTCCAACTACGCCAGCAGGATACTTTTGCAAGAACACTATTGTATTCAGAATTGCCGAGATATTATACGTGGAATACATCAAGGAAAGTCTTTTGTAGAAGAAAAATGGGCAACTTTGATCCTGAGAATAATATTTATTCACGTGACGCATTGGGCCGAGTCTAAACAGTCCATCCTAACAACGCCGAATGTTATTTTTTAAGAATGCTTCTACATACCATTAGAGGACCTCGCTCATTTGCCAAATTAATAACGGTAAACGGAGAAATATGTGAGACATTCAGAGAAGCTTGCCAGAATTTAGGGTTGCTAGAAGGAGATCAACACTGGGATGACTCACTGCGAGAGGCCAGTTTGATTTCTCTTCCAGGACAAATCCAAATTTTGTTTGCCATCATAATAACCTCCTGTAATCCATCTAACCCAAAAACATTATGGGACAAATATGAAGAATCAATGAGTGAGGATATACTGGCTAAAGTTCGAAGTGAAAATCCTACATTGGATATTACGTTTAACTCCGAATTTTTTAATAAAACTTTGATTATTTTGGAGGAAAAGTGTATCACCATGGTTAACAAGACTTTAGTGGAACTCGGTCTTTTTACACCTGTACAAGATTAACAGGGTGTATTTTATCCAGATTATGTACGTGAAACTAGCTACAATGTCTTAGACTTAGAAGCATACATCGCGGATAAAAAGCCACTTCTTAATGAAGATCAGAAATTCGCGTACGAAACAATAATGGATCAAGTAGATAAACAAGAAGGAGGTATCATTTTTCTTGATGCTGCTGGTGGCACGGGAAAAACATTTTTAATTAATTTAGTTCTCGCTGAAATCAGGGTTCATGGAGAAATCGCTCTAGCCGTTGCATCTTCAGGTATTGCAGCGACATTAATGGAAGGAGGAAGAACAGCCCACTCTGCCCTTAAGTTGCCACTTAATATTCCCCGACAAGAAAATCCCACATGTCATATAAATAAAACAAGCGGCCAGGCACAAGTTCTTATAGAATGTAAATTGATAGTATGGGATGAGTGTACGTTGGCTCATAAAAAATCTCTTGAGGCCCTCAACGCAACACTTCAAGATCTTAGAGGAAACTGCAGTTTAATGGGAGGAGCTCTGGTACTCCTGTGTGGGGACTTCCGTCAAACTCTGCCTGTCATTCCAAAATCGACTCCAGCCGATGAAATTTATGCCTGTTTAAAACATTCTGTTCTATGAAATCATGTCCAAGAAATTAGCCTTAAACAAAACATGCGAATCCTCTTAAGAGATGGGAATGCTCAAAATTTTGCAAATAAACTTTTGGAGATTGGAGAAGATAGATTAGTTATTGAAGCATCTGGTATGATAAAATTGTCATCAGATGTGTATCGGTGAAAACTGTCCGCGATATGATACAAGCAGTCTATCCCAACGTTAATCAAAATTATAAAAATTTAGAATGGTTGCGAGAAAGAGCCATTCTTGCTCCTAAGAACGATGATGTTAATGAAATTAACAAGGAGATACTAGCCATGCTGCCAGGAGACGTGATTGAATATAAATCGGTTGATACCGTAGTGGATGCTGACGAAGCCGTCAGTTATCCAACGGAATTCCTAAATTCACTTGATCCAGCTGGATTGCCACAACATCGCCTTATACTTAAAGTAGGATCTCCAACCATTTTATTGCGAAATTTAGATCCACCAAAACTCTGCAATGGGACATGATTGTGTGTGACAAAATTAATGAAAAATATAATCCAGGCAGTCATTTTAACTGGAAAAGGAAACGGTGAAATAATTTTTGTTCTACGGATACCTCTAATCCCAACTGATCTTCCCTTCAACTTTAAAAGATTACAGTTTCCAGTCCGGGTAGCTTTTTCAATTACCATTAATAAATCACAGGGACAGTCTTTAAAGTTTTGTGGTGTTGATCTAAGATCGCCATGTTTTAGCCACGGGCAACTTTATGTTGCTTGCTCCAGAGTAGGTTCGCCTAAAAATTTATATATTCTTTCTCCTGGATATGAAACAAAAAATGTAGTTTATAAACAGGTGTTAAATAAAAAAGATTCTTAAATTTGTATGAAGTAGTGTATTATTGTACTTTATAATTTGTTGTTTTTATTTATGCAGTATATTTATATTACTGTTTCTCCCTAACCCGTGCAAAGCCGGGTATTCAGCTAGTATATATATATATATATATGTATATATATATATATATATATATATATCTGTTTGTGTATATATATATATATATATGTGTGTGTGTGTGTGTGTATATATATACATACACATATGTAATGGGGCAAAGTCTCACGGGAGAGAATAATAATTTAAGCTGAGAAACAACATATTGCTAGCGAACCAAAATCCAGGGAAACTGCCAAATGAAACTCACATGTACTCCACATTTTCGATGGTTAATCCTCCAACCTCTGGGGAGAGAAGTAACTGAGAAGAGAGTTTCAATAGGAGAAGACGAGGACGCTGGATGGCGGGGAAGACGGGAAAAGGTTTGGGAGGGGAAGGGTTGGGAGGCGAAGGTTTTGAAGTGTGAGATGAATATGGAAGGTTTTGAGGGGAAATGAAAATATCTGGAGACTGGGTGATTAGCGTCTGATCATCAACCCTGGCTCAACCCAGGAGTCGAGGAACCAAATGCAAGTCTGCTCTATTGTTTCGAGTTTGGGTGGTCGTTAGGTCGGTAGTAGGGATGCTTGAATGGAGACACTATAGCATTTATCAAAAGAAGTGTTATGTTGAGAGACTTACTTTGGGATTGAGGGCATCCCAAAATTGGGAAAATCCTTGAAGCTACCTCGAAATGGTTCATCTCTTCTCTCGGTGTTACGATTATTTATTCCGAAACAGATAATTCTAAAGAAATGATATGCGGCCACTTATCCCTTTGGTTGCATCTATATATAAATGCGTTATTTTGTAGGTTTGGTTTATCAAACAGTGATCTGGAATGATGTTTCCCCCGGTTGGTACACGGATTGAGTGGTGAGCACATTAAGTGTTGCCTCGCATAGAACCCGTGTTTTTGCTGCACTGCCAATGCAGTACGCAGTCATCCCAGTTTATTTTTGAAGAAAGATCAAGGTCACCACCATTTTTACGACTTTCGTGTCCATGCGGTCGAAAGTCGATGCTTGGTTATCCAGGGCGTGCAGTTGTATCTGGAGTGCATTCGTGTCGCCCGTCAAGCGTGCAAACGCGTCACGCCTCAAATATTTTTTCATAAATCAGCCGATGCAGATGAGTCCTTCTCCAAAGACTCCTAGATCATTCAAAGTTCCAGCCATTGATTAAAGTATACCAATATGATGTAATCCCAAGAATGATGTGCAATTATTCATATATACATTCGTATCTATCACCTGCATCCACTTTCGGCTTGTTCTTAACATTATTTGGGTAAATTGCAACGGCATAGGAAATAAATAATTCGGCGTACGGAATTTTAAAACTTCACGCAACTCGATCATTGATAATGCTCTTTTTATCAGAACATAGAGAGAGGAACAGATGAAGGCTGCGAATCCGTCTCGGCGAGCGAATGAGGGAAGGCATAGAGGAGGCAGGCGAGAGACCCAGCACCAAAATAACTCCAATTGCACGGGGATGTACCAAGAATGCCGGTCGCCCCGAGCGAAGAGTGCGCCCGGCACCGCGGAACGGGAAGCGCCTTGGGGCATGCGAGTGGCGCAAGTGACGCGAGGCGCCCGCCCCATCGACTCCCAGGAGGGCCGACGAGGATTCGGTGCGAGCGTGCTTCTGCATGCTCTACTGTCGCCCCTTGTCGCGTCGGGGTCCTTGGGGGCCGAGGGGTGGATCGTGTGCGGAGGGGTCGGCCGGGGAGCGGCGGACGAGGCGAGAGGGACGGCGGCGGCTCGCGACGCCAATTAGCGCGGTGCGCTCTGACGCAATCGGGCTGATGGCTTGCGGAGCCAACTCTTCGAAACGCGTGAAAGGGGCGCACGGAATTGGGGCCGTGGCCATATTTTTTGGATACGTAAACCTCGTTTTAAAACAAAAAAATGCGACGTTTAGGCCGAGTAATTCTGAGGTTCAGATTAAGGACTTGTGGCAGAAGTACTGAGAAGCGGGGACTGGGAAGGGTGACTAACTAGTGAAATCATTTGGCCGTCGATAATTTTGCAATCCCAAGATCACTCCGCCAGTTGAACAGAAATGTATAATGAGTACATAATTACTATCTACCAACGCTTGCCTAAAACATGGAAAAGAAATCAATTAAATTTTACGGAATAATTCTATAATTTAATCGGAAATGTGACGATGAATACGAATAAGAGAGAGGAAGCATCGTTCACATTCGTCATCTCAGTGAGAGCCATAGCGATACAACGCCAGGTTCGCCAGCCTGAGAAAAAAAATTATTTACCCCACCCATACCCTACAACCTTGAAGTGCTGGAACGGCATATGCGTTCCGATGACTATGCTGGCGGGAGCAATGATAATTGCTCCTGGAAGGGTGACCCATGCCAGGTCGAAGGCTAGGAGCCAGACAAAAGGTAGTCCACGCAGCGTCTGTTCCTTAGTGAGACGGCTGCAAAGGAGTCTGACCCATGTGTGGCGGCCTTTGAGTGATGGTGTTAATTTAAAAGCACTATTTAGGAAGGCAACGGGAAACCACTTCAATTATTAATCCCTGGAATTTTATGATTAACACAATATAGGATATGAGTCCTGGCAACTACGGGGCTCAGCCCAATCAGCCGTGTGTCGTACCTGGCAGCAGGAGAGGATTCCGCGGTCGTCATCTAACGCAAACCTTGTAAAACAAAACCAAGGGTGGCAGAAGAGACGTTGAAGTAGAAGACCGCATTAGTTAGAATAGGAACTTAGGATTACTAAAAAATGTAGAGGGCAGGAAAATTAGAAAACATAAAGCGAGATGTGGCAAGAGGAAACATAGATATTTTAGGTCTATGCGAGGTGAGATTGAAGGATCGCAGGGGTTACTGGAGTGATAGTTATAGAATGATATAGAGCGGCAGGGACGAGAGCCAACGAGCGGCGACCATAATGTTAAATAAAGAGGTAGGAAGAAACGTAGTCAACATAGAACCAGCAATGGATAGAATATTACCATTAGAAATAAAAGAACCGACGAACTTCAGGTATACATGCCACCGAGTAACCATACGGAGGAAGAGGTCGATAGGATATACGATCAGTTAGATGACATAATAGCGTGTGTTCCCGCAGGGAAACATTTGATAGTGATGAGAGATTGGAATGCGACTGTGGGTAAAGGAAGGGATGGTGATGAGGTGGGGACTCTATGGTAAAGAACTTAGGCTAGCAAGCTTAGACCTAGAAAGAGAATATGGCGTGGATGAAGATTTTTAAAGTTCAGGCATACTCGGCTATATGATGGAAAGGGTATAAAGGGAGATGAAATCCAATAATTCCCCGAGGGTAGACAAAATTCCTACGGAGCTGCTTGAAGGTTAAGGATAATGAGGGAGTCAGAGTCTATCCGGACTGATTGGTAGCATCTACCTGTATGAGGATGACTTGGGGTACCATCTGGCAGGAAAACTTCGTGAGATCATATTCCGAAATAGGTAAAGGCTACATCGTGCGAGGACTTCAGAATAATAAGTTTGATTTACCGCGCAGCTGAAGTGATTCTCAGGATCATAAACAAAAGGATAGAGAGTAGGGAAAATGATTACTTAGGGGATGATCAGTTTGGGTTTAGGAAAGGGAGAGGCAGGCGTGATGCCATTGCAGTAATGAGATCACTAATCGAGAGAAATATAAAATACAATCAGGACGTATTTGCCTTTTTCGTAGATTTCGAAAAAGCGTTTGATAGAGTGAATTGGGAAAAACTAATAAACATTTTGAAGAAAATAGGAATAGATTGGAGGGAAAGGAGGCTAATCCGCAACCTGTACGTGTCTCAGTCTGTTCAGGTGTGAGTGAGAACCGGAGAGTCCGGATGGTCAGTGTTAGGAAGAGGTGTAAGGCAGGGTTGCCCAGTATCACCGTTGCTGTTTAACCTCTATGTATAGGAAATGATAAAAGAGGCATGGGAAGAACTGGAGGCAGGAATGGAAGTGGGGGGGGGAAATCGTAAAATCAGTTAGGTTCGCGGTTGACCAAGCTTTAGTTTGTCAGTCAGCCAAGGAGTTGCAGACATAGCTGAGTGAATTGAAAATTCATTGCGATAAATATGGGATGGGAATTAATATTAATAAAACGAGGAGGGGTAAAACTAGAGTAAAAGGAACAGTTTACGTTTCTCGGATGTGTTTTGGATCGAAATAGTCAAAGTAGTAGGGACCTAGGGAGAAGGATATTAAGAAAAGATTCATGAAAACTTTGATATGGAGCGTAGTAGCTATGCACGGCGCGGAAATGTGGTCACAGAAGCAGGATGATAGAAGTTATTAGAGGCTTTTGAAATGTGGGTGTGGAGAAGAATGGAGAAGGTGAAATGGATTGAAAGGAAAATGAAGCAGGAAGTAATAGGTATGATGGGTGAGGAGAGGGGATTGTTGGGAGAAATCCTATGGAGGCAGGAAAAATGGATGAAGGGCGTATTAATCAGCAATAGTAGAATGTTGAAGACTGTAATAGAGAGGAGGATGTTGGGCAAACGAGGAAAGGGCAGGAACAGGATAGGGATGTTGGGCGGGATGAAGAAGGACCTGATGTAGACTAGGTTGCTGGTTTTTGTTTTTTTAGTAGTCAAAAAATATTTATTTGGTAGTTGTGTCCATCCAAAAACCCAAATTAACCGGTAGATCACTTCAAAAATATATTATTTCAGAATGTAGTTTCATCCCATCTAGCCATGGGCACGAGGTATTAGGCTCTCAAGATTGAAAAGTTCTGCTCCGCTCCGAGCTTTCAAATTCCTGAGCAAACGTTTTCCTGGAATTTTCATTAATTGCCATTTATTCAGGTAAAATCGGAATGCCATGAATTCTCTGCTTTCAGTTTCCATTAACACGGGTTCAAGTATTGACCTGTTAAGATAATACGTTTTTCTTGAAGACTTTTCATGAGTGTGAGGCGAGAAAACTTCAATTTTAATTTAAGTAATAAAAATATCAACAGAAAAACGAATTCATGCCTTCTTTTGGCCGCTGTACGAGAGTTGCTCAATTAAGTGTGTTCGTAAAATTTTTCTAATAATAAATTAACCTACAAAAGTTGTATTTTGCGTTATGTTGTCAGTGTAGTAAAGTTAGTTTAATAAAGTTTATTTTAGAGAGGTAGCTTCGTTCAGTTAGATTAGTAAAAATTTTGAAATATATGAGATAATATACATTTTGGTGTCATTTTTAATTAAATTTATTGATAAATATTTGACGCGCTATAACTTGAAAGGTATGACGTGTAGTTTGATGTAGATCCGGATTTTAGGGGTAGGAGAAGCAAACTTCAGATTGATTTTCGCGACTTCGAGGCGCCGCCTCACTCCAACTCAGTCGTTACCTTGAGCACATGCCAACTTGTATCGCCTGCCAATGACGGAAAATCGAAACCAAATGAATTCATCTTGCATTGAATTATAATTACATAATTCGCTAAAAGTGTTACATGATAAAAATATGGGAACAATTAACCAGGCGCATTAAAGAATGATCATTGTTAATGAAGTAACGCTCGCACATGAATGAGTAAATGTTAACTCTGATTGCAAGCAAACGTTGGAAAAGAAGCGGATGAATTCTTCCGTGGCGATGTGTCCCCTCGGAGCAAGGTACCTCGGGAGGGGGTCGAGGCGAATAGCAGCATCCTTTGGCACGCCCAAGTCGCGGATTTCAACCTCGTTGGTCGGTGAACTTGGTCCAAGGCATTTCGGTGTCCAGCAGAGAGCATTGCACTGTCCGTCGGATGGCAGATTGGAACAGTGGACCCACTCAAGTCCTCGTCGTCCACTTCCGACTCCTTTACCTTATTCCCACAAGTGCAATGGCCGCACTACCTCAGAGGAACAAGTGTTCTCACGTGACCCTCAGGGGAGAAACCAATCCGCTGTAAGTGGGCAAATAATAATCTGTGGAGGACGTGCGTCGCTCTCCACAGTTTCCTCCGCTCTTCCATGACTTGAATTTCAATGGGATGTGATTGGAAAAAGAGCAGCAAGCAAGCGCATAATTACACCATCCATGGGATATGAACTATTTCACCTCGGCCGATGCTTAAACTAAGGCGGCAGTATAAAACTATTACTCAATGTCAAATGAATATTCTCCTTTGAATCCAAATCCAAAACTCAAGATCTCCGTCAACAGGCTCTACTCATCTCAGTCGAAACGTCACGTTTCTCGAACTTTCCATCTTTAAATCCACCGTGCGACGTCAGTGAATGAGGGGAGTTAATTGAGCCTCGCAACCCCATTTGCCCCTCCTCTTCCCCACGCCATCGCACCCGATCTTAGGCGCCACTCCCGCGCACCCCGAGGTAATGGCGCCAGGCCTCGGGGGATGATTTACCGAGATTCAACCTCCCCCCCCAATTGTGCGACAGGGTGCCGCCCCCCCAGTCTTCCTCCCACCCTCGCGGCGCACTCCCGTTCCCACGTGAATACCACCCCCTCCCCCTTGGTGCCAAAATAAGAGAATCCTCCTACCCCCACACCTTTCTCACTTACTTCGTAGTGTCTGCGCTTGGCAGTCCCAGCGCTGAATGCGAACCAACATGCCTTCCAGAGTCGCCGCACTTTGCCCCGACAAGGCCTTCATTTATAGAGAGTTTAAAACCATTCGAAAAAGAAATATGAATATGATATGTGATCATGAAAAACGCTCGCTTAAATTTACAAATTCTGTAATGTGCTAACTGAAATTCTCATGCATTCATGTCCACGGAATTATATACCCTCGACTTGTCATTTGTAATTTCATTTTATGAGCAAATACTTGATGAAAATATTTTTCCATAGAAGAGTAATTATTTTCGAAGAGTTGCCACTGGATGCATATTTAACTAATGAAATCGTATACGGACGATTTTACACAAGGTAACTCATAAAATAGAGTGAGCAGTTTCAGGCTTAGCATTGTGGAATATCTTCATGATGAGGGTAACAAAATAACAGACACTTTACCCTTCCACACACTTTAAATGTCCTACGACCATGGTTTCGATGCTGCGCAGCATCGAAACCACGGTCGTAGGACAGTTAAAGTGTGTGGACTCATAAAATAGAATCAAACTGCTCGAATTCCGACAATTTATTCATTTCAATGGCAGTCTTAATGGCTTCGATGGAAGCTCAATATTTCCGAACAAAACCCTTCCCTTTCTTTAAACTGAAATAGTGTCTTAATCTACTGAAATGAAACGAAGTCCTAGGGAAACGCTTGTTTGGAACTGTTTTCCGCCAGCATGCACATGGATTTGCACGTCTTTTCGGTGATTTTTCCTGAATGTTAAATCCCTTTCCTTAACCCGCTCCTTGGAGCCTCCCTCCCCCTCCTGCGCACCCCTCTTCGACCAGGCCTTCCCTCGCCAATGCCTTCCCAACGCGGGGTGACTTGACTCAAATTCTCACTCCAGAGGACGTTTCCACGCTAAAAAGTAGAAATAAACAAGGCACCACTCGTCATAAAAAAATTTTTTTAAACTCCCGCTCCTGTGAAATTCTTGAACATGTCATCGTTGGCAACGGAATGGCATTCCTCAACGCTCACAACATTCAGAACTGCAAACAACGCGAATTCAGAAATCCGAGATCATGTGAACCGGATTCGGGGTTCCTTATGTACGATTATGAAGATATGGCCAACGACACAGATCGCCAAATACCAAAACTTTCACAACGTTTAAACGTGTTAAATATCATGGCGTTTTCAATTTGATAATAAATAATGCGCGCGGTTATACCATTCTCAATAATTTGAATAAACCAGCAGACCTTTTTGAGCATACGCACTCTGGTGGCTGAGATTGCAGGCCACTCGACTGCGCTCATCGCATCCTATCTTCCACGGGGAAGCACATTATTTTAGTGTTTGCGGAGAGACTTCAGGAAGAAGCCGGCATTCATCGAAAGTGTTGTCGGGAAATGCAGCGATGAAAACGCGAAGTAGACGTGCTATTCACCGCGAGTGAGACCCCACACAGACAATGCAGCGATCAAAGGGGTCAATTTCAAACAAACACTGACTGTAGAATTACGCAAGAGACCGAGAAGCGCCGCCGGACCCGTGATAAATACGAAAGAACACACAGCGTCACAGATTTACTACAGATATGGGTAGACTGAGAGCTAGACTAATCCTATTTCTAAAATACCAATCGTATGGTTGTCATATCCAAGAGAGAAGATGTAACTCACCCCCCGAACACATCGCCAATACCGCTTTTGTCGCCAAATAAGAGAAATATGTAGACTGCCTAATGGATGGATCCACGCATTCGCTTCTCCAAGGGATCGGGATTGGTACGGTGGCTATCGTACTGGCTTCCCACCCAGAGGGCGCGGGTTCAAATCCCGGCGGTGTTGAATATTTTTCAGAGGTATCTCGATCCCTACTTGAGGTGCTTTGTGGAGGGCGCTTTGAGTGAGTACGGCGTCCGTCGGATGGGACGTTAAACTGCGGACCCCTTGGCACCTTTCGCAAAGAGTAGGCTAATGCCGACGCTGGGTTTCCCTCCACCCTTCATCCTTTCCTGTCCATCCCCTATGGCGTAAATGACCTCAGCTGTCGGTCGCCTCCCCTAAATACTACTACTCGCTTCTCCGGCGCTCTGTTCGCGGCAAGGGAGACATTTGTAAATGGGTAGGCACTGGCGGAAATAGTTGGGGACATATGGTACATTCCCCCTCAATCCACAGCAATCTAGAAACCTCCCGCCAGGCGCCCTCAGGCCGGGCGGCAAGCTGTCATGCAATTACTGTTTTAGATGTAATGCAATTGTGGCCCGTCGGTCCTGCACGTGTCGAATGCCATCTGGTGACTCCGTCCCTCCAGAGGCGGCTTCCCGCCCATCGATCACCAGTGTTGAAATATGGAGCCAAGAACATTTCTGACGAGCCCGTCACATTGCAGTCCAAGGCATATCGAAGCACAATTACGCGCTTATTTTTGAAGATTGTGCCGTTTCATCAAAGGATAGATGCATAGATTAATTCAATTTTTATTGCCACCCGTAATTATGTCTCTCGGTAATTTATTGCGTGCTCTTGGTCTAGTAAGTGTCAAATGCATATCAATGCTAATGATTTTATTGCCAGTTTCTCTTTTCTGATCACGATTAATTTGAAATGCGCTCGTCGCCCAGGGAGTAGATGTCTTCGAATTGCTCGTACAAGTTTTTCGATTCCGCAGTTAAGGGAATTCTTTGCTGCAGGCGGCATATAGGAATGCATACATGAACGCATTTATGCATTCCTATATGCAGCCTGTACATGATGCAATAAATGTTATGTTTGACTGATTTATTAAATTTCAGTACATATTTAATTCAATAAATTCTGGCGCGTAGGTTCTACTTGGCTATTCACACATTCATGTAATTGGGTATCGTGCGAGGAAAGAATGAGTTCGTACTTGGATCCGTGTGTGACAATACCTCGTTCATCTCTCTTATTCTATCTCAGCCAACAAAGCTTCAAATATGATTTGCCACCACTATCATTCCCACAGCATCGCAAGAAAGCTCAGGTGTCCTCTACTCATCTAAAAGTCTGCCCTCGTCGTGATTCAAGAGGCTCCCAGCCTAATTCCCCCAGCACACCTGTCACGCTCACTCCTTTCTCGGAGCAAGGTTTAAGCTAGTCTATTGGATTTCCACTTCAACTGGAAACAATGCCTTTTGGAAATTATTGCTTAATTGGAAACAATTCCTTGTGGATACGGGATTGAGAGAAGATAGGATTGTTCATGAGGAAGGAAGAGACCGCGGGGAGACTGCAATGCAACTCTTCATCTGCATAATACCCCGCAATACGTCGCAAGGACGTGTGGCAGGGGGTGGTAGGTCAGTGGCCATTCTACATATATTCCCTCTATTCCCTGATGCATCTGGCACCCCGCGAACCATTAAAAACCCCGTGGAAAGGGGGTGACCGAAAACCATTCATGCAACAATACTACGTATACCTCACACACCTGGAAATGAGTATTTCATGGTCAGCAGCTATTCCTATGCCTACACAAAGAGGACAAGAAAAAATTATTTAAAGAGGGCAGGCATACACGTTCAATTTAGACACCGGTTAATATTCTACACATTCCAGACGGACAATTCACGAAAACATTAGACTTTATACGTATACATTTGCCTACACCCCACCTGGCTCAGGGGCGCACGGCGGGGGTGTTAGGACGCCAGACGTGGAGAGGGTTTTTGGGAATTCAATCTTGTAATCTTGTAAATTTTCGACGGCATGTACCTATGATTTTCTTGGGTGCTCCCCCTTTTATTGTTGTCGCGAATAGTACGCGAGACAAACGAATACTTGAATCTATCACTTCGATCGTTTAACTCTCTAAATTTTGTAACAATTGTCAGTCCTGCCCATGTTATTAGGGAGCCTAATTACATCTCCAATGTCGGATGCAAAATCACACGCTTTTAATATCTTTGTAATCTGCTTAATCTACTCCTGAGTCTTCGCAAATCTCAAGGTTCCCACCCCAGACTCTGCATTAAGTGCATGACGCTTTGTGCCCTTTGGTACCAATTTTTCGCGTGCCCAGCGGCTTTTTTCTCTGTACCTTATTCAATTCCGTAATTAATGTTTTTTGAAAAGGGTCCCAAACGCTCGCCACATACTCAATGTGAGGGCTTACCAAAGATAAATAGCACGTTTCCTTCACCTTTTCGTCGCTACACCTTCCGACTATACGTTGGACGAATGCCAGCTTTTTCAGCGCCCCTCCACAAATCGTGCGTATGTTTTCCCCAAGATCCAATGCAATAGTGACCCTTGAAGTATTTTACTTCAACCACGGCGCTCATCCGAATACCTCCGAGTGCATAAGTTTGTGAAGTTTGGTTGTGTTTTTTATTGCCCAAGAAATGATAGACGGTATATTTTTTCGTATTTAAGTCAGTCCCCATTCTTCACACCATTTTTTATTGTTGTTTTAGTCAATTTTTAGTGATTCGCCGTCTGCGTAATTCTATATTTCCCTGCAGATTACGGTGTCCCCGGCAAAGAGTCTTATTCCGCCTTCTGTTTTACAGGTGATATCATTAATGCATATAAGAAATACCCACCCCATGGACTACAACCTTGACGTGGTGGAAGGGCTAGTGCACTCCGATAACCCCTAGACCTGTGCTGGCGGGAGCAATGATATATGCTCCTGGTAGGGTCACCCATGCCAGATAGGTCAAAGGTTAGGAGCCAAACGAGAGGTAGTCCACGCAGCGTCTATTCCTCAGTGAGGCGGCAGCAAAGGCGTCTGACCCCAGTGGTGTGGCCATTGAGTGGTGGTGTCACGTTAAACACACTAATGAGGAAGGCAATGAGAAACCACCTCAATTATTATAACCCCAAGATTTTAGTGATGGATACTACAGAGATTTTGAGTCCTGACAACTACCGGGCTCGGCCCAATCGGCCGTGTGTCGTGCCCGGCAGCGGGGGAGGTAAGGCTTCCGCGGTCGTCATCCCACGAAACCCTTGCAAGGGAAAACCTACAGTAGCTGGACAGAAGACGCAGGAGAAAAGGACCAAAATAGTTGGAATAGGAACGTGGAACGTTGGGACAATGATGAGGACAGGGAAATTGGAGAATGTTGAGCGAGAGATGGGAATAGGGATCACAGATTCCCGGGAGCGGATGCGGACTAGGACCACAATGTAGTTGTTACGAAGTGCAAAGGCATTTCAAAAAGATAAGGCAGGGGCGGCGGATGGGATGGAGGTGGGTTTACAGGTTAATTCCGTAAATTAAAGTCAGCACTTAGTTTCAGCAACATGGTTAATCCGGAAAACGCCCACGTGGATAACACCGGGAGAATATGAAATTGAGTTATTCTTCCACGTGGATAACACCGGGAGAATATGAAATTATATCAGTTAGACTTTATTGAGGTTAGACATAGATTTAGGAATAGCTTCATCAGCTCACACCGTTTACTTGTGAGCAGATGTGGACCAAAGTGCAGCGCTCTTGATGTAAAACGTTAAATTTAAGAGAATGAGAGGGTAATGGTGTATGTATACGAATGCGGACTGTAGAAAAAACTTAATTAGCGCTAAATGGTTGAAGAACTAGGGGTCAGTTGATAAAATTCTAAGTGAGGGAAAGGAGACGAGTCTCGTAGAAGAAAAATGTGATTACCTCAAAGAAGGAATAAAGTAAGAGGCGAATGAAACCGTGTGAAATGTAAATAGAAGAGGGGTTAGGATGAGATGGATCACAGGAAATGTGTTTAGTAAAATGACTCACAGAAGGAAATGGTAGAACGTGAATATAAAATTAAGGGAAAGAAAATAGAAAGGGTTAAATTATAAACTGACTCGGAAAACTAACAGGGCAAATACGTATCTGGTTCCCTTGAGCCACCGCTATGGGTGCGTGGCAGGAAATTATTACGCACCAGGCAAGCAGCATCAAAATTGAGTTATTCTTTACTGTTAGTAATCAATATAGGTTTAAATGATTCAAATCATATAGATCATCTCAACTAACGGTATCTAAGTTAGAACTTAGAGATCTAGGGGCCATGAGAACGCACAAACTTTCCCAAACCGTCAAGGTTGCATTAACTTGGTAATAAATATTATCACGATTATTCTTCAAAACACATTTGTTTTATTATCAACGACCTTAAGATTTCTTCAATCGAAGAAGAACTTTTAAAGTTTGACTGAGTATCAAATCAATGAAAATCAAAAGGAGATACAAAAAAGGGTAAAGATTAAGATTGTCTAGATTGTTCAAAGAATTTCCAAAACATTAGTACACAATTATACCATTGGTGTAACAGCTTCTCGGGCGTTATTTTTTCCATTGTTTGGGCTAAAAAACTATCTAGATCCTGCCTTTATGCTCGAGTGTGATTTCAATTCCAAATTACTAATTTATTTACATCATCAATCCATTTAGTTAAAAGTTTTACCATTTGTGACTACGATTCTATGTACTGGACAGAGATTGCCGGATACAATCCTCATTGTTTTAAAGACTCGTATGCAATAATTACTTTAGAAATAATATCTAAATTCCAAGGCGCAGTATTTCCGGGGATGGGCCTTTGAACTAGTGACTGGTGGGCCTGGGCTCGGTTTGATCACCTTCGACCCTCAGCTTCTATTTATTGCATGGCGAATGCCCGCCACCGCAAGGGTTGGTGACAGGACTCACTAAGCATGTGACATCACAAATTAATTCTTTTTATATATTTAGTTACAATATATTTTGTGTGAAATGTATCGTTTGGTTGAACCAATTGCGGTGCCCTAGAGCACACCATGGCCTCGCTCAACCCACCCCTTTCGCCTTGGGCTTCAACGTCGCCGTGCCGCACGGGACTTATCGACTGAAGCGCTACGCTTTGTCGTAGTCTTTTACTTCCGCCCAGGGTGTGGAGGGGATCGAGATGGTGCGGGGGCTAACGTACTGGCTTCCCACCCTGAGGGCGCGGGTTCAAATCCCGGCGGTGTTGAATATTTTTCAGAGGTATCTCGATCCCTACTTGAGGTGCTTTGTGGAGGGCTCTTTGAGTGAGTACGGCGTCCGTCGGATGGGACGTTAAGCTGCGGACCCCTTGGCGCCTTTCGTAAAGAGTAGGCTAATGCCGACGCCGGGTTTCTCTCCACCCTTCATCCTTTCCTGTCCATCCCCTATGGCGCAAATGACCTTAGCTGTCGGTCGCCTCCCCTAAAAACTACTACTACCAGGGTGTGGAAGGCACGGCGGTCGCTCTAGAGTTCGATCTGGGCCACGTCCACAATCCGGAAAGCTTGTTGAATCGCAAGAAAAGAGATAATCCATTATCTTTATGTAAAGTAACGGTCACATATTTTCTACGCTTCAATGTATTGGAGCTGATAGCATTAGCATTTTGTCGGCACCAAAATTCTTGGCAAATGTAACAATTTTCGTTACCAGCTCAAGGGTAAAGGTTTTAGATGAAACTTTTTATGCCGGCTGGAGTCTACTCACACTCCTCCTTTCCACCTAATGAAGATCAATATCAAACGTGAAAATTTTCAAAAGTGAGACCTTTTACCCAAATTTAAAATTGCCTTTTAAACTCCTAAATTCAGTTTCTGCACTCGAAAAATAACTGTGTCCCCCTGAAAAAGAATAAACAAGGCCCGTCCCAAAAGTAGCCGGACCGAATCGATCAAAAAATTTATTAAAAAAAATAGATTCACTCAGAATTCTTCGGAGTATAGCACCCTTGAGCATCCATACACCGTTGGCAGAGGGTTTTCCACGCCTCGTACGCCTTCTATAAAGCGGCGCCCGGAATGCTGCTGCCAAGCTCCCTCGTCACAACCTGTTGTTACGCTTCCACCGAGCCGTGGTGACGTCCTTTCAGTGCGCATTTGAGGCGGGGGAAGAGGAAGAAGTCTGGTGGGGCAACGTTCGGTCGTAGGGTGGTTGAGGCACGGTCGAGAAGCTCTCGGCAGATCCGCGGGCGAGTTTCCCTTTGTTCCTTCGTTTGCACTCGCGGCGCCAACGTCGCACACAACTTTCTCTTGCCCATGTTTACGATCACAAGTCGATGCACATCACCTTTAGGGATGCCAAATTCAGAAACTACGCAAACACTTAATCTGGGATCCCTGTCCAACAAAGCCCTCACTCTTGCAAGATATTCGTCTTTTTTGAGGTCGAAGGGCGTCCTGAGCGTTCGGCGTCTTCAACATATTCACTGCCCTTCCCGAAACAACCACTCAAGAACCTATTCCATCTATCCAGAGCGTTAAAAGCATAAGCTGCCTTGAGCATGTTATATGAAGTGTTTCCCGGTTTAATGCAACATTTGATGGCGTAACGCTGTCCCAATAACCTGTTCATGTTGGAGCATAGCGAGGTCACGTTATAGAGGTTTCGCAAACGAACGATCCGCACTCCACAAAGGCTGGAACCCAACTGCCACCGGCTTCCAGCCTTTCCTGAAACTCCCCTTCCTCGAACCCAGCCAGAGAAACCGTCGCCCGTCCGTCCGTCTTTCCGGGAAAAAATAAGTTCTACTGATTTTGGGACATACCTTTTACTTGTGTACCATCCGCCCTAGGGCTCGACGACAAACGACTAACTTTCAATCTTCAACTCCACCTACAGCATAACCCAGCCCTTACTACGAACAAACGGCATTCCTCTATGTGATTTTGAAAGAAATGATCGAATCATTGTCGACCCTGGAATTTTTTTAATATGCACCAATTTTCTCAAACTTTTTAAAATCAAATAAACAGGATCCGTACGATAAGTATCGTGACTGGTTCGCTGTAGCCTCAACGGAGAGGTGGATGGGGGTCCGACCGGCCGGCTCGGTAGAGGGGTCCCCCACCACTCAGGCGAACTTTAGTTCAGTTGCCTCCAGGCATGTGTTGAGTCAGGAGGTGGGTTTTTGTGACGTGTGATTGTTTGCCGTGTCGTCGCACCAGCATGGAGCGCACCGTCGAGCAACGCTACGCAGTGAAGTTTTGCGTTAAACTCGGGAAATCCGCTTCGGAGACCCTTGAACTCATTACACAGGCTTATAGGGATGATTCCTCAAGCCGCACAAGAGTTTTTAAGCGGCACAAAATGTTTAAGGAAATCCGGGAGCTCGTCGAAGACGAGCACCGCGTCGGACGCCCGACGACCGCTCGAACCGATGATCAGGTGGCCAAAGTGAAAAAGCTTTGGACTCTGACAGGCTTTTAACCATCGCCCTTATCAGTGGGGAGACCGACCTTTCAGTCGGAACCGTCCACACCATTGTAACAGAGGATCTTGCGATGAGGAAAGTGTTCGCGAAGTTGGTGCCGAAAGCCTTGAGCGAGGAACAAAAACTGTCGCGAGTGGAAATTTCGCAAGAAATTTTTGACTGCGACTACGAAGATGAAGATTTTTTCGGCAACGGTATCACCTCAAAGGATAGCTCAAAAGGAGCTCAAAGGATATCGGCTCGACTCAATCGAGGCGCTTCAAGCGGCGATGACCAAGGCTCTCAACAGTATTATCCGCAAACAGATGTCCAGTGGGCTTCTGACGAGGGGCAGACGCGCCGAACTAAGCATGTATCGATGCAGGAGGAATGAATTTTGAAGATTATTAAGTAATTGCAATAATAACTGCAATAAATTTTGATTTTAGGAACCAGTCTCGATACTTATTGAACGGATCCTGTAATTGCCTTTGATTGCACCTAAACAAAAGTTGAAACCCTGAGCTCCAGTAGCTTCAGAATGTCCCAACTCGGATCGCTTTCACTAATTCCCTTTTCACACTTCCTTCACAAACCTTGTCCCACACCGTTTCTTCTTCCGTCTCTCTCTCTCTCTCTTTCGTCCGGCATCCTCCTCCATCACTTCCACTCCCTCCCAATAAACTTAAGACTCCGTCGTATCACCAATTCTTAAACCCCCTCAATAAAAAACGTACCTAAGTGCCTCTAAAAGTTAGCTTGACAAGTTTTAGAGTGCTTTTCCTCCATCTGACATCCACCAATGGCAAACAGGAAGAGTGTATTGCCTTAAAAAAGAAATTTCTTTCAAGAAATCGAAGACTTAATGCGATGACCCAAAGCTCTCCCGAGCACAGGGGATGAATATTGAATGTAAGGAGAGTCAGCGCTCGAGAAATTCCTCATCGCGTACGATATTCGTCCAGGGCGAGCGATAGTTGTTTCTTCAAAGCTCAAATTTCCTATACTAATATTTTCAGGGAAATGCAACACATCAAAACTGACTGAAGGACTTCACAGTCTAAAAATTATGCCCCTTGTTCGAGATTCAAACACGGATCCTTCATTGCCCGACCGAATATTTTATCCAGTTAGCTTGCGGTGTTACACAGAGTATAAATGTTATAGGAGTACATATTAAAATAAATAGATCTCCCGCACATATCATGTGAAAAAAGCACAACAAAGATGGATTAACAAGAAACCAAGGTAAACATGTAAACTGCATTTCCATTTCGCTCTTTTTATACAATCTCCATGAAGCATGCCGCAATTTTTCCTGAAGGATTGGCTTCGAGTTTCCCTAATTTCGATATGGTCCCCATCTTCACTATGCTATTTGAAAAGGAGTTTAGTACTAACGAGATGACCGGAAAGTAACGAGATGACCAGATGATTACAAGACGAGATGATCAGAAAGATATACGAGATAAGAAAATAAAGGAATGTAAATGGAGAGATAGGTCAAAGGGATTATAGAGAGTTCAATAATAAAATGAGGCCGCAAACAAACAGAACGAAAGATATGCGACGCCGTGGAAGACGCAGTGCGAGGACATGTTTGCAAAGGAAGGGTGGAATTGGTGCGCTATACGGCAAAGCACTGTCAGAATGAAATGAGGGAAAATCTGTGACAACAATCAGAGATAAGCCAGGAAAAATATTAGGTGAGCCATCGAAGATGCATGAGAAATGGAAAGAATATATAAAAAAGAACTGAAAGTAAAGAGTTTGAAGAGTTAAAATCCGCATGCGTAGGCATAGAGAGAGTACCTGACGTAGATGAAGATTGCTCAGGTCCAGACCGACTCGATGGTGAGATGGAAAGGGCATTAATGGAGATGAAATCGAATAAGGCCGTTGGGGTAGACAATATTTCTGCGGAGATACTTAAAGACTTAGGAAAATGTGGGAGGAAGAGTTTTCATTAGCTAATTCGAAGGCATTTATGAGAAAGGAATTTGGCCGGAAGACTTCGTTAGAAGTCTAGTTCGTCAGTGCTAGTTTCTATTCCAAAAAAATTTCTTAAGCATCGCGTGAAGACTACAGACCAATAAATTTGACTTCCCACGCAGCTAAAGTTGTTCTCAGGATCATAAACAAAAGGATAGAGAGTAGGGCAAATGATTACTTAGGGGATGATCAGTTTGGGTTTAGGAAGGGGAGAGGTACGCGTGATGCCATTGCAGTAATGAGATTATTAATCGAGAGGAATATAGAACACAACCAGGAGGTATTTGCCTGTTTCGTAGATTTCGATAAAGTGTTTGATAGAGTGGATTGGGAAAAACTAATGAGTATATTGCAGAAAATAGGAATACATTGGAGGGATGGGAGGCTAATCCGCAAACTGTACATGTCTCAGACTGCTCAGGTGCTGGTGGGAAGCGAGGAGTCCGGTCACCGGTGCTGTTAAACGTAAATGTGGTGGAAATGATTGAAGAGGCATGGGAAGAACTGGAGATAGGAATAAAAGCCGCCGCGGAATATATGCATGTAAAATCGGTGAGGTTTACGGATGATCTGTCTTTAGTTGTCAGTCAGCCAAGGGTTCGCAAGAACTGCTGATCACATCAGAACAAACGTGTTTAAAAAATGACACGGAATAATGACTTCCCCGCATTATATGGGCAGTTTAGAACACAAGATTAGAGAAGGGAGAGAGAATCCAGTACAGATAGATACAGATATTCTTTCTATCCCAGGACGATCGGGAATCATTATGTGTAGTAAAAAAATTTAAATCAATTTTGCTCGAAGCGGGAATCAAATTAAACACTGCGTAGACATTTATTGCCTTAATAGTTGCACATATCAGTGAATATTATTTGCTTGTGGATGTATACGCAGTAGCGTGTGTTAAAATAGGTTTTGCATGAATAGATACATGTACTATATGTCTGCGTGCGTATGAATTAGCGTGTGTTGCTGGTATTGCAGTAGTTCTATTTTGTTATTCTATTTTAGCATTCCAATTTACGGGTGATGTCCTGCGACACACTCACTCAACCTAGCACGTCACTCACCCTCGCCGCGGTTTGTGATGTATCATGTAGATGCAGACGTAGAAAGGGCGACAAGCGAGGAAGTGCTATAGGGCTCGGGGGGAGTAGACGGGATTGTCGGGAGAAATCCAAAGGTTACAGGGAAAATGAAGCATTTTGATTGGCGATGTTGAAGAGTGCGATGGAGGGGAGGGTGCTGCTGTTGGGCAAGCGAAGAGTGAGGGGTGGAATGTGGCATTCGGAGTCGAGAAAAGGTTTATTGTATTGCCGGATGTCAAGTTGTGCTTTTGTTAGGAGAGGCGAGTAAATGAATCATTGAATCGTTGCATATTCTGTGTCCATTGAAAACCTACCTTAACCTTAAAGTTGACTGAAGACCCTGAAAATATCCCTCGCAAAACTGCCAAAAATATGTTCGTATGTAGACCATGGCAGTAATAGCAGTAGAGAGATCGATCGGGGAACAGATAGATTTGAGATGATATGGACGCAAGGGATGAAAGTAAGTGTAAAAGCCACCACGTCAGTGGGGTAGGAGAGTACATGTCATTAGGTTTCGCAGCTCCTCCCCTCTCCATTTCCCGCGGGCGTCTGCAGGGCCTCCTCCCTGCCACCGCCCGCGTCTCCAGACGCGATTCGCTCGGCGCCCACCCCCTCTCATCGCCGCGCTTCCCTTCGCCTACCACCCCTTTCCATCTTTCTCTCACCTCCACCCTCCGCACTAACGCCCAGGCGACACGTGCTCCTCACAATCTATTTGTGAATCTCTCGTCGACGGGAAGGAGGTCCCCAGCAGCGGCGCGAGTCGCTCTGCCCGCCTTCCTGCGCTCGAAGCGCGAAGTCGGTCCTCTGAAAGGCGCTGCCCCATTGAGCACCAACACCCATTACTCGGCATATCTCCGCCCCGGGTGCAACGAGCATCTAAACTCCCTCTTTTAACGGTTCCCTAATCGCCCTTACCTCCAGAATGGCGCCTCCCAAGCGACATCGTCTCAATGGCTGAGAGAATATCGTATCGATCAGCAAGAGTTCTTACGTCAAAGGAAGGCGTACGGTGATCCGAAAACGCAGCACGGATGATGTTCCCTTCTATACTCACGTCATTTTTCTTCGCTTTCGATTCGAAGGCGAAATCGAATCCTCCCGAGCATGGCCTCGGCAAATTACGTAAAAGGACCCCATTAGCAGGACGGTCGAGCGATGCCACACATTATCTGCGCTTAAATCGCTGTCGTAAGCAGAGTTAAAATCGTCCGCAAGAATGGTTTTCACCGCAAAACGCTGCAAAAATGTGGCCAGAACGTCCGCAAACAGTGTCCCTTTCCTTGCAATCCATAGCGCAAGGACGGCTCTTCGATAGCCACGGCGGTGACATCCCGGACAGAACAAGATAAAACCAGCCTCCCATTAAAAAGTAACTTATGGAATCTTTTATCCAACAGCGAGAACAAAATTACTATCATGGAAGGGAATGGAGTGTATAAGCTGCACTGTAAGTGCTCTGCCTCTTACAGCGGACAAACGCAATGGAAATTCCAAGATAAGAGGGAAGGAATATTACACCTATTTCGAAAACAGAAATCATTCCTCCCATTTCGCCAAGCACCGACAGCTGGACAATGACCACACAAGTGGCTCTGATCCTGAGATCGTACGTTTGGAGAAGAAGGGTTTTAGATTAGATGCCTTGGAACAATTGGGCAATTCCAGGTAACACTCATTGTAAGAGTATATTGGCTGTTGACTTTATGTATTCCTCCCACTCCCTTCCCTTTCCTTCACCTCCCCCTCCCCAACCACCTCTCTTCCCCCTCCCCATACACACACACACACCACTACATCCCCTTCTCTTTGTTTAGTACCTAAAGCAACGTGTCTTCTGTGCTGCACCTGAAGATGACTCTCCCAGTCGAAACCTACTCGTGCGGAAGAACAAAGTACTTTCTTTTCCAGTATTCCCTCGCAAGTCTCAATCGATACCTCGACGCAAGCGAAAGGCAGTGCCCACTTCTCTTCTGCCCCTCGAAGTTGGTCACTTCCGTGAAAGGAATGACAGGCATGCCAGGTTTCATCTCCCGCTTAATCAATGCGATGTCCACGGATGTACAAAAAGGATTCCGGCTCAGCATGTAACTGGGCGTCATATTCCCGCAATATTCAATGTTAACGACTCCTCGTCACAGGCATATTAGTTGAAGCCAAGAAAGAAGAAAATACTGGAGAAATGGCAGCATTTTAATTCGATAGCTCAAGGTCGCATCCCCGTATTGTACCAAAACAAGCGTCCGCAATAGACTGCAACCCTCCACCACCTTCCGCGGAGGTCGATGGCCTTCCGAGTGCCGACCCTTCCTTCCTCATCGCCCCGCCCTCGGCGCCCGCATTCGGGCGGGTCTTTTTTTTAACTTAATTGCTCTGAAAGCCACCGCTAGAGTGTGCAGGCAGGGGATGAACACACACCAGACTAATTTTGACCGAAATGTGACCCCAATGCGGTCGGAGAGTGTTATTCTGATCCCTTATTGCTCGTGAAAAAATGGCAACAATCTAATTCCAAGAACTGCGGAAGATGCCTAAACAGCAACTTTTAACTGATTCATCCGCTAATATGCATTGCAATGCAAAAATTTCAGAGTGAAAAAATCATTCACCTTGAACGGGATTCGAACCCAGATCCCTCGATGCCCCCCAAAAAGCCCCCATAATTTCGGAATTTAAGAGGACGCCTCGATAGTTGAACTGGTTAAAGCATTCGGCCGGACATCGAGGGATCCGGGTTCGACTCCCAGTCAAGGCGAATGATTTTCACACTCTGAAATCAAAATAACTACGAATACTGGCGCTAACAATACAGTATTTCTCACTAAGCCTAGTCTGTAGCCGTTCTCCTATTCAACTCAATTATTACCATTATCTTATTCAATTTTATTGTTGCCTATGTTTTTCGTCTCTCTTGACTGTGGAAGTGTTTTAAATTTAGATTCCGTAGTATTTGTAAGCATAATTCCGAAGAATTTGTTAGCCAACATAATTTACACCATTTGGATGTTATCATTTTTCCACTTACTTTTAACACTCAATGAACATCTTTTCATAGCATTTGGTGAGAAATCACCGCACAACACGTGACCATCCATTCATTGAATCGCAAAACAACATGTACATTTAGATTTATCGTTGTGTTTTTTCAAGGTTATGCGAAAATTTTCTCAAATTACGACGACTTAGCGTGTTTATCATATTACATCCTTTTATATTTAGACAGATGCTCCCATCGAGTTTAACTTTTTTCAAAATCTCTATTTTTACTTTGCCTTATCGATATCTTACACAGCAGCCCCCATGGAGGCGTGTGGCATGGGTTGGCGAATCACCATCAATTAGAGTATTTGGTGATTATTAGCGTTAGGTTACATTTTATCCTCGAGGGCTTTCAATTGCTGTTCGCCTGAGAGGTGGCTGGGTTTGAATTGCTTGAGCGGGCAGTAACGCCTCATATGGCTGAATTGATGCCACCTTTCATCCATTTTGATCAATGCATTAAATTGCCATCACCATACCCGTACTTTTTCTCATTTGGACGCTAAGGTTTTTTTTAACCATCACAAGGTAGAAGTGGTGCATTTTTCTGTTATATTTCCTCATTAAGCTAAATAAATTGTATAGCTTTCACTAACCCAGGTCTGTTTACCTAACATCTTTAGTACATAACTCCGTGACGGCTGGAAGATTACGATGTTGACGATGAATATGTTGGTTGCTTGTGTGAGTGCGTTTGTGTGAGACGCGTGCGTGTAAGTTGCAGCAAGTGTTTTATCAATGCATTCGCCTGTGTGGCTGTGCGTTGGCATGTTTTGGTTCCTTTCGCATGTACGCAGTTGCATTGTTCTGTTTTACGGGCGTTGTCCTCGCAGCCACACACCCATGCAGCGGCTCGTGGGTCATGATGTGGATGTGGGTGGACATCCTTGACTGTTATGATCACTCCTCCTCCATTCCTATTTTCTCGGTCCCTTTTATCAATTCTAAAGCCCTTAGGAAACTTCTTCTCGCCGGCGCTGTCTCGCGACAACCAGTTCTCGGTTCCTATAATAATATTGGCTTCGGAACCTTGCCTCATATGGTAGAGTAAATACGTGATGCAGATTATATTTTTAAATTCTAAGATGGCTCGGGCTCACTTAAGTACTGATGATACGTGAAATCACTTCATCACGCGCTCAGCAGTCAACGGTTTCATTCCATGTGAGTTAATTGATTAAAACATGATATATAGATGGTCAACCGCGGAAGTTTGGCAATCATTAATACGTCAGCGAGTATGTTACTCCACTAGAAGAAATACTCGGAGGATATCTGCAGCGATGAAAGGAATGGGGGGATTCATGATTACACGAGGCTAGCCTGCAGTGTTTCCGACCTGACAGATAAACGAAATAATTTTTCTTCAAATTAAGTCTTATTTTTCAACGCAGTCTCTTTTTACGTCGATGGCAATGCAATAATTTTTTTAATCCTTCCAAATAGTAGTTGACGTCCTACACCATAGAATAGGCGTTTGCGTAAGCGACAACCTCCTCGGCCGATGGAAATCTGTCCTCCAATCGAAACTTAAAGGTTAGGGAACAAGAAAAAGTCCCAGTGGGCCAGATCTGGTGAATACGGGAAGCGGTCAATCAATTCGAAGTGCAATTCGTGAATTTCAATCATTGGGACATTTTTCCATAGAAGAATAATTATTTTCGAAGCGTTTCAACTGAATGCATGTTTAACTAATAAAATTGTATACGAACGGTTTTACACAGCAAGATAACTCATAAAATAGAATCAAACTGCTCAAATTCTGACAACTTATCAATTTCAATGGCAGTCTTCATGGCTTCGATGGAAGCTCAATATTTCCGAACAAAAAACCCTTCCCTTTCTTAGAACTGAAATAGTGTCTTAATCTACTGAAATGAAACGAAGTCCTAGGGAAACGCTGGTTTGTAACTGTTTTCCGCTAGCATGTACATGGATTTGCACGTCTTTTCGGGGTTCTTATGTGAATGTTTTATCCCTTTCCTTAACCCGCTCCCAAGAGCCTCCCTCCCCCACACATCCTTGAGATGGCTTACAGGGTAGAGTGTAAATGGAGATATGTAGTTATTTTTTGGCGCCATAATAATTGCCTCTGTGCCGCAAGAAAACTCAATTGTCCTGTACTTATTTTAGCCTTGTCTCTGCTTTGAGAATCAACTGGCTCCCAGCCTGATTCCTTCAGTATACTCGACGCATATTGTTTCTCCTTGAAGCAATTTTCAACAAACCTAATGGATTTTCTGTTAACTTTATCAAACTCCTTAAATTTCTCTCTCCCATAGTTCCCAAATACCTTTCGCGAATTCCAAACGTGGCCTAACTAAATCGTATTAACCCCTCTCTCTTTTTATTACATAAGTCTACAACTCATCGCATGGAACCTAGCTTCTTCAAGGCTGACACACACATTATTCTAATTATACTATCCTAAAAACTTAGAACAATTCTTGCCATGACCATTACCCCACACACGAATGTCACAGTGCAACCCCCTCTGAAGAAAAGTGGAGCAAATACAGCAGAGAAAAATCTTTGGGCAATAGAGACTCCCTAAAAAAAACAGTGTTTTGTATGGTTTTAATGAATAGTGGATATATCTGCATCCCATCTCAGTTTGGAATTAATATGAAAATTAAACATTTTTACAGATTTGGCATCTTTTAGGCTGGTAAGTATTTATCAAGTTTCATTTCCATTCATTTAAAAAGCATTAGCTGAAAACAAATGGATGCAGTGCTTTAAATGGATGTGTTTTCAGGACATCAACCCCCTTGCTTAAATTATACGAAGTAACATCATCAGTACAAACAAAGGAGCTCCATCGACATTTTCATAAAAATCATTCATCTTGTTAAAATGAACAGTGGACCCAGGATTTATCTCTGAGGGATACCGCAGGGATTATTATAAATCTGGGAGCTATCCCCCTCAACAAATGCCACCTGTCTGCAACTACAAAGATATGAATTAAAGATATTAAACTCATTCTTCTTCCATAATAGTATTATAGTTTATAAATAGAAGTTACATGCTCAACACAAACAAATGACATTCTCAGGTCACAAAAATTCCATATCATCTCCCTTTTCAAGAGCATCTCTCTGATAATGCTAGAGATGAAAACTCTTGTAATTGTCCGGTTAATAACAAAAACCTCTTAATAAAGTGAAAAATCGCAAGTGTTTTCATCTCTCTAATTATGGAACAGTTCTGCCACATCACACCTGAAACTGTAACTTACAACATCTCTCTGGACCAAGCACAAGTACTTTTTTTTTAAATGAAAGTGAGTCAGTCACAAGTGCTAGGTGGGGGGTCCATTATTAAGTGTTTTCAATGTACGCACGTATGCATGGATAAAATTGTATGAGAATCATAGGAGAGGCTGAAGGAAGGACACTGATGGGGTACTGACTAATTAAGACTTTTATATGTCCAAGCTATAGTTAGCCAATCAGCCAAGGGACTGTAATGGTCACTGAGTGCATTACAGAATTATTGTGATGGTTTGGAAAGAGAATAAATAAGTTAATGAAGCCCCCAAGGACTAGGAAGGCTGAAATGCGACACTGAAGTGAGGGAGTAAAAACTGGAGTCGTGAAGAGGAGTTGACCTATTCAAAAAGTGTCTTGGAAAAAGGTGGGTAAAGCAGTAAAGCCATTTAAAGAAGAATTTGGTTGGGAAAAGAAACTCTGACAAAAAGGGGAGAGTTGATGACAGGCAATTAAAGTAAAGATTTCAACAAAAGAGCAGTGAACATTAATATGGAGAATAGTACTTACTGTATGGCTCATATACTTGGTCACTGAGGGAAGAAGATAACCTCTAATAGGAGGCTCTTCAGGAGTGGATGTCAAAAAAGGAAGGCATTTGATGCACAAAAAGTAAAGCAAATAATCTCTAGTACACGTTGATGAGAAGAGATGGTCCCTGGGAGAAACGCAAGGAAAGTGGGCAAAATGAATGCAGGAGCGACAGTGGAATGTACGCCCAAGAGTGGAGGAGAAGGAGGCGCGCGGGGCATGGAGGGCCGGACGAGGCATGTCTGGTGGAATGAAGGGAGGCCGGAAAGTATTTAAGGCAGAAGAATGACCCACCATAACACAAGCAATGAAGTATTTATTTATTGTCATGTTGGGTGGGAAAAAGCAAATAAAGCAGTGCTAAGGTAGTGGATCTATCAAATAAACTGACTAGAATGTCCAAAAATCTTAATAGTACTGAAAAGATGAACCTCATTGGTGGATTCATCCCTCAAAGATATCGGAAATTTCAACACTGTAGAAGGCCATGCAATAAGAATATATGAAAATCACCTCTCTCTTTGGGTTTCCACCACTTAAAACGTGCATCATCTGATATTCTGATCTCTTCCAAGTGATATGGACCAGCACACCACAGAAAAGGATGAGGATAAAATGGAAAGTATTTAAGTATACACATTGGTAACGGCATATTCAATGCAACAAAAAAATCCATTCCAATAATTTATGGTGGGTGATATGGTTTAAGTAGAAGGGGAAATTTTATTTTAGTATAAAATCCCATGCCTCACATAATGATAATCAGAAACATGGGAGAGAAGACCTTAGAATTAGAGCACATATTCCATAATATCACACTTGCGCCTTTGAAGAATGTTTAATGATGAAGTGCAGCAATCCCACTAGCAGGCAGGAAGGGGATTAGCATGGGAACAGAAGAAATTAGGGGAAAAGAAGTGAGAGAATGTCATAATATACACGAGTCTTTATTGGCATGATAGTTTATCCACAGTGAAGGGGTTGGCAACAATGCAATCCTATGCCACTGGTCAATAAGGTTAATAATTGGTTAGTAAGGACTACTTAATTAATGCCAACTATGCATTCTTTCACTCACATATTACTTATGGCATTAGACTTTGAGGGCATGCATCTGATATTAAGCTAATCTTTGTGATGCGGAAAAAGGCAGTCCGTACCTGATCTAATTCATGTCCACTTGAACACTGTAGACCTCTCTTTTTAAATTTAAAAATTATGACTGTCTACAATTTATATATATTCTATTCATTAGTTCATGTAAAAGAAAATACGAGTACGTACTCCACTAGGGCTGACGTTCACAGCCATAACACCAGAGCAAAGTCTAATATGGATTTTCCATACTGTTGGCTAGATAGGACTTACAAAGTTGAAGGTCTACCTATCAAATTGTTTAATATGCTTCCAAAATCTGTAAAGTCAGCCCGCAATGTAGTGTTCCGCAGGGTGCTGCGTGATTGGCTTACCTCCAATCCTTTATACTCAATACAGGAGTATTATGAGCTCGACTTTAGTAGCCTAAAATTATAAGGTCTAGCGTGAGTAGAATACTAAGTGTATGTATGCAAATATTTTCAAATAAGTATTTTATGTGATTGTATATTGTGCTGTATACTATATTATCTATGAACAACTGTAAGTTCCTAAATGACTACATCTACCATATGTGAACATGATTATAAGATGAATACAGTATATTATTATTATTATTAATAGCATCATTTTAATCTTATAATGACTCAAGGTTCACCAATATCTATTGAAACAGGCCACGCGATATTTTCCCCAAGCACTAAATGCATCACTGTCGCTGCAATTGTGAAACGCAATGCTATTTGGTGGCAATATTGAAAAAGGTTTATGAAATTCCTTCTATTTTAATAATTGTCTAATAATTTGATGTTTCCCAGTTCCACACCCCCAATTATATACCTAGTTACTTCATTCAAAGTATTTTGACTTGAAACTACATTCATGAAAAATGAAAGGGGACAAAGTCATTGGTTACATTTTTAGGGGAAAAAGGAGACAAATAGTAGCATATACCTTACAATGTGTTAGTTGAGACTCCAGTCATTTGTACAAAAAAGATGCCATAAATTTACCACCCATAGTCGTTTAAGGTAATGAGAGCCATCCAAAAGTGACCGAACCCGAATATCTCTCTGATGAATCAATCTGTTTTAGCACAATATTATTCCAAGCATTATCATTGCTGTGTGGTGACGCATGGGTCTACAATAGAAACTTTGTCAGGCATAACATGCACATTAATGCTATTCCAGTTGGGAGTATCATTGCAATGAATTAAGCCCTAGCCACATGCATTTATTAATGCCATAATTCTTAAGAGTAAGTCACATTCAACTCATTGAAACGATCCACACATTCCTAATACTTAGAGTACATTTAACAACAGAATAAATGATTGAATTATCCTCCCTGTGGAGAACATACGTATATGATAAAACTAAGGTAACATGAATAACACAGAAAATGGAGAGATGAATGGCCCAGATGAAATTCCTGGTAAAGTTGTCCATGATTGTTTTGAAGCCATAAAAGCAACACTTTTATTTTTAATTAATGAATCTTTGATACAAGGGATTTTCCCATCCCAATTAAAAGAATCAAAAGTAGCGCCCATTTATGAAAACCATGGCTGTGTCAATGATTTGAACAACTACAGACCAATAGCCATCCAAAATACATTTACTAAAATATTCGAAAAAGCCATGTTTATGCAAATAGCATCTTATCTCGAAAAAAAAAACTTCCTACTTTCAAATTCTCAGCATGGATTTAGATCTGAAAGGTCTACCACAACTGCCATATGTCAGGCAATCGACAGCATACTTAATTCATTAGATGCTAAACGCAAAACTCTTGGAATGTTTTTTAACTTGTCAAAGGCTTTTGATAATGTGAACCACAATAGACTACTAATTAAACTCAATAGAATAGGAATTAGAGGAATTCCTCTGAACTGGATGAAGTCCTATATTCATAATCACACTCAAAAATTGGTGTAATCAGTTGACGGGTCAAAATATTCATCTGAAGCATACCAAGTTAACAAAGGTGTTCCACAAGGCTCAACCCTTGGGCCACTCCTCTTTCTGATATACATCAATGACCTACCCAACTGCTTACCAAATAATGATGGAATAATATCAGTGTTGTATGCTGACGACACTAATGTAATAATATCAACACAAACATATCCCAGCCTTGAGGAAAAATCTAAGTCTGTCATACTTGCAATAAACAAGTGGTGTACAGACAACCTTCTAAACTTAAATGTAAATAAAAGTAAAATAGTATACTTCACATACAATAAGAACGTGCCAGATGATCTGCTGGTAAAAATCAATGACCAATCAATTGAGCATACGACAGAATGCAAATTTCTAGGTATTTCTCTATGTGCAAATATTTCTTGGGATACTCATGTAAAAGCCCTTCAACACAAGCTCAGTTCAACTTGCTACTTATTTAGACACCTGTATGAAACTAATTTATTTTAAATATCTTTAATTTGTTCAAATATAACCTACAGTATAATATTATGGGGATCAGCTGCTAATTCTCAAACCATCTTTAAAATGCAAAAGAAAGCTATTACAAGCATCACCAGGAAACCTCACAATGCTCTATCGAGGCCTATTTTCCATGAATTAAATTTGCTACCACTCCCGAGCATCTAAACTGTTTTTAATTCTATATATAAAAAATAACACTGGCAACTATTCTCTTAACTCTGCCTATCATCATCATTACACCAGAGGCAGGAATGACATCCATTATGGGAATATAAGAAGTAAAGCATTGAAATTAGGACCCAATGAAATGGGCATCAGATTATATAACAAACCACCCAAAGGTATCAAGGATACAAAGGGAACTGCTGCATTCAGGCATACATTAAAAAGATATCTACAGCGCAATATGTTCTACTTGGTTGACGAATATCTCAACAATATTCCCGACCAGTAAGTTCATACTTTTAGTTTCTAGCACTGGTCATGGTCTGATTCATGTTAATGATCGATGATTTTTCTGAATTTGATATTGGATGTGCATGTTACAGCCAATGTTCATGGGTTTGTAACAAACATTTATGTAACTATGAGCATCATTTCCTTGTATGTATCTTAACTGAGCCTGTGTCTTTGCTCCTCTTTGACGTGCCTTGTATCATGTACATACACCACCCACCTGGTATCTTTGTATTATGATCTCTGGGAAAATAAAAAGTAATAATAATAATAATGAAATAGTGACCATAAGCAGCCAGTTATTCTGGTAAGTAATTCAACCAAGGTTGTAAATTTGAGTTCAGCTTTGGTTGTTTGGCCCACTCTGCTGGTTAAGCTCTTAGCCTTGAGTTGCACAAGGCAACCCTAGGGGCAGACCGGATGTATCCAGAGAAGCAAATAAGTTTACAGGTGAGAAATTAGACTAATACAGAAAGAAAGGGCATTTTGGACAGTGCATAAGAGGAATTAAATAAGATATGAAGATAACAAAAGTACAATGAAAAGATTCCTTGGGTTCTCTGGAGCACTCAAAATACACCATTTCCTAGCATTTGAGGGCCATCCAAAACAAACTCTCCCACATTAGCAGTTACCCCAACAACGATAGTCAGAAATGCAGGGTGCTTCAAAATGAACATCAGGGTTTCAAAACTTTGTTGTGTCTATTACTTGAAATTACTTATTTGATGAGCTAGAACTCTGGCTCTTTCCTCATCTAGAGGCTGAACCAGAGGACTTCATTTGGCAGCAAGATGTCGTGACGCCTCTGTGGCAGAACTCTGTATGCAATTGGTTTTACGATGTGCGCCTGACCTCTGGATTGGGCGCAAGGTCAGGTGGCAGAGCGTGTTTTGCATGGCTTCCACGTTCACCAGATCCCTCATGGCATGTGATTTCTACTTCTGGAGGTTCATGACGGCTCGTAAGTATATGTGCCTCCAGGTGACCTACCCAACTTAAGAAACACAATTGATGCAGTAATTACTCCTGATTTCACACTGATCAAGGCTTGGAAATAACTTGCCCATCAAGTCACTGTGTGCCACGAAACAACCGGCCATATTTAGTACTTTCAGGTAAAACTGTTTGAGTTGCTCTTTCATTTCATGCAAAATTTATAATTGTGAAGGATCTCAGTTTTTCCCGGCGTATTGTATTCAGGAAGTTCTCTCGGGTTTCCCACCGGGTCAGCGTGGTGTGCACCGACGTTTCGACGGCTAACTCTGCCATCGTCTTCAGGGTGAAGTGCAGAGCAATGAATTTGCCATGTATTTATACCCTGTCGTAGGGTCAGGTGTAGAAAGGCTAGGGAACTGAGGAGTTTGGCTCTCAGTTCCCTAGCCTTTCTACACCTGACCCTACGACAGGGTATAAATACATGGCAAATTCATTGCTCTGCACTTCACCCTGAAGACGATGGCAGAGTTAGCCGTTGAAACGTCGGTGCACACCACGCTGACCCGGTGGGAAACCCGAGAGAACTTCCTGAATTTATAATTGTGAGTTAAATTTAATAAACACTACAAAGTTTTAAAACCCTGATACTCATTTTGAAACACTCTGTACTAAAAGATAATGCCTCATACTTCTAAATAACAATTCTTATAAGAGTTCATCATTATATTACAACAAGTGGATTAATCCCAGCAGTATTTAATTAGGACGAAAGAGCTCTCTGAAAGCTTATCATTCCTCAAGGATTCATTATTGCATATTATTAAAAATGTAACCAATTGAAAAACAACAGAAACATAATATACTGGTTTCCTTCAAAATGGGATGTGATTGTGAACCAGAAGAATCAGTCATTATCAGTATTTATACTGAGATAAAACATTTAATGTATTAACTTCAGCTAACTGACTATCCAAATGAGGTAATATATCGCAATGAGGTAAGATATTGCACTTAAAGAATTTTGGGGTGATGACAATGAAACTCACATGAAGGGACAAGCTAAATGTTAAAATTGGAGGGCAAAAACTAGAGCAGGTTGAACAGTTCACGCAGCTTGGTAGTGTTTTGGACTAAAATGGTCAAAGTAGGAGGGATGTAAGGAGAAGAATTGCACTAAGAAAGAGGCTTTGACAAGGAGGAGGGAATAGATGACATGGGACTTTGAGCAAGGATGGTAAGAAAAGGCTTGTGGCATGGAGTTGGTATGGAGCATGGCTTCCTATGGCACGGAAACATGGTCATTGAAGCAGGAAGACTGACGTAGATAGGAGGCTTTTGAAATGTGAGTGTGGAGAAGGTGAAGTGGATAGAAAGTAAAATAAACGAGGAAGTGCTAGGTATGGTGGAAATCCAAAGGAGACAGAAAAAATGGATGCAAAGCTAATTGATTTGCAGGGGGATTTTAAAGATTGCTATAGAGTGGAGAATTTTAGGCAAATGAGGAAGTGGCAGGGTTAGGATTGGGGGGTTGGCCGGGAGGAAGGAAGTACACAGAGATGAAGAGGGGCTGGTTGCTGAGTAGGATGTAGGGTTTTGTTTGCTAGGAGATTATCGTTGTATTGTTTGGTAGCTTGTGTCTATCCAAAAACCTACATTAACCAGTAGATTACCTATGATCAAAATAATTGTGAAAAATTCGGCACATTCTTGCAATTCTCAAGGAAAATATTCCCAGTCCATCCAACAACTAAAATATATATCTAACAGTATCAGCCATTAAGTTACGAAGAAAATTTGTTGAAGGGAACACACACACACTCTTCAATGAGGGAAGAGCTACGACGAGGCATGCTCTTTTTCAAGTTTGGGGAAGACGCCCGTCCACCCCAATTGTGACCATGTTCTTCGTTACTAACAGCCTAAAATACTGAACGATATAGAGGCTTGGCCTTTTCCAGAAAGGAAACTCGGTTGTCAATCAATGTACTTATTTTGCCCAAGGATTTGTCGTAGAAATAGAGGGCACGTCAAAGAAAAGTATAGTTGCAGATTGAACTGGAATCATGCCTAACTATTTTTTGAATAAAAATGAGTTACATGCACTTTTAGAATAGACGGGCTGAGTAGCAACACCAGCACGACGATATATTCCTACCAACAGTTGAAGTTCTTAAACACCACCTTGTCGGTCTTAATTCATATTGCTACGTTGCTCTGGCACATTCACACCTTTTAAACTCCTCGCGGAGTACCTTTTAAAACAAAGCTCCTATTTGTAAAAACCACAATAATATGGAGTGCGCACAATCTGAAGCTGTGCACAAGTTGCTGAGACTGAACATGCATTTCCGAAAAAGTTGTGCGTATCTGTAATAATGCAGTAAACTCAAATCAGGACATTGAATTTGAAACTTTTCTGAGGGTGAAAAACGTGTCAATATGGCCTAATAAAGCATAATTAATCTACTGTTCAAACTCCGATTGTCCCATGGGTCACAACAGAGAACTCGGGATCCTTCTTCGACCTAAGTTGTTGGAAGGGTTTACGTTCCTCTTTTAAAAAACGCCCGCTTCCAAATACTACTAAATACTTGATCGGTGCCCAGGTCAATCACATCTGCATTTCACTAAACACTAAAGATTTAATTATAATTTTTACACTAAATATTAATGTAACACAAATTTAATAGGCTTAGCGCCGAATGAAACTAACGCACACAAATATTACACCATTGATAACTGAGCATTACCGCCCGTAAGTGGACGCTTCATCTTCACGCGACTGTTTCCTTGACGATAAATTAGGCGCCTCCGCCTTAAAATAATAGCTCTAAGCTATTCCAACAGGATCTAAGTGCTGAGAATATTTATTTTCAAAGGAATGAGACAATAAAGAACATGAAACGATCTATTACCATAATCATTACGCTTGTGGACGTACACAGTACATTTATTTTCAATAGGAAAATGTTACAACAAAAATTTACAATGAACAATTAAAATTCGATCAGTACTATATCATTTCTCTTCCGGATAATCACTGCCGCCAAATGCAAAGCTTAGCCCCTCAAATGACTTCGTTGCCTATATTAGAAAGGAAATTTCGAAGAAAATAAAAAAGTCATTACGTGCAGAAAATATCACAAACATAATTATACATCCGTTTACTCAACACTATTTCCAGCCACAGCCAAAGCACTGCCCAAGTCTGTCTCACGCTGTAAGTCACACATTAAGCCATCTCTGGAAATAGGAAAATCGTAAAATAAATTTGCCAAATAACTCCACAGAATAATACTGTCATTTACTGCACTTACACGCTGGATAATATCGCATTGATATCCGTGAGTACTTGCAGAATTTCCTTTTTCAGCGAATCTTTCCTATTCTCTTTCTCCATTTCTGGTATATTTTTACCCCCCAGAAACTTATCACTTTGAACAACGGACAATTCCGAGCTCTGATCGAATTAAATCTTTCCCGCAATTAAAAAAACTGCAGTCATATGACAATATGGGGAAGTCGAAAAAATTCCACTCATAAATAGTGCCATCCACTGATTCACTCAGGGTAATGATGATTCAATTTAGGTTAGTCTTCTATTACAGACTAAAATTTCGGCGAGATATCAACCATTCACTCGTGTCACACCATGTTCATAAGTGCTAACGGTCGAGCAGAGACAGCCAAGTGAGTCGAACGCTGCGAACATGTAGAGTACACCAGAAAATTAGGAACTTCCATGAAAACCCATCCTCTACCAGCCCTTGGTACACCTGGCACCAGCAATGAAATACAATCGCAAAAATTTCTTTGGTACTAGTTAATAAACTTACTTTTCGGTTTCTTTTGTGCCACTAGCGCTTATCCCTGTGAGCTGGCAGCGTTTGGAACTTCATACCCTAGTAATAAATTCCGTTCAAACGACATTTTCGCGCGTACGTTTGGCGGTCAACTGGCCAGTACTTCAAACGGGGTAAATTTTACAAACACATTCCAGGTGAGATAGGTTGGTAAAATCTTTTTATTGTAAATTTGTGAATCTTTCGGCATCGTTTGAAATATTATGGATTTAGTTACGTTTCTCCGTAGCTACCCTTGAAAGATATCTCTGAATGCTTCGCATAAACATTTTGTATCCTACCCTGCAAGTTTCATGACATCATTTCTGCGCTGAAAAAAAATCCCAGCCTCGAGGATAATTCCAAGAGAAGGGAACGTTTTGCTTTCTTGTTAATCTCGTAAAAAGCAGTGGTGACTGCGAGCTCGGAAACAACATAATCAAGGGGAGGAAATATATTTAACGTAATTTCACTGTTCTGGTACGATGGTTTCCCGTTTTAATTGTTTCTTTAGTTACATTAATGCATTGAAACACGCCGAAAAAACCAACACACATTAACTTACATCTCCACGACATTGGATTCCACTTCTTCTAATGCCTCGTCAATATTTTAATTTCACCAGCTAGTAAATGCGATCTTTGCATCTTTTGCTTTCTATGTGACAGATACTTTAATAGTTGAGCGTCATTGTACTTATCATAATACTTCTAGCAAGAGGGATCTTTTTACTTTGAAATTCTTAAAGATTGCTTATTATTTCATTACTTCAACCTATCTTTCCATTACAGATCAAAATCTCTGGATCATCGTAATTCCTCTTTAAAGGTAAAAATACAGTCATTGAGCAGCCTGCTACATGGTTCCTAGTTATTTGGAATTTCTTTTAAGTTTTATTTGGACATTTAATCAGAATAACGCAATGCTCAACTATGAATATTCTCAGATGTGCTTTGTCATCAGGATTTTAAGAATATTTGTCAGGAAACCGACCAGTATTATTCGTCAGTGAACTGTGACTTTTCATTCCTAACAGTTTTGTTTGCAAAAATAGAATTTGAATTTTCAGGGTTTAGAAAATTCATATTCTAGGATTTCTGTTGAGTGCCTCTATGATTACTTTTGAGTATATACTGAAGAACTCGCTCATTTTGCCAAAACTAAAAATTCTGCTTTCTTCATATTCAGAGTTTTCATTTATTGTTTGATTTGGTGCATAGTTGCTCCTATAGTTATATATGGGTCATTATCAAAGGCCAGCTAGCATTATTTTCTTATTACCAGATAAGTGAACATTCTAGTTCATGCATTTTGATTCTTAAAATTGCACTGAATTATTATCGTGGGGCAGCAAAGGAAATTAGCTTGCATTTGGGGTAACTGACCTTATTAAATCTTGCATTATGATTTGTATGTGACCATGCCTTGCATAACATGTATTGCTCTTTTACAGAATGCTCAAATTCTGGTTAGTGTTATGATCTAAATTACACAATTGTGAAGATTTCATGTGAAACAATAAAGCATGACCTATGGATATATTTAAAAAAAACCATAAATGCAGTAATCAACCCGAAGTCCGGTTTAGTAGGTGATGGTAGAGTTCACCCAGTACTAAGCCCTATACGGCGTGTGAAATTCACACATCAGGGTAGGGGGGCCAGTTCCTTTCCCTGTGCCGGTTATGGTTCCCAAGGAAGATCTGGTACCCGAAAAATCACATAGCTTGGGTGGAGCTGCAGGTGCCATGAGTGCCTTGCCCGGGAATCAACCCGAGACCCTCCAGTCAGCAGTCCAACGCTCTACCCACTGGACTACCATGACCCACATATGTGTATGTATATATATATATATATACATATATATATATATATATATATACATATATATGTATATATATATATATATATATGTATATTTATGTATGTATATCTATAGACATACATATATATATATGTCTATATCCCTCCCCGGACTACAACCTTGACGTGGTCGAAGGGCTTGTGCGTTCCGCTGACCCCTAGAGCTGTCCTGGCGGGAGTAATAATAATTGCTCCTGGTAGGGTCACCCATGCAAGAAAGGCTGAAGGTTAGGAGTCAGATAAAAGGTAGTCCACGCAGCGTCTGTTCCTCAGTGAGGCGGCTGCAATGGCATCTAACCACAGGGGGGCGGCCAGTAAGTAATGGTGTTACGTTAAAAACACTATTGAGGAAGGCAACGGGAAACCACCTCAATTATCATTCCCAAGTGCTGTGTTGTGCCCAGCAGCGGGGGAGGCAAGGCTTCTGCGGTCGTCACCCCACAAAACCCTTGCAAGGGAAAACCGACAGCAGCAGGACAGAAGATGCAAGAGGTGAAAAAGAAAAATTCAGTTATAATAGGAACTTGGAATGTTAAGACAATATTGGGGACAGAAAATTAGAGGATATTATGCGAGAGATGGAAAGGAGTATTATAGATATTTTAGGTCTGTGCAAGGTGAGGTGGAAGGATAGCGGGGATTACTGGAGTGAAAATTATAGAATAATATACAGCGGCGGAGACGAGAGCCAATGAGGGGTTGCCATAGTATTAAATGAAGAGGTAGGAAGAGGCGTAATCAATATAGAGCAGGTAACGGACAGAATATAACTAGTAGAGATAAAAGCAGAACCGATGAACTTGGTTATCATTCAGGTATACATGCCGCCGAGCAGCCACAAGGACGAAGAGGTCAATAGGATATACAATCAGTTAGAGGACATAATCGCGTGTGTTTCCGCGGGGAGACATTTGATAGTGATGGGGGATTGGAATGCGACGGTAGGCAAAGAAAGATGGTGATGAGGTGGGGGACTATGGTTTAGGCCCAAGGAATGACCGCGGGGAGAAAGCAGTTCAGTTCTGTAGGAGACAGGGGTTAGTCATCACCAACACTTAGTTTAGACACCACAAAAGACGCAGGTATACATGGAAAATGCCAGGTGACTCAGAAAGGTATCAGCTAGATTATATCCTGGTTAGACGCAGGTTTAGGAACATTGTGATAAATTCGCACAGCTTCCTGGGAGCAGATGCGGACCCAGACCACAATTTAGTAGTTATGAAATGTAGCGTACGTTTCAAAAAGATAAGGCAGTGGTGGCGAGTTAGAAAATGGAATATAAAAGCATTAAATGGTTTTAAAAGGAAGAAATACAAACAGGCGGTAGAGATAATCATGAAGGATGGTAAAGAGCCAAGTACTATCGAAGAAAAATGGGAAAGTATTAAGAAAGGGTTATCGAAAGCCCCAAAAGACACCATTGGAACCATTAATGCAAAAAGGACTAGGAAACCATGAATCACGGATGAGATGATTACAAAGATGGATGAGCGGAGGAAATGGAAAAATGTAAACACAGAGTTAGGCAAAATGAAGTACAAAGAATTAAAGAATAAAATGAGGCAGGCAACTACAGGCGAGATTGAGGCAGGCTACAAATAAGGCAAAAGAAGCATGGTGGAAGACGCAGTGCGAGGATATGGAAAGTTTGCAGAGGAAGGGTGAAATTGGTGCGCTGTACAGCAAAGTTTAATCTTTATCGGGAAGTAAGAATAGGAGATCAACTAGAGCAGTTAGAGATAAGGCAGGTAAGAAAATAGTCGACGCAGGAAAGATCCAAGAGAGATGGAAGGAATATATAGAAGATCTGTATAGTAAAGAACTTAGACCAATAAAGTTAGACATAGAAAAGGAATAAGACGTAGAGGAAGATAGCTTAGGTCCAGGCATACTCGACGATGAGATAGAAAGGGGATTAACAGAGATGAAGCTAAATAAAGCCGTGGGGGTGGATGATATTCCCGCGGAACTATTCAAATGTTCAGGAAAATTTGGGAGGAAGAGGCTGTATGGGCTGATTCGTAGTATTAATGAGGAAGGAATCTGGCCAAAAGACTTTGTGAGATCAGTTTTAGTTCCTATTCCAAAAAAGGTAAAGGCCACGTCATGTGAGGACTACAGGACAATTAGTTTGATATCTCACGCAGCTAAAGTTGTTCTCAGGAGCATAAACAAAAGGATAGAGAGTAGGGCAAATGATTACTTAGGGGATGATCAGTTTGGGTTAAGGAAGGGGAGAGGTACGCATGATGGCATTGCAGTAATGAGATTATTAATCGAGAGGAATATAGAATACAACCAGGGGGTATTTGCCTTTTTGTTGATTTCGAAAAATCGTTTTGATAGAGTGAATTGGGAAAAACTAATGGGTATATTGCAGAAAATAGGAATAGATTGGAGGGAAAGGAGGCTAATCTGCAACCTGTACATGTCTCAGACTGCTCATGTGCGGGTGGGAAGTGTTAGGAAGAGGTGTAAGGCAGGGTTGCCCATTATCACCGTTGTTTGTCAACCTGTATGTGGAGGAAATGATCAAAGAGGCATGGGAAGAACTGGAGGTAGGAATGAAGGTGGGCGGGGAATTTGTCAAATCAGTTAGGTTTGCTGATGACCAAGCTTTAGTTTGCAAAGGAAACACTTGGTTTTTCCACATAAAATATTTATTCACGACCTAGGTTTCGACGCTCAGCGTCATCTTCAGGTGAAATACAGGCCAAAATCTTTCTTTATATAACAGAAGGAATGGGGAGGTGGGGGGGGGTGTGTATGGATGTAAGAAAGGAAGAGGAGATGGTGGGGGAGGGAAAGGAGCGGGATTGGGGTATTACTGAGAAGGAGGAGTCAAGGTTAGTCTCCGGGGGGGGGGGGGAGGTTAAGGAAGCATGGTAGGGAAAGGGTTGCCTGGCGGGGGTCCGCCTTGGGGTTAGTGGAGATAGGACAAAGAGTTTGGGAGTTTAAGGTTGAGGAGGGGTGACCGGGAGTTACATAGCACGTCGTTCACTATATTCCAGGAAGAATTTGCTCTTTCCAATATCTCCATATTTTCCAAAATGTCCAACCGGGGGCCTTTTCTTTCGAAATGGAGAAACTCCACGCTGAAATCACTCTTATGGTTCTGGTCAATCAAATGCTTGGCAAATTGAGATTTTCCATTACCGTTCTTCAGGCAGGCCTGGTGCTCCTTCACACGTTCTCGGAACTTCCTTCCCGTCTGGCCTACGTAGACGGCGGAGCATTCACAGGTTAGCTTGTACACTCCGCTCCTTTCCGATTTTGGGATTTCGTCTTTGTTATTTGCGAGGATGTTTCGCAAGTTGCGTCTATTGTAAAAGGCTGGCTTTATCCGTTTTTTTGGTAACACTTTAGCGACCGAGAGAGACAACTGTCCTAGGAAGGGAAGCCTGCGCCACTTGGCTTCTGAAAAAACATTATGATTGAAACCATATATTAACAGCGTGCTTAGTTTTTTTCTTTTACACTGGTATAAACGGTCAATTAATTGGGGCGTGTAACCATTGCTGTGCGCTATCTGTTTAATAATAGACAGTTCTTTCGCAATATTGCGCGAAGACATGGGCACGTTAATTACTCTATTAATCATTGCATGAAAAGAAGACAGTTTTTGAGAAAAGTGGTGCCTGGATGTGGCATGGATTACTTGATCTGTGTAAGATTTTTTTCTGTAGATTGCAAATTCCAATTTCTGATTGACTCTAGTTACTACTAAGTCTAGAAAATTAAGAGAGCCATTGCTCTCCTTTTCTAAAGTGAATTTAATGGATTTGTTGATTGAGTTAATGAACATTAAAAAATTGTCAAGTTGTCTCTCCGATCCTGACCATATACAAAAAACGTCGTCGACATAACGGAACCAGCGATAGACGTTATTCACTAAGGAGTTGTGGTGAGCAAAAATGTCTCTTTCCACCTGACACATAAAGATATCGGCTAATAATGGAGATAGGGGTGACCCCATCGCCAGCCCTTTTGGTTGTTCATATATTCTCCCATTGAATTTAAAATAATTTTGCGCAACGCATGTTTTTAGACCTGAGCACACTTCACTTATAATGGGGAACGGAACCGCCTTCTGTATGAGGAGGTCTTTGGCGAGCTGAACGGCTTCTTTCACAGGAACACTGGGAAACAGATTCACCACGTCAAAGGAAACCAGGATGCATTTAGGAGGGAGGACCACTGAGGATAAACGGTTGGCTAAATCTGAGGAGTTGACTACCCCATGTTTGGGGGAGAATTTGGAGTGCTGCCTAAAGATGTCATTGAGTTTCCTAGCTAGGAGATGGTTCGGGGCTGTAACGTTTGAAACTACTGGCCTTATGGGCACATCAGGTTTATGCACTTTAGGTAGTCCGAAGAACCGGGGAACAGAGGGATTCATTTGCACTAATTTATATACATCACTCGGTTTAAACAAAAGCTGGCAGGATTTGATGGTGTCCCTACAATACCTTTGGAATTGGGTAGTTGGATCCTTAGGTAATTCTATGATATTATTTTCCTTGATGAACTCTTCGCACTTCCTGTTGTAGCTATTCTGCTCCATCACCACTACTGCGTTGCCCTTATCCGCTTTTTGGACAATCAGATTATTCGTAGCTAAACTACGTCTGATTGATTTTAGTGCCGTTAAATCGGAAGGGAAATTTTTTCCTTTCCTAGACCGGGATTTTTGCAAACATTTTTCTATTTCACGCGCCACCAGTTGTTTCTCACCCAGGTTTTCTTTACTGAGAGCTACTTCACAGTCCACTGCAAGGCTCTTCACCTCGTTGACCGTAATAGGGAGGTTGGGGACGTATTTCAACCCTTTCTCCAACATGGCTGTTTCGTCTGGTTTAAATTGGTGCTCTGATAAGTTCACTAATCTCTCCCCGAATTGGTGATCACCAAGAATTGGTAAGGTACTATATTTACTGTTAAAGGCCGACTTCTTATTTTGCACCAAGGATTTGAGTTTCTGAGAGATATTACCTCTTTTTTTATGGGCGATTTCACTGGCTTTTTGCCTGACCATGTCGTCAAAGCAGAGCCATTCGGTCCATTCCAGCTCATGGGTTAATTCAAGGTATAGCAGGAGTAGATAATGTGATATGGCGTCCCTTTTTACATACCACTCGTGGAGTTCCCTTTTAAGCCAGGCCCGTCTTCCAACTCCCACCGCGTAGCTTCCAGCGGAAGACCAACTCTCCTTCCCTTTCAGGCTGATGTACTTCGGGAGGACACCGAGGACGATACACTGGCTATTGAAGAATATATTCAACGATGCTATTCTGTATTTGATTGATAATTTCCTGTAGAGAAATGCCTTTTTCGCGTTACAAGCGCACTTGATAAAGGAGATAGCTTCAGGCGTCACTTTGTGGAAACGATACATATTGCAAAGGAAACACTTGGTTTTTCCACATAAAATATTTATTCACGACCTAGGTTTCGACGCTCAGCGTCATCTTCAGGTGAAATACAGGCCAAAATCTTTCTTCTGGCCAAAATCTTAGAAGCAGAATAGCTACAACAGGAAGTGCGAAGAGTTCATCAAGGAAAATAATATCATAGAATTACCTAAGGATCCAACTACCCAATTCCAAAGGTATTGTAGGGACACCATCAAATCCTGCCAGCTTTTGTTTAAACCGAGTGATGTATATAAATTAGTGCAAATGAATCCCTCTGTTCCCCGGTTCTTCGGACTACCTAAAGTGCATAAACCTGATGTGCCCATAAGGCCAGTAGTTTCAAACGTTACAGCCCCGAACCATCTCCTAGCTAGGAAACTCAATGACATCTTTAGGCAGCACTCCAAATTCTCCCCCAAACATGGGGTAGTCAACTCCTCAGATTTAGCCAACCGTTTATCCTCAGTGGTCCTCCCTCCTAAATGCATCCTGGTTTCCTTTGACGTGGTGAATCTGTTTCCCAGTGTTCCTGTGAAAGAAGCCGTTCAGCTCGCCAAAGACCTCCTCATACAGAAGGCGGTTCCGTTCCCCATTATAAGTGAAGTGTGCTCAGGTCTAAAAACATGCGTTGCGCAAAATTATTTTAAATTCAATGGGAGAATATATGAACAACCAAAAGGGCTGGCGATGGGGTCACCCCTATCTCCATTATTAGCCGATATCTTTATGTGTCAGGTGGAAAGAGACATTTTTGCTCACCACAACTCCTTAGTGAATAACGTCTATCGCTGGTTCCGTTATGTCGACGACGTTTTTTGTATATGGTCAGGATCGGAGAGACAACTTGACAATTTTTTAATGTTCATTAACTCAATCAACAAATCCATTAAATTCACTTTAGAAAAGGAGAGCAATGGCTCTCTTAATTTTCTAGACTTAGTAGTAACTAGAGTCAATCAGAAATTGGAATTTGCAATCTACAGAAAAAAATCTTACACAGATCAAGTAATCCATGCCACATCCAGGCACCACTTTTCTCAAAAACTGTCTTCTTTTCATGCAATGATTAATAGAGTAATTAACGTGCCCATGTCTTCGCGCAATATTGCGAAAGAACTGTCTATTATTAAACAGATAGCGCACAGCAATGGTTACACGCCCCAATTAATTGACCGTTTATACCAGTGTAAAAGAAAAAAACTAAGCACGCTGTTAATATATGGTTTCAATCATAATGTTTTTTCAGAAGCCAAGTGGCGCAGGCTTCCCTTCCTAGGACAGTTGTCTCTCTCGGTCGCTAAAGTGTTACCAAAAAAACGGATAAAGCCAGCCTTTTACAATAGACGCAACTTGCGAAACATCCTCGCAAATAACAAAGACGAAATCCCAAAATCGGAAAGGAGCGGAGTGTACAAGCTAACCTGTGAATGCTCCGCCGTCTACGTAGGCCAGACGGGAAGGAAGTTCCGAGAACGTGTGAAGGAGCACCAGGCCTGCCTGAAGAACGGTAATGGAAAATCTCAATTTGCCAAGCATTTGATTGACCAGAACCATAAGAGTGATTTCAGCGTGGAGTTTCTCCATTTCGAAAGAAAAGGCCCCCGGTTGGACATTTTGGAAAATATGGAGATATTGGAAAGAGCAAATTCTTCCTGGAATATAGTGAACGACGTGCTATGTAACTCCCGGTCACCCCTCCTCAACCTTAAACTCCCAAACTCTTTGTCCTATCTCCACTAACCCCAAGGCGGACCCCCGCCAGGCAACCCTTTCCCTACCATGCTTCCTTAACCTCCCCCCCCCCCCGGAGACTAACCTTGACTCCTCCTTCTCAGTAATACCCCAATCCCGCTCCTTTCCCTCCCCCACCATCTCCTCTTCCTTTCTTACATCCATACACACCCCCCCCCCACCTCCCCATTCCTTCTGTTATATAAAGAAAGATTTTGGCCTGTATTTCACCTGAAGATGACGCTGAGCGTCGAAACCTAGGTCGTGAATAAATATTTTATGTGGAAAAACCAAGTGTTTCCTTTGCAATATGTATCGTTTCCACAAAGTGACGCCTGAAGCTATCTCCTTTAAGCTTTAGTTTGTCAGTCAGCCAAGGGGTTGCAAGCATTGCTGAGTGGATTGGAAATTCAGTGCGACAGGTATGGGATGAGAATCAATATTAACAAAACAAAGGTTATGCGATTTTCTAGAAAGAAAAAGGCTAAGCTAAACATAAAAATAGGAGGGCAAAAACTAGAGCAAGTAGAACAGTTTACGTAACTCAGTAGTGTTTTGGACCAACATGGTCAAAGTAGTAGGGACGTAAGGAGAAGAATTGCACTAGGCAAAGACGCTTTTACAAGGAGGAGGAAGTTGATGAGAGGGACGTTGAGTAAGGATGTTAAGAAAAGACTCGTAAATACTTTGATATGGAGCGTAGCTATGTACGGGACCGATAGACGTAGACTGGAGGTTTTTGAAGTGTGGGTGTGGAGAAGAATGGAGAAGGTGAAATGGACTGAGAAGAAAACAAATTAGGAAGTACTTGGTATGGTGGGCGAAGAGAGGGGTTTGTTGGCAGAAATCCTGTGGAGGCAGGAAAAGTGGATGAAGGGGGTATTGACCGGCAGTGGGATGTTGAAGACTGTAATTAAGGGGAGAATGTTAGGCAAACGAGGAAAGGGAAGGAACAGGATAGGGATGCTGGACGGGATGAAGGGAGGAAGAAAGTACTCAGAGATGAAGAGGAACCTGATTTCGAGTTGGATGCTGGATTTTGTTTTTTGCTATGAGTCACAAAATGTTTTATTTAGTAGCTGTGTCCATCGAAAAACCTACCTTAACCGGTAGATTACATAATAATAATATATATATATATATATATATATATATATATATATATATACAATCCTTATCCTAAAGATCCATGACACATGCAAAATTCATAAGAGGAAGGGGGGAGCGTGTTCGGTAGGGGGAGGGAGCCCATAAGAGTTGAAGAGGTTGGGGGTGGCCCTCACTTTGCCAGCAAAAATGACCAAAAGGACTGATATGACTAAAATTGAGAAAAGGAAAGCATTTCAGTCTTAGGATAATACAATACATCCAATTTTGTATGATATCTTCATGCATCACTACATAAGCATATTGCTTTAGTGATATACTTAGTTACCTAACAATTTTTGAAGATACAATTATCCACAAGAAGTATGGTTTGATTGGGCAGTTCAGGCTCAGCTGGCATATACCATGGATTGCACTCATTCAAAGGTCTGCTCCCTTTCCCAAGGCCCTCCCTCCCAAAGAGTTAATTACTCTTGCAATGTTCATCACCGAATGCCCATGCTCAGTGTGGCGTGGCCTGTGAGTGCCATCCTCAACATCATTCCAGACGCTTCTGAAAGTTATGATGAAGGAAGGGAAGGTTCCTCATTGACTTAATGAAAATAAAATACCAATTGTCCAACAATCAATAAGTACGTGTATTTATTAATTTTTCCCTTTTCCAACAATTCTTATAAAATAACAATAATGATTATTTTAAAAATACATCTTTTCCATGATTAAATAAAACCCTAATCATGGGTTAACAGTTTACCTAAGTAAAAGGCTGATTTTCTATTCTACTTGCACCTAAACATAGTCCCTCCCATTAAAAAACAAATGAATACAAAACAATGGTTTTAGGAGAACTCATCAAATGCTATTATTTTAGAAACATTCTGAAGTTTCAACAGGTACTGATCACAAATTCACTAATATGCAACAAATAGTGAACAGAAATTGTATGTATTTCATCCCACCTTAAAGCCCTAACCCTTAATTTTCTTAATAACTCATTAACATTAAGTCAGACCTCTCCCTTTGGCAGAAATATCATTAGCAAATTATGACAAGAATAACCTGATAAAATCTCACCATTTACTTTCAGTCTACTCTCCTCTGAATAAACTTCAGTCATGTCCGCCTGCGACAGAGGCAGCAGTCGAAATGACCCCTGCACACATCAGGGAAAGTCCAAGTGCTCAAGACATTGGTGATGATTGAAGACATGCCTAATCTTCGCCCTTCAGGAGGTCACCGAATGTCACAGTCAAAAAACAAAATGAAAGCATGCCATCAACCCAAAACATACTACGAGATATTGCTCTGAGATTATGAAAACACCGTGACCTTGAATGTTCAGGCTGCTTGCTGTCCCTTGAGATCATCAGGCAACACCGAAGTGCATGCCACAGACTACTTAGCACTGGACAAATTAAAATAAGCATAGCACCAGGTAGTCACCCCCTATTAGACATTAAATCAATACCCACTGCTTTTTTTTAAATATTAAAAAAAGAGTCTTTCCCCAGCAGCACCATTCAAACCTTGAACGTAAAATGCCAATGATAAAGTATCTTCACGTAATATCATACAAAGCTGGTTTGTGTACGTTGTAAATGTATACCATCAATAAAAATGCTCATCTTAATAATATTTACTTTGTCTAAAATGCACGACTACTTCATGGTAAAGGTGCTCCAAGTATCACATTCCCTCAAAACCATACTTTCACGTGAACATTTAGTTTGTCAGTCTGCAGGTACCAACGATAATAAGGTAGGCATAGTGTTCTTCACGTATCAACCAGAGTATTTCACAGAAAAGCAAAGTGTAAGCAACCTCTAACTTCATTCCACTTCTTGCTCCCCAATGACACCTCACAGGCTAGAAGGCCCCACAGTGAGAGCTTTACACATGTCGGGAGAAATTAGGGCCTTGGCCCAAAATGTGGGCCCGAGGCAATGTGGATACATGTTTCAATCAATTTCAATTGAGAAAGTAGTTTCAACAGAATACCAGGACCCCATCACAATCAACGCCGAACGAGACAAAAACCTCAATTTTCAACCAAACAGACAGAATACAAAGACTCTAATAAATAGAGCCAACAACCAGAGGAAAGGTAAGGTTAGCGCAAGGGAAGTATTTCCTGGAGAGGCTGCGCAACAGATCACCGAGTAGTGAGCGTGGATGTCCTATCAGTTGCATTTTCAACACTCATCACTTTCGTTGCACTATCCAAATTCAACAAATGAAAACCTTTTCACAGACAGCAAATGCCAACATTAAGTAGAACAGTTCCCTCACCTGAATGGCGACCTGGCTTCAGGCAACTAAAGCAGGTAATTTTATAGTGCAATTAAAAAAGTTCTGAACATCAAAACAGTCAAAAGAATGCGGCACACCCCGTACCATCTACACCAAGGAAATAAGAATTGATGTAGCAGTGTGGCATAATGCAGATTGCCTGAGAGTAAAAGGGGGTCGGGATGGTGTGGAGGCTCATGTACAGGCTTCCCAAACTGAGGGCCTGGGTTTGAATCTCAGAGGTGGCAGGATTTTTCAGCGATATCCTGATCCCCACTAGGGGTGCCATGAGGAGAGCACTTCAATGCATTTAGAATAGGCCCCCAATGGCGACACCAGGTTTCTCTCCAACCTTCCTCCATCCCCCCTGGATATCCCACCCCTACCAAATTACCCACCCACCCCCAGTGTCACAAATGACCACAGCTATCTGTCACCTCCCCTAATAACTGCTGCTACAGCTGGAGATAAAATGTCTCAGGTAAATACGGACGCTGTTCTGGTGGGAGCTGGTGCTTTAAAATGAGAACAAAGGTAAACCACAATGCCCCCCTCCCAACCGGCAACATACCATATAAAAAATAAGAGAGGCTCAAATACGCCAAAGACCTCAGAGGTTCATTGATAGTGACACCATTTGTAAATGTGTTGGAAATGATAAAATACAATCATGTACCCAACCACAAAACAGTAAAACTGGGAATTAGTTTAAATTGATTATTTACAAAATGGGTAAAATTTTAAGGGAAATCTGAAGAAAATGTCCAACTTACAGGCATTATGTACTTGGAAAAGGTTTGTTGGAGAGCGCATTTCAAACCACACCTTCCCTTGGAGTCAGGAACCACAGCAACTACAACCATTGAACCGCAGTCACCAAAATTGCTCACTACATTTGATATGATAGCCAGTAAGTAGTACAAGTATCTTTTGCATACGTACAGAAATGAGGTAAATTACAACATATTATGGAACATCAAAGAATATTCTAAGACAATTTTAATAACAGTATGCAACCAAAAACTTAACAAAACAGACTGTGTGGTGTGGACAGCGCAGGACTGAAAAATGACACATGAAACATATTGAATAATGAAATCTATTTTAAACTTTTACCATACCACAGGATCCACGTCCACGGTTTATTTATTTCCCATGGATAAATATTCATCCAAAATCATTTGACTGTTGGGGAGAGATGACTGGGCAGGCAATGGACCCTTTAACAACTCTTCCTTAAACTTCGGCTTAAAATACTATGCACCAAATCTGTTTCCTGACAAACACCAAGCCGAACCAAAACACAGAGCAACATGGAATTGATCACATTTCTCCATTCACCAGAAAGAAAATGGGTTTACCTCTTGAGCTCGTTCCAGGTAAGCGTCAAGGGCAAAGTTTGAAAGTGGCCACAAGTGGTCATACTTGGTACAAATGGCCCAATTACGGCCTCGGTGATCCAATATCCTCATCTTAGTTTGGAATAATGGAAGGGAACAGCTACAATTCATTCTCTACCCTCAACTCTAGTGAATCACTCGGAAAACGTGGACAAACTAACAAAAGTGGATGATTTCCACATTTTTCGGGCTGCGTCCGCGTATGTCGTTTAAATGTACAACAGTTTCGCCAGCTATCCTGCTGGCGTCCTCAGGTCAAGGATGAAAAGAAGCTTGTTGTCCCGTCTTATATAAGACGAAGGGACAACAAGCTTCTTTTCATCCTTGACCTGAGGACGCCAGCAGGATAGCTGGCGAAACTGTTGTACATTTAAACGACATACGCGGACGCAGCCCGAAAAATGTGGAAATCACCTACTCATCGCCGCGGAAACCTTCGAACGAACACTAACAAAAGTGGAGTTTGAGGTCGAACCACCATTTTTAAATTAAACACAAGAAACATTGCCGCAATCTCAAAATCCAGACACACACTCCCCAAATGAATTCAGTTGCTTTGGCCTAAAAAGTCCTCAATAAAATTTTCCCTTTCTTTAGTAAAGTCAAACACATCAGAATGCAATGGAGAAGACAATCGGTGTATGCTGAAGATAACCCAAGCCGTGCGTCGGGGATAAATCAATCGCATGGTGGGGAGGCTTAGTCAATCATTTTGCGAACCATGTAGTTGAGGATACCGCCATTTCGGAAATACGTTATATCCACCTCCGTGTCAAACCGCACCAGCACATCAAAGCTCTTGCCATCGTCCACCTGAAACCAGAAAAAGTTCCAATGCTTTAGTTTGTTACATCACACTGCAAATTCAGGATTATGATCAGATGATAAAACAAATTGTGAAGATACAGGCATTCATACTCATAGTGAGTGTGGAAATGAAAATTGCTGAGGGTCACTAAAAAGCAATTTCCACAAGTTAAATATTTACTACGGCATGCTGTTAATCATGGATAACACCGACAAGAGTTAACTCTCGATTACCCAAGGGCAGATTGCCCTTGTTTGTGGATTATCCATGCTATTCTCTCTCTCCCTTCCCAGCTCCTTTAAACTTTGATAAAATTACAATCGTAAAAATTATTAAATGCTTCTAAGCTTCGATATACTTTTGGAACATACAAGTTTGAAAATACCTCAGCCTTCTACTAAGTTTTAAATTTTGATGACAAAGTCAAAAGTTGTCAATCATATCAAATGTTTTAATTTACACATTTCTGTACACAATGTAATTTTTCCCTCCTTTTCCCTTCCATTATTCCCTCCCAATCAATAGCCCTGAGAATTCCATTTTCTCGAAACATAGTTTTAGCATGCAGAAAATAAGTGATGTCTCTCTATGCATTGCATTTATTTGATATAATATGACAAATATGACTCCATATCAGCGATCCTGTTTTCAATTTTCATCCTTTGCCAAGCATTTGTTTTTTTCTGGCCACATGAATGGTTGTCACTTGATATCAGGTGAAATATCTGTGTTCTTCTAGTAAAACTATAAAAATTCCACCATTTTAGAAAACTGGCAGAGAAATGGAAAAATCCACTTCCCTTTGCCAAAATATACGAATTAATCTCAAAGAATGAAATAAGAGCATCTCCATGCATTTCCATTTATTCCATGACCATATTTTACACATATTTTGGTAATCCGAGTTTTTCAATTATCAGTGCTTCATCATAGATCCATTAGCACACGGATAATATCAAGAGTTAACTCTTTACTATTGATAAAGATCTGGTGGCACAAGATGTTTCACATACTAAAATGTGATATTTGGCAACAAAAACTTAAACTGCAGCTGAGAAAGTCATATCAGTCAAGTTAAGGTAAAGGATACAAAAAACTGTTTTCAAGGGCAATTTCTAAGAGGTCTCTTTCTGTAACTCCATAATTAGATTCAGTGTTAAAACCAAAATAAGGACGAAGAGAAAAAATAGATTGCTGGTGTTTGTTTAACCGCAGCAAATAATTAATTATACAGGTTGCAGATAAGCCTCCTTTCCCTCCAATCATCTCCTCTATTTTCTGCAATCCATTCATCAATTCTACCCTATTCACTCTAAAAAATGCTTTCTAAAAATCTACAGAACAGACAAATAGATCCTTCCTTATTCTACTCGAGGCAATACAACAGCCCTTGGTGTATTTGATGGTTGCAGGCTCAACTTTGTGGAATTTCATCTTCATTTAATGAAGAACACAATGTATTACTTTTTATTAGCCATCTCATTACCACAAGGGCATCACTCGTGCCTCTCCCCTTCCTTAACCATAACTGATGATGTCCCCTCGGTAAGGATTCGCTCTCCCTCCACCTTCTCATTGATGATCTTCAGAGACACTTTGGCAGCACACAAAATCAAACTTAATGCTCCACAGTCTTCACAGTATGAAGCCTCTCCAATTTTGGAACAGAAACTATTATTAATAATGGATCAGCTCACTGCGTTTGAAGATTCTCCAAGATTTGGGTGATCACAACATGGGTATGGGAAGTAAAATCAATGCTGAAAAATGTAATTAAATTATTACAGCAGATTAACCCTCTCGACCTTCATAAAATTTTGATGCATAAGGCATTCTGTGTCCCTCATGTACTCCCAGAACAATTCAACATTAGTAGTTTAAAAGTAAGATATCAAAAATTCTTGGTGGCCAGCTTCCATTTGGGCAGAGGGGGTAACTGCCTCAAACAAGAGCTTCACCACTACAACACGCCACCATCATCCCTGCATCCCATGCCCTCATTTTAAGACGGCTTTTATAATGGAGACAAGCACGATAGCCTTACGTCAATGGTGATGTGCTGCTGGGGCTTTAGCGTTGGAGGCAGTGGGATGGAGAACTGTTCATTGCCCTGGAGTCCAAGCGAAGATGCCGACTGTCCCTCCAGGAACTGAAGCGGCACAATCCCCATGCCAACCAGGTTGGAGCGGTGTATGCGCTCAAATGACTCTGCAATGACTGCCCTCACACCCTGCGTCAAGGCATAACAACACCACAATAGATTAGGGCAGTTGACCTTTTACCATTTCACAGCCCGGCAGGAATGCAAACATGCACTCCAGTTCACTGTATTTACCAGAATTCACATTAATAATATCCACTCCTTCTACATCAAAGGCACATGTCTGAGATAAATGTCATCAAAATATTCTATGGTTCCTGGCTCAACTTAGTGGAAGTTCATGGAATGAAGACCACAGTGTATTTCTCCACTGTTCTTTATTTTGATAGTACTGGTTTCAATGGTTAGGCATCAGGTACAAATTAATCAAGTTGTGGTCCATTCATATACCATTCTTGTAGATGGGAAGGGGTGGGTGGGAGAGGGGGAAGGGGGTGGAATGGGGGGAGGGGGGTTAGTAATACCAAAATAAAGGGTATCCATCATGCAGACAAAATGAGAAACACTGCATTCCACGAATTAACTGATGGAATGATGGTGTTTTCATTTTCTCTGAATTAGTGCAACATATCATAAAATTTTCAACTCATTAACTCGGATGAATATTTACAAATGAGCCTAAAGTGAGGAACATTCAAACAGTTTTTATTCCTTGGGCTGTGACTATGTGGGTCATTCAAAAAGGGAAAAATTACTTTGGGGACACTTTTTTTGTTTCACAGCATAATTCCCCTTTTAGTGCTAAAAACTTTTCACAGCATTTCTTTAACTTTTAGAAGCTATCCACCTCCGGTGAATATAGTGGCTGTTGGAATCATTCGAAATTCCATTCCATAATCTTTGCCATTGAAACTGCACAGATGTGCATGGATGCATTGTCTTGATGGAAGAGAATTTTCACTTTGCAAAATGAGGATGCTTTTCTTGATTTATTCACCCAACTGGTGCAATAACAATATATATTACTTTCCATTTATTAGCATTCCTGTTTGCTAGTAATCAATGTCAAAAAGCTAAAGTGCATTCTAAAGAACCAAGGGAATCACTGCGTTGGCCAATGTCACCGTCTTTGCCTAGTTCCGAGCCAGATAACCCACTGTTTCAACCATTCCTTTATCTCTGGAGCATAGTAATAATAATAATAATAATAATAAACAATTTTTATTGCTCTGGGAGTTCCTTGGAGCAGAATACATGATACATGAGGTTTTGAACCCTATGGAGTGAAACAGGTTTACATAATCCATAGAATAAGGTAATTAAACCAGTCACAAAACATAATTTAACATCAGTCGAACGAAACAATACAGTACAATACATACATACAAATACAAAGAACAATAGTTAAATATTTAGCCTGATAGAACAGTAATAAGGTCATTTTGGTAGTGTGGTAGACAGATATTCAAACATGTTCCTGTTGAATTAGGATGTGTTCCTTGATACTTTTACTTTATTAGGCAAAGAGTTCCATAGTTTATAGGATGAAATACTGAATTAGTTTTCATATATAGCCGTGCGGTATTTGGGAAGATTGAATGTTTTTGTAATGCGGGTTGATCTCTTTGTAGTAAGTGAATTGAATATAAAATTTTCATATAAATATGAAGGGGTTTTGAATTCAGAACTTTAAATAATTGTGAGGCCTTTTGAAGCATTCTCCTCTGTTCGAGTTTTAGCCAATTCAACATTTTATAGTAAGGAGTTACACGTTCATTAAAACGCATATTAAAGATGAATCGTAGACAAGAATTTTGGAGCCTTTGTAATTTTGTACTTAGCTCCTTGTTCACATCAGCGTAGACAACTGAGCAATAGTCGAGATGTGGTAATACTAGCGTTTGAACAAGCTTCTGGCGTAATGTTATAGGGATTAGGTGTCTGAAATGCTTCATTTTGTAAAGAGTTTTGTGAACTTTATTCGAAATGGCATTTACTTGCTCGCGCCAGGTTAAGGTGCTGCTTAGATAAACTCCTAGGCTTTTCACTGTATTCGAGTAGTCAATTTGAATATTTAAAACACTTATTTTAGGGAAATCACTTGCGAGCAGCATATGTACATTGGCGGTGCTTCCAAAGATTATCGACTTGGTCTTTTTGGGATTTAGATTTAGCCGATTTTCAGTCAGCCATTCACAGATGAGTTGGATATCCTTGTTGACCAAGTCAATGGCATGGTTAAATTCAGAGGGGTAGGACTCAAGGTATATCTGTAGATCGTCAGCATAAAAGTCATGTTTACAATGAGTTATTATGGTAGCTAGTTCTTTTATAAAAATAGTAAATAATAAAGATCCGAGAATTGACTCCTGTGCAACTCCACATAGACCGGTTGGAAAACAGATACATTCCCATCTTCATCCTTAACAGCTTGCTGACGATTAGATAGGTAGGAGCGAAACCAGCGAAGGATGGAGTAAGAGAACTTGAGTTTGCTCATACGTTCCAGTAGTATGCCGTGGTCTACTGAATCAAAAGCCTTGCTCAAATCGAATTGGACTAAAACTGTTACCTTTTTTGCGTCTATGGATCTACGTATATCATCAGTTACCTTTATCAAAGCCGACTGAGTGCTATAGAGCTCACGAAAGGCCGACTGATACTCATCGAAGAAATTGTGCCGCGTTAGATGCTCCACTGTAACCGTATGAACGATTCGCTCGAGAGGTTTGGAAATAGAGCAAAGAAGTGCAATTGGTCGGAAGTCAGACATTTCTTTCGGAGTTGTTATTTTCATTATCGGTCGAACTAGGGCAGATTTCCACAAGGTAGGAAATATAGAGTAACTGAGAGAACAGTTATAGATGTCTAGTATCATTGGCATTACTACTGGGAGAATAACGTTTAGCATTCTTGCACTGATTCCATCGACGCCTGTTGAATTTGATTTTAAACTGTTCACTTGTGTTATGAGCATTTCGGGTGTGTAGTGGGGGAAATAAAGCCTTCCATCGTCAAAGTCGGAGAATAATGCATGATCTAATGAAGTGAGATTATTTTGGGTTTGAGTAGAATGGTTACCACCCTCGACATCATTTTCATCCTTGAAAGCAGACGTGAGAAAGTAGCCATTTAAATCATCCAAGGGGAAGTTAATTTTGAATGGGGGACGTCTAGGCTTTCCAAGTCCGAGGCGCCTCAGCTCCTGCCAAGTGGACTTTATGTCCCATTTAACGGAAAAGCACAAAACATAGTATTTTTGTTTAGCGGTACGGATTCGGCGCTGCACTTGATTGCGAGCCACTTTGTATTGTTCGTGGAGGTTCGGGAGTTGAGTTCTTCTTAAATTACGGCGAAGACGATCCCTAACCGCCATGAAGTTCCTAATTGCGGAGGTTAACCATGGAGCTGGATGACGTTTTGGCTGAATAACTTTTTTTGGCGCATGTGAATCAAAGAATTGCATGAGTATTGTATTGAAGATATTAATTTTTTCATCCACCAGATTAGTGTAGAAAAGTTCACTTAGGTTAGTTTCAAGTGAGTCTACTGCAAATTTGGACAAATCAAAATTCTTGAAATCACGAAAACACATATAATTAGGTTTATAAGTTTGCAGTTTAAATCTATATTTAATGAAAACTAGGTCGTGTTCAGACAAAAAAGAGACAGGGAGCTGTCCATACTCTTCAACCTTGGACATGTCGTCGACAATGAAGAGGTCTAGGAGGGTACTGCTATTCACAAGATTATGGGTGGGCTGGTAGGGAATGAGGAATAGGTTACAACTAAATAGTAGGTCACTGAGATAGGTGCTATTGTGCGTTTTCTTCATGATGTCAATGTTAAAGTCACCACACAGAATCACGCCTTTGTAGCTAGGAAGAAGACGGATCAGAGAAGGCTCAAAGTCTTCAGACATTAGTAAGCGGGTATTCTGAAACATTTCCAACATAACAAATTAACAACACATTTTTCTTCAAAGTTATTTTTCATTGTTAACTTACTCTCCTTTTAAGTTGATAAACTTTTAACGAAGATTTCATTTTCAGCATGCTTCCATTTCATGTAACATTTTTAACACTTTCTAATTGTACTTGACGTCATTCTCTGCAAAATAGGCATTTACTTATGTGATGACCTCCTCGTCCAATGAAAATCTCTATCCTCCAAGCTAAGCATTAAGTGATGGTTTCTGGCGTAACTTTATGGAACCGATTCATTATAAATAAATGAAAGGACTAACTTTGTAGTTCCACACGAACGATTTATTCACACGACCCGGGTTTCGAAGTAAAACCTGATAATGAAGTTTTACTTCGAAACCCGGGTCGTGTGAATCAATCGTTCGTGTGGAACTACAAAGTTAGTCCTTTCATTTATTTATTCTAAGCATTAAGGTTAGGAAACGGGAGTAAGTCACTGGGGGCCAGATCTGGCGAATACGGCAAGTGGTCTCAATCAATTCGAAGTGCAGTTCATGAATTTTGGCCATGGTGACCACCGAAGTGTCAGCAGGTGCTTTGACCTGATGGGAAAGCACTTTCTTCTTCTTAAAATGCCATAGTTTCTGTAATTTCTGCCTTCAGCTTTTCAAGTGATGATGCATAATACTCTCCCATTATTGTTTTACCTTTTTGAAGATAATCCATGGACAGAATTCTGAGACTATCCCAAAATATCAGTCAGCATCACCTTCCCAGCCGATGGAACAGCCTCTGCCCTTTTCGGAGCAGGTTCACCGTTTTGACTCTTCTTTCATCTTAGGAGTGTAGTGGTGGATCCAAGTTACGTCTAAAGTTATGAATCAACATGAAAAATCTACTTGCTTCGCATGAATCACTCCAATAGGGCCTTGACGAGTTCATTTGAATGAATTTTTGGCCTCAAGTGAGCAAACACGGCGAAAACCAACGATCAGATTGCTTACACATGTCCAATTCTTCAGTTTACATGTAACAAGTACTTCCATCGATACGCCCATAGGCTCTCCAACCTTAATAAAATGGTTGTCCAGTACAATTTGGTGAATTTTTTCAATGTTTTTGGTGGCTGTCACAGTTTTTGGCCGTCCCGAAAGCCCATCATCAGCCAAGCTGGTACGGCCAAGTTTAAAATGAGCTGCCATAAATTTCATGGCCATGATTGATGCTGCATAGTCCCCACACACAGCATCCATCTAATCTTTGATTTGCATAGGCATATTGACTTTCAAAAACAATTATTTAATGACAGCTCGATACTCAATTTATTCCATTTTCACGAAAAACTCGCACCACATCTCGCTCAAACGATTATCAAACAACAACTGAGAGTCCAAAATGGCTGAAAGTTTGGTGAGTACCTTTCAACGCATGTGCAAACAAATTCCCCAACTTTTATTGGTGAGTGCTGCCATCTTCATGTTGGGGTTGGAATTTTTTCAGATCACCTGGTACAAGCACTAGAGACTCTCACGAGGTTGGGATGATTGCTGAATTAGATCGATTGCAGCTTAGAAGAGGTAGATTTGTTAAACGTTGTTACGATAAACTGAGTAGCGTATCAAAATTATCAGTGGAGCTAGGTTGGGAATCACTCTGGAGAAAGGGTTAACCTTTTGCCATCGGATATTGAGTGTGACTTGACACGGTTAGCAACGGCAGCAGTTCGTATGCCGAGCCACACTCGACACGGAGTTTCACCACGGGGGAATTGGGATTTTTGTCTATTTTTCCAATAGCTTTTCTTGCAATCATCTGCATGAAAGGAAAAGGAAAGTAAAGCTTAATTAAAAGTATGGCTTGTTTTATAAATGAATAGTATCAACCCATTATGTCGTCGTCGACATAAATGCCGTCTCCAAAGGATGCCAACACCAATGCTGATGTTTTTTGTTATCTATTTACTGTGTTGTAAGTTCCTTTTCATTTGCTTTGTTTGCCCTTCATTACTTGGAAGTCAGCTAAAGGTACAGCAATGCCTTTGAGAGATTGTCGGTGTCTGAAAAAAGATCGCCAGAATGCAGAGTTACCTCAGTCAGCTGTTCCTTAGTTCATTGCTTTCTAGTTTGGATTCTTTCATTTCCTTTTCTTCCTAGTGTCCGCTGTCTCATCAAACATTCTGCCTGCTCTTTTCCTATCCATTGCATAGTCAGGAATCTTGAGTAGGAGTGTCCAAGACATGAGTCATTGATTCATAGTAAAACACGAACCTTAGGCCTCTTCCTGGAGTCGTGCTTTTTTGAGGTTGCATCATCCTCCTGTGGTGAAAAAACCTTCCTTATCTTAGTCTCCGAGGTTTACTTACATTTCTAGAAGCATAACACAGGTGTTTTCCCTAATGACAGAGGGTTCTCTTACAACAGATGCTTTCCCTTTGGACGAATGCTTTGCCAGCTAGTAGTTGCTCATTCTGAGTGATTTTCCCTCCTCATGATGGATAAGTATTCCAAAGAATTAGAAAGCAGCTGTTTCATGAGGAAAACTCTAAAATGGTGGCGTAAATTGTTTTTTTGGGGGCTTCAGGTCAGTGTTGTACATTCATTTACATTGTATAAAGAATGCCAACAAAGAAAAAATGAAAAACCGATCTCGCATGTGAAATTTGTTAGGAAACTAGTACACGATCTCTTTGGAGAATTCCGAGATGGTACACAAACGTCCAGGGTTAGATTACCATCCACAAACATAGAGCAACGTTTAGATGGCAAACTCCATATATTCACACCTGGTCCTAGCAAAAAACATAAAGATTGTGCGGTTTGCTCTAACCAAAAAATCAAAGGAGGAAGAAGAGAGACGATATATATCTGTGAGATGTGTGAATGTAAACCAGGTCTTCATGTTGGTGTATACTTCCAAAAATATCATACCATGAAGATTTATAGAGTATAAATTATGGTTTTTCAATAAAGTTATCAATAATTAAGTCAAAAAATCCAAATAAATAAGTTTGTATGAAAAGAAACTCCAGTTTTTCATTCTAGTGCCACGCTTAGCTAATTTGGGGTATTTAAAAAAATGAATCCCGAGTAGACTGAGGCAATCGAGAAAAAAGCACCCGAGTGCAAAGGGTTAAAGGGACAGATTAAATCTCTTGCATTAAGTGGAGTGGGGTCTCTATAGTAATGACGATGAAAATGTATTATTAGCCCCGTCATACCATGGTTGGAGAGATCAAGGCATTAAAATTATAGAGATCAAGTGCAAAACAGATGTATTGAAGACGAAATTTTTTCCACGAACAATAAGGGATCAGAATAACATTGTCTGACCACACTATTGGGGGGGGGGGGGGAAGTACTTTGGATCAATTGTAGGCTGGTGCATAAAAACCTCTGAAACACCCTAGTGACGGTTTGCAGGGTAATATGTAAAAATAAATCATTTCAGAGGAAGTCATTTGACTTTTAGTGGACGTTCCGAATGATGTTCATCGTTTGTGGATGGATGGGCATGTCTAAACTCATTTACCCAATTGTAAATGGTCACAGAAACAAGTACAGATGGGCCATGAACTTCATCCAACTTGGCTTTTATCTTTCTCAGTATTAAGCCTTTCAAAGGGAAAAGTTTACACACCACATGAAATTCATTCGTTTCCATTCTTCTAAATAAACAAAAGTGTTCTACTTCAATCAGCTATGGAGATGAAATCATAATCGATATTGCCGAAATTTTAACAGCAGTCTAATGAGAGATGATGCTTACTTATAGCATATCTTTTCTGATACTATGAGCACAATCTCTTGGATTTTATAAGCAATTATTGAATGACCCAGGTATATCAATAACATTTGTGGTTCAAATGACACTACAACTTATGTTTCTGAAATCCTCTTTGCTGATGACATTTCCCCATTGCCCCTAAGAGACGACAAATAACATATGACTTGCCAGATGTGACAAACAAAATATTTTAATGGCTAAAATCAAATATCTCCATTTGAACTTTCAACGAACAACATTTCCTACATTTCCACCCACACAGCTACAACCTGTAATAACTACATGTTAATAATTTTCCAGCACCCCAATCATCGCCTGATGACCCCATATTATAGTTCAAGCTAACTATATTGCAATTTCCCCCATCAATATAAAGACAAATACTAAATGCATTTAAAAAAAGAACCCAAGAAATAACCTACAGATCAAGCCATTCAATTCAAGAATATCTCGGAAACATTATTACAATATAAGATTGTAATGAAGACTGACCACCGAATTGTAATACTAATTGCACTACAATTGTAAAGCTAATTCCTAGCCTATTGCATTCTTAATGTGGCATGCTCTACGTTAACATGTAGCTAAATAAAGTATTATAATTGTTACAAGTCAAAGATGCTGATCAGAGCTTCTACAATAAGTCCCATGAGAACAACAACATGATATTACCAGATAATTTCAAATGGTGGCAATCTAAGGTCATGCTGGCAATATCCACATTTTCATCGTTGAGGGGGCATGTCCATTACCTGGCACCACCAAGTTAAGCCACCCTTCTGCACCATCTCCAAATTGAATAACTATCACGAGACAATGGCCGAGATCACTGCATCAAAAAGTAATCCAAGTAAAGCAGCTAATTATGTGAGCCTGCAGAATACCCATCATGAACTCTGTTTGATGCTTTTTATCAATGAGGCAAGGCAAAATCAGAAAGTCTGCGAGTTTCTACTCAAGATTAAGAGACAAATTCAGGAGGAGAAGAGGAGAGAGACTCACCAGCAGGAAAGGTCCCTTGGCTGCCCAATCTCTGGAAGAGCCAGACCCATAGTCTTTGCCAGCTATCACAATCAATGGCGTGCCTTCATTTGAGTAGCGCTCAGCAGCGTCAAACACGTCCAACTGAAATGGAGGGAAATGAGCAGTAGTGCCCATCAAGCTGCCTACCGAGGAAATCGAGTAGAATAAGGAAAGACTTGGACTTTGACGACTGCTTCCAGGGAAACATTAAAAACTCGAGGTCGGAGCTAATCAGATCTCACATGCACAAGCTATTTTGACGATTATCTCCAAATCTTAAGACTCACTGATTGAATAAAATTTACTGTTAAAGCATGGTTAAGTAGCAAAGCTCTCTGAACCAGAGCAGCATACTGCATATTTAATGTTAAGGGTGTTGCCTCTCCCTTGACCAGCAAGGAGAGTACAATTTGTGCAATTGCAAAATAACATTCGGCAAACTCGCACTAAATTAGGCTTGACTGCATGCGAGTGTGATTTGTATTTTCAGGTATTTCCGACGGTGGCAACGATGGACGCCATGCCACTGCTCACTCTCGTGGGCTCAGCCCAATGCATCTGCATCCGTGCTTCACGACTCATACAAATTGGAGAGACCGTCCCAGCCAATGTTTCAGGTGACTGGAATCACTAAAGGGGTCAAGTTATGCAAGATTGTCGCTTCCGTGGCAACACCCACCTCCTCGCCTGTGGGGATGTGGATGGTGCGTGGTCCTGGTTTGCCCACCATTTTGTTCAGCAATCGGATGTTGGCAAATGTGCCCCTGGCCATCACTTCATCATTACCCCTCCTCGATCCGTATGAGTTGAAGTCCCTGGGTGTGAGCCTGCAACAGAGAAGCACTGAGTAGGCCATTTCTGAAAATTACACCAGCACATTTTCGTTAAGTATATGATAGCCATCCAGAGAGCATATTACATTTTTTTAAACCCAGTGCAATCATTACAATGGTTGGCATTTGGGCCAACCAACAAGCATGACACAGGTTCAAATTCCAGCATTCCCACAGATGATGCCCAATAGTCACACGATAGCAATAAGCTGACATACCCATGTTTTGCAAGGTATCTGGCCGCAGGACTGTTTCGAGCAATACTTCCTGCCGGCGAAATATGGTCGGTGGTAACCGAGTCCCCAAGTAGTAACAGTGCCCTGGCATTTACTATTGGGGAGATCTTTGGCAGTTCCTAAAGAGATTGAAAAGTAGGCAGTATTACAATATAAAATGGTAAATGAAAATGGTGCCATTTGAGAGCACGGTATCTACTCATTGAGTGCTTCTCATCTCTTGGGCAGAGTCTCATCATCACATTATGCCACATAACTCCTGCACTGCAGATTTCTCATTCCCAGTCAATGGATGAAATCCAATCAATAGCCATACAAGTTTGCAAAAGTACTACATAGAAAGCAAAAATTATGCATATGAAAGCAATATTACAAGAAAATATTACTTTTCCTTTGCCAAAAATTGACAAGAAGAGTTCTCTTGCAACAATTAAAACATGCTAAATAGGTTAAGAGGCCCTATCATAAGAAAGTCTTAAAATACATACTGTCATGCTATATAAGTTGTTTAATTAGAAGCTCTCACCAACACACAGGACAAAAATAGCACAAGTGTAAAGAATTTCAATTTTAATCGCTCTAGGGCAGCCAAATTAATGTATCTTTTCAGCAGTGCTGCACTCTAAAGCATATCAGTTACCATGGTCATGCCCTTGAAGAACGGTGGCTTGCGCACATAGGTGGACTTGAGGTCCCATGGGTAGAGGGCATCAGAGGGGGCGTTGAGGGACAGCCATGCAGAAGAGCCCCCCTTATTGCCCGTCAGCTTTGAGTAAGCCTCTTCAAACATGGCCGGGATCACAAAGCGACTCTCCACTTCCTGGATCTCCTTCCTCAGGGGCCAGATGTCCTTCAGGAACACACTGCGGCCATCCTTGCCCACTCCTGGTTGTGAGAAACATGGGGATTGAGTGAGATGGAGCAGGGATGAATGCCATTCACTTTCCTCTTGGCCCTCTTCAACTCCAAATCTATGAATGCAGCAATACCCTGCCAGCTGCCACATGCAGAGGGTGCCCAATGGAACACACATCAAGGAAAATGTGGAGTTGACCACAACATTTACACAAGGGTAGTCAGGAAACAATTTAATAAATTACTGTCTTTGTAGAATTATGCCTTATCTAACTTTGTCACATAGAAATTTTAGATTGATTTTTTATTATTACGAAAACATCAAGTTAGGCATGAGACCTGATCAATTAAAATCTTATGAGCCTATGTTGTTACTTTGCTCACATGGGCTCATCAGTTCTTAGGTAATCAATAAATCTTTTCCACAATATAAATACAGTTAACTTGCAATTATTTATGCGTGCAGCACCCAGACTGCAGATTATCGCCAATACGATAGAGGGGAGGTCAATGGGATGGGTTGTTTACCCGTTGGGAGAATGGCCGAACATATTAGGATGCTCAAGGGAAGGGATACCAAGTTGCTGGCATTGTTTCTGTTCCTTGATGGGGATGATGTGAGCTCTCCTGGTTGGACTTAGTCACTCAGGAGAGGGGATTATCAGACAGAATTAGTTAACTGTGTAATATCAATGTCCCTGTTGATCAAGTCAGGGAAAATAGCTTAATAGTTTCCTATTACCATCTAGTTTCAGAAGACCGATAGATGGGTACTACATAAATTGAACGACCGGCATACGGAGATATGTGAAATTTTGTTCACATGACACAAAAGGAAGTTTTTGCATCCTATTGTTTCTGGAGATGAAAAGTGGATTTATTTTGAGAATCCCAATCTCAAAAAATCAAGGGTAGATCTAGTGACACCATCCACATAGACAGCAAAACTGAATCACTTTGGCAGAAAGATGATGCTCTGTGTTTGGTGGGACCAGAAGGGCGTGGTCTCTTGTGAGATGTTAACACCTGGTGAAACGGTTAATACTGAACGCTACTAACATCAATTGTTCAATTTGAACCATTTGCTGCTTGAAAAAAGACAAGAATACCAAAAGAGGCAACACAGGGAGATTTTTCTTCATGATAATACTCCATCACATACAGTAAAAACCCATTTACGTTAGGAGCACTCAGACGGGATGTTCTGCCCCTTGCAAATTCCTCACCAAACTTGGCTCCTCCTGATTACCACTTGTTTGCATCTATGCATCACGCACTTGCTGAGCAGTGCTTGGGTTCATACGAAGATGTGCAAAAATGGCTCGATGAATGGTTTATGGCAATGAGGAAAGATTTTTGCTGACGCGGTATCCACAAAATGCCCGAAAGAAGAAAAAAAATGTATAATTAGCAATGGAGCACTCTTTAAATGAAGCTCTTTGTATCATTACTTTTGGTATCTTATTTTTGAGTACAAAATTTGCAACACCTGGTGAGTGGCTGCAGAAAAAACTCCTCTAAATAAATTTGAAATTGAGGAAAATCATCTGCATATTGACATAATCTCAACCTTTGAGATGAGCCGCCATAGAAAAACCACTGTGGAGGCCAGAGCTTGAGAGACTTTGAAGAAGAAAACTCCACGGGGAGGCCAAAAGGACAGGAATAACAAAGCAGCCAGATGTAGTTATAAAACAGCAATTAATGCTTTAAAAGGGAGTTCTCGAGGAACCACTGCAACAGCGTCGAGAGACTTCCAGAGAGAGTAAGACTCCATGAAACATTATCTGAGGGACCAGATGCAGAAGGGGGGAGGGGGGCTCCTTTTGCTTCCTTTGGGACACTAAACGTCTTCCAATGAAGCAGAGACACACTTTCCGGGTTGCACTGGAAAGATCAGATACAACAGATGAGGTCTCCCCTCTTTCCTCCAGGAATGGAATGGCAATAGTCCTCCAGCATTCAAAATTGCACAATGGGCAACCAATAGTGCGAGCCCATCCAAACCTGATGGAGGTGGGATGTTTCAAGCACTCCTTAGGGGGAGACAATTGCGACTGTCTTTGGTGAGAGTATTTCTTGCTCTTGTCTAGCATTCAGGTAGGTATATTTCCAATGCCTAGAGGATTATGAAGATGGTATTCATACCTAAACCAGGGAAGACAGACTAAACTAGAGCCACCTCATTGGGAGGAATTAGTTTGATGCCATTTCAGATAAAGACCCTTGGAAACGGTGCATGTGATAGACATCCCCATGAAAGAACATTCCTTACATTTAAATCATTATGCGTACCTGATAGAAAAGAGGGTGGAAACAGCCCCCCACTACCTGGTCAGCAGAGTGGAAGGAGTGCTGGACCAAGGACTGAGCAGGCGAGAGCATTCTTGATATTGAGGGCGCCTTTATCATCACAACCTTGGATCAAATATGCTTTACAGCACAGAGGCATTTGTAAAATGGGTGAGAGGTCTGTTAGAACACTAATGGTCAATCTGGGGAATGATACAATGAAGGTTTTGCTGTGATAGAGGTTGTCTACGAGAGGATTGCTATTGCCACACCTTTGGAACTTAGTCAATGATTTGAATTCTACACTAAAGTAGACTGGTGCAATTGCTCAAGGGTAATTATATGCCATTGCAATACCTGCCACCAGCAGGTACAATCAGCAGGTAAGCTGCAATCAATCTCATTCAGCAATCATCCCAACCTCGTGAGAGTCTCTAGTGCTTGTACCAGGTGATCTGAAAAAATTCCAACCCCAACATGAAGATGGCAGCACTCACCAATAAAAGTTGGGGAATTTGTTTGCACATGCGTTGAAAGGTACTCACCAAACTTTCAGCCATTTTGGACTCTCAGTTGTTGTTTGATAATCGTTTGAGCGAGATGTGGTGCGAGTTTTTCGTGAAAATGGAATAAATTGAGTATCGAGCTGTCATTAAATAATTGTTTTTGAAAGTCAATATGCCTATGCAAATCAAAGATTAGATGGATGCTGTGTGTGGGGACTATGCAGCATCAATCATGGCCATGAAATTTATGGCAGCTCATTTTAAACTTGGCCGTACCAGCTTGGCTGATGATGGGCTTTCGGGACGGCCAAAAACTGTGACAGCCACCAAAAACATTGAAAAAATTCACCAAATTGTACTGGACAACCATTTTATTAAGGTTGGAGAGCCTATGGGCGTATCGATGGAAGTACTTGTTACATGTAAACTGAAGAATTGGACATGTGTAAGCAATCTGATCGTTGGTTTTCGCCGTGTTTGCTCACTTGAGGCCAAAAATTCATTCAAATGAACTCGTCAAGGCCCTATTGGAGTGATTCATGCGAAGCAAGTAGATTTTTCATGTTGATTCATAACTTTAGACGTAACTTGGATCCACCACTACACTCCTAAGATGAAAGAAGAGTCAAAACGGTGAACCTGCTCCGAAAAGGGCAGAGGCTGTTCCATCGGCTGGGAAGGTGATGCTGACTGATATTTTGGGATAGTCTCAGAATTCTGTCCATGGATTATCTTCAAAAAGGTAAAACAATAATGGGAGAGTATTATGCATCATCACTTGAAAAGCTGAAGGCAGAAATTACAGAAACTATGGCATTTTAAGAAGAAGAAAGTGCTTTCCCATCAGGTCAAAGCACCTGCTGACACTTCGGTGGTCACCATGGCCAAAATTCATGAACTGCACTTCGAATTGATTGAGACCACTTGCCGTATTCGCCAGATCTGGCCCCCAGTGACTTACTCCCGTTTCCTAACCTTAATGCTTAGAATAAATAAATGAAAGGACTAACTTTATAGTTCCACACGAACGATTGATTCACACGACCCGGGTTTCGAAGTAAAACTTCATTATCAGGTTTTACTTCGAAACCCGGGTCGTGTGAATAAATCGTTCGTGTGGAACTACAAAGTTAGTCCTTTCATTTATTTATAATGAATCGGTTCCATAAAGTTACGCCAGAAACCATCACTTAATGCTTAGCTTGGAGGATAGAGATTTTCATTGGACGAGGAGGTCATCACATAAGTAAATGCCTATTTTGCAGAGAGTGGAATCTAAGACGTCTACCATCCATAAAGGTTAAAAAAATTAGAAAATTGTTGGAAAAAGTGCATGGACGTTAAAGGAAACTATGTTGAATAATATATATAAATTTGAAGAAAAACTTATATAGTGTTCTTTTATTTGTTAGGTCTGAAACTTTTCAGACTACCCATGCAGTTGGGATCGATAGATAACTTGTTCGATCATCATTTTCAAAACTTATGCATAAGCCTGAACAAACAACGTACAAGGAAAAACTAACTTCAACGAACCAATATACAAAATATAGTAGAACATCATGATACAAACAGTTCATTCCACCATCTTTCTCGTAAAGCGAAATATTTGTTTCTTGAAACAACTTTTTGCAATGATAGCCATGACATATAAATTAATGTAAAATATGAACTTTTTGCAAATAAATTAATGTAAAATATGATAATGCATTCCATGCTAAATAAATAAATTGTGAGCAACATTTATTCAATGAAAATTATTTACATATTGTTCAGTATCTTGGATCACGTTTACCTTTTCATCCACCCTGGAATGAAGCAACTGGGAATGCAAACTCCATTTGTAAAAGAAAAAAAAGGATAAAAATAAATTGTTAATTATTTATGATATGTACGTAATTCCTTTTCACTAGAAAGCTGTCTAGAGATATTTGTTTTTGCTGATGCTTCAATATTTGGTAAAAGCGAATCAGAATGATCGTTCAATAAGTATATGTCACGCGTCGCCACTGCCATACTAGCGCCATGCCTCATAGGCATGGGGCCATGCCACACTTTCCCATCAACTCCACATCTCATTCAGCCTGTTGTTTTGACTAGACACCTCTTGCAGGCTTGTTGAGTTTCCGAATGGTAAACAAGCAGGAGTTTGATTTTCAAACCACCACTCGCATTTGTGTGAAATGGCAGCGTGAAATGGCAGCGTGAAATGGCCTTTAATTGCCTCATAGTCGGGCAATCCATTCTCTTTCACTGCTCTGCGCACAAACACAGCTTTGCTTCACAGAACCTTCCTCCAGAAGATATCCCTCTCGTCACAATCAAGAACACATCACGGCAATTAACCCTCACAATCTATGAGCTTTTTGAAGTCACTGGTCAAGTCCTTGGCTGCCTCTGCGCTTGCCTCACAATGCCGCAGATAACAGTTCTTCTCATTAACTTCTCAGACCATGCATGGCTAGCCTAAAACACTTCTTCAGCCATTGACATCTTATTAACAAGGTCGGCAAAAACTTCCCATTCTCATAAATTATGTTCTCATTAATAGCATCACATTGCAATAGCTTTCCATTTATGCATTTGAGAAGCAGCGTTCCAACATAAGTCAGAATATGTTATTGTTGCGTAGATACTCCTCCCACTCTCTCTGAAGCATCTTATCCCCTTAGTCTTGTCCATGTTCTTGAAGAAAAAGCCAATCGTGGATGTTGAGAAATTGTTGTGTGCACTAGATCAGCCACACCAACACCTTGCTCCCAGACTTTACATCACTACTGTTATTTTTATTTGTTTGCAGCTTTCTTCTCACATTTTTCTTCAAGGCCGATTTTAAAACATTTTGCACAAAATATTATTCAACTTTCCACAAAAATATTACAAATAATATGCCAGAACACAAGTTTGAAAAAACGCATGATCACTAACGATGCTAAGATGCAAGTGAAACGAAAGCTTGAGACAAACTGCAGCGGCTGGCTCGTGATTAATCCACGAATTCCTCTCTCCACGTCACTCGCTATGCGATAAGTTACTCGTTAAGAGAGTCATTTTTGGGACCAAAACTTTTGCTCGTTATGCAAATTATTAAGTGTGAGAGGTGCTCGCTAAGCGAGGGTCCACTGTATAAGTATAAAAAATAAATGTCATGAATAAAACCTGGGGAAATAAGACAATCATCAGCAAACACCTTCAAGGGATGGTAATATTTTACATAAATTCAATGAACAGATGCATAAATTTGAGGTTAAAATGTCTTCATCAAAAACATGTAACATTCAAATTAATACATAATACTTATTCTTTAGAAAATTGCTGGTAAAAATTAGCCATTAGCATTATTAAAACTGCATCCTGTATTAAAAGAGGTGAAATAAAAAATGAATAGTGGTTAGTTGAAGCAAAGAAAAAATTTTCAGATGACACAAGAGAATAAAATATATGACCAAGTAGAGAAATTTTCCATTCAATCAGCAGTGAATCAAAGTGGCCCCGAGTTGTCACCTACCCAATGGCTCATGCTCAAAGTCGATGTCCACCCGTCCGGCAATGGCGTACGCGATGACAAGGAGTGGCGAGGCAAGGTAGTTGGCCCTCGTGTTAGGGTGGATGCGACCCTCAAAATTCCGATTACCACTCAGCACACCACACACCACCAGTTCATTCTGCAACAAGAGGTTCACTTTTAGCACAAATCGCCGACTGGCGGCCAAGTTGAACCAAGCCGACACCACAACCCAAGGATTCACAACCACCACTTTTCAAACTATACCACATGCCAATACACAACATGTGCCGATCCTTCCATTTTCACCACTTTCACCCGCTCTTGTTTCTACCCCTTGTTTTTCTTTGCTGTTTTTGTCATATTGCTCACATATATTAGCCATTTGTCTCAAGTGCAATGTAATATTTACTTGTTCAAATGTCCCAAAGCAAATTAAATTAAAATGTATTCCACTCTTCCATCCTCCTTCCTCATTTCTTTTGCTTATAAATAACTTCTAAAATGTACTTCATTACATTAATGCTCCCCATAAATGTTTCAGCATCTAACAAAACCACTACTTCTATGAACACATCAATTACTATCCATTCATTGTAATTCAATGTATTTAACGCCTTAAGCTAGGAATGTCAACTTTATGAATAGAATGGTTTGAGGCGTCACTTTGTGGAAGCGATTCATGTCAGAAAAGAAAATACTTGGTTCTTCAACGTATATTTAATTAAACACGACCTAGGTTTTGACTTACAAAGTCATCATCATCTCATGCATTTTCTTTTCCTGTCAACTTTACACAGGTTTTGCTGATCTTGGATAAGAGCACTTCCTCACTAGTGCATTTCAAGATATATATCAAGTGATTGGTTAATGGAGGGCCTCCCTTGCTTTTAACCACTTAAATGACAAACAACCAGTATGGAAACGCACACAATCTTGGGCCATCGGCTGAGCACATTGTAAACCAGGCGGATTCACCCGGCTCAACTAGCAGTACTCATTGAAGTCTTAAAACTAACTTGAAGGTTAGGGTTACACCTTATTGCAAATTGGCGATGCCGTTTGCCCTTCATCCACCTCAAAGATCAAGGAGCATAGAAATGAATATAAGAAATTTTTATACAAAAGTGACAGCTTTCTTTTTCAAGAAGCTTCAGTTACCAATGTTAACAGAAAAACCTTGCATGCTAGCATGCGGTAGATGAGTCCTCCTGCCAATTGACTACATTAGGAACCTCTCAGAGCACCTCAAAAACAAGAACAGTACACTTGAGCATTTGGAATGCAGATGGGGGAAGAGAATAATGATGTTGCAATCCATGGCCCTGGAATGTTGACTGGGCTCATTTCCCTTGCAAAATAATTACTCTCAGCTGTAGCAACATTTCCACAATGAAGGGAATTGCAAGTCTTATTTGGATTGGAGAAGTGTACCTCTCCATTAGCATTCTAAAAGTGGTCACTCTGTGATAAAAGTAATGCTTTACTGATAATTTCCAAAGGAAAAAAATTTTGATTTCTTTTGCATTTTCTCGAGAGGTCTTTTGCAAATTCGTACTTTGTGAAAACCTTACATCCTTGTTTAAAAATTAGTAGCATTTTCTCTTCTCTTTGCATGTACATAAATAAATCTAATTGCAACGTATATGCCTCATTGGTATTATTACCTTTTCTATGGTGCTAACCATGGCATCGGGAAGAGGCCCTGAGTTTCCAATGCAAGTCATGCAGCCATAACCCACAACACCAAAGCCCAGCTGCTCAAGGGAGGGGATGACTCCTGATTCTCTGAGGTAGTAGGTGACCACTCCGGACCCTGGAGACAGGCTCGTCTTCACATAGGGTGCCACTCCTAGGCCAGCCTCCACTGCCTTCTTGGCCAGAAGCCCTGAGAGAGTCAAGGGAGATGATACACTAGCTTACAAACAGGCTTAAATACTAAACAGAGGAATAAATTTCCAAATACAGTTGTTAGCAGCCATAAGGCCATAGGTACATTTCTTTTGAACAGCATCAGGGCACCTGGTCTTCCAATTCCACAAAGATTCAAGCAGGGAATAGAGTTTCTCAGGGTACCATCCCAAACATTCAAGTCTCCTCTTCACTGCTGTCACTCAGCCCATCTCCAAGACCCATTCTCCATTTGTTCCCATTCATAATTGCACCGCAAAGATAGGCAAGGAGGTTGCCCATTGCACTCCTCAATAGTGCTTTTATTGCAGCACTTTCATATAAATGACCACCTCACCGGGAGCCTTTGCAGCTGCCTCTCTGTGACATACTTGGGTGCGTGAACTCCAGAACAGGAGTGATTTTCATTTCCCCCACCATTAGGAGGAGTTAACAGGATTCTTAAGACCTCCCACCAGATTAAGGCCATCGTCCACAAGGGTACACATTCCAACATGAATGAAATTGTCATGAGTTTGACTTTAGGAAATTCTTTCATGGCAGCAACTAACATTGGCAGACCAAAACTCCCCAACAGATATCACTCAGCTAAAAATGACTGTCACGGCATTGGAGCGACCAACCCAGAGACACCTTCTTCTATGGTAACCAGCAATAAACATTTAAATATTTATTAGATCTGCTATACATGCATATGTGCTCTTGGTTACTGTAAAATGTCTTGTATTAAATCCATTTCCCACATGTGGGCACTAATGACAAGAGTTTTCTGCATGGAAATTCCAAAACAAAATACATGAAGACTAATAAAAATTCACAGTACAGTAGCAATGTTAAATAGAAAAGTACAAAGTAAAACATTGAAATTCATGCAATACATTTTTTCTCTGAGCTTGTATGTTTGGCTTCGGAAAATATTTTGAAAACTTAACTTGAAAAATAATAGCCAGCATTCAGAGAAGCGACTGCTGAGTTAACATATGGAAGGGGCAAGTCAGCAGAGGTGTATTCCCAACGAGAGTGCATGCATTCAAAACAATGACTCGGGCCCACCTGCACCCAGCATGACAGATGGATTTGAGGTGTTGGTGCACGAAGTGATGGCTGCAATGACCACGGAACCATGCCTTAGAATGTACTGCTGGCCCTCCTGCTCAAACACACCCTCCGCAGACAACCTGTCCTCTGGGATTCCAAAACCCTTGAAACTAACCTGTGAAAGGAAACTGAAAATAAAAACTTGACCTTAACCCTAAGTGAGCAGGGTCAATTACAAAGCAGCGCATGCTCAGTTAGAAAGGATGAACAGCTGGCCTATTAGGCGGACACTTCAGAACTCGTGGGTTGAAATCTAGATGAAGTCAGTGAAGATGCTGTCAGATGATACTATTTAACTGTCAGAGAACCCTCAAGTAGCAAAGTAACTGACACACTTAAACAACCATTTTTCATTTCTTATGTCAGCCTTACCCTCACCTGTTAAAAAAACTTTAGGATAAATACCAATAGAAATGAAAAGCAGGATCCAATGAATTGAATTATATGGGATCGTAGATTTTCACGGCGTTCAGGTGAAAGACTCTCCATTCTCGGGATGTCACCGCGTAGGTTGTTTTTCTGACAACAGTTTCGCCCGTGTTTCAACGAGCGTCTTCAGGTCGAAGTGCTGGGACGTTGTTCCTGAAATGGTGGAATATTGCCTCCAGAATTCGTACTTCCTCTGGAACGAAGGCTTCTGCGAGCAACGAGAAGGAGCAGCAATGGGATCAACGCTCACACTGGTTATCGCCAACTTATACATGGAGAAATTCGAGAAATCAGCGACAGAGACGAAGAAAACAATACTGCGGCTCAGGTACATGGATGACACATTCGTTATCTGGCAGCACGGCACACAAGAGCTGAGTGATTTCCTGAGGCATTTGAACAATCAGCATCGGGCAATAAAATTCACGATGGAGTTGGAGAAGAACAAACAGATACCCTTCCTTGACGTTTTGGTCAAGAGGAAGGAAGACGGTAGCCTAGGCCACGCAGTGTACAGGAAAGCGACTCATACCGATCGCAATTTAAATTCATTATCGCACCACCATCCAGCGCAAAAGGCTTCTCTTGTAGCAACTCTAGTACACCGTGCCTACGAACTTTCTGATGCCGAGTTGTTATCTGCAGAGAAGAAACATACAATGACAGCCTTGCAGAAAAACGGGTACAAGAGGTCCGTGGTCCTAAAAAGGACCGCCAAGGAAGAGAAACGCCGCCTCAACCATAGTGAAATACGGAGCGACGCGGAAACGACCAAGATCTACGCCACGATACCCTTTATCGCCGGCACAAGTGAGAAGATATCTTGGGTACTAAGAAAGCACAACATTTCCACGAGATACAACTGCCTTACTAAGGTATCCCATCTACTTCCACAGCCAAAAGATAGAATTCCCAAGGAATTGCACGAGGTAGTCTATCAGGTGCCGTGCTCACGTAGAAGTTCATACATAGGCGAGACATGCCGAGCAGTGAAAACACTCCTAAAAGAGCACGCAAGGGCTAATAGGAACAAGCAGTTCAGTTTATCAGCCATTGCTGAACATGCTTGGAGCGGACCTGGCCATGAAATCAAATTTAAAGAGCATGCCTAATCAAATTTGATGAGACCAAGATAATATCCAAAGAGAGAAAATATTATCCCAGGCTGATAAGAGAATTGGTCGAGATACTCAAGGAAAAAGATAACTTTAACAGAGAAGATGGCTACCGCCTATCAGGAGCCTGGAAAAGGATTTGGCGGGAAACCCCCAACCAATCACAGAGCAGGCAGGGAGAGGCGAAACATATATAAACACGGCCAAAACAACGTCCCAGCACTTTGACCTGAAGACGCTCGTTGAAACACGGGCAAAACTGTTGTCAGAAAAACAACCTACGCGGTGACATCCCGAGAATGGAGAGTATTTCATTTGAATTGAATTATAATCAATTCTTGACTAAATATTTATTAATTAATGAACCCAGTCATTTTTTCCTATCAAGGTGCATTCTTAAATATCTGATAACTCCCATTGTGTTATAACATAAAATTCAAGGAAAGACTAATTCTGTGAGTAATTATTTGATTTAAAACATAATCAACAATAAATAACTATCCCTTCCCCTACATTTTCACAAAATCAAAATTATACAGATAGGTGTAGAATTACATATGACATAGATTTTGTTACTAATGGAATCACACAGTAATTCATTGGAATACAACAATTTGAAGCCTGCTCTCATAGCATACAATACCTACATGTTTCCTCTTGCAATCTATTACATAATGATGCCTCTACTAATCAGATTTTCACCATTTTATTTAAACCAAATAATTACAAGAAATAAAAGAAATAATTACAGGGTGTGAAGATCTAGTACACTGCTAAGCTTTAATTGTCAATTCAAATGGAGGATGTAAGAGCTGAAAAATTGAAACTAATGTCCAAGGAACTATTTAGTATACTCCAAGAGAGAGACAGTGAGACAAGTGGTGATGACGCTTTGTCTGGAAAATGTGTTCGCAGGTTGAACCGCAGGTTCGCAGTGTTGGTGTGCAAAAGAAACAAAAGCTTCATTGCTGCATGCAGGGACAGAGACAAACTAATTACTACTATTTTCCAAATACAGTCCAACCATCACCCTTATTTCTGGAATCTAAGTTTTGGGAAAATGTTTTAAATCTTAAAACAGACCTTACATTTCACATTCTAAAATGGTCACCAGTTTTTAAATAAAAAGGAAAAACTTTAACCACTACTATTTCTTTTAGGGTGCAATGTTTATAAATTAACTACTGAAATTTTATCTGCTTGCATGAAAAAAAATATCTGACTGGAGCAATTGATTTTGGAAAGTGTTACTTTAATTTTTTTAATATTTGACTGCCCATTTGACTGTAGCTAAGAGTTAATTTCCAGTTCAAGTGGACTGGTTCAGAGAAGAAATAATCACAAATTATAATAAAGATCACAATTTCATTTATGCAGAATTTAGGATGAACCGAGTTAAATTTGACAACATTTAGTGCTCAACCCTTGCCCACAAAATTCAAATTCAAAAATGAGGGCCCATGAATATAAGCATTAATCATGTTTCACAAAACCTCATATATACAGTATACATTGAGCCGCCAAGTGGATTACAGCTACATATACGTACACACCTTGTTGGAGAGGCACTGAAGAAAGTCATCTTTCATGGAAGAGACTGAAACACGATCATGGGGTCTTTTTGGTCCAGAAACAGATGACACAACAGTCGACAAATCCAAAGTGAACTCCTGTGAAAGTTGAAATACTTTTTATGGGAGTCAAATGGAGTAGAAAGACAAAAAACTGAGAAAAATGCAGAGCAATGGATATCCATTACTCAATTATGCACTCTGCAAGAAAATGATATTTGCATTTGGAACATTTTTTTGTGAGATGAGAACGCTTGAATAAATACTTGATTTTATTAGTGACCCTTTAATGATCTTTATCGCCTTCCAAATGCAACCAGCCATCGTCTGCCAATACAAGGCTCCCAACATTTTTCCAGATTTCGACTGGAATGCAACTTTTGGGATAGCCTTTGAGTCTGCAGTACACTTTTGTTGAATGTCTTCAATAGTTTCAAATCGGATCCTTTCAAGGCAGATTTCAACTTGGGATATAGGAAAAGGTTCGCTCGAGCAAGAACCGGAGAGTAGGGTGGCTGGGGAACACCAGTGTGCTGCTTCTGGCCAAAAACTCAAGAACGATCAATTGTGTGTACACCGGTGCGTTGTTGTGATGAAAATACTTGTTTTTCCACATTTGTAGTCCCTTCTGCAACATGCCATGTCTTAATCTTCTCATAACCTCCATAAAGGGCTGCCCATTCACTGCATGCAACTTGGGCAAAGAGAGATGCCTCCACTCACGAGACAGCTGTCTGGTCCGAGGTGAGAGGGGAACACCTGGGTTCCATCATCCGTAAAAATGGAATCCAAAAGGTTGTCATTTTCATCTTCATGCTGCCGAAGAACGTCACGGGAAGAGTTAAAGTGCTGCCATTAGTGGTCAGATGTGAGCATTCGCGGGACAGGTCTAGCACACACCATCCCAACTTATCAGGCAAAATCCTATAAATGGTGCTTAGAGAAACCTAAGGAATCAAAATGCAGAGATCGTCAAGGGTGGTCTTCCGATCTAGACGCTTGATTTGCTCAACTTTCGAGACTGTTTTGTCGGAAGTTGAGATGGTCTCCTCTTCTCCTGCCCCTTCCCCTGCCATGAATGCGAGTGTGGCCAGGTGTAACCTCCCAACACCACTTGCAGACTTTTTTGACATCCATGCACGACTTCCCGTACACTCCTATCAATTAACGATGAATTTAAACAGGTTTAACTCCTTTTGGATTAAGAAACTGATTGATGAAGGCACCAACTTCATACCTGACGGTAGCAGCAAGTGGGATCTCCTCGGCAAATGGCTGCCAACCGATGACTGAGCATCCCAGTGGGCTGAGATGACTAGTAGAAGAGGGAGGGAAGCAACGAACACGGCAATGCAGCCAACAGCCAAGCCAACAGTTTTCCCGATGTCACTTTGGAGGCCTTGCTCTTGGGATTACTCTCACTCACAACATGATGCTATACATGTTTTGTTGGTTGGACTCTAGCATTTCATCAGTTGGAAGGTACAAACAATGCTGCATATAAACATTGCTTCCACATGAACAAATCATCAGCTGAGGTCCATGTCATGCCACTGGAGGCTCTTGGAGAGTCTTTTCTTCCTTATGCCACAGAGAGACGACGTTATGTAAAGTTTAGAGGGTGGACGCATTTGGAATGAACATTTCTCACAAAGTTGTTTCTTCACATTTAAGAACAGGAAAGAGTCACATGGAGCACTTTTTTTGCTGACAGCGTATGTTGGTACCACTTTAATTTTCCATATCATATATTTTTTCAGTTCCACTGAAATTAGAGTACTGCTGACATGATGGCCAGACATAGTAATGCACAGGGCAGTCTTTTAAAATTTGTTTTCCTAAATGAAAAATTCAGAGAACAGTAAAATGAAAATAAATTTTAATGGACACCAGAAATATTGTCTGACGTCATTTGGTCATCAAACACTGCAAGAGTGCTGCTGTTGTAGCATTCAAAAAAATTAAAAAATTGAGGTTAACTCAATTGAGCTAATGCTCACAGAATCTCTAATTTGCTTTTTTTGTACTTCATGGCATTGTTCCATTTGTCTTGAAACATTAATGTGCACAATCCCTCCACACTTAATGCCCACACACTCTAATCAACCACACAATTTCAATCTTCTATCAACAAGATAGAATACAAAGTTTCTGATTTGAATTGCATGACTCATGCATATGATATATTTTGAAGTAAGTAATTTTGTTGGGTCATGTACTATCATTAACTGTTTGCAATCAAATTTATTTAAATTTCATGAGGGTAAGACATTATTCATTATCAGTTTGGAATGGGACCATCTGCTAAGTACTTTGTTTCAAAGGTGTGAACTCAGTGAGAAGTTTAACTTTTCCTTACGAACCTGAGAGTAAACAGGATCCTGTGAAGAATCTGAATAATCTCTGAGGAGTTTCACGGATTTCAGGTAAGCCTCAGTGAGAGCAATTTGATGCTCATCTCTGTCTGAAATGTTGAAAAAGACAGCATAGATGAGACTTAACGCCCTTTTCCAGCACACACACAGCTCTTCTTGGCATCCATTGAGCAACAATACAGCATTTAACCTGGAGTGGATACCAAGAAGAACTCACCACATGGACCTGCTCTCAACGAGAACTGGGACCTGACACCTCATCTTGGGAGAGGTGAACAAAGGGGACTTACTCGTCAGCCTGAGGTAGTGCAGACTGCCAGCATCGACAGGGAAGAAGCCAACAGTGGCACCATACTCGGGGCACATGTTGCTCACCGTGGCCCGGTCCGCTATCGACAATTCAGCCACGCCATCTCCAAAGAACTCGACAAAGCAGCCCACAACTCCAATTTGGCGAAGATGCTAAGTAGAAGATGGATGCAAAATATCATGGAAATTGGTTCCCACATTTCTCCCTTGCACATTAGTCTCTTGGCCGTATCAATTTGTCAGGGGGCAGCAAAGGAACATCCATGGGTGTTGTGTCACGCACCCTTCCCTTCATTCACTTTGAAGCGTTGCTCACACAACAAGTCAAATAAAAAGGGTGAATAACCCGAATGAAAATATTAGGCGTGGGATATCAGAAATATGGAGAACATAAAATAATGCAAGGTCCTCTTTACATTCAATGACACCAGGCTTGAAATTCATTTATGAATGAAAGAAGGACACTAGGTATTTTCCACAAAACTCACATTAGTGGTATATAGTACCACTAACACTTATACTAAGGGTACTAAACTAGATTGAATAACATTGTTTCTAATGTATATCTTAGGCACTTGGGGAGTGAATTTTACAAGATGCTTTTCAATCAATCATACTTAACCTCTTCTGATACCAAAATTCAGTGATGTATAATTAACAATTCAGCATTGAATTGTGATTTTAATTCATTTATTTTACATTCATCTATTTTATCTACGAGGGTCATCCGGAAAGTAGTACCCGTTCGTGCCGCATGAAGTGCTGACGACGCGAGTAGCCGCTGGACGAGGTCAGATAGCTTCAGTGGCTTGTCTGCCTTCTCTGAGCCAAGTTGCGTGACGCTAGCATTGCCTGTGTTGTTTCTGTGATTGTTTACAATGTTTAAAAAAATTGAGAACGCCGCCAGTTGTGAAGTGAGGGCAGTGATTAAATTCCTCAATGCAAGAAACGTTCGCCCATGTGATATTCATCGCCAATTAAAGGAGGTGTATGGAGACAATGTAATGGACGAGTCGTCTGTTCGGCGGTGGTGTCGCAACTTCAACATGGGGAGGGGGAACACACACGACGATGAGCGTTCGGGGAGACCGTCTGTCATTACAGACCAACTGGTGAGCTCAGTTGACGAATTCGTGAGGAACGATCGGCGCGTCACAATTGATGACATCTGTGAGCATTTTCCCAATGTTTCTCGAACAATTGTTCATGAAATTGTTAAACACCATCTGCATTATGCAAAAATTTGTGCAAGATGGGTCCCTCGCGTATCTCAATGAGCTGGCGGCGAAGGACTATGCAGCAGGAATACAGAAACTTGTCACACGTTATGACAAATGCCTTAATTTGCTTGGAGATTATGTTGAGAAGTAGTTTAAAGTATCCTCTTTCAAATAAAATTTTTTATGTTTGTTAATATTTACTTTTGTGTCTTTATTTCACGAACGGGTACTACTTTCCGGATGACCCTCGTACATCCAACACCACCTAGAATTGGCGCACATCCTAGGGATTTGAGGGGATTCCTATATCTCTCTGTCACGACTCCACCTGGGCAATATCTCAACCAGACACTCTCAGCAAGACCTACGCAATGGGAATCACGGCATCAAGTATTCAAGGGCAAAAATGGATCGACACCATTTCTCTCCTCTCACATTCACATTGAGAAGGGATTTATGTGGGTCGCTCCATAACTCCTCCGAAAATCCAAAAGGTGGTGCAAGCGCTGTCAGAAAAGTCACGCTTTTAGCAAGCCTCATCTCTCATTAAATTGCTGTTGAAGTTTCAGTTACATCCAACATCTGGTTACATATTCATGGCCGATTGAAGCAACAAACTTTTGTTAATTTAGAGAAATGGTAAAAATGAGTTTCGTGCTGCATTTAAACACTTCCACTTAAAAAGCTGAAAGACTGAAAGAGATCAAAGCCGAGTAGGATGAAGTTCATGGTGCATCTGCTCCTGTGCTTGCGACTGGGGTCAATGATTTTAAATGCTGCACATTCAAAAATGACGAGCATCATTCAGAATGTCCCGAGAGTGAACCTTCTCCCGAAATGATTGACAAAATCCACGGCATGGTTTTGAATGGTTGACATATCAAAGTTGATAATTACTTTTTCTCTCTCTTTTTTTAGAGAATCAGCCCACATTTAACGCTGGATGAATCCGATTGCATGCGAATATGACTGCCATAACTGCATCGTTTATCCATAGAACTATGACCATATTATACCTTGCACATTTTTAGCTTCAGAAGTTTCACATTTCACCTTTTTATTTCTCTGGTTTTCAGATTTCAAGGGACAGTCTTTAGGGAATCTATTTTCTCTAACTGTGCCTGTTGCATACAGAGGGTCTGTCTAAAAAATAAGTAGAATAATTTTTTTCCTGGGGACGATGACAACTGGAGTGGTGAGATTTGTGGTGGGAAAAGTTGGTTGGAAGTCTTGGGAAAAGAATGCAAACCGAGTCCATCACAGGGTGCAAAGTCTACACCAGACTGGACCCCTGCCCGAGGGGTGTGTCATGAATTCATGATGCCATGTCCCATGAAGCAACAATCCATGATAAAAATCTTAGAACTGCTCAGAAGAGCGGGTTAAGAGGCCATGATCATATTTAAGGATGGTTACGGAGACGAGGCAATGTCCCAAGGAATGAATGGTTTCCCACCGGCACCAGAAGCTCCAGGAGGGCAGAGAGGAGGCTGGTGATGAGGAACACCCATCAATGACAGAACGATAGAAATTTGCAAAAAGTGAGAGAGACAATCAATTCCGATCGACCCCTGAGGGCCAGAATGTCAGTAGAAGAGTGAAACATGTTGAAAACCCCAGTGCATCTCATTCTTAGATTTAGCCTTGAGTAAGGAAAGCATTAAGATGGTCCCCAAGGTGCTTTCCAAAGATCAGAAGGCTGCTTCTGAGACAGTGTCGCGGGATCTCTTGGATGTTTTAGATAACGTGGTTACTAGTAATGAGACATGGATCTTAGAGTACGACCCCAAGTCATTAAGACGAAGTGCAGAGTGACACACAAAGGCTTCCTTGTACACAAAAAAGGCAAGGTTGAGCAAGTCTCGGGTGAAAGTGATACCCATTGTCTTTTTCAACTCAAAATGTATTATCCACTGAGAATTTGGGCATCAAGGACAGACGAGGAACATTAAAATTTACGCGGAAGTCCTCAAAAGGTTGCATCAGGGAGGAGATCTTTACCAACTCACGGCTGCGTCACCACGACAACAAGCTCTAGTCCCATCAAGTCTTCCTGGTGAAGTACCAAGCACCCGGCCAAGCACAAGGTGGCAACGCTGCCCTAGCTGCCTTAGGGCCCCGATGTGGCACCGCTGGGCTTATTTGTGTTCCCAACAATAAAAAAGAGCTTGATGATAGGCAACCGTTTTGGAACACTGGATAACGTCAAAGGGGTCATGAAGAGGTGCCTGAGCAAAGTCCCTGGCGACAGCTTCCAGGAATTGTACCTCTACTGGCAGAAGTGCTGTCATTGCACAAGGGTGCTATTATGAAGAATTTCAATAATTTGTAATTTGATCTGCAATAAATTTTTTCACTGAATTTATTCTACTTATTTTTAGGACAAACCCTGTATTTTCTCCATGCACATAATTGACTAAACAATAACAGGTGAATAAATATCAAAATAAAATTGAAAAGGTGGTTCCATTCTCACTAGTCAACCAACCCAATTAGAGATGCCACGGCCTTTCCACACTCCTTCCCAAGATATCCATTTCTCAATGGATTATTTCCCAGATATATATATAAATTTACTTTTTATCCATTTAGAGTATTTAGATACCAAATTTTATATTTGATTTCAGCTGATTTCCCTCACGTGATATTTGCACCCATGTTCTCCAAATTGCGAGATCATTGACTCATCAAAACTGAGCCATTGCTGCTCCTAGAAATTCTTTGCATGTGTCAATAAGATTATCAAGGTTTCTACAGTTTGGCACTATCCTATCCATTTAAGTTGCAAATAAACAGTCATACTACAAATTTCTGGCAATTTTTTAAAATAGTGCCATCTGATTTTGAGGCATCTTTGAGAGGCCAATAAGCCGGTATAAGCACAATGTATTCCTTAGAATCCACAATACTAATTCTGGTCTAAAACTAAAACATATCCATCCATTTGATGACTGACCTAAACAAATGCAAGGCAAACAATTTAACCAGAGGCTAAGGAATAAATTAAAACTATAAATTCTCACACTTACCTTAGTAATTGTTAACACAAGATCTGTGGATGTTGCATACTGATTAAGTTTCCCAGTGATTTTGTAGCCAATAACCTTAGGCAACAACATAGAAATAGATTGGCCGAGCATCACTGCTTCTGCTTCAATCCCTGCAAAAATTTCAAACAATTCAATAATTTTATTTCAGTTCAACAACTACGCCACTAATATTTCATGCCAACACATGCATGAGTTTGACAGTGTCTGTGCTCCCAAGGGTCATTCCCATAAACCTGCACCACCCTCAATTATTTGACGAGAAATAATCAAATCATCATCTTGAGTCATCCAGCTTTTGCCACATCACAGCTGTCAGGATTGGGAAAAAGGCAATATACCATTGTCCATCAAGGATTGTGACTTCAGGATACAACCTAATGACTCATTTTCTGAAAGCATTCACCATTTCAGCCAATATCATTTATGAATTGCTCAATTAATGCGAGTGATATATTATTATTTATTTAGACATGGGCTCAACACTCTTCCCTTTACTTATGGAAATATTCCTAGATAATTTGGAGAACAATGTCTTTAATTCAGGTAATCATTTCATTAGCTTTTCTTTGTATTGGTATGCATATATGATGACATCATAGCAATATGGAATGGCACATATCACTACTCAGACAATTTCACCAAATTTCTCAATGGCATACACCCAGATATTAGAATTTAGAAGGAATCTACAACTACTTAGAGGAATAGAGGATTCAATGTTGATCTTGATGAAGAAACTCCAGTTGAAGTTACATGTGATGATAATGATGATGATATTATAGAGGACTGCAACCTTCTTCAGGCAAATTGTACATTCTCGGAATTAGTCAAATTAGATTCTTGTGTTGACAACAGAAGCACAGTGTCAGTGGTATTTGGATAAACACCTGGAAGAACGAGATGATAAAGAGGACACAAAGGAAGAAGAGGTTCCTTCAACTTCATACCAAGACAGTGAGTGCTATTCACACCATAAGAACTTATTCATCAAGAGATAACTGCAGCAAGCAAATGCTCTGTGAACTGCAAAACATTGAAAATAACGTGAATGATATCAATAGGCAGAAGAAGTTGAAAATATGTATCATGTATTTCTGTAAAAAGAGGGTTAATCAATAGCCAGGTAAATTAGACTGAAATGTGTCAGCACTCTTCATTCTTTCTTATGCTTACAATATCTTCCATCAGTGTATCTGAACTTGATACATTCTATTATTTATTTCTAGGGTCCACACACACACAGGAGAGCTTTGCTCAGCTTTCACGAGGTTTTCCCTTTTACCGATATGAATTTTTTCTGGATTTTGTGCAATATGATGAAGCCATCACGTTTTTTTGTACTCCAATAGGGGTGAAGAAAATAATTTATTTTTACATATATTATGCATCCAAAATAGATGTTCGCTGTACTTTAGTTAGTTTCATTTATTATACTCTGTAAATAAATGTGGAGAATTCTAGTTATGAGATATATTACAATCCCGCTCTTTTTCAGTATGCCTATCTGTTTCTTATTTACCTTTATTCCAGTAATTGCATGTAAAAGTGAAAATTCACCTTTCCTCGCAATTTGGATTTTCCCACCAAATACATATTTTTTCCGGGATCCCTAGAAAAGTATAAATAAGGGGTTTTAAATATGGAGATGAGTGTGGGCAGAGTGGTGGGGACATTAAGAGGAGAGGCTGCATCAGGTAAAAAAGCATTTACAAAGAGGTGTGAGTGGACGGAAGGCACACTAAGTACAGATGTAAAGACATGATTACTTTAATAAGGAGTGCAGTTCTATACAGTTTGGAAAATTGTGTATGGTTCAGATAGAGGTGGAGATTGGATGCCTTTGAGATCTGAATCTGAAGAACGGAAATGAAAAATGAAGTCCTCTTCATGGTAGGGGAAGTAGGAAGGTTGTTGGGAGAAATCTGAATGAGGCAGGGCAAGTGGATGTGGGAGATGGAGAGAGGAGGGGGCAACGGGATGCTGAGGATGGCAACAGATGGGAGAATGCTGGGAGAGTGAGGTGAAGGGCAGAGTGAAACAGGCAATTGAATCCAGGGAGGAAGAAAGCATACACATCTTAAGTGTGAGTTATTGTCATATTTCTTATGCAGTATGGGGTCTAAGAATATTTTGTACCATGCTAGTTAGGGCTAGGGCTTAGAAGTGCAATAGTGTGTAATGGTATGGTCCATCAAAAACCTCATGTTATCAAACTTCTGCATATTATATCAAGAATTTAGAATCTGGTATTTTCCCTACTCCTCTCAATCACATGGCAGTCACTCCCATGTGATTCAGCAAATGTGTTAAGGACCCCAGTTTACCATAAAATTTTTGATTGGTTAATTCAGCTTGCTCTGTGCCTATTCATGGAAAATGACAAAATATTACGTTCTTCTCAATTTGGTTTCCACAAAGGAAAAACTATTGGTTTCAAAACTACCGGTACTCTTCAAATTGCGATTGAATCCACTGAAGGAGCAATCTAGAGTTAAATAAACCCTCAAAAACCTTACCAAGTCTTATTTTGACAGAGTCCTTCACCTAAAATAATTTAAATTTAATATTATGGCATCACTGGTGTGAAATTAACTAACTCTCTTCCAGTCATGTCTCATTGGGTGTCCACAAGGAGTGGAATCAGGTAAGTCTGCCGTCTGGTGCTTTGCCCATCCAATAAGGTGCCATACAAGGTTTGATTATGGCACCTTTTTCATTTTTAATAATGACCTATGACCTTCTTCATGACATCCCTTCCAAGCCCATCTTGTACGCAGATAGTGCACCTTTCATTCATCAACATACCCGCATGACTGCGGCGGTTGATTTTGTCATCAACAGTTCAACATTGATTGGTTCATTAAGAATTCCGAGTTGGCATTAAATACATATTACTAGAATGCAACGATTCCAGAGTGTACAAATCATTCGCCTTGCCCAAGGGGCTGATGATTTTTACACTGCAATTGTTGCACTGAAATGCATATTAGCAGATGACTCTGTTAATGGTTACTGTTGTAGCATCTCCCTAAGTTTCTGGGAATCTGTTAATAGAAATCAGCAATTAATTTAATGCCTAAAAGTTCCATCTCATGAAGCCAAGCTGGCAAACTCCTAGGGTTTAATCTCACTCACGACTGAGCTGGAGTTCCCTCGTCTCCAAGGTAGGCAAGAAATTATCTGAAACTGTCTTCATCTTAAGAAAGCTAAGCATGCTAACACTTTAGGAGCATCTGCAATTCACACACTATGCTCTCTTCAGAGCCACCTTGATTATGTCCCGGAAATATTGGGCCATACCCCAGCCATGAAATGGCTTTTTACCCAATGAAATATGACTACCAGGATAGTAACCCTATTGTTCACCTCATAACCACAGCAGCCCTCTGCTTATTAAAGCTAAAATCTTGACTATATAATTTGTTGTATTTTTACAAAATACTCATCTCTATAAAAAATAATCTCAATTAATTCTCTGCCAGGTGTGAATTGCACAACTAACACACAATAAAATATACTAACTAATGCATTTACACAGCAAAATAGCCTACCTTTTAAGCAATGGAGATTCTGACAATTCAATACTAATATTGACATCAAGTTACACACAAACCTTTCAGTGTCAGCGAGGCTTGCTAGCATTGCTTACCATATAATGGGATATGCACCAATGCTAACATCTAGTGCACCATACTCAGTTGATGAATATTTATCTCACACTGATACTGATCTTATATTTCACTTTTTATTCTTGCCCTGCTTCATGACGACATCCATTGTATGAGTACACTCAACGGCCAACAAAATATTATTACCATTAGAGTCTTTTTCTAATTTGATTGTAAATTCCTCATTTTATTTGCAGTACACCTACTATTTTCTTTACTGCAATTATAACAATTATTATTATTGTCATAGTGGCTTATTTTTCTGCTATGCTGTGACAAATGGCTTTCATCCAAGGTTCTCTTTGTTTCGGGTGCAAAGGAACATGAATAACAATTTTACTTAGAGTACTTATGGCAGTATTTCATAAGAATGGATCATTTGCAACATTTTCATTTAGCACTAATTGCTTTCAAATAGATGACGGCTTTCCAAAAAAGAGTTTTTAGAAATGCAGGCAACTCATGCAATTTTTACAGTACCACTGCAACTTTTTTCTAAGCATTTAACCACATTTAAATTTTCAAGGTGTCTTCCTACATTCGCTGCTAAGATATTTTATAATTCCCCATATCGGCTACCTAAACATCCGGTTGTTTTATGTAAAAGGTAAGAAATGCTAATGTTTCTTAAGTACTTTTGACAAAGCTGTTATTGTATATCTGACTCTCTGCCTCAATGAACTAAATAAAAGGAGGGAGCGATATATCAAACCATTGGAAATGAGTTAGCAAATTAAAAATGGAGGAATCAATCGTTTGATCACTTTCAACTACTCCAATTTTTTTCCCTTATTTCTCTCATTTCTAGCAACCCATCTATGCTTTCTTTCTTTTTTTTTGGGGCCCCAATTTTTCTATTTGAAGTGTTACCTCTCATGAGATAAAAGAACATCATCAATTATCGTTTATGTGGAGAAAAACATTCAGAATGGAGGCGACCTACTTCATTATGAAATCTTCCTCCTAATTGTCAACACTTGCTTTCAAATTAATGTTCAAGCTGACTCCAAAAAGAAGCATAAAAAATAATGACGTGATCTTCAGACCACACCCTTTTCCCACACTCCTTCCTTGCAGGGCACAAATAGACCGAGGGGAGGGGGTGCCCCTGCGAGTGCTCACTCACCTCCGACACCCCAGCCCAGCACCCCCAGGCCATTGATCATGGTCGTGTGAGAATCGGTGCCAACCACCGAGTCAGGATAGAGGATGGGTGGGCGGTCCTGGTGGGCTTTCACGGCAAATACCACACGGGCCAGGTGCTCCAGGTTCACCTGGTGGACAATGCCCGACCCAGGTGGCACTATCAGCATGTTCTTCAGGGCATTCGCTCCCCACTGGAAAGGGGCAAGAAATACTAAAAGTGCTGACCTACTTACATATGACACTTACTTGTCTTGCAATCACAGTGCTTAGCAACTGTGATGTAAAGCAAATAAAATATAATTCAAAAGCAAGGATTTGCTATCTTACTATTTCTTGCCTCTCTTTCATGGTCACAAACCTATTCCCTTTGCACGCATTTCATTTCCTCAAGGAAATATTTCTGAGCAAGAACTGGAGTGAGAATTTATTTAAAAAGCAACACTGTAAAACTTTTTCATTCATACATTATTTCTGTGGGTGTTGATGCTTCCCCCACCCTGCGCTCAATGGGCATGGTTGCACTTCGCCCCTGCGCACACTAACAATTGCCCATTCAACTCCTTCCACTAGCATCTCGTCGAAATTATATGCCCAGTATTCAGACGGAGCAACGAGTTAACTCAAGTTTCTTTTGAAAAATGGGAAAAATGCTACAGAAGCTCATGCCATGTTGAAGGAAGTGCACAGAAGTGATTGATTGACCCTCAGCATCAAAAATGGACTAAAACGTGCCGAAAATTGGTCCGCAAAAATTGTCGTCAGAGTGTCCAAGCTCTTCCTGAAATCCCAGGACTTAACAAGGAAAGTTTCTGTCAGGTTTTGCATGTCCCATTCGACATGCATTAAGTTTGCGCAAAAATGGTGCCAAAATTTCTCACTTCAATACAAAAGGAATCGAGAATGGAAATTTACGCTGACCTTTCAAACAACATTGATAATAATCCAGAATTGTTAAACAGAGAAATTACTTGCCAATAATTGTGATTTTTTACCAATAATCCTGAAACAAAGCTCCAATCGACACATTGGAAGAGCCCGACCTCATTACAGCAAAAAAAAAAAATGAAAATCAGCATACCAAAATTCAAAGCCATGACTTTTGTTTTCTTTCAAGTTATGAAAATGTATGATAATACAATCCCTGAAGGAGGCAGTAGAAAACAAGACTTACAAAAAATCCTCAAGAATATTTGCACACACCTTGAGAAACTTGAACCTCTCCTGATTCCTGCTGAATTCCAAATCTTGATTCTTCTCAGCAGCATCAGGACTGTAATGATTTGAAACAATTGTAACCTTTGACCAAGGGCAGAAATTGACATGAAAAGCCAACTTATAGACAAAAACAAAACTAATAAAAATATACTGAACAAAGAGTGCATACATAACCACCTATATTTGTGACATGCTGCCAGCCCTAGTGATAAATGATGTTTATTGATTCCCAAAAGACATGTCTGTACATGTATGTAACATGCTACATTAATTGAAAATATTCCAGTGCACACAGCATAATTGCAATTAGGGTTTGCATAAAGACAATAGTCACAAATGAAAAAGAAAACTAAACCGGAGCTATAACAGCATACATGATAACATGAATTAATCCACGGTATAGAATTGATATTCCCAGAGGAAATGATAAAGTTAAGATTTAAATGACAACAAATTTTCAATTTCCCTTGGCTTTCAGGAATTTAACACCAGCATAACAAACGTTCCTAGCAAACATAGCAATGTGTTATAGGCAGTCATCCAAGTCCTCAAATCCTCTTGCGATGAGTCTAGGTACATCAGCATTGGTTATCAAATTGAATATGGCTTTGTTTTGCTCTGCACAATAATTATAGCATTGAAAATATACATGCAGGGAATAGTTAAAATTTAAAATTTTTCAAAGTAAGGTCCACAGCTCCATGCCCTTGGCCATAACTACTGAAGTCTGCCCGTTTAGACATTTGGGCATCCATATTTGAATGCAAACTCACTATGCATCCCTATTTAACCCTCTTGGTGTGGCGCTCGGCCAGCGTCACTAGCAAAACATGCACAGGGTAATTTGATCAAATTTATCATCTGAGGGAAAAAAATATTTTGAAGTCATTTTTAAAAGATGTCCAGTTTTCTTTATTTCTATATTAACTGAATTTAGTAATATTTATAAATGAATTTTGCATCGTCTAACAAAATAACTTCAATTGCTTTGGCCTACAAATCATGAGCGATAGCTTACATTTGAGCCAATGTGTTGGCCTGCCACACTTTTCCCCTCAAATAAAAAAGCTGATATATGTCAGCTGGGTGTACTAAAAGGGTTAAGGGGATTTTTCGCAGAACACAGCAGGTCCTGTCCATCGAATATGAGCTGCAATTATTTCACTACTGGAATTCATAAATAGAAGGCTCTTTACTCTCCATCATTGCCACAAAATATATAGGTTTATACTATGGGCATTCATCTCCACAATTTGCAGTGAATAGTCTGGCTAAAAAGTATTATCTAGTGAAAGGGGAATTAAAATTTGAAACATCAATTTGTTAAATCAGCAACGTATGCAGTTAAATGGATTCACAGTGGAATCACAATGTCAAGTTCTCCCATTTAACACTGAAGGACTATTTTCTATGGGCCTCAACAGAGCTCCACATTTGTAATGTACTTTATTACCAGATTTAGTGTTTCTCAATTTTATCAATTACCTGCATTCAAAGAATAAATTTCCAGGACCAAACTTTTTTCTAAATAAGATACAAAGAATGACCTTACCAGATAAAATGCCCAGTAGGATAGTATGTGGTCTCTGCTGCTCATATAAAAACAATGCAATTGAAAACAAGGAGTGGCAAATAAATAATAATTTTAGCATGATTTCTTTCCCCTGCGACCAAAGAAGGTACATAGTAAACAAAAAAGTAAGCCATGGGTAACAAATGAAATTAGTATTCATCAAATCTAGCTTTATCCAAAAAAAACTATATGGTGGTGATGAGCCCTGTGCTTTACACGGAGAAAAAACCAGTTCATTGTCAGTCGAATAGTTCATCACTAAAAAAGAGGGCTTATAATTATAAAAAATATCTGCTGCCGGTAATAAATCAAATGCCACTTGGGAAACCATTAATAGCATAGAAGTCAATAAAATCCATTCAACTCTTCCAAAACTTGCGGATCCAAAAAGCAACTCCCTTATCAGTCACCCATCCCTTGCCGATCTTTTTATCCCACATTTCACTGCATTCCCCTATTTGTTCGGTACCTGTGCCATGCCATCAGCTGTCTAATGACTCTCTCTCTACTTTTATTTTTCACTGGTCATCGCACAGAACTTGAACTAAATACACTTGCCACAAAACTTAGCCATCAACTAAGTGTTGGTGTCAATAACATACCTGGCAAAATTATACTTTCCCACTCCGATAAAAATCCCCGTTATGCCTTATTTTATGATACTGACACATGGTGCTTTCCCACCAATAATGAAAATATCTTAAGTAGATGGGGCCTATTAATAAAAATAATGGATTTACCCATGAAATAAATAAGTGCACAACCAGACCAACAGCTGGACAAAACACCTTTTTTTTAAATTTAAAAAAATTGAGCTCAAAGCTTCATGCAGTTAGAAATAATCTACTTCTCTCCAGTCAACACCGCTTCAGACATGGAGAATCCACCATGATTGCAATACATCAAGCCATTAATTCAACCTTAGATTTCCTGAGCAACAATTCATCAGGATTATTCTTGGATCTAATGAAGGACTTTTACAACATAATAACTGAAATAATAATGGCTAAATGTGATAGGATGGGAATTTGAGGGGTAGAAAAAGACAGGCTATAAGACACTACCTTCATAGCTATACACAAGTTGTTTCTTAAACTTTTACTAGTGAGAAATAATTTCTAACTACCACCATACTTCATACTACCCAAGATTTCGCATAGGGATCCACCTTAATACCTTTATTGTCTTTAATGCACATTAATGATTTCCCATTGGCCCTGATTGGGAAGGACAGCATTAAACCACTGGCGACTATCCCCTGGTAATACTATTGTCATAATATTATCATCCTAAAAAGAAAAGTATTAATGCAAAATTCCAAGCTAATTACTAAAAATATCAAAAAAAGGTGTCAAGGTCTGTCTGACCCTTAATGTAAAGTAAAACCAAAATGATCTGCTTTTTATATTTATAATAAACACACCAAATGGAAAGTCCATTGATACAAATTAATAATAAATCACTTCAGTCAATACCTAATTGTAAGTTAATAGGAGTTCACCTATTCATACATGATATATGACACCTATTCTATATGATAAAACATACCTAAGGCGGTCTCTTACTCATGGAAATATGCAGCATTTTCTGCTCCTTCTACAGTCCCAAAACTGAAACAACGTCTATGACCTTAAGTCAGTAGACGAAGGTTTCAATTACTTTTATTCAATTTTCAAACATAATTTTGAATTGATGGCTAACTGACGAGATCCGTCACTACTCAACTATCCTTAAAAAACTTGCCATCTCCAGTAAAAGTTCAAACAATCATGAACAAAAGTTACATTATAAGGAATTCCAAAAGTATTACCGTAAAGTGATTTCTACCAGGAAAAGAACTTATAATGATAATAAGTTACTTAATTCCAATAGCAAGTCCAAGGGAGATAATTAATGACTGCAGAGGTAAGAAAAATCCACATCTCACTCTCCCAAAACTTTGTAACTCTGAAAACAACACTGCCATTAGCTATTCATCTTTAGCTAATAAATTTGACAAATACTACGTATCAGCTGCCTGCTCAACTATTTCTCCAGCTGATGTGCTTTTTGCAAATGCACCATTGTCAATGTTTGCCAAGCCCTGTTCTGCAACCAATCTAAAAACTATTGTCTCCTCACTCAGAAACAAATCCAGTACTGGCCCAGATGAAATTCCTGGTAAAGTTGTCCATGATTGTTTTGAAGCCATAAAAGCAACACTTTTATTTTTAATTAATGAATCTTTGATACAAGGGATTTTCCCATCCCAATTAAAAGAATCAAAAGTAGCGCCCATTTATGAAAACCATGGCTGTGTCAATGATTTGAACAACTACAGACCAATAGCCATCCAAAATACATTTACTAAAATATTCGAAAAAGCCATGTTTATGCAAATAGCATCTTATCTCGAAAAAAAAAACTTCCTACTTTCAAATTCTCAGCATGGATTTAGATCTGAAAGGTCTACCACAACTGCCATATGTCAGGCAATCGACAGCATACTTAATTCATTAGATGCTAAACGCAAAACTCTTGGAATGTTTTTTAACTTGTCAAAGGCTTTTGATAATGTGAACCACAATAGACTACTAATTAAACTCAATAGAATAGGAATTAGAGGAATTCCTCTGAACTGGATGAAGTCCTATATTCATAATCACACTCAAAAATTGGTGTAATCAGTTGACGGGTCAAAATATTCATCTGAAGCATACCAAGTTAACAAAGGTGTTCCACAAGGCTCAACCCTTGGGCCACTCCTCTTTCTGATATACATCAATGACCTACCCAACTGCTTACCAAATAATGATGGAATAATATCAGTGTTGTATGCTGACGACACTAATGTAATAATATCAACACAAACATATCCCAGCCTTGTGGAAAAATCTAAGTCTGTCACGCTTGCAATAAACAAGTGGTGTACAGACAACCTTCTAGACTTAAATGTAAATAAAAGTAAAATAGCACACTTCACACGCAATAAGAACGTGCCAGATGATCTGCGGGTAAAAATCAATGACCAATCAATTGAGCATACGACAGAATGCAAATTTCTAGGTATTTCTCTATGCGCAAATATTTCTTGGGATACTCATGTAAAAGCCCTTCAACACAAGCTCAGTTCAACTTGCTACTTATTAAGACACCTGTATGAAAATACATGTAAAACTGTACTACTCAATTTGTACTATGGGGAAATTTATTCAAATATAACCTACAGTATAATATTACGGGGATCAGCTGCTATTTCTCAAACCATCTTTAAAATGCAAAAGAAAGCTATTAGAAGCATCACCAGGAAACCTCACAATGCTCCATCAAGGCCTATTTTCCGTGAATTAAATTTGCTACCACTCCCGAGCATCTAAACTGTTTTTAATTCTATATATAAAAAATAACATTGGCAACTATTCTCTTAACTCTGCCTATCATCATGATTATACCAGAGGCAGGAATGACATCCATTATGGGAATATAAGAAGTAAAGCATTGAAATTAGGACCCAATGAAATGGGCATCAGATTATATAACAGACTACCCTAAAGTATCAAGGATACAAAGGGAACTGCTGCATTCAGGCATAAATTAAAAAGATATCTACAGCGTAATATGTTCTACTCGGCTGACTAATATCTCAACAACATTCCCGACCAGTAAGTTCATACTTTTAGTTTCTAGCAATGGTCATGGTCTGATTCATGTTAATGATCAATGATTTTTCTGAATTTGATATTGGATGTGCATGTTAAAGCCAATGTTCTTGGGTTTGTGCCAAACATTTATGTAACTATGGTATTTTTGTATCGTGATCTCTGGGCAAATAAATAGTAATCATAATAATAATTCATGAATCTATCAATCTCTCTCATGGGAACAGCAAGTCAATGCTTTACATCACAAACTTAATGGCAGCACATGTTCATACATTTACTTCTACATTATTTGCCTCAGATCGTAGATGACACAAAACCTTAATTTTTCACACTCAGCTCTCTACCCATTTTAGGTTGCCTGAGAGAGATACCTATGTATAATCTACCCATATACCAAAGCATTTCACATCCACTAAGCCTCTGCCAGTTCACATTCACTTGGTAATCGGGAAATGGATGCTTTATGAGCAATGGGTGGAAAGTAATATACCTTCTGGAAAAATCCACTTGCACTGAATGGTCAATGACAAGGTCAGAGGGGCAGATGGGGTTGATTCGCTGAGGATCACCTCCAAGGTCATTTACAGCATCACGCATGGCTGCAAAATCCACCACAGCAGGAACACCAGTGAAATCCTAGAGGAGCAGCAGCAATGGATGTAGCCATCAGCAAATAAACAAGAGCTGAATGCATGCATTTGTAATTCCACCAGAATTTTATTAAAATGCAAACTAGGTTTTAATATGTTGTGTGAGGAATTACAAAGTCACTTCTTTCATTTCAATGTTGTTTAAATTCCATAATTTACGCTGGAGGCAACGAAGACTGAATCGATTCCTCTTCACCAGTGATGGAATGGAAAAAATATTCGTCTCCCTTGCAATTGAAACTGTGAAAATGCCACGGTCCTGGTGAGCACTTGCCAACATTTGCGGCTGCCATCTAGCTCACAATTTATGTCACCCTCAAGAGCCATTCATTATTCTGAACAAGTTTGCCATTGAAACTTTTGGATATTATTGCAAATGGAAAGATTGGCAACCATTGAGTAATAATTTCTTCTCTTTTGCATTCCACATGCTAGGCAAGACTGTCAGTTTAAACACTAGGTATGCCATCCCTTTGTTCGTCATGAACATTTAAAAAGCCTCCATAAACTCAAACCACCTTAGCCTCACTTTCCTATCACACTGTGGGAGGCCCATATTTCATGCAATTGACAAAGAATTTCAGCAGCATCAGGACTCTTCCATTTAGGGCTCTAATAACTGATCAGACTTCAAAATCTGGTCACATGTTAAAATCCAGGTGAGAGGGGAGGGGAGATAGGCCAGGGGGGACCTCCCCTGAGGGCATGCAAAGTCACCACAATGGTTCTTTTCCATAAAAATGCACTCTCAACATTTAAATTTGAGTCAGCAAAAGTAGGACGAAAGATCACACACAATGGCATTCACTGACGTCATGCTGAAATAGAAAAAAATGCTCAGGTAGTCTAGATATTTAAGAAGATAATACCTGGAGGAGAACGCGAGCAGGTTTAAATGCAATTTCTGTGTCCCCATCTTTTGAGTTTGTAGTCCAATTAATCACTTTGGCTACATCCTTCTCGGTCACCTGGAAATTGTCACAATTGCGAACTGCAGACTCCAAGAGGACCCTTATGGAATATGGCAGTTTTTCTGATCAAGGAAAAGAAAAATAAAGCAGTAGTTAATTGCATTTGACGAGCCCCAGGCACCACAAGAGAGGATTAAGATTCATAACTGGAAATAGCTGTTGCAACAAACATTTCTGCTCCATTTGGGATCAGTTGATATTACCAATCAATAACTCTATGCCCACAATGTTTAATGTTCAATTATCAGGATGCCATCTTTGTTTAAGTCTAGGACAGGAGGGCAACGCAAGGACCTGAACATTTAGTTTGTTTCAAAAGTTAAACTGGGGAAAATGGGTGACAAGGAAAGTTAAGAGCTCCAACCCACTTGAGAGCAATAGTCAAAAAAGCTGCACCAATGTAGGAGAGTCGGTTAGGATGAGCTGAAAGCAAATCATGTAGAATGGGAAATGCTTATTAAAAGCACAAGTGTGCATGATGGTTTCAAGATCTTGAATTATATGAATGCTGAATGTGCCGACATTGTACATGGAATAGGTGTAATCAGGAGAATGTAAGGTCATATGACAAATGGCAAGTAGAAATTAGATTCGGTGAGTGACAAGAAGAAGGTCCACAACAACAATTTCAGCTTAAAGTGAAGGAGTTTAGAATGATGATAATGATGAAAAAAATTAGTTGTAATTTTCCACATAAGTTAAGACATTCCAGAATTCTGTAGAAAATTATTTAAGAAACTTGTATTATCCCAATGACATGTTTACACACACTGGAGTTGGCCTCAATTACTTATGGTGTACAATGTTTACAGGGAAGGCATTTTGAGGATTTCTATTGCAGAGGTTTTGAGTTCAACAGAGATCCAATTGCATTAAGCTGTGGCAATGCATGTAGGGAAGTTGAAATGAAAACTAGGTGCTCAGAATTTTGAAGAAAAAGGCGACAGGTGTAGATGGACTACACATTTAGCGAGCAAGTCTAGTGTGGGGGTTAAGTTACTCATCACTCGTGATGCTTGTCTTTAACTTAAGTTAGCAAACTATAGTTGCATTAGATAACAATAATAATATTTACTATGCCCAATTTACTATACAATCGTCACATTTTTCACACTAACCTATTAAAACACATTTGTGAAGAATTAAGTTGACTACAACACAAATCAATTTATTCACGAGGGTAATCCCAAAAATAAGGTCTCTTTTTTATTTAGAACTACAAAACTCCATTTATTTTCCATAACATCAACACCATTCGAAAATTAAGAACATTGATCTAATTTTCAACATAATTGCAATTTAGGTCAACGCATTCTCGTTGGTACAGTGACAGTTTTTGTACTCTCTTGTCATAGCAGCCCACTGTCACATCCTTAAAAAAGTGTTGAATCTCACCTTTCACCTCATCATCAAAATTGAATCACCTTCCGGCTGAATGCTCTTTTGACTCGGGGAGAAAACAGTCACTGGGTGCCAGGTCCGGACTACACGGTGGATGGGTGAGGATGCCCCAACCACTAACTGTAGGATAACAGAGACAGTTTGATGGGTGGCAGGTCAGCTGCACCCTTGCTCAACAATCCTCTTCTTCGGTTCTGGATTTCCCATCAGAGTTTTGCAGGTGTTTCACAGCACCTCCGAGCTTTTATTGTGGTCCCAGTAGGCATTAAGTCTACCGGTATATTTCCTTTCAATCATAATACAGAGTTGCCATGACTTTACCGGCAGACTAAGTTTGTTTAAACTTTCACGGCATGGGCGAAGACAAATGCCGCCACTCACATAAATTTTGTCTGGTCTCGGGTGTCAAGTGGAACGCCAAGGTTTTGCCACCCAATCAAGTCCAAAGAGTTGCCTTTTTCCAGGAAACCTCACAAACCAAAACCCAAAGATTATCCTTCTGCCAATCTTAAGCATGGTTCCCTCACCTTTGCAACTGTTGCGCCAGAAATTGATGGCCTACTCCTTCCTTGCTGGTCGTGAATATCAGTACAATCACCTATAAACTTCCTAAACAACTTGCAATGTTTTTGACACCCATGTACCACTCCCCATGCACTTCCATCAATCGGTGATGATGTCAAATCAGTTCGATGCCTTTTGCATTCAAAAATCAAATAACTGCACCAACTTTGCACTTGGCGGTAATGCCCAACAGGATCTCCAATCTCATTGGTTGCCAAACCAAGACTGAGTCTCTCAGCAAGGCACGCAACATGCTTGTTTGGGGGTGGGGAAGCAACAATCACTGCAATATGGCCGACTGCCGCACAACAGTTGCTCTCCATCAAAATGCTTTGGAGAGATCACTTCAAGGATTACCCTTTGCACTGATGCCATATCACACTAACCGTTGAATTTATCAAAAGATTCACAATAGAATGAATGAAAATAAAAATTCAATTATTTTACAGTTGGAAGGAGAGAATCTAATAATTGATCACATATTCCAATACAAGGTTTCCGATTGTGGCCATTGCATGGAAATTAATTTAAGATGGTTTAGTATAAATTTTCAAAAACATTTATAAGAATTTCTTTCTAAAGTTATGAGAAGTGTCTTAGTATAAGTCAAGAATAGAAGGTAGAGATTATATGAGCAAATCATCTTTGTAATCATGGAACAGAATGAAAAGTCTCTGCTGCAGTTTTTTATGTAGAATAATTTAGTACTTCAGGTATATAGAAATGTTGACTCCAAAGGTATTAGGGTAAGCATTTTATCCAATTATAATATAAATGATGCAGTAAAAGTAACTCAGACAGCAAAGAACACGATGCTGTTTTACAATTAATGCTTCCATTGTTTCATAATACTGAACATTATTCATGAAAAATTGGTCATTGTTCAGGTATACATGCGACCAAATAACCATTGGGAGGAAGCAGTCAACAGGGCTCATGATCAGTTATAGTTCTAGGAGGAAAACAACTGATAGGGATAGGGGATTGGAACACGGAAACCAGTGAGCAACGGAAGGGATTGTGTAGAAATGGGGGATTACTGTTAAGGTATGAGGAATGACTGCGGAGGAAAGCAATTGAGTTCTGCAGGAGAGAGGGGTTAGCATCAACAACACTTGGTTTAGACACCACAAAAGGCATAGGTATACATGGAAAATGCCAGGTGACTCAGAAAGGTACCAGTTAGATTATATTATCAATAGGCACAGATTTAGGAAAAGCGTGACCATTTTTGCAATTTATCACATTTTACACAATTTAGTACTCATTAGGTGAAGCGTCTGATTCAAAAAGATAAGGCAGAGGCAGCGGGCTAGGAAGTGGAATGTAGAAGCATTACCTGGATTGACAAGGAAGGAGTGTGTGGTTTTCAAGAAAGGGGAAGGCTAAGTTTAATGTTAAAATAGGAGTTCATCAACTAGAGCAAGTGCAACAGCTTACTTATCTTAGAAGTTTTCCAGACCAAAATGGTCTAAGTAGTTGGAATAAAAGGGGACAAATTGCATTAGACAAAGAAGCTTTCGCAAGTAAGATGGAATTGATGACAGGAAAGCTGCGTAAGGAGGTTAGGAAACAGACCATCAAAACATTAATATAGCATGTTGTTTTGTATGGTGCAGAAACATAGTCAACGAACCAAGATGATGAGCACAGATTAAAGGCTTTCATAATGTCTGGAGAATAATGGAAAATGTGAAATGGACAGAAAGGTAAACATATGAGGAAGAGCTGGGTATGGTCGGGGAGGAAAGAGAATTGTAGGGAGAAATTGTAAGGATACAGGAAAGCTGGATGAAGGGCATATTTATCAGAAAAGGGATGTTGAAGACTGTGATAGAGGGTAAACTGTTAGGCAAACAAGGAAAGGGCAGGAATAGGATAGGGATATTGGACGGAATGAAGGGTGGAAAGACTTATGCATAAATGAAGTGGAAAAAAACACATGAAATTAGAAAGTCCTTGTCAAAAACATTTATTTGGTCAACATAATTATATGGATAGGAAACTTGGGCATTGGAGAAAAGGGAAAAAACTCGGTTGGAAGCAACGGAAATGTGGATTTGGAGAAGAATAACAAGAACAAGATGGACGGACAGGAAAAGGAACGCTGAAGTATTGAGAGACATTAAAGAGGAAAGGACTTTGACAAAAGAGATGGAGAGAAGGAAATTTAAATAATAATTGTACCAAATTTTGAAGTATCAGAAAAATCTAATCAGCTTTTAAGTAAAAAGGAATTGGGAATGTATCATAAATAATGAAATAATTATGAACTGATTCTTTTCGGTTTTCTACGAATCGAATTCTCATTCATGTTGGTTGACTCTGCAACAGAAGAAAATATAAATATGATTCACAATCCTAAAAAATGCCTATACCATTTTCTTTGAATAAAACTTTCACAAAAGTTATTTTTTTCGGCATGGATCGCATTATCATATTTTACATTAATTTATAGGGGAAAAATTTTGTTCACTTAACAGTAATCTGCTTTTTGAGTAAGATTCCAGTTATGCTCATTGCCCGTGGTTCCACTGTAATTGAGAAGTGCAAGCCAGCATAAAAGAAAGTTTATTGTGAATTTGTAGACTTAAACGTCTGCATATAAAAGAAACTGAGGAAAGCTGCCCAAGGCTATGAGAGAATATGAATTCAATCAGCAGTTTTTACTCGCTTCATATAGAAATAATACATGAAAATAATAAAGCAAATTTCAGAGTGAATGGACTTTCAGAGACAGGTTTGAATAAAAGCATGATGCGAAACAAGATATACAGTTGTATACCACTATAATATCTCCATGCCTTTTAATGTCTTTATGGATGTTTGTGTGAAAGCTGAGTATGTGGATAAGGAAGGTGTAATAATTGGTGGGACTGCTACGCCTACCCTTCAAAACTCAGATGATGCAGCATTGCCAACTGAAAGTCAAATGGATTAACATGGGACACCACAGCTTTGATGAGATAACATAGAATGAAATTGAGGGTAAATGAATCTTAAAACCGGAGCCCTGGTGTTTGATGAGGAGAATAGGAACTTGTGTATTGAGTGCAAGCACAAAAACAATGGAACAAGAGAATGCTCTAGCATACTTTGGCAGAATGTAGGTGAAATATTGTACGAAAAATGAAGAGAAAAGTCATGAGAATGTTTGGCAAAAAAACTTGTCCACAATACATATGTGGAGTATTTAAAGGCAAGGTGCAAGTGTAAGTAACTATTTTAACCAAGCAGAGTGGGTAAAGGTGCTTTGGGATATGTGTTGGCAGTAAAAATAAAGAGATATAGGGTGAGGAATGATTGAGTCCACACCAGTAATAGATGGCCTCGAAAGATATGAGTTGAGCTGGCTTGTTCATGTTGATAGAATGGAAGAGATTCAAACCTTTAAAAGGTACATGAAAAAAAAGTACAAATGTTCGAGCAACAGGGATTGATTGAGACTGTCATGGATGAGTGGAGTAATGAAAGAGACTTAAGAGAAAAATAATTATCTTCAAGACAAAAAGATTCATAAAGAAAAGTGATGAAGAAGAAGAGACATTAAAGAAACAATGTAAGATTAATTGAGGTAAAATGAATATTAAAGAAATTAAGTGCCCAGAAATACCTTAAAACAAGGTTTTCTGTAACCTAAAAGGAAGCGGTTTGGACAATAAATTTATGCAGTCAGAACATGCAGGATGATTAGTATTATTTTGTTTTTGACCAAGGTTTTCGCATTATTCAGATGAATTACACAGGCTTTCCGGTCTCCCTTGTGTTGGCGTCATGCCGATAGCTGTATGGATAGTACAGAGAGTAGTACTCTGCTTGAGCACAAGCTAACAGATGAAATTACCTTATGGCTGCCAATGACTGAACTAACATTTAATGCCTCCTGGTATAACTTCACGTGGTACAAAGTTAATTCATTTGATGATTTTGATTTTCAATAAAATGATACAGTAAAATTATGAGAAGGCTGGCAAAAGCACTGTTTCAAAAAGTCAACCTCATTTCAAAATCTGCATGCTAGCTGACGAGTTAGAATAATTAGTAGTTACATCAATTTTATCGTGATGTTTTTCAGTGCTCCAAAAGTATCAGACAATGAAAAGGAAATTAAGAGCTCAAAATCATCGGGTGCAATTATTTCACCATGGCTGAACATGAGCCATGGCTCTGATGGTTCCTCCAGAGGTGCTTTTGTGGTCCTTAAGGGAGCTACAAGCAATCCCCCCCCCTGTTCTACGTCTCTAAGAAACAACAGGGAGCAAAGCAAGAAAGGTTTTGCTCCCTTTTGTTCAGCCCTTCGGTGTAGTACAGCCTTAAAGAAAAGGAAAACAAAAGCAACAGAATAATTTTATGAAAACCTTTAGAAAGGGTCCATTAGATATATAAAAAGTAGTATTAATAACGTGATGAACTTAAAATATGGTGAGAAAATTTAGCAATGACATCTAATTGTTTTGGACCGAAAATTTTGCAATTGTGGTATCTTATTAAGTAAAACCAGAAGTTCGTGTAATGGGTGGATAAATATTAGACAGGGTTCTTTACAATAATCAAGACTACATAAGCATCGTTCAAATTTATAAACGTAATAAAAAGTCAGAAATAAACATATTATCAGTAAGAAAAATTGATGTGAATCCAGGCGGCACCAGTAAACTTTGTAAGAGACCTTTCTGATGGAATTAGTGAGTACGCGCACTCAAAATCCAAACTAAATGACCCTCACTTCAATACGATGAAGAATTCCTAAAAACACCATTCACACACAGTCTTGAAAAATGACTAGGAACTCGGGTGATTAAGTACTTTCTCCAGAAAATCTGTCAATTTGGAAGATATTTTTATTGTCTGTGGATACAACTGCATTTCTTATGATTAATACCAAATAATAAGATCAATATTTCAATATACTTATGTCATAAAATTTTGACTTTTATTTTTAATAAATATTTATCCAATGATTGATTTCTTTTATCAATACTTATTGTAATTAATTTACAGATTGACTGTTTATACCTACCTAATACCATAGAGCGTTACAAGCCAAATTTGGAGATTCGACAACATTTGTGACTGTGCACAGCAACAATTTGGTTCAAAAACTGATTGCCTATCCATTAGCGAAACACTAAGGTCCGTTAACTTACCATAGTTATCACTTAACGTTGTCAGGTCATAGAAAGAATAGGTTTTCCCGTCAACGTCAACTGTCCGAAGCAAATGGTTATAAGGATTATTAGCTGTAAAGAAACCAATCACATAATGACAAAAATTTGGAGACATATTAAATGGTATTTATATCAACGTTTGTCGACCAATATGATAAAAGAAGGAGCTAACTTAGAAAAGGTGCTTATAGCTCGAGGTGGAATCTTGTTTATCCGTGTACATTAGGTGGCACCAATAAATGTTACGGAAAGTGTATTGGTCTTTGAAGAAAACTGTCGGCATAATAACAGAAATAGCAACACTCATCTTGAGTAAAATGCCTACGCAATCGCAAACACCCATGATAATTTCATGGCGACCCCCAAACACCGCTACTGTTATTGGAAAATTTAAGGTCGTACAATAGAGAGAAGCTTTCAAGATCAATCAGATGCAATCGAGAAACCTTCACTACAAGCACCTCAAGTAGAATAAGTGAGAGCTAATATTAACATATTCATTTACTTATTCTACAATTCATACCAGCCATTAGTGACACAAGTTCCGCTCACGTACGCAACACGATTTCCACTACTCCCTTACTTGTCAATGAGGAAATACTCTGAATTTAAAAAATATAAGTTTCTTGGGTAGCGAACCGATTCCTCAGTACATAGTTTCCAGCACATACAGCATTGAGCAATAGTTCATAAGACCTATCTCAAATACAGTAATCACGAATTCGCATGATCATTTCGACATGCTGCTGTTAGATTGGAGTCACGTTGAGACCACTCTGAGAAGGGTTGTTCTAAGTTAACACAAATTCTCAATGGTGGCGCCATTATTAGTCCGGCTCAGGGCAGACATAAAAAAGATTATTCTAATTGGAATGAAATGCATTGATTATACTCCGCAGACTATAATATTAATCGCACAAATATTAAAAGAAAAACGCATAACTTAGCCTATTTTTTATCCTTAAAGGTTTCTCCCTTGAACTTCACCAGGGTGTAGGTGATAATGGAAGGAAGAGCCATTGATGACTTTTGCAGACACTTGCAAGAAAATTATGCCCCAAACTGAGCGAAGCAGAAAATATGAGGCCTATATTACCAAATACCTTCCTATCCAAATTTTTGCCAGTGTTATTATTTTAAAGGGCATTGAAGCTGAACTAATAGGATCGTTATACAAACTTCTTATCTTACATGCTCTATTATAATATTAGATTATATCTACACCCTTTTTATAAAAAATAGGGCTTATCAGGAGAGTAATAGGGACCTTTGTTGAAAAGCTTAAAGAGAAATGTTATCTTTCGCTCATGTAGAATATGATGCTAGTTTGTGGGATTCTCATCAAGTAGGATTAATTGCCGAGCTGGATCACGTGCAGTAGTGAGGAAATAGATTTGTAAAACACTTATAAAAACTGATGTGCAAATCAAAATTGTTAGAGAATCTACGCTGGGAATCACTCATGGAGCGAAGGTTAAATGACATATTAAATATCATATATAAATTGGAGGGATGTCTCTTTAGTTAGGATGTTGAAAATTTGTTGTTTCCTCCGTCGTATCCGGCAAAATTATGTCAATCAAAACAGGGATTTGGTTATTTAATTCTTACATGTCCAACCCGTGGGGGGTATTTCATTTTTAAGAGAGCCTAAATTTGTATTTTTGTTGTAGGGTGATGGCACACCAACATTTAGTTATTTTTTCAGTATAAAAAAATAATTTTAGTAGTCGTTTGTAATTATGAAGATTTTTGGTTTAAATTTTTATATTAATGTTAAACCTTGATTTTGTAACAAAGTTAAAAACGATTACAATTCACTAATTCGTACAATCCATGGAAACATAAGCGCAGAATGAATGTTATTCAAGATATATGGTTTAATCAACAGAATGTTTCGAAAAATGGGATACATGTAAATTACAATGTTTTATGAAATTTTATAAAATTAAGGGAACATAGGCAACAATACGTCCCAATGATTTTTTTACTCTTAACTCTTATTCAGTAAAAAAGTTTTAAATGATAACAAGACCTCGGTGCTAAACACTTCATTTATTATACAACCATCAAATATAAAAATACTAGATAAAATAAAATTATTAGAAAGAAAAATGAAGAGAAGTGAAATTCTAAAAACAATGTCCGGTAAATCATGACCATCATTTTAAATTTGCTGTACATCTATTAGTTTTACTTACAAATAAACGATTAATTGTTACATTCAATAAATATCTATTTATAGAATTTTTTGAGAACGGTACACTCTGGAACATGGAGCAGGACACAAACCAACACAACAATCAGGACACCGATATTTTATTTCCTTTCATTTCCCCGCTTCACAGCACCCAATACATCTTTTTCCGGGGCACTTTTTAGTTGTTACGGAAACAGTATAAGGAAAATGTCTCTTGGTAAGGCGAAATGGCTTAGGGGATTTAAATGGCCTTCCATTAACTACTTGGGAATCTTTTTCATACTTAGCTATCGATTTTCAGCAAGCAAGATTAGAAATTATTTTGGAGTATGTTTCCCCTTATCCTTTTTATAAATAGCATAAGAGTAGGGGGGAAATGTTTGTCCTGGCACAGGTTTGACCTTGAAACTCAAACCCGGATGCATCAAGAAGTATCGGCCGCAGAGAAAAACGAATGGCGTCACGTGAAAGAGGGAACATTTGTCCTTCATATGCAATCTAATTGCATCACGTCAACCCAACCCACGCAGAAAAAATCATGACCCAAGGCCATCGCCTCTTATATCTCCAGAACTATGCGTTGTAGAGAAAAACAAATGGTACCACGTTAAAGAGGAGGCAATTTTACTTCAGAAAGATGCCTTTTAGTGTCCCCTTTATATAGTGGCAATGTATAGATTTCATCAATTATCTCGTTTAATAATAACGATAATAACAATCTAATGGCATTAATCGAAAGACAACGTAATTTTACGTAAAAAAAGAGTTTTCACTTTTTTGATAGCACTTTATATAAGCCCGCAAATATTAATTAAAGTTCTCAACACCTAATTTTTGAACATCCCGCTAATTCTCTTAAGTTCCGCTTCACTATTCTCTCATTCCATCCCGATTATTCACAGTCTCCTTATTCTATTCGGATAATTGACATTTAAAGCGGGGGTCATGAAGAGAGATACGGAAGTAGTATTGAGTTAACCTAGAAACGCCCATCTTCACACCACACTTCATCCCCTCCATCGACCCTCCACCGGTAGAAAAGCCCGACTGAAATCAGAGCTCCTTACCAGTCTGAGGCTATCTCAGACTACCGGATCGACTTTTCAACGTGTAGGGTTCAGGATAAGATCTTCCTCCGTGGAGCTAGCACCAGAAGCTGTGGGGTGAGTATGACCCGTTAGCCGAATTGGCTTTTCGGATTTTTTTCATTTTTTCTATAAGCTCTAGAAGAGAGCAAATATAGATGGGTCACTCTCGATGCCCGCCTTCGAATCCCGGCGAGAAAACCGGAGACCCTTTTCAGGGTATCCAAGGGTTTTCAGGGTACGGCAATATCATTTTCGTCAGGAAACCCCCAATGTACCCCTTAGGGGGTTGAGCAGGGTGGGAACTTTCAGACCGATTGGACCAGCGGTTTTTATCCCAGGGCAAAAATTTCCAAAATTTTCGGGGATTATACTCAACAATTTCCTTATTTGAAGGGATAAAAAAAGTTTACATTTGAAAGGTCATCCGGGAACAATTAGTTATCGATTCCGCATGGAATTACCCGTAAAATTATAAGGGTTTACCCTAGGAAAATAAGGGTGTGGAAAAATTCCGAATTGAGGTACCCTTTTAAAAATTTTATATGATACCGGGCATAAGTGTATACCATTCCCAATTTCTAAAATTTTGATTTACCAAGTAGGTGAGCCAATATATAATGTTTTCTAAAAGGAATAGGGATACAAAATTGTTGACATTCATGTATATTAAAACGAACATTTGCTTTCAAACAATTTTTTTTGGCTCTTCTTCTCTTTAAAAAAGAAAAACTTCTCCTCGCCATAATTATAAGCCATCACCTCCCCCACTGTCATTGTAAACATTCGGGGGATAAAAATTTTCTTCTCCCTCCTCCAAACAAAATTGTTGCCACCAGCCCCTCCCCGTATCGGGTTGTCATCCTCTCAACCTTCTCCACCCAGTAGCGTGTTTCCTCCTCCAAGTCCTTCAGAAATGATCCCTCCTCCTGCAGCCGGAGGAATATTTCCCGGATGCTAGCCTGTCAGAATAAAAATATATACCGTCAGTAGATATTAATTACACATTGAGCATTATTAACATGTGATATAACCAGTTAAAAAAAGCTACCACGGAAGTTGAGGGAGAGGTCAACGCATCGGGTGACGTTGAGGTGGAGGTGGTGACGCTGACAGTGGGGGTGCTGATCATCGTCGTAGTTGAGATGGTGGATTCCATCCTATAAAGGTAAAAACGACAACTTTATACATAAAAAATCATATGAATATATATATACATATATATATATATATATATATATATATATATATATATATATATATATATATATATATATATATATATATTAATCGTTACTTGCATCAATAAACCGGAGGGTGATTAGAGCTTCCAAAACCACCCTCTCCTCGGCTACTATTAGTGGTAACGTCATCAGACACTACAAATGAAACATCTGTAGCGATTCTCTCGAGGATGATTTGACAAATTCTAGCTCCTCTTCTCACCAAAAAATCCTCATCACCATGGTTACAGAGGAGAAACTTAAATTCCCCCCTATAATGAGGATCAATTACACCCGCCCCAACTCTATTTTCCCGCCCCAATTCCATCCCATACCTCATTGAAAGACTAGAGCGGGATGCGAGTCTCCCGTAAATTCCTTTGGGAATTTATATGGAGAATCCGCAAGGTATTAAAGCCCGCCCTCGCTTAGGAATTATATCCCACTGGACAGCACTAATATCATATCCAGTAGGGAATTCATGGCAAGGTGTGGGGACAATTGCAAACGGTTGTAATTTCCTCATGATGATGGAAATTCTGAAAATTTTAATATGATAAATATATATTTAAGACCCCTACTCAACCATATTAAAATGACATTTAAAAATAATAATTATTATCTCTAAGTCATAATTACCCAGAAGCAGAAGGAGAAAACTCCATAGTTGGATTTTAATGCAGACCATAGAGTGGTGATGTTCAGACCGTGGAAGATGGTGCTATTGATGCTGCAATGAGCGGCGATGATCAAAGTTGATGATTGGAGAGCGAAGAAGATGAAGACGAAAGTGCAGTGGTGTTGAGCGGAGAAAAATGTTGAGATAACGGAGCTAGAGCTGTATAGGATGATAACGACGGAAGTAGACTATCTCTCTGCTAGGTGTTGAATGATGGAGACTCTCAAAGCTGAGGGTTTATATACAGGAGCAATTCTGTAGAGATTTATGCTACGTGCGAAAACTAGGAAGTTAGAGGAGGAGGTTGTATTAAGCAAGATTCCTAGGAGAGTGGAGTGGGTTTTTTCACTCCGCTGACATCACCCAGTTTCTGTCGCAGCGCACTCGTTAGACATCTCCCAACATCCTTGAGAAATTGCTCATTCCCTTAACCTCTTTCCATTACAATTCTTTCCACTCAACATTCATGAGCCATTGCATCAGCTTTCACTTATTCACAGAGGACTCCACCCAAGCTTTGAATCGAAAAAAAGTTGGAATGCTCCTTGAGGTTTTTGTATTGGCTTCGAGCCATTATATCAGCCTCGGTGCCAAGGAAGAGAATCTAGTTGAAAACAGCTCCACCCAAGAGTTGAAATTAAAAGCATCTAAAGTATCCATCATCCTTATTCAGCCCCCCTCAACCTACTCAACCAACAGAAACCGAAGACAAACATTAATTGCAATCTTGTCAATTGATCTGAGAACTTCCACCTGGAAACCAACCCGTGCTTTCTTCAAAGACGATAATCATCATTATCTAGATCTTGGTAAGTCGAACTAATATTCTCAGCCATGTTTTAAGCACCAACCTTAAAATATTTAACTTTAACAGCACTATTGACTATTTATCAGCCATACTATGCTCCTGTGAATACTTGGATAATTTTACGGAAAAATAAAAAATCAGGTATAAATGATCTCCTAAAGTTTCTCTCGCGACTTGGGATAAGCAAACGAACTTTTTACAGTAAGCTTAATTCATCCTAATAATAAATGCACTGAATATAAAGCCATTACTACTTTTCAGCCATTTATTAACCGTAATGATAGATTTATTACTATGGATGAGTATACATTTGTCTTGTTAATGACTTGTGGACTGGAGGATTTTGTTCATAAGAGTGATTGGTTTGATTTAGAAATCATGACGCCTTTTACTGTCAAGAAATAGTGTTGGGTTGTGTCAAGTCATAATAGTGCTCCGTTTATCTAATGTTTCGAATGTTTTAGCTCAACTGTAACATCAATTAAGGATATTGAGGATTATGAAAGGATAGTATCTAATTAGAATTTTACCATAGAATATCATACATATTTCGTAACTTGTACAGATTATCTCATTAAAAACTTTATACAAAATTACAATAGTTGGTGCTCAAGATACCGCATGGGCGGTTTGTGGGTGATTCGCTTAGTCGATGCATACGCATCTTGAATACTAAAATTGGTGAATATTAAAAATTCAATCCGATATATTATTTCCTCTTTGAGAAGAACCATATCGAAAGCATCGAAAGCCTACTGAGTGATAAACTCGGTGAGCCCATATCTTTTCGTAGTGGTGAGCAAAGCTCTATAATAGTGTTACAATTTATAAAAAAAGAACTAATCTACGTTAGTTTATAATTCAGCGTCGAGATGGCATCGTTGGATGACCGACATTACAGGTATTATACGGAGCAGGTGAGGGGAGAGATTTGATCGTTGTATAGAGCCTCGTACAGGGTACAAAAGGGACGAGGTATTGGAAGTTTTCTCGCAGGTCTGTGGCGTTTTGTCAAGCCGTTACTATTCAGCGGACTGAAAAGTGTGGGTAAGGAAGCAGCGAGTGCGGGAGCGGCTGCTCTCGCAGACTTTGGGACTTAACCGGTAAAGGATATACTGCGTTGTAGAATAAACGAGGCGGGGCGGAACTTGAAACGCAAGGCCGAGGATAAGTTGATAGGTTTGACTGGTGGACGATTGAGGTTCTTGGAACGTCCAAGGCTAAATAAAATAAAATCCGTTGGTGGTAAGAAAAAATAGCATTCGACTAGAAGGCGGAAACGAGGAAAGGTCCCGCCGAGTGATATTTTTTTCATAATGAGTGAGCACGAGCTGAGTTCGATGGAAATATTCCAACCCAATACTCCGATACAGACTAACATTCTCTCGAAGCGACTTGTATCATATAAAACCATCTCTTCGTTGGATAATAGATCCGTTATCGAATTTCTAATCAAAAATTCTGGAGATACGTACAAGGACTTGAATAGCGTTTATCTGAGACTTAAAGTTAAACTAAAAAGAATTTAACTGACTTTACCGAGAGTGATACCAATCAGCCGGGAGTCGTCAACAATCTTTTTCATTATCTATTTGAACAGTGTAATGTATATTTCAATGGAACTCTTGTCACACCCTCTGAGGATAATTACTACTACAGGAGCAATATCTAAAACGTGTTAAACTATGGGGTCGATGCGAGCAGAACGCACCTGCGTAATGTAGGCTGGGAATTGGATACGGGAAATGATATCGATAAGACGGATTCTTCCAATGCAGGGTAGACGAAACGAAAATCATGGTTCAAGAATAGCACCGAGGTGGAACTATTCGGTGAATTGCACGTGGACGTGTTCAATCAGTCGCAACTAATGCTGGATTGAGTCGATATGGGGATTAGGCCGATGCTTGCATCTCCCTCCTTCTAACTCATGGAGGGAGAAGGAGTTTAAAAAATTCTCGACGCTACTCTTTCCATTAAACATTCTGAAATTAATCCGCCCATATTGGTGGTATATAGTAAAATATTACAAAGTAAAAAAACTGCGAAATATCATTACAAAAGAACTGAACTAAACACTTATACTATACCTGCTGGAGGTCGCACTCTAAATATCGATAATGTTATGTTTGGACGATACCTAACACAATCGTTTTTGCAATGGTATATAATGAATCATATGAGGGCAGTGTGACGAGTAATCCTTTTGCCTTATCTCACTATTCATTAGATAATTTTTCAATGTTTGTTATCGGTGTTCAGATTCCTTTGGAAGGTTTGGAGTGTAATTTCTGCGGAGAAAAATATTGGGCACGTGCGTAAGATACATTTATTTATTTATTTATTTATTTATTTATTTATTTATTTATTTATTTATTTATTTATTTATTTATTTATTTATTTATTTATTTATTTATTTATTTATTTATTTATTTATTTATTTATTTATTTATTTATTTATTTATTTATTTATTTATTTATTTATTTATTTATTTATTTATTTATTTATTTATTTATTTATTTATTTATTTATTTATTTATTTATTTATTTATTTATTTATTTATTTATTTATTTATTTATTTATTTATTTATTTATTTATTTATTTATTTATTTATTTATTTATTTATTTATTTATTTATTTATTTATTTATTTATTTATTTATTTATTTATTTATTTATTTATTTATTTATTTATTTATTTATTTATTTATTTATTTATTTATTTATTTATTTATTTATTTATTTATTTATTTATTTATTTATTTATTTATTTATTTATTTATTTATTTATTTATTTATTTATTTATTTATTTATTTATTTATTTATTTATTTATTTATTTATTTATTTATTTATTTATTTATTTATTTATTTATTTATTTATTTATTTATTTATTTATTTATTTATTTATTTATTTATTTATTTATTTATTTATTTATTTATTTATTTATTTATTTATTTATTTATTTATTTATTTATTTATTTATTTATTTATTTATTTATTTATTTATTTATTTATTTATTTATTTATTTATTTATTTATTTATTTATTTATTTATTTATTTATTTATTTATTTATTTATTTATTTATTTATTTATTTATTTATTTATTTATTTATTTATTTATTTATTTATTTATTTATTTATTTATTTATTTATTTATTTATTTATTTATTTATTTATTTATTTATTTATTTATTTATTTATTTATTTATTTATTTATTTATTTATTTATTTATTTATTTATTTATTTATTTATTTATTTATTTATTTATTTATTTATTTATTTATTTATTTATTTATTTATTTATTTATTTATTTATTTATTTATTTATTTATTTATTTATTTATTTATTTATTTATTTATTTATTTATTTATTTATTTATTTATTTATTTATTTATTTATTTATTTATTTATTTATTTATTTATTTATTTATTTATTTATTTATTTATTTATTTATTTATTTATTTATTTATTTATTTATTTATTTATTTATTTATTTATTTATTTATTTATTTATTTATTTATTTATTTATTTATTTATTTATTTATTTATTTATTTATTTATTTATTTATTTATTTATTTATTTATTTATTTATTTATTTATTTATTTATTTATTTATTTATTTATTTATTTATTTATTTATTTATTTATTTATTTATTTATTTATTTATTTATTTATTTATTTATTTATTTATTTATTTATTTATTTATTTATTTATTTATTTATTTATTTATTTATTTATTTATTTATTTATTTATTTATTTATTTATTTATTTATTTATTTATTTATTTATTTATTTATTTATTTATTTATTTATTTATTTATTTATTTATTTATTTATTTATTTATTTATTTATTTATTTATTTATTTATTTATTTATTTATTTATTTATTTATTTATTTATTTATTTATTTATTTATTTATTTATTTATTTATTTATTTATTTATTTATTTATTTATTTATTTATTTATTTATTTATTTATTTATTTATTTATTTATTTATTTATTTATTTATTTATTTATTTATTTATTTATTTATTTATTTATTTATTTATTTATTTATTTATTTATTTATTTATTTATTTATTTATTTATTTATTTATTCGACATGGAGCTCAGAGGGGTGCATTGCACATTTGTCTTAGTGTCCTCTTTTGGATTTTAAAAAGAACATGAGCACAGGGTAATGGATACTAAAAAGAATACTAAAAATTACATGGGCATAAATCTCACCATAATATATAGACATAAGAATTTCATTATTTACAGTTTTCCTGATAGATCGTACCACATAGCACGCTGAACAGAGTTTTCTGTGGAAGCTAGAAATACGATCCCAGTTTAGGCTACTATCCAGGGTAGCACCCAGGAAGGAGGCATTATCACTCCTTGGAATAATTACATTGGTAAAAAACCCTGAAATATGTGTTAGAGGCTTATTTTTATTCACAAAGTATATTACATTTGTTTTATCCTTATTATTATTAAGAAAATGACGATCACACCACTCTTGCAAAAGGTGGGCAATATTGTTAACACTTGATACCAGGCCGTTTATTGAAGAGGCTGACAGTAAGACATTTGTGTCATCAGCATATAGTATGGGAAGTGTATTATGTACAGATATAAGCATTATAGGGAGGTCATTTATGTATATGAGTAAAAAAAATCTGGGCCAAGAACAGATCCCTGGGGCACCCTGCAGGATATTGTTTTTGCAGGCGATACATGAGATATTCCGTCTTTCGTAACACTTACACTGTCTTCTGTTGTTCAGAAAATATGTAACCCAATTATATGGAGTACCTCTTATGCCAGATTCTTGAAGTTTCAGCATAACATATGGTGATTGACACAATCAAAGGCCTTGGAGAAATCAAATAATAAAACAAGAGATTCCAGTTTATTGTCTAGGTTAGACAATATTTTGTTTATACAATGGTAGGTAGCAGTGGTAGTGGAAATGGAATTTCTAAATCCATGCTGGGAGGTTGATAAAAAATTGTGCGATTCCAGGTATGATATTAAATGAGAGTAAAACACTAATTCAAAAATTTTACCGTATTGATTAAGTATAGATATTGGACGATAAGAGCTTATGTGCTGTTTATTTCCTTTACCTTTATAAAGGAGGATTACTTTGGTGCTTTTAAGGCATGATGGAAACTGACCAAGCCTAAGAGATTCATTGACTAAGAATAATTAAGGGGGTCAAATGATTTTGTAATGATGATAAAAGGAATGCCATCTGGACCAGAGGTGCACTTATTTCCCATGTTGTTTGAGATATTAGTTAATTCAATGTCAGAGCATGGGCGGAGAAATAGGGAATTACATTGCCTTGATGTTTGTCTATCTAAGCTTTGTTGAGTCACGTTGGGTGAAAGATGTGATGTGAAAAAGTCATTAAAACCATGGCAATATCAGAACTATCCTCAAGTATGATACCTTGAGAGTCCAGTAATCTGAGATTGGGGGTTAATGATTTAGGAAGTTTTTACTCCTTGATAATTTTCCATATTTCTTTTGATCTTTTTCCAGCGTTATATATTCTACGATCATTAAAAGTTCTTTTTGCATGACGAAGGAGACATTTGTAATTCTTTCTCATTGCCTTACATTTGAGAGGTTCAATAGGGACTGATTTGTTTTTGTAACGGAGAACCATGTTTTTCATGACTCTGGATGCATACTGGATTTCATCAGTGACCCATGACTTTCTGCCCTTAGACAGAGACGAATTTTTAATTTTAACGGGCAATTCAGGAAAACAACAATCAAAATAGGATAAATAGGTTGAGTAAAAACAATTACAACCATCTTCAAAGGAGCTCATGTAGTAAGCATTGGTCCAAGCATGAGACATAAGCAAATTGCAGAAAGCATTTACATCCTCATCAGAGAACCTTCTCCTGTATATTGTTATAATCTTGTCGGAGGCATTAATGCAGAATGTGGAGAGTAATTGATAGTGGTCGGAGATATGGGATATTATAACCTCGGTTTTCACGAATCGATAATCAATATTTTTGAAAATATTATCAATGGCAGATGCAGAAGTAGAGCTGACCCTGGTGGGTTTGTCAGTATTTAAATTTAAGTTATACAGGGAAAGAGCATCTAGTTATGATTTTCCTTTGTTGCTATGAAGGAGGTCACAATTAAAGTAACCAGTGACAATCAATAGGGGTTTATCAGCCGAGTTTTAAACATTGTTCAGCATGCTGGAAAATTTATCAATAAACACATTGACATTACCACAGGGTGAGCGATTTATAGTTAAGATAAAGAACTGATATCACAGAAGTGGACAATGGTCACATTGGATTCGTACACTTGTTCAACATTGAGATAATGATATGGAAAGGTTATGCAGCTAAAGTTTAAGTTCACAGAAACAAGAATTAGGACTCCACCATTTTTGAGTGTGGAGCGACAGAAATCCTCGGCCCGAACATAGCCAGATAACTGGAAAGAAGCAAGTTCATTCGCCGGGAACTAATGCTCATTAATTCAAATTACATCAGCCTGGTGGTGAGAGATAAGTACTTCCATTCAAGTTGTTTGTTTTGCAGACACTGAATGTTAATATGAAGGACATACAAACTTCGTGCTAAGTCACTTGTAATTTTGGGCGAAGTTAGGGAAAATAAAAGTTTCCCCAATAAACATATTTAGGCCAGAAACCAGGCCTGAGTAGTTAAAAACCCAGATCATCACTTACGGTAATGCGAAACAAGGCATATCCCCCTCGTGTAACCACAAGTTGTTAAATATCGGGAGTAGCCTTTGCGGATTCTGGAAATTCGTCTTTAATATACTGAAGTACAAATTATTTTAAGGTACTGGAATAAAGCACGCTGACAGAGGTAATCAAACCACGCACGACATGTTCGGACACGGTTATTACATGCTAGTCTTTGATCTAACCCCCAAAAATTCTGGTAATGAGGATTATATAAGTTTAGGTGATAGAGGTGTTGTGACAATAGAGGCTAAATTGGAGCGAGAGTTGACAAAACAGTCACGTGTCTTCTTTCGCAGAGTATGACGCTACATTGGAAATAGATAATTACAGGAACATTATCGCAAACTTATAGTCATGGATAGCGTGCAGATAGATAGGTATTTAAGACCATTTAAAATATTCCGCAGAGTCTATGCGTCTGAATGGTTACCTGAATCACCTCAAAATGGAGTTTACATAGTTAATTTAGATCCTTCTAATTTACCGGGTTTTCACTGGGAAGGGATACACTTGGACAATCATTCAGCCAAGTATTTTGATTATTATGGCCTGCCTCCATTCCTGGCGAACGTACGCCGATTTTTAAAACCATTCACGGTCACTCGCAATTGCGTTTAAATTCAAAGCTTTCATTCGGATATTTGCGGTGAACACTGCTGTCTCTATAACGCGAGTAAATCTTTAGGACACGCACTACACTAATTCCTCCACCAATTCCGCCAAACCATTTCCCTTTTCAACGATTGCCGAGCCTTGAAGCTGTTCTGTCTGACCTTCAACCGACTACGGTATGACAGATGTCACCCCAGAGGTCAACGGCGCTGTTCCAGGATAAATAGTACGAATTAGTGAGGAAAACATCCATTGCGGAAGAGAAAGCCAAAGGATGCAGATCGTCGTGGCCGTGTGCTTTTCAAAGGGGGGAGTTACGGAGATGGCAGCCACCGATTTGGAAAGCAATTGCTTTTTCTGGGGAAGCTTTCTTCGTCGCGGAAAGCTCACAACTGCAGGAAGGAAGCTTCGATTTCAAGATCCACTTCATTGCATCGAGGAGACCTCGTTTGAGCACGGCTTCATCTCACACGTCGAGTTTGCCCCAGCTTTGGAAGCCATAATAGAGGGGGCCACGGGGCTTTACGCATTTAGCGAGGCAGAGTGCAAATTTCTTTCCGATCTCACGGGGCGCCCGTTCATTTGCATGGAAAAGGAGCTGGCCATCCCCCTCCCGAGAAATGCACCTTCTCCTCATTTTCTGTCTGAATCCCTGTCATAAATTGCGCAGTAGCGTTTGTGCCGTCAGAAACGCGCACTCGCTGGCGCAGTGGTTCCAATACAACCGCCTCAAGGCTGAGGTTGAGCCCTGCCCAGATGACTGTTCCCCATCCCCTCTTCCATCACCCAACTCTTAAGCTATTTTTATACACGCTAGACTTCAGTTGTGATGCAGCCGTTGGTGGATGCGGTTCTCCAGTCACCACCGGTGAAGAGGAAGGGACCTGCTGCACATTCGACTTGCTCTCTGCCCCCACTTTTGAATAATTTACTTCTCCAAACGGTGTATTATTTGAACGAGGCAAAGACAAAGAGCGTGTGCATTGGTTACGGAAGTGACTTTGAATCAGTGGTTCAATTTAACGGTAAAAATGTGTAGCATTTTCACAAAGTGAATGGGAAAGCATCTTGACCTCGGTAGAGACTGCAAATGTGTAGTTTTATAAGGAAAAAGGTGTGTTAACGTCACCCTGCTTGGCATATGCAAATTACTTTGGGAAGAGACATTTGGTTTTTAAAAGCAATTTAACGAAAAACACCTTCAACTTAAATGGTGATGAGTTAGGGGCTCTAATACAACTATCCAAACTGATAAATCTATTTCTCCAGAGGCTTTTGGATAGTTGTTAAAAAATAAAACATTTTCTTGCAAATAAATTAGCAAATAATATCACAAATATTGATATGCAGAGGCTTGAATTGGAGATGGTACTCGTAGCGTATGATTCTGCTGATGACTAAAAAAATTGCCAGCCTGTGTGTGAATGTAAGGCTTTTTATTTTAACCTCTGGAACGAATGAAAGTTCTGTAAGTTAAAAGGTCTTGATTTAAGTTCAGCCCCTGGCATTTGGTGTAAAAACCTTGTAAGTTGGGCATACATCACGATGAGTGCCTTAATCGAATTTCAAGGATTTATAGCCAGCGATGGAAAAATTATTGTCAAGGAATTGGCAATTATCGCTGTCCAGGACACATTTTGCAATGCGTGGTTATTTGAATCACCGGCGAGAATTCTTTATACTAAAGAGTTGACTTGGCTGCGAAAACATTATCACGGCTTGATGGAATATTCTGTAGACGTGGATTATTCTCATTTAGAGAGTGTATTATCCAATTATACGAGGCCATACAAATATTTATTTACCAAGGGCGTACAAAAGGCATCTTTCTTAAACGGTCTTCTTCCCGAGGGAATTTGTGTTGCTAATCTCGAACTGTACGGCTGTCCCTCGCTCATGAAATTAACTACGCATGAGGAATGCTTGTTAAATTCACACCAGAATACCACTCAATTTGCAGGGAAAAACTGTTTCAAGTTGGCAGAATGGTTTATTCAAAATAAAATTTTTAAATAAAAAAATGAAAAAAATTATTAATGTTGTAATCATCAGCATTAAAAATGTATTTATGCTTTAATAAAAATTAAAAGACGTATATGTTTTTTCTAAACTTAATCTCATAAAATGAGAAATAAAAAACACAATGTTCAATAATAAACTTTTATTTACTTTGATATACAAACATTTCATCTTCAAATTTAAGTACAAATTTGATCACTCTCAGGCAGGTCCCTCTGGAATGGTCCGTTGTAAGGTAACGTACTTTCGATTCTTTATGGTCCGTGTAGCTAACTGGCTTTACTCCGTCAACTCCCTCGCAATCTCCTTTGCTAACAAAGTGCGATCCACCGTCAAACTCAGTTCTAACTCGACGCTCTGGAACATGTCCTCCATTTACTCTCGATTGCGGGCGGTGTGCTTCGTATACTTTCAGCCTAATTAAGGGAAGCTGCTCCTCAGCCTTTAGGCGCTTCTCAGGATCGGAGATGCCAGATGCCTGGGTGATGTTGAATTTCACGACTCTCCTACTTCCATCTTGAAAGCCGGAAAATTTCACTTTCACCGACGACATCCAACTCACGGTTCTTGTGTCGGAACACACAGTAGTACGTAGTTAGGAAATAAGCTGTTATATAAAATTGGTATTTGTGATTATTTCTGTCGGGATGTATGTTGAGTACGCATCCTCATCTTCTCTGCGCTCTACGCGCAGATATGCTTCACCCAAGCGAGCACATTAAGTCAATTTTCACGCTCATGTTGACGGAGAATGAGCGTCCATTCGGGCGAGGTCAATTATATACAGAAGTATGGGGAGTCATGTTGTAACCTCACGCGTTTAGATCCTGGTAACTGCCAATGGGAGATTGCATCGCTAGGGTAGTTAGCTCTGATTTCAGTCGGGCTTTTGTACCGGTGGAGGGTCGATGGAGGGGATGAAGTGTGGTGTGAAGATGGGCGTTTCTAGGTTAACTCAATACTACTTCCGTATCTCTCTTCATGACCCCCGCTTTAAATGTCAATTATCCGAATAGAATAAGGAGACTGTGAATAATCGGGATGGAATGAGAGAATAGTGAAGCGGAACTTAAGAGAATTAGCGGGATGTTCAAAAATTAGGTGTTGAGAACTTTAATTAATATTTGCGGGCTTATATAAAGTGCTATCAAAAAAGTGAAAACTCTTTTTTTACGTAAAATTACGTTGTCTTTCGATTAATGCCATTAGATTGTTATTATCGTTATTATTAAACGAGATAATTGATGAAATCTATACATTGCCACTATATAAAGGGGACACTAAAAGGCATCTTTCTGAAGTAAAATTGCCTCCTCTTTAACGTGGTACCATTTGTTTTTCTCTACAACGCATAGTTCTGGAGATATAAGAGGCGATGGCCTTGGGTCATGATTTTTTCTGCGTGGGTTGGGTTGACGTGATGCAATTAGATTGCATATGAAGGACAAATGTTCCCTCTTTCACGTGACGCCATTCGTTTTTCTCTGCGACCGATACTTCTTGATGCATCCGGGTTTGAATTTCAAGGTCAAACCTGTGCCAGGAGTAACACTTTCCCCCTACTCAAAAGTATTCAACATTTCCGTGCCCATTAAGCGCCGAAATATTTTTGATAGTATTTTTTGGTTCGATTTCTCGCCATTTTTTACATTTTCATTAGTCCATCGCTTTTATCAACCCCACCCAGATTCTTATTGTAGTCTTCTTCCATATTTGAGGACAACCTGGGCAGCTTAAGATATCCAAATCAGTTACCCCACTCATATATAGTAATCGTGCAGACCATCATCTGCGAAAGATTACTAGGTTAGAGAAACAATAACTCCTGTCGGAGAAAACGCACTACGCTAGGTAGAGAAGAGGGTGCAATGAAATGACCTTTCTTGCGGCTCGGGCCGCCGAGGTAACAGAATTTCCTTGCCTAGGAAGGAGGCATTATTTGTATGAAAGTAAAAGATTTCTAAATAACATGGTCTTCAATTGTTTCGGGCTCACCTTTGCGGAAGTTCATGTTCATCAAATGAAGAACATAATGTACATTTTCATTGTTCTTTATTTTCGTACTGCTATATTCATAGAATTGAGCTCTAACGGCTAGTAGTATTGAATAAATGAAAATTTTCTGTAGCCGTAAGCAGTTTACCTTTCTAAACAAAGTACAAATGAAATTAGTTGGCTAACGCCACAAGTCACGGATTGGGTAGAAGGCAAAGGGGAAAGGGATAAAAAAGGTAACTACGAATATTCACAACGTATTCTCCTTTCTTATCCCTTTGCTTTTACCTTTTACCCCATCCTTGACTTGTGGCGTTAGCCGACTAATCTCATTTGTACCTTGTTTAGAAAGTTAACTGTTTACGGCCATCGAACATTTACATTTATTCAATAATTCGTACTACTAGTCTCAAATCTTAGGCGTCATTCAACCGGTACCTGATGATGACGCCAAAGCGTTGTAACTAGTGGTACGAAAACAGAGAACAGGGGAAAAATGCATTGTGTTCTTCATTTAATGAATATTGTCTTGTCTAAAACACCAACGCAAAATATTATACAAGCCACAAAGCCTGAAGTGATTTACTCAACCGATTTAGATCCAGTAAAGATAAAAAAGTTTATTATTATTATTAGGTAATCTACCGGTTAAGGTAGATTTTTGGATGGACATAATTACTAATTAAATAATTTGTGACCCCTAGCAAAACACAACATCCTACTCTACATGAGACACCTCTTCAGCTCTGAGTACTTTCTTCCCCCCTTCATCCCATCCAATATCCCTATCCTATTCTTCCCCTTTCCTCTTTTGCCTACATTCTTCCCACTATCACAGTCTTCAACATCCCACTGCCGGTCAACACCCCCTTCATCCACTTTTCCTGCCTCCATAGGATTTCTCCCAACAAACCCCTCTCTTTGCCCACCATACCAAGTACTTCCTCATTTGTTTTCTTTTATGTCCATTTCCTATTCTCCATTCTCCTCCACATCCACATTTCAAAAGCCTCCAGTCTACGTCTTTACTCCTGCTTCAATGACCACATTTCCGCGCCGTACATAGTTACGCTCCATATCAAAGTTTTTACGAGTCTTTTCTTAACATCCTTACTCAAAGTCCCTGTTATCAACTCCCTCCCCCTAGTGAAAGCCTCTTTGCCCAGCGCAATTCTTCTCTTTACGTCCCTACTACTTTGACCGTGCTGGTCCAAAACACTACCAAGATACGTAAACTGTTCCACCTGCTCTAGTTTTTTCCCTCCTATTTTAAAGTTTAGCTTAGCCTTTTTCTTTCTAGAGAATCGCATTACCTTTGTTTCATTAATATTAATTCACATCCCATTCCTGTTGCACTGAAATTCCAATTCACTACACAATGCTTGGAACCCCTTGGCTGACTGACAAACTAAAGTTTGATCATCAGCAAGCCTAACTGATTTTATGAATTCCCCACCCACTTTCATTTCGACCTCCAGTTCTTCCCATGCCTCTTTAATCATTTCCTCTGCATACATGTTGAACAGCAACGGTTATAATGGGCAACCCTGCCTTACACCTCTTCCTAACACTGCCCAACCGGACTCCCCGTTCCCCACTCGCACCTGAGCAGTCTGAGACATGTACAGGTTGTGGATTAGCCTCCTTTCCCTCCAATCTATTCCTATTTTCTGCAATATACTCATTAGTTTTTCCCAATTCACTCTATCAAATGCTTTTTCGAAATCTACGAAATAAGCAAATACCTCCTGGTTGTATTCTATATTCCTCTCGATTAATAATCTCATAACTGCAATGGCATCACGGGTACCTCTCCCCTTCCTAAACCCAAACTGATCATCCCCAAGTAATCATTTGCCCTACTCTTTATCCTTTCGTTTATGATCCTGAGAACAACTCTATCTGCGTGGGATATCAAACTTATTTTCCTTTAGTCCTCACATGATGTAGCCTTTACCTTTTTTGGAATAGGAACTAAAACTGATCTCATAAAGTCTTCCGGCCAGATTCCCTCCTCATAAATACTACGAATCAGCCCATATAGCCTCTTCCTCCCATGTTTTCCTAAACATTTCAATAGTTCCGCAAGAATGTTATCCACCCCCACGGCCTTATTTAGTTTCATTTCCCTTAATGCCCTTTCTATCTCATCGTCTAGTATGCCTGGACCTAAGCTATCTTCCTCCTAGTCATATTCTTTTTCAATGTCTAATTTTTTGGTCAAAGTTCTTTACTATACAGATCTTCTATATATTCCTTCCATCTCTCTTGGATCTTTCCTGTGAACTATTACCTTACCCGCCTTATCTCTGACTGTTAGCATAGATCTCCCTTTCTCACTTCCCGATAAAGATTTAACTTTGCTGTACAGCGCGACGATTTCACCCTTCATCTGCAGACTTTCCATATTCTCGCACTGCATCTTCCACCATGCTTCTTTTGCTTTATTTGTTGCCCACCTCAATTTATTGTTTAATTCTTTGTACTTCATTTTGCCTAATTCTGTATTTACATTCTTCCATTTTTGCCGCTCACCCATCTTTGTAATCATCTCATCTGTGATCCATGGTTTCCTAGTCGTTTTAGCGTTAACGGTTCCAATAGTGTCTTTTGTGGCTTTAGACAACCCTTCCTTGATACTTTCCCATTTTTCTTCAATAGTACTTCACCATATATTATATTTCTAACTAATCTGTTGTGCTCATTGAGTGTCCTATCCATTTAGTTCTTTGCCATTGAGTTCTCTGCATGGTCCTTTCATTTTCTGCTCTTCTCTTTACTTCCTTTGTTCATCCATTTGCCAGTCCATTTAATATTCAGCATTTACCTTCAGCACAATGTTTCAAAGGCTCCTATCATTTGCTGTCCACTTTTCCAATGTTCCACATTCCTGATCCATTGAGTGCCATGCCCCAAACACACCTTTCGATGAACTGCTTCCTTGTTTGTGACCTTAGGTCTTTTGTACACAGTAGTTAACTCCTTCTTAGCTTGAACCATTCTTTGTTTAATTTCGGTCTAATCTCGTCCATCCTGATTGTACTTCTGCCCTCCTGAATGAAGGATTCCACTTACTCCAGTAGCACTCCTCAAATTTTTATATTTGCCTTCAACTTCCCTCTTCCTCACACAAAGATTCAGTTTTCCTCTTGGTGATACTCGTATCATATTCCTGAAGTAGCTTAGCATTCAAACTTGCTTGCATGTCATCTCGCATTTCTGCTGCTACTTTGATGCCATCCAGAGCATGTCAATTCTTCGCCATTTACCTTGACTCCTATGATATCCATTTCTTCACTTTGGCCTTTTTTTACTTACATTTTTCATTGCCATGGTTGTCATCTTGATTCTTGTGAAGGTGATGATTTATTCTTCAGTAATTTCAGTTCAATCCAAGGATTTCTAGTATCTTCTACATTTTTTATGTTCCAGAAGCCCTTCTCTTAGTCCATAAATTATCCATTTTTTGCCTAGCTATCCTCATAAGTATTTTCAATGCATCAGACTCAATATTATTAGCATTAATCTGCTTGCTGTTTCTTCATTATTTTAATTACCACTCTCTTCATATCGCCTCATCAATTTAATCCTTCCATTTTTTCCCAATGTTTTCATCTTATTTCCAATTTATAAAAATAGGGGAAGCAAGATCAACCCTAATAACTGTTGACTGATTGCTGCGCAGTTAGTGTTGGCTAAATATATGAAGAGACATTTCTAAATAGAATTACATACCACTTCAGTAAAAATAATTTATTATCAAGTCATCAAGATGGGTCCATGAAAAACAGGTCCAGAAGGCCCAAGCAATATTTCTCTCTCAACTTGTCCAAACCCAGTCCTCCAACAGTCAATAGCCAAAATATAGAATTCATCACATTCAAAAAATTTCTAGGCATCCATTTGGACTCAAATGTGACATGGGAAACCCATTTTAACTACTTTTCAGGAAAATTAAGTTCAGCATGTTTCCTCCAACGAAATGTGAAGAAAACAGAGAGCAAACACTCGCTACTAATGCTTAACTATGGCCTTATCTACTCCAATATTGTATCAGGTATCATTCTCCGGGACATCTACATCAATGCGAGCCACCAAAAAGGTGTGTGGCAGGGGGTGCAGCACCAGAAGGAAAGGGTAAGGGATGAGGGGGTTAGGGTTTTTCAAATGGATGGGGAAAGGTGGGGGGAACCTGCAAAAATATATATATAAATATTCTAGTATAACCATGCACAGTAGCTACCTTGTAGGTTAATACTTATTCTGTCGAGCCAACTCCTGGGGGATTTTGATTATAAGCATTCTGGTCTCTTATTGTTCTTGGAAAGAATGACCATTTAAACCTGTCAGTTTTGCAGCCAATCTCTCTAATCTTATATTTGTGATCCCTCCGCCCATAATACGTTGGGGTTCGTATTATGTTCTTGATGTCATCGGAAAAGGACCCATCTTTAAATGTTTTTAATAAGTTTAATGGCTAAAATAATGTTTCTAATAAGTTTAATTGCTATGACCAACGCAGTAGCGTTGGTCATAGCAATTTTTGACAAATCTAGCCCCCCCTCCGCTGAACTCGATCCAATTCGGAAATCAAATTTATCTCTTGAGGATCCCATATACCGGCAGCCTACTCTAGGTGGGGCCTGAATAGGGCAAGAAAACATCGTTCCTTCACTTTTTTGTCACATTTACCCACCACTCTTTTTACAAATCCCAATTTTTTATTAGCACGACCGCATATTTCTCGTATGTGCTTTCCCCAGGATAGATCATGAGTAATTGTTACACCCAAGTATTTAAAGGAATCTACCCTCGCGATTTCTGTTTGTTTCACTTTGTAAATATTTGGGAGGGAATTACTCCTATCCCAAAAATGTCTTACTACGCATTTTTCAAATTTAATTCCAATTGCCATGTATCGCACCAAGTCTGGATTGCATTTAGGTCGTTAGCTAACGCGACTCTTGTCTTCGTGACTTTGAATGTCCCCATAAATCACTGCATCATCAGTAAAAAGATGGAGCCTGCTATTAACCACCGTACTGAGGTCATTTATGTAAATAAGAAACAAAGAGGGGACACTTCCCTGTGGTAAACCCGAAGTGACCTTGACAGTATCATATGATACACCATCCAGGACGACTGTTTGAACATGATTTTTCAAAAATTGTCTAATCCAGCATATTATACTCCCATGTATTCAATAAGCTTTTTTAAGATCTAGGAATATCACATCAACTGGAATATTACTTTCACCGGAATGCATTATAACATGAACAAAGAGTGCGAGTTGAGTTTCGCAGGATCTACCTTTACGGAACCTGTGTTGGTTGTTAATCAATAAATCTTGGCTATCGAGGTACCTCATTATTGAACTAAAAATTATGTGCTCAAAAGTCTTACAGGAGATGGAGGTGAGCGATATTGGCCTATAATTACTGGGGTCCTCCCGGTTTCATTTTTAAATATGGGTGTTACAGAAGCTATCTTCCAGCCGCTTGGCACGCTTTCTTCTGCTAATGATTTCGTTAATATTATATTAAGATAAGGAGCAATTTCAGACGACAGTTCTTTATACACATGAGCCGGTATCTCATCAGGTCCCGGAGATTTTTTCGGGTCGATGTTTTTCAGGAGTAACTCTATTCTGTGGGTGGAAAAGTCAATTGCTTGCAATGGCTGCAGTAATGTTTTTGGAAGGCTCTCTGGTATATTCGGGGAGCATTTGTTGAAAACACTGTGGAAGAATTAGTTTAACATGTTGGCTTTATCTAAACTACTTGTAACTTTATCCCCCTTTTTGTTGTTCAATGAGTTTACGGTGGACTTTTTTACCTGCACTTCCCTGAGGTAGGACCAAAATATCTTTGGGTTATCGTTTAAATGTTCATCTAATTTTTTCCTTTTGAATTCCGCCAGCGCCTTCTGGAAGGCCTTCTTGGCAGTGGGCCTAGATGCTTTGTAATTCTGTAAGGTTTCGTTGATTTTATCAGGGGAGGAATCTTCAATCGTGTTTTTCATTCTGACATGGCACGCCTTTTGCGGTCTTAGTGATTTACGAACTTCAGAGTTGTACCGGGGTTCCTTATTCTCTCTTATATATTTACTAGGTATGAATCTATGTATTGCTGAATGTGTTATCGCAAGAAAATTATTCCAGGTATCCTCGACACTCCTGGTTTTGCTTAATTAATCTAAGAAAGGAACTGTTTAACTCACATTTGAAGGCATCATAGTCAGCTTAATTAAATAAATAAACTTTTCTCTTAAATTTATTAACTTTTTCTACGCTCAGGGAAAATTTAGCTTTTACAGCCCTGTGATCAATGATTCCATCAATAACTCCTACATTTAAGACCCTTTCGGGTATATTAGTAGCTAATAGATCAAGAATGTTCTTTCCCCTTTTTGGTGAAGTGACTAGTTAATGTAGGGAATTTGAGGTGAACGTCAATAAGAGGGACTCGCATAAATCCTTGTCTTTACCTCCATTTATAAAACTGTACGAATCCCAATCTACTGTGGGAACATTAAAATCGCCAACGATTATTAGTCTATGCTCATTGTTGTGAGATGCAAAGCTTTTTATCTGCCTTTCTGGATCTAGTATTGAGTTAACGCTAGCATGGGGTGGTCTATAATACGCACAGACATATATTCTTTTCGAACTGCGTATTTTTACTGAGCAGCAGGCATTTTCTATACAGTTATCAGGAAATAACTCAGCTCTACTGACGCTAGAGTTTTTAACCGCGATTAACACTCCTCTGGCTCTGTTCTGCCTGTCATTTCTGTAAACTGTGAAGGACTTGGGGAAATATTTCGCTGTTTGCAATATCATCTGTTTCCCAACTTTCAGTTCCTATTATGATATCTGACTCTGTGCTATAAATGAGGTGGTGAAATTCCGGTATCTTATTTTTTAAACTTTGGCAGTTAACTACTACTATGGCAATTATTTCTTTATCTAGAACCTTCTTTGTGTTCGTTGCCATCTCAATGATCTGCCCATCACAGGAATGATAGAAATGGGGAGGTATTTTTTTTTGATCATTTTACTCACCCCACATATTGATAGGTATGATCTTTGAGTCTTCACAGCATTAGAAATATTTAATATTTGATGCCTTACAGTCAGAAACTACTTTCACTCTTTCAAATGGCGAGACACACTTCCAGGGAAAAGTTTCAGGAGGAGCAGGAGATGGATATATTGAGGCAATCTTCAATATTCAGGTTATCACTGGTGATATGACAAAGAATATTATCTAAGGAACTTGTGAAGGAGTCATTAAATTCAGAGGGCTGCATTGATGTATCTTTCATTACACTAATTAAGAGTGCTATATTTTTTATACTTGACCAGGCAGCCTTAATTTTTGGGAGCTGTCAATAAATAGACATTGCATGTTGTCAGCGGAGCTTCCAATGATATTCTCTTTTTAGCTCATTGTACGTTTTGAGTTTAGTATCAAGAGACTTTATTTTAACATCATGATGGATTAGCAGCAATTTTCTATTAAATATACAAGCTCAGGCATAAACCAGTTATTTTGTTCCTTAACTGGCTTTAAACTTAATTACTATGATGGAGAATGCTTGATTAAATATTGAAATTAATGTTTCAAAGAAAGAGGTAAAGTTCTGTAAGGCCATTATCTGGAGTAAGGACACACTTACTATTATGGCGAGTTGGCATTTGAAATTCACCAAACAGCTTGGAGTAATTGGCCATGTGATCACAGTTTTAAAAATTTCACAACGGAGGGAACATCCAATACACTGAAGGTAATGTAACTGTGATGAGAAGATTAGAAACATTTACATAATCTTCCTGGGCACAGTTCCTAGAGATAACATAAACTGAGCTTGCTGAATTTCAAGTTGGTTGTCAGTTGACACAAAACTGATGAAAGGATAGGAATAAAATATCAAGTTGAGAGCTATATCTTGAATCGCAGCAAGTCATATCAAAATTTAAGTCAGTCCCTATGGCAATATTAGCCCTACACTTTTGAAAGAGATCAAAACTCCTAGCTGATTACAGAAGATACTAAAGTCACCCTTAGGTTTGCAATAAATGGACACAGAAATTAAGTTATAATACTTACATGAAAGTAGCCACAATATCGAAGAGAGGGCCAACAAACCCTCATTAGACTAAAATCCTACAAAGCTTCCCGACTAGGGTCTTCCTCTTATTGCCAGCAGCAGTCTCCTTTTATTTTGGAGTGATGTGCTTTTTTCAAAACGTATACATGACATTAGCTCGATAAATTATGATTTGGGGACCGAGCTAGTGCAACTCATAACTCCATCTTCTTGAAATCAAATGAAAAATCTATTGGGCTTAAATGAAGTTCCAATACTGTACGATATACTACACTGGATTGTGAATGGGATGCCAGAACGAACATATAAAACCGGTTCAGATAGTCTCAAACTTTCTAACTAGAAGCAGCCATGATGCTTACAATTTAACATATTTAATTTTTTTATGGTGAAACATTTTGTATTAATTCAGGGGAAGCATCAAAATATACACCTTGTAATACCTGAGGAAAATGCAAGGGACAAAAAGGTGTGGTACACTTACAAAACGTTCCATGAATTTGAACGTAAATTCACCGATAAGCATATTAAGCATTGAAAAAAAGGGCTTGCCTTAAATTATGTGATGCCTTCTTCAACCCCTCCATATATTTAGGATCAGTGACATGTTTGCCCTCTCCTTTCCCCTATCTTATGTAATTACCCATACTATCAACAAACCAAATCGGCACTTTAAGAAACTAGCATTATGAAAACCTTTAACAAGCTGGTGAATGATTTAATAATTCTGAAATCAAAAGCAAAATTCCTTCTTCACATACAATGACTGAAACAACTATATAATAAACCCCATTTAACTGTGAGGAAATGGCATAACCCTCTATACCAAAGAGCCATACACAATTTAATGATTGCCTAAAGAACCATTTTTCAAATGTTTGGCGATTATCATTTCAGTTCATCACTTACCTAGTGGACACACCTTACTGGCAGCATTGCAAAGATTTCCAAAGGAAATTAAGGATATGAAAGTCATAATTCCACCATAGTAGATTAAATTGATATAAAATTGGTGCACAAGCTATAATTTGTGTAACCTTGATGAAGTATTTGTGAGGATTTTGTGGGAAAGGTGAGATTCTTTTAAGTTATCTCCTTCCCATTGCACTCTTTTAAGTGTTCTCCCTGAGATAAGGCCACAATCCCATTGTGCACACACCTTGATCCTGGAATCTCTTCTCTTTTCAGTTCTCCCCTCTAAGTGAATGCAGCATTCAATTTTCCATTTGGAGTGACATTTAGACTCAATTTATGAAAATAATGTAAATATCAAGTTCTCTTCCCAAGTGAGATACTTATGAGTTAACAGCATTGTGTCTTCATGAAATATGTGGCAGTCAACACTTTGGAAAAGAGAATAACCGTGAAAACTCTACACAACCTTCAACTCCAGTGATGCATAACCAGCCAAGACCCAGGCTACATTTCTCACTAATGTTAATAAAAAACATTGTGGTAATTTAAATAATAATAACTGATCAACTTGATATAAACAGCACCCACAACTGTGATGACCACAGCATATCACAGCCAGACTCCATATAAATATAAAGGCACAAATCCCTCTTCACAACTGGATTCATTATCATGCATTCACATTCTATGTTTCCCTGTAGCATCAATATTATGGAGAGAAAAGTTAATCAAATCTACTGAATTTACCTGCCAATATAAACTAATGCCAGGATTCCAATCCCAACAGAAAAAGGTGGAAAAAGTAATAAGAAGAATGGTACTGGGCAACATTCGATTGGAAAGTAGTGATCTCTAAAATACAACCACGTAATAAAAATTGGTGGAGAGTCTGCCACAAGTTTTGGGTACGCTACTATGTACCGCACCAATATTCTTTAATAAGGATGCAAACCATAATGATAAAACTTTCTTATGAGGTGAGAAGTCAGTAGGTGACCCCGATTGAATGTGACAGCACAATTTTGAGTTATTAAAAATAATATTTTGGGGTGCACCATGCAAAAAACATTAATATCAACAATGTTCCTCCGACTTTACTATCATTATCCTCAGGTAAAATATATCATTGCTTTCTCATGTATCTTCTTCAAAGTTCCAAAAATACTGACATTTCATGCAATGCATTGAAGCTTTCGTACACAAAAGTGTGGAAAATTACCAAGAAGTGCGAATACAGTGACCGGCTATATCTGAAAACTTTAACTGTGACACCTATCACGAATTATGGAAAGGTCTTCCAGCAGAATTTCAGAGAGGTCCTCACTAGGGATGAGGAGAGGAGTTGGCAGCAACAGTGACGTTGCCATGAAAAAAACAACCTTCACATGATATAAGTGATTATTTGCTCCACAAAATCAACTGACAACAGATCTCAGAGTTGTACAATCTTTGGCACTCATTACAGTGGCATTCCAAGTGTGCTGCTCCACACATTTAAATATATGCTGTGATTTCTGTCTTGTGTATAAAAAGCTCACAGGTACACATGTGTACATATAAATGAATGTTCACACATTAAGGCCACCTGGTAGATCCACCTTCCCCTCACTAAACAATTAACTCCCTTACACCATTAACAGATAATTATAATTAACAAATATAACAATAAGAGGATGCTATGAGAATTTTTCCTTACATAATGCAAGATAAATACAAATAAAACAAATGCAATCAAGACTCTACACAAAACAATTACATGGAGAGATATTTTGACAATCCAATGCACTTCTCTCGACTTGTACTGAATACATGTATTCTGCCATGTTAGAAGTGGGATCGTTAATGATCTTTGGGCTTCCGAAATGACCGTGATATGATGGAATTCCTCCAAGGCTCATTGGCTGGAGGGTGATGTCGAGGACTGTGGCGCGCTCACCACGGCAGCAGGGCCCAACTGCAGACCACTCAGCATTCCCTCGAGGGCCTCCACCTGGTTTGGCTCCTCGTATCTAGCCACCATACAGCAAACAAGACACAGCAAGGTGTAAGGAAGAACATGGATACCTTGACTAACATTAAAATACGTATATACGAGGGTTGCTATTTATATTTATAGCCTAATAATGAAAAGACAGTAATTTATTGTTTTTCGAAGCATTCTCCATGATAATCAATACACTTTTGCATGCACTCAAACCAATTTTCATAACAGATTTTCCACACTGATTGAGGTACCTCCATGTCTCGGAGGTACCTCAATCAGTGTGGAAGAGCTTCTTCAGGCACCGAAAAACATTGGCCATGCAATTTTTTCTTGATATACAGGAATAAAAAGAAGTCACTTGGCGCTAAATCAGGGCCGTATGGAGGATGACCCATCAATTTGGTGTTTCTGCCAGTCAAATAAGCACTTGCTTCAGCCAGCAGATCTGTGAGAGCTTGCATTGTCATGATGAAGAATGATCCTTCGTTGCCGCTTCTTTTTCTGTACTTCAAGAAGCACTTCTGGCCAACAAATGCTCGTGTACCATTCAGAATTCACGGTTCTAGGTAGTTCTGACGGCGCAGTCGTACCATCAGAGCAACGTAAAACCATGAATTGTCCAGTAATTCCGGAGAAACAGGTGATCGTTTGCTTCGCTGTGCTTCTTGCATGAATCACTTTTGTTGGATTTGGCTTGTCTTGGAAGACCCATATCCATAGGGGATTGCTGTTTTGTTTCGAGCTCATGCGCATAGATCCAAGATTCTTCACCTGTGTAGATGTCATGCGACACAGCTTTTGATGCACGACCATTGCATCTGTTGAGCATTCCTTTGCACCAATTGACAAAAACATCTTTTTGAGCTTTTGTCAAATTATGCAGGATCCAACGAGAACAAATTTTTTTCACAACTAAATGTTGACACAATATCATATTGATGCTCTCCATACGAATCCTAAACGATGCCTCAATCTCGCGATAAGTCACATGACGACCTTCCTCCACTAGTTCTTGCACGGCATTGGTGTTTTCTGGCACAACAAGTGATTTTGCATGACTTTCGTCGCTGAGCGAACGGCAACCATGATGGAATTTGTTATACCAGCATTTCACAGTGGCAAAGGATGCTGCTTCATTGCCAGAAGTGGAAGTACTTTGATCGATGCACTCTCGTCTTCATAATCTATGTCCAAAGTTGTAAAAAATCATCGCACAAATGTGTTCAGGAGTTAATTTCATTTTATTGCTGAGACAAAATTTTGGAGTCACTATAAACAACACAAGATACGATCGAATGACAAAATGTTCTGAAGAAGCATTAAAACGGTCCAACTTTCAGATGGCGCCTAAAGAACTTAGTGTTGTCAAGGCTAAAAATATACATAGCAACCCTCGTACAATATAACTTCGTTGGAAGTTCACTTATAATTTCACTGGAAGAGATTGAGCTAGAATATTGATGACACGATTTCTGTTAATGAGAGCCTTCAATCAAGGAAAGGCAGATGGTCTTCACGCAAGTCCTTTTCACTGATTCTGAATAGAAGCGAAATAGCTGACGTTACATATTAAAACTCACGAGAAATCTCTTGAATACACACATCTACTTTATTTGTTCACTGACATCATACCTAGTCCTCTTTCAACATTTTCCTCACTTGCTGCCCCCATTTTCCACAGTAGAAGTGAAACTCACCACAGACCGGTGTTCCCTAAAATTATTGATGCAGATCATTTGACACAAATAATTTATAAGTTAACTTAATGATTAATTGCTACATTGGTCTCTACATTTCTTCCGGAATTGCAAATTAGGAGATAAACATAAAAACAATTCAATGCATGACAACAGAAAATCTAAGAGGCATATCCCATATTTCGGTCCATTATCGCAAGACAAATTGATTTCTATAAGGAAATAAAAGCACTATACTGTCTGGGTTCTGGTGGATACCAATAAATATCATTTGAATGGAATGACATAATGAAAGTTTTACTAACCAAATTAATATGACATATTTTTCTTGCTTTTTACTACATAGTTTTACTATGACAAATTCCAAAGAAACTGCAGGAGATGCCGCAACAGTAACTTTTAACGGAGTCATCCGCTAATGTGCATATCAATGCAACAATTTCAGAGTGTAAAAATCATTCGCCTTGACTGGGATTCGAACCCAGATCCCTCAATATCCGGTCGAGTGCTTTAGCCACTTAAGCTACCGAGGCGTCAGACAAAATTTCAGAGTTTAAGAGGACACCTCGGTAGCTGAAGTGGCTAAAGCACTCGACCGGATATTGAGGGATCTGGGTTCGAATCCGAGTCAAGGCGAATGATTTTTACACTCTGAAATTGTTGCATAGTTTTACTGGTTTAATAAAAAAAATCCTCCCACAATCCTATGACATATTTTTGTAATAGTCGGGAAAGCCAGTCCGTGTTGTGCTACTAAGCCACTGCCCTGAGTCTCTTGTTAATTCACAATAAATTGCTGAAATTTGGCTTTGTTTCATGATCTAACAAAATTCTCTCTTTGCCCAACGGTCCCAAGTGGGTGGAGGGTACCCCACTCTTGGAAATACAGTAGCTCCGACCTCAACGACTCGGTGATCAGATTCAAACACTACACTGCAATCATTTTCTTTCTACTGCCTCGTTCCGTCTGCTGTGGTCATGTGAGCTTCACACAGATCGACTTTATCAGCAGTCCTATGCCAAAGAGAGAGGTTGTGGATGCTAGACAGAAGAAATGACGTAGGCTGGTTTCTTATTTACAACTTGATGAGCCCAGTGAGGTTCAGCAAAGGTGAGAGTGTGGGTCAAACAGCTCGAAAAAAGACACGTGAGCTATTGACTGGAGCCACTCACTTGACATTGAACAGTGCTTCGGTAATGACATCATCTCACCGTCAAGCCTAACTTGACTCTCCCTTTCCAACCAACTCTTCCCGTTGGTTGTCACCGGCTGACCGAAATAACATCATAGGAGCCTCTCATTATTGGCTAGAGGAATTAACCTGACCTCACAAACAGTTTGAAGACAGAGTGCTACCTCTTTCCAAAGAGTGTATTTTAGTCCTGGAAATGCCAAATGAAGGTACAACAAAAGAATACCTGTATGATGATATGGTCAGTTATTTGTTATAGCTCCGATGGAAATGGACACACAAGTGGAGATGCCCAGATTCCCCAGTGGAGATAATTCCTATGACGGTGGTGTGGGTGTCATGGAAGAAACTAAGAATTAGAGGACAACCACAAAGATCAAAAGCTGGATTGCAGCAACTTCCTCGACAGGTAGAAAATAAAGAAGGTTGTTTGTACTGGAGAACATGGCAAAAAAAAGAAACTTAAGCCGCAAAGAGTTTTCATGAAGTGTGAGAATAGTGTTCATGGCATTGGTTTGGTTCACCACAAGCGATTGATCCATCTGGAAAAAGCCTGGAATCCATGTTGTGAGGAACTCGTCACGTCGATCTTCCTGGCCACGAACAATTGCAAGAGGCATACAAAAAATTAATTAATTTGTTTATTTTCATTTTATGTTGGTCACATTTGTTCTACATCAACCATTTATCGTAAAAATATTATTTTGATCAGTATACTTGAAATAAAAACATTTTTTTGTACCAAGAAATAATATTTGTGGCCAAAAATATACGGTAATTGTTTTTAGTAGTGCAATAGTCAGGTCTGTTGTTCAAGTAATTTAAAAAAATTGTAAACAACAAGCATTGCCTTTTTACCACAAAAAGAACTCAAGATTGGAATTTTAAAATGTCTTCACAATATTTTTTTGCTAAAACTTGTTTCATTTTTAGAAACACCTTTGGCATTTCACACTAGCATGAGGGTCACTCAATAGTACCTCAGAAAATCCAGATGGCACATGCAGCATTGGTAAAGTTATTCTTTCGGTAAGACTACTATTTAAGTTTTAGCTACATCCATCACGCGGTTTCCTTTTCACAGTCTATTGAAGCAAAAAATTTTGTTTATTTAGAAAAATGGAAAAAAATTAGTTTCACGTGATGATTAAACACTTCTATTTGAAAGGCTTAACACCAAAAGAGAACAAAGCTAAATGTTCATGGCACATCTGCTCCTGTGTTTGCGACTGTTTGCAATTGGGTTAATGAGTTTAAAAATGGCCTTCCATCCACCATTGATGAGCATCGTTTGGGACATTCAGTGGAAGTAACTTTCTCTGAATTGATTGACAACATTCCCCCTTATGATTCGGAGTGATGGACGAACTTGAAATAGTTGAGACCATGGCACATCACAAGGTACAGTGTTTTCAATTTTGCACATAAATTGGACGTGAAATAAAATTAGGCAAGATGGGTGGATCTCAGTGGGGAATAAACACAATTGTGTGGTCGATTAAGAGCCTGGTTTGGTGCTTTTCTGTCACAATGCTGAAGAGTTTCTGTGTTGATACAAGGTCTGTTCAAAACGTTGCTGAACTTTTTGACAAGTGCCCCTACAGTCAGTTATTTTTTAATCAGCTGGGATGCACTGTGTCCATGGAAAGTTCCCGAATAAACGCCTTCCACCATTTTGATGATTGTTTTGTTGATTAGCTACGGCCATTTATGAGAATGGGTGTTTGTAAAGTACAGCGAAAAATTGGATCTGCAGGAATTAGGTCTTTGAAGGAGCAGCTTTGTCCTGTGAAATTCTGTGTGAAACTCTGCAAATCCTTCAAATTTTTGATTTGATTACCAAGGCTTATGATGAGGGTGCTATTAGACATACCACATGTTATGAGTGGTTTACCCAATTCAAAGAGGGGCAGCAATCAGTAGAAGACAACTAGAGTTCCAGAAGACCATTAACAATGATTGGTGAGAAAGTGAACAATCCAATCAGATGCCAATAAATGCTTGACTATCAGGGAACTTGAAGAAGAGTGTGGCATCTCGATTCATATGTGTTTTGCCAGCTTGACAGAAAAATTGAAGAAAATTTGAGCCACTGCCAAATTTTTACCTCGCCTGATGACAGCAGACCAGAAATAACATTGAGTTCAAGTTTGTCAGACACTGTTTGATCGAGCTGAAGAGAATGAAACCTTCTTGTCCAGGATCGCAACAGATTATGGATGAGTCAAGGGTTTATGGATATATGGCATTGAAACAAAAGTGCAATCTTCACAATGGATTGGTGAAACATCCCCCCAAAAAAGGAAGACAAGTTTGCTTGAATTTCAAGGTGAGGTTGACTTATTTTTTTATGCAAAGGGGATTGTGTATCATGAATACCAAAGTAAGGGAATCAGGCGAAAACAGCCCAAACTTAGGAGGAGCAGGCAATACTTTATTCACCACCACAATGCATCGGCTCATTTGTCTTCCAGAACTCGTTGAGTTTTTATCCAAAAACAAGACCACTGTGCTTCCCCACCCACCCTACTCACCAGACCTGGCCCTATGTGACTCTTTCCTGTTCCCCAAACTTAAAACCCAGCTCGAAGGAAAAAGATTTGCCACCATTCCAGAGCTAAAGAAAATTTGATGGAGAAGCTTATGAGCATTCCAAGAGAAGTGATCCTGAAGTGTTTCAAAAAGTACAAAGACAGTTGGAATAAAAGCATACACTGTGGAGGAGACTACACTGAAGGGGACCCTGATAAATAATTTGTGATGAAGTATTTCTTGTAAAAAATGAAGTTCGGGAACATTTTAAACAGATCTTGCACATTAATGTTGACATAACATGGATACGCTACAACACCCAAAGTCAAAAACAGAGTCGAAACAGTGGCTTTCTTAGTGCGATCCGACTCCAAAGCAGATGAAGACAGTGAAATTGGCCAACAAGGTGATGGCCACGGTTTTTTTGATGTCCAGGCATAATCATCTACACTGACTATTCGCAAAAAGAACAAAAGATAAGTAGTATATTTCATCATTATCACACTGGTTGAACAAAGAAATCAAGAAAAAATGCCCTCATTTAGTAATGAAAAAAATTCTAGTCCAGCAACAGAAATCATGCCAGCACGGTTGTAATTGCAAAATTATGGAATTAAGTTAGAATTATAACAACCCACCATATTCACCAGATTTTGCCCTAGCGACTTCTTTTATTTCCATTCTAAAAAAAAGGCTCGATGGAAAAGGATTGCTGTCAAAGGAGGTCGTCACCACCAATGCAGATGCCTATTTCGAGGAATTTCTGACACCATACTTTTTGGATGAATCAAAAAAGTTAAGGAAAAGTTTTCAATGAGTAGCGACCTATAAGGATTTTTCAAAAAAAATCTAGCCAAAATAATATTTTCCTTAAGGACTTACTTATTGCTTACAAATTAGATTAGGAGGCACAAAGAGTGTTAACTCTGTTAATATGGTAACACCCACACCTAAATATATTATGATGAATAAATAGATGTACCAGAATAGGCAAGAAAATGATGGTTTTGTGCATCATTTTTCAGCGGTCACTTTCCAAATTCCAATTTTTTACAGTCAGCAAAATTTTTTCATCCATGAAACAGGCGTAATTTGAACATTGATCTTAATCACACACAGGATAAATGGAACTCATGTGGATGATTGTCTCATAAATCTCGTTTACACCTACACTTGCAGATTATTACATAGGCTTGCTAAATAAGTTTTTCAAGGGACTGTCTGGTTAATACAGTCTACAGTATGTATGTATAGAGGACAACAGAACACTCTGCCAGCTGGTTCAAGGAAGCATGTTTGGAAATGTTGGAACACCAGCATTCAATGAGAAGTCCACAAACATTTTATGGGATCATAGATACACTGCAGTGAATATTATAATCTCATGAAAGGCTTTGCTGGGGAAAAAAGATTGATCAATATATGAATGCCAAATGTGTGATTTATAAAGGTAAGCATATAGCATGTGCAGAGGATGAAGAAACGAGACAAGCAGGGGTGCAGAATATATGTGAAAAGGCAGAACCATCATAATTAATGGAATTCTATAGTTAAAGGTAAGTTTTGGAAGGACATAGACGAGACTACAGTATGCCCAGTTCCTCATTTGTTTTCTTTTCCGCCCATTTCACCTCTTCCATCCTTCTCCACATCAGCGCGTAAAAATTGTCCAATCCACACAATATTCTCGCTTCTATGACTGTTCCCCAAATGTACAAAACCACATTCATAATCAAAGTTCTAATGAGCCTTCTCAACGTGCATTCCTTTCTTTCCACTGACTCTCTTTGCCTCTCTCCAATTGATTTAAAAAATATGGCCAATTTTAAATTAATTGTGATATTCCACCAGATCACGCCTGAAACGTCTCTTTTCATTGCAGACTCCCTCGAAGGTGTTTTGAACACTTAGACCTTCCAAGCCACTTAACTGACGAACAGACGCTGCGCGAAGTACCTTTCATCTGGCTCCTACCCTTTGACCTATCTGGCATGGGTGACCCTACCTGGAGCATTTATTATAGCTCCCGCCAGAACAGCTCTAATGGTCACCAGAAGGCACATGCCATTTAACAGTGTACCAGATATAATTCAAGGGGAGGGCCAACACCTTTACCGCAAGATTAAATTTTTACTTCACTAATAGCCAGCCTTGGGACCTCAGGCTGAAATACTGTAACGATAATAATAAAACGTCTCTATTGGGATGAGATTAAGACTAAATAGTCCCTTCTTCCACCTAACTGCTGGTAGATGTCATAGCAGCTGAAACAATTTTATGCCACTGGTAGATTTTAAATCAGCTATTTTCATCATTCGGAAAGCAGTGATTCACACAAAAGAGGTAGCACTACTTAGTCATCTCCGAGCACCAGACCACAATCAAGTCAAACCCACTCATGTGGATGATCTCCAGTTTGAAAGGATCATTGGCCTAAGCATACAACAAATAAGCAAAGAGATAAATTATACATACTAAGCTATGTGTAACATGCCATTGGTTTCATATAAAAAACCTTTTAAACAGTTGATACACTGTAACCCATTTTAAAAAGTAACAAATACATAAACAATTTGCTGAATAAAAAAATTAAGTCCCATACGCTTAAAATAAGCACTGAACTGGTGTTTTTAAAATTGAAAATATTCTATTTAGTATCATAGAGTATATTTTCAAAACATACACAGGAAGACTTATTTATAGATACAAATTATACGTACTTTGAAATCTAAAACATTTCTCTTTTCAAGCAACTATAAAATGGCCCTTAATAGTCATAATTTTTTCAAATGATCAAATGGTTTGTACCCGAGAAAAACAAAAAGAATGCATACACATGTACTTAGTTCTTAAAATGGATTCTTAGCCATCAATTCTGGAACCATACCTTTCCTGAATTTGCCTCAGTGCCCACTGAGCAAGCTTGCCGGCATCCTTTCGCTTCTGGGATGTTGTTTTTGGTGAAAGTGCTATGTTAGAAGATGTCTGTAGAAAGCCAAAAAGATAGATGCATCACTTAAGTTTAACAATGCATTTACAATTACTAAGTTTTGTTCTACTCATACATACACTATTCAAAAGACAGTATATGAGTACTTTTATCACTTACATCACAAAGTCACACTTTGGCACTGCTTTTTCACTGTGACACTTAATAAGTTAAACAAGCTTTTATACCCAGTTGTCAAATAATTCTACCAACTTTAATTTCTACTCGTCCTTAATGGTACATCACGGTATGGAAAAACCTCCATCTTCTAAGTGCTGTGATACACCAACATTCCTTTAGGTCCTAAGATGAAGTGGTGGTAATCCCTCGGGTGGCAAACCCCGACAAAATGTGGGTAGTTGAACTATTCCCAATTCAATTGTTTCGATATGTTCCAGTATGCACTGAAGAATGCAAGTGAATGATGACAAATAGTTTTAACACCTGAGAGCTCAAAGTGCCATGTTTTGCTTGGGATTGCCCTCCTCAACTTTTTAATGTTTCACAGTAGACCCGAGAGTTGAACGTCTCGAACCTTCACTCATTCTATCTTCTTTATAAACTTCACAAAGTTTAAGGTGAATTTCAATATAATTTATCAAAATTTGGCAGCAGAAATCTTATTACTCTGTGCCTCTCCCAGTAGGGGAAATTCTCAACTGTAGCACATTTTCGGAATGACCTTGCGGAACAAAGAGTAATCTGCCTTTGGAATGCTTGCTTGCATGCGGAGTGACATTACCTTGTGCCATGAAGGTGGCACATCTGTTCCCACTCTACATTGTACCATATTAAAGCAGAAGTTACTTCGCAGACAGCATTGCATTTCCATAAGACGTACTAGTTCCATAATCCAAGAGAAATATACCAATGCTATTGACAGCCCAAAATATTAAACTTTGCATTATAACAAAATAATAAGATCCAAGAACAAATGAGTACTCCAACCTTACTGTATGAGCAACCACTCTGAGCATTTTCATTTGTCTGAGGTGTGACTTCACATTAATGTTTTTAACTAAATGAAATGCACGCATCCCATCTTTTCTACGGATATTTATTGAATGATTAAACAAAGAAAACAAGGGCAAAGTGTATTCGCTTCTCATCATATTTAAAAATTAATTCAATGAGCAAAAGTTTTAACTTATACTGAGAAAGATGAGTAGTGAGCTTTACATTTTAATGGAATACAATTCACCCTCGCAGTTAAAAAAAAGCTCATACACTGAAATTTTGTCTGGTGGAAACTAACAATATACAAATAAATTAAATATTGATATATTTTCCTCTGTTAAATTTAATTACTACACATGAAAAAATAAAGATCCCTCCTCAAATCCAAGGAGATAAAAATATTTTCAACACGACCCCTCTTTGGTAAACAACTTCTTGATTTAAAAGTGTCATGAAAGCCAATAAATAATTTATATTAGATCCATCTAGCTCATCAATTCATAAACCAAGTTGAAATTGCTGGGAGAGGTTCAATATATTTTTTGTAAGGTAATCTACCGGTGAGGTAGAATACCTTAAAAGTAGGTTTTTGGATGGATACAGCTAATAAATAAATATTTTGTGACTCCTAACAAAACATAAAATTCAGCATTCTACTTTACATCAGGTCCCTCTTCATCTCCTAGCACTTTCTTCCTCTCTTCATCATGTCCAACATCCCTATCCTGTTCCTTCCCTTTCCTCGTTTGCCTAACACTCTCCCCTCAACCTCAAAGTCTTCAACATCCCACTGCCGGTCAACACCGCCTTCATCCATTTTTCCTGCCTCCATAGGATTTCTCCCAACAAACCCCTCTCTTCGCCCACCATACCAAGTACTTTCTTATTTGTTTTCTTCTCTGTCCATTTCACCTTCTCCAAACCCACATTTCAAAAGCCTCCAGTCTAAGTCTATCCTCCTGCTTCAATGACCACGTTTCCACGCCGTACACAGCTACACTCCAGATCAAAGCTTTTAAGAGTATTTTCTTAATATCCTTACTCAACGTCCCTGTTATCTACTCCCTCCTTGTAAAAGCCTCTGCCTAGCGCAATTCTTCTCCTTACGTCCCTACTGCTTAGACCATGTTGGGCCAAAACACTTCCAAGATACGTAAACTGTTTTACCTGCTCTAGTTTTCGCCCTCCTATTTTAATGTTTACCATTGCGTTTTTCTTTCTAGAAAATCGCATAACCTTTGTTTCATTAACATTGATTCTCATCACTTACATGTCCCACTGAATTTCCAATTCACTCTGCAATGCTTGGCTGACTGACAAACTAATACTTGGTCATCAGCAAACCTAACTGATTTTATGAATTCCCCGCCCACTTTCATTTCTACCTCCAGTTCTTCCCATGCCTCTTTGATCATTTGCACTCGGGGGCTTTTTTTGTCGATTGCCTTTGTCTACTCGTGATTCAATTTTTCAAAGACCCCAAATTTACTAAGCGTGACACTAGAATGAAAAACTGAAGTTTCTTTTCATACAAACTTATTTATTTGGACTTTTTGACATAATTATTGATAAACCATAATTTAAATTATAATTTTTCACGTTATGATATTTTTGGAAGCATACACAAACATGAAGACCTGGTTTACACTCACATGTCTCACAGATATATATCATCTCTCCTCTTCCACCTCTGATTTTTCGGTTAGAGCTAACTGCACAATCTTTATGTTTTTTGTTAGGGTGAGGTGTGATTATATGGAGTTTGCCATCCAAACCTTGGTCTATGTTTGTGGATGGTAATCTAACCCTGGAAGTTTGTGTACCATCTCAGAATTCTCCAATGAGATCATGTATTAATTTCCTAACAAATTTCACATGCGAGATCGGTTTTTCATTTTTTTATTTGTTGGCATTCTTTGTACAATACACAACACTGACCTCAAGCCCCCAGAAAAACAATTTACGCCACCATTTTAGAGTTTTCCTCATGAAACAGTAGGTGCTTGTGTAATGATCCGCTGTATCAACTCCCCCCATAAACTTGGTGTAATTTGTCACAACCTTGGGTTTGAAAACTATTTCATTCCTCCCACCACTAACTCTCCTTTTCACAGACTCAAGTCTCTGCAGTGTCCCACGTACCCAGCATTGTGACCATCCTCTTGTCTTTCCATGCAAGGAGCATTATATTTTCATCCCTGTAAGCCACTAACTCTCCTTTCTTTAGCTTTGGATGTTTCATCACAGATGGATTATCTTTCCTATTGGGCATTATTGTCCCTATCAAGTGTGTTTTTTCCTTTAGCAATTCCCTTGCAATAGTGACACTAGTTTAATACCTGTCAGTGAAGAAATGATAGCCTTGAGAACCAGATACAGAGTTCTTCAATCTTTCATGCAGTTCTAAAACTATTCTGCAAGTAAAAAGGAGATCAGGTCTCACCAATGTTTCAGTTGTTATTCCGCCATAATAAGGGACAAATGAATGTACGTAACCACATTTGGAATCTGAGAGGACAAATAGACAAATACCCCATTTTGTTGGCTTTTTAGGATTATACGTGATGAAGTGCATCTTTCCCTTGAAACCAACAACAGCCTCACCAACAGAAATCTCCCTTCCAGGACAGAATCTCTCCCTAAATTTCATTTCAAGGTATGACAAGAAGCAGTTTACCTTCTCGGTTCTTGTTCTCAAATCTTTACTTGACTTTTGATCATTTTTCAAGCGTAACATCCAAAATATTTGCAAGAACCTTTCTCTATTGAAAACAGCTCGAAAAAATGGTATATAAGACTAAAAATCCATGGACCAATAACTCTGTAAGTTAGGGTGATGCAATACACCCATATTTAGTGTTACGCCAAAAAAAGCCTGCATTTACGCAATTGTCACATCTTTCCAATTATTCCAAGTGGATCGCCGCGATAGTTCTTTCTGGCTAATTTTATGCCTAGCATACTCGTTAGTTTCTTACGTTATATTTTGTATCAATGTGTCTGTAAAAATCCACTGAAAAAACTCTATCGGTGTGGCACATCCAGAAGGAATTTGAGGTCCAACACGTAACTCACCAGTGGAGAAGGGAATTCTACTAGGCTCATGGTCATTCACAGATACAGCATTCCACTTTTCTTTTTCTGGTTTTCCACTATAAACACTACTTTCACTGGGCCTTATGCCCGAATGCACAATGCTATCCCCTATATCTCTACCACCATCACTTGAATAAACAATGGTGCATCTTCATTTTGTTGGTATGAATTCAACATCACTGTCACTGTCAGAACATTCACCCTGATCTTTGGGCGTTTTCCTTTCCATAGTTCCACTTGGACCAGCGACTGGTTCATCATCTCCAAACGCATTCTCAGATAACTCACTTTGGTCACTATTATATTTGTTGATAAATTTGTCATTTTCGATGTAAAATTCTTTGTCACTGCTTTCTAATTCTTTGGAATACTTATCCATAGTGAGGAGGTGAAAATCGTTCAGAATGAGCAACTACTAGCTGGCAAACCAATCGTCCAACTAAAGGGAAAGCATATGTTTTAAGAGAACCCTCTGTCATCAGGGAAAACATCTGCGTTATACCTCTAGAAACATAAGCAAACCTCCGAGACTAAGATAAGGAGGGTGTTTAACCACAGTAGGATGATGCAACCTCTAAAAAGCATGACAAAGAAAAAGTGCTAGGGTTAGAGTTACTATGAATCAATGACTCATGTCTTGGACACTCCTACTCAAGATTCCTGACTATGCAATGGATAGGAAAAGAGCAGGCAGAATGTTTGATGAGACAGCGGACACTAGGAAGAAAAGGAAATGAAAGAATCCAAACTAGAAAGCAATGAACTAAGGAACAGCTGACTGAGGTAACTCTGCATTCTGGCGATCTTTTTTCAGACACCGACAATCTCTCAAAGGCATTGCTGTACCTTTAGCTGACTTCCAAGTAATGAAGGGCAAACAAAGCAAATGAAAAGGAACTTACAACACAGTAAATAGATAAAAAAAAACATCTGCATTGGTGGTGGCATCCTTTGGAGATGGCATTTATGTCGACGACGACATCATGGGTTGATACTATTCATTTATAAAACAAGCCATACTTTTAATTAAGCTTTACTTTACTTGTCCTTTCATGCGGATGATTACAAGAAAAGCTATTGGAAAAATAGAAAAAAATCCCAAACCCCCTCGTGGTGAAACTCTGTGTCGAGTGTTGCTCGACATACGAGCTGCTGCCGTTGCTAACAGTGTCAAGTCACACTCGACATCCAAGTGCAAAAGGTAATCATGTCCTCTGCATACAGGTTGAACAGCAACGGTGATAATGGGCAACCCTGCCTTACACCCCTACCTAACACTACCCAACCGGACTCCCCGTTCCCCACTCGCACCTGAGCAGTCTGAGACATGTACAGGTTGTGGATTAGCCTCCTTTCCCTCCAATTTACTCCTATTTTCTGCAATATACTCATTAGTTTTCCCCAATTCACTCTATCAAATGCTTTTTCGAAATCTACGAAATAGGCAAATACCTCCTGGTTGTGTTCTTTATTCCTCTCGATTAATAATCTCATAACTGCAATGGCATCACGCGTACCTCTCCCCTTCCTAAACCCAAACTGATCATCCCCAAGGGATCATTTGCCCTACTCTTTATCCTTTCGTTTATGATCCTGAGAACAACTTTATCTGCGTGGGATATCAAACTTATTGTCTTTAGTCCTCACATGATGTAGCCTTTACCTTTTTTGGAATAGGAACTAAAACTGATCTCATGAAGTCTTCCGGCCAGATTCCCTCCTCATAAATACTACGGATCATCCCATACAGCCTCCTCCTCCCACATTTTCCTAAGCATTTTAAAAGTTCCACGGGAATGTTATCTATTTTTCCACGGGAATGTTGGTCTAAGCTCTTTACTATACAGTTCTTCTTTATACTCCTTCCATCTCTCTTGGATCTTTCCTGCGACAACTATTACCTTACCCATCTTATCTCTAACTGTTAGCATAGACCTGCCTGATAAAGACATAACTTTGCAGTACAGCGCACCAATTTCACCCTTCCTCTGCAAACTTTAGGTCTAATAAAAGAACATGCCAAATTGTAAATGCTTTAACAAGTAATTTGAACAAGATAAAATCTAAGGGGAAAATATTAGTGTTATCTGAAATTAACTTTCAAGTTACTCGAGCAGGCTCAAATCAATTTCAATTGAACATAACTATCAAATTAACTGAAAATGAAGTCATATTTATTTAGTGAGCAGGTACTTCTAAGTTTAAGAAATGCATGCTTGTATTTGAAAAAAAAAATGTGTACATATATTTACCAACTATTAGTCTTGTAATACTAACCAAAAATAGACCATAAAGCGCCCTTATGTTGTTGGGGTTGAGTTTAATGGCTTGACAATAGTGTGCTCTGGCAATTTCCATGTTTTCATAACCTCCCTGAAACAATCAATGATAATTAGGTGCAATATGAATAAAACCTCATTAGGAGTTAACTTCATTACTAATCCCTGATGACGTCAAGACTCTCCCTCAATGGCTTCTTGTACAATCAAGAATCTGATTCTAGGTTACGGTTCAGAACTTAACACATTTAGGAATCTCATCCATGGTTAAAATGGTTCCTATCACTTTCTTAAAGCTATATTACAACAAACCTGGGTATACCGAATTTCCGCGTAGCGTTGATGAACAAGATGGTTGTGTGGATTTTGCAGAAGTAATTCTTCCATACAAAATGCAGCCCGAGCAAAGTCAGTTTCCATTAAATACAACTCGGATAGTTCCTGCCATGCTTCTTGATCACTCATAAATCTAAATGAAATGATTGTTTGATTGAGACTTGGCCCATACGTTTATCAATGAGTAGCAATTAAGAAGAATGCTCATAGTTACTTTTTAAGATATTCAGTTAATTCTTTAATGGCTTCTGATATCCGGCCTCTAGCCTTCAGGATAGCTACACGACGCTTCCTTGGTGCAGCATTCGTTTCATCTCTTCGTATTATGTTATCAAGTATTTCTAAAGCTTCGTCATATCTAAAAATATTATCAAACGACAATATGTTGAACTTAATACCTCTACAATATAGCAAGGTAGCATTAAAGAAAAATTACACAAAGAGTAACCAAACGGTGAATGAAATATTTTTAAGCCATTAATCAGAAAAATACCTTTCCATTGCTTCTAATTTCATGGCTTGTAATTTCCGAACTCTTAAGCTCCCGGAAAATTCTTTTTTCAGAGCTAGTAAGCATTGGTCGGCTACGTCCATCCGGTTCGTATCAAGAGCAGCCAGGCAAACTTGCTCGTACACCATCAGTTCTAGGTTATTTACAGCAAAATTGTGTCCTTAGTTACACAACATAAAGGAGTATACACCAAAACATTGTCATGAAGAGAAGCTTACTTTCATCGCCAAGTTTATGAATTTTCTTTCGTAGAATATTTTCCCATAGGTTTACTACCTCGCAGCTTTTACGATCATTCAGTTCTCGCCACGAGCGAAATAGATCCCGTGCTTCTATAAACATGTTTTTAAAGCATTAATAAATTTTCCGGTAAACACACTTTATACTACAAGAAAAAGGAATTTATTAAAATTAAGAAACACATTTACGGACAATATAAATGCAAGGCAAGACAAATTTGAGGAGCAACACTCATATAATTAACCATCCCTATTTAGCATGCAATTATTGAATACCAGGCCAGTTGAGAGGCGTTTTCCCATCCGCCGCCATTGTGCTCCAGATTGCGAGATTGCTGTGTGCAGTGGTTCGTCATTTCTCCGCTAGAGTTATTCACGTCACTATTCTTCAAGAAGATGACGTAGCTTGATTTTTTTATTCTCCAAAGAAAACCTTTGAAAAACACCCACTTTCGTATATCTGTCAAAGACTTGCATAATTGTAACATAATTTTTAATTTTATTTGACAAATAACACGCCGTTGGATTAAGTTGCAATATAAATTTGAAAAAGGCGCCAACGTTGCCGAATGTAAATTGACTGACGCCATTTTACTTTCAGTGTGCAGTTTGTTTACAGATGTTCGACACCCTTTTGTTTAGGATGGTGATAATGAGGGAATTAATAATTTACAAATGCGTTATTAACCTGACGTGAACTTCGATAATCTCAGGAAGAAGTGCTTACAGTGTGTGAATGTGCCCAATGTTGTGGCCATGATATTTACGTTGTGAAATAACTGATTTAGGGCAAGATTCGAGGTGTATGTGACTGAGGAAGCCGTAGTGTAAGCATCTTGATTCACAATTATTGGTCTGGTAATCTTGTCGAATAACTTTTCAGTACAATCCAAGATTAGAAGATTAAGTGACGGTTATGTCAACTTAACGTATATATTTTAACTTGTTGATCTGTAGAGTCATTTTTGTAATCATTGTTAGTAGCGGTGTTCATTTGTTCAGGAAATGGCGCCACGAATGGGAGTTACTGATCCACTCGAGTAACGGTTTCATATAATGTTGTATTTGTTTCTCGATTGTTGTTTTAATCGTTGTTACTTTAATAATTTATCATTTGAAAAACCTTTCATATCCTATTACAATGCTTATCACGGCGAAAATAATTGAAAGTGCCAAAATAATATACATGTCAAATTATTAATTTTCAGGTGTGTCATTTCTTAATTATTTAACTTTGAATAGTCTTCAAAATGTTTTACGCTCATTTCGTGTTGGCCAAAAAGGGGCCGCTGGCCCGGATTTGGTTAGCAGCCCATTGGGATAAAAAATTAACCAAAGCTCATGTGTTTGAAACCAATATAGAGAAGTCTGTTGATGGGATACTTCAGCCAAAGGTAAGTGAAATAAAGATTATTAGGTGAAATTGACTGGTAATGGAATTGATTGTCAAGTCAACAGCTTATGGTATAATTATTTTACTTGTCAAAGTAAATATTTGTTGAAACAGTAGAGAGTATTTTAGATGTATCAATGGGTAATGTTTGTCCTAAACAGATTATTAAAATTGTGTGACGTAGAGATGGTTTGATTGTTTGCTGTAGGCAATATATTTATGCATTTATAAACAAGTAACCTTAAACTTTCAATGATTTTGTTTTGTACACAATGAGTAGCGTTCGCGAATATGTAGTTAAGTATCTTTTGGGTATTTTTCTTAATCAATGTACGTAGAATTGTTTGAACCTTCTTTGACGTTTTTGACCGTTTATAACCAAAATACTTGTTTACAGGTGAAAATGGCTCTGCGAACGTCTGGTCATCTCTTGCTGGGAGTTGTACGTATTTACTCCCGTAAAGCTAAGTATCTTCTAGCAGATTGCAATGAGGCTTTTGTCAAGATTAAAATGGCATTCAGACCTGGGATGGTTGATTTGCCTGAAGAAAATCGTGAAGCCGCCGTAACAGCCATAACTTTGCCCGAAGTTTTTCACGATTTTGATACAGCTATGCCAGAATTAAAGTAAGTTCCACTGCCGTTGTTTGGGTTTGGGCTACCACTTACAGATGATGGAATATTTTAAATTCCATCGACTATTTTGCAATTATGCGAGCATAAGAGGTTGGATGTGTGTTAAGGATACAGAGAGAAAAGTGGTCAGAGCATTTTCTACGGACTCATTTAATTGAAATATGCAGTACCCACTTAATTTTGAGTTGATAAATGGATGAATAATGATGATCATTTATGCGAAGATGGCAAATGCTTCTTTTTATCCTACCATCTTGCGCTGATAAGGCAACAGTCATTCTTGCTAGTTAAGTGATTAATGTTTGCAATTGAAGTCAATGGTTTGAACATTTTCCCTAGTGCTGACGTATTATTGTGGTAAGAAGTTTTTGTGCCTCCACCACATAATCTCATCCAATTTTCTAGTGATGTTGATATACAAGCGCAGTTCAGCATGAACCAGTCAAGGGCTGAGGAAATCACCATGAGGGAAGATTATGGCAACATTTCTCTCGTTACCAATGGAGATGAGGGGTTTGGTGACATGGGCTTTGACACCGAGCCTCCTGAGCTGATGCGTGATGCAACTCAAGGAGAAGCATCTCTTGAACAAGTAAGTCCAGCGGCAATTTTTTGGCTGGCTAAATTCAGGAAACTCATAAATCAGAGATAGAGCAGCTCTGGGCTAAGATATCAAGCTAGAAGTTTCTTTGTTGATGCTGCATTCTGATAAATTCCACCTCAATGGCTCAAACAGGAAGTCATTCAAGTAAGAGGAATTAATCAATTTGAGAAGAGATGTTTTTGTGGCATATGCAGTGAAATGGTTTTTTTTTTAACAAACCTTTGGGCCCAAAAAAGTAAGATTGTGTAATGAAAAAACATCTTGTACAGAGATGAACCAGTTCTAATGATGGACAAGGACTTGATGGACTGACAAAGAATTAAAAATCAAACTCCTATTATTTTTATTTCATTCAGAGGAACAACAAATGTAATTTTATTATATAAATATAGAAAATTGTAGTATGGCAGTTCACATTTTGATGTATTTTAAGATTTATATAATTAAATCACTTGGCATTCTTAGACATTTTAGCATGGTCCTTATGGCTAATTAGTTTTACTGATAAATGTGTGTTATGGACATAGTATTCTTTCTCTTAGTTGGGGGAAGTAGGGTAGAGGTAATCGAAATATCATGCAAACTGCATCTCGATAACATTTGAAAAGTACCTAAAAGCTTTCTGTTAACTTTAAATGAAAAAATTGTTATTGAAGATTTCAAAATCATATTGCTCCAATAAATGATCAAATGATTCACCTTGTGTGAACTGTTAGTCATTGATAAATATTCTGTGATTGGAGCATTACATATGCAAGTCTTAAAAGATCATTAAATCAAAATGCTTATTGCAAGCACGCTTTGATTTTGGGGTTTTAAAAATTGAAATGACTTAACACCTATATATTTTAATTTGAGTAAACTGTGCGTGTATTACCACATGATCCAAAATTCTAAGATTATTTCGGTGAAGTTTTAAGTTCTAAATTTTGGTAAATCAATGATAAATGTATTTGACCATTTGGAGAGTTGGTTGGTAGATTGTTTCCACTGAATATATTCTGGATTTTGATCCATTTGCAAATCATATCTAAGAAAAGAATGTCTACATGTATGTTTACCTTTTCAATTTTCCTAAAAGAGAGGTTTGAATGTTTCATTCAGTTGAAGGATTTCCTTAAACAGAACAGTTCCTATCTCAGGAGGGTTGTTCCATAGAGAGTTAAAATTCATTTCACATTGTGGGGGGAAAACTTTTTTTTGACTTTAGGTTTCATGGATTGTTAATCTCCTGCTGAGTTCTTAAGTGTTTTGACTAGTTACTTGCATTAAAGTGGAATCCTCATATTGTTTGTTGAAATTTGATACCGGTGAGTTCAGCCAACAAGTATAATAATCTTTATTGGGATGAGAAGTGCTTGTTTGATAGTAATACTTGATTCAAAACTAGAATTTGCAGATGTAATTAATGTAATCTTAATTTTATGTAATCATTCCATAAGCAAATAATTAAAATTAGGTTTCTATGAATTGCTAATCATTTGGTCATAAATTATTGCAAATGTTATCCGAAATAGATCATAACACTAGGCCATAAGCATTGGCGTATGAAAAGTTTATTTTTTGTTAACTTAGGCATATCACTAAGTTGTATTATGTTCTGTGGTGTGCACAATAATATCAATGTCCAGAATATTTTATCATCTATCGTGAATAGAATTTTGGTTCTTGAAGTTTTGAATTCATTAATTTAAAGTCCACATTTTAGCTGGAATACTTCAATTGACACTTTTGGTTTACTGTTCAGTTTTCGTTCCCTGGATTGGCTAATTCATCCTGCTTTGCATATGCATTTATTTTGTTGTTGACCAGCCTCTTCCTTTCATCTCCCCCTCGTCAGGCAAACCTTCTTTTTAGCGAGAGCGTGGATGTGGGAAGAGGGAAGGGGGGAGGGGGAGTGGAAGGTGGAGACGTGGCTGGGCCCTCGTCGGCCGTGGGCCCTAGCGCCCATGCCGGGCCCAGTGGCAGTGCCGGCATCACACTCATCCCACGCCCACAGCGCCCGGAGGCATCCACATCTTCCCTTGAAATCGACGCCCCCATCCGGGATGATGGCTTTGGAGGGAACCTTGGACAGGATATTATTGGTAATTGGTATTCTTTCATTTTTTACCTTCTCATGCGCTCATGACTCGCAGAAAAGTGTAAGGAAAGAGTAAAGAGCAGTTTTGCTTAGCTACATTGCCTGTGCACTAATTCGATTTGTCGGAGAAAGTGTTAATTAAGTTGAAGCAGAAGGATGCACTAGTTTTGTGGAATTTTGTCACGAGGAGAAAGTATGATTGATGGTATTATCAGTCCAGCTAGGATTTGAGCTCTGGTGGGGGAAGAGAGGAAGAGGGGTAGGGTGTTCAGGCATTCAGCTAAGGAATTCAAATTAGCTTGAATATATTAATCCACAGAATATGATTCCATTTCCTTGTTGAAAGCATCGAGGATCTTTATTTTTTCTTAGTTTCTTTGTGTTTATTCACATAAAATGTTATTGAGTGATGTTGAACTAACCCAGCCTGTCAAATATCACATTTAAAAACATTTCCTGTACAAGTGAAACTTGGTTGGAAAAGCATAGTAGACTTTTGGGTGTTTGGGCGTAGATACCCTGTACTTGGCTGCCTCCCTGAAATTGTTCTCTTCTGAGGAATAGAAGCTTCCACCCTTAGTGCGATGTGAGGCGTGCATGTTTGCTCAAAGGTGGAGTTTGATGGACACGACGTCTCTCTGTTCTGTTTGGCAGATGGTGGCCTGTTTGAGGGTGGACTGTTTGACGATGCTCCGATGGGCGAAGTGCCCCCCGTGGAGACCAGCTCCATCACCGTTGGCGAGGTGGCACTAGGAGAGAAGGTTTGTGGCGATGGTGATGACCTTGGTGTGGATGGAGTTAAGGTGGGTGCCGGGATGGCTGAGAAGGGGGCCGCATCCGCCCATGACACGGATGATGAGGATGACATGGGAGGTGACCAGTTTGGCGGCCCTCCCTCTGTTGGAGGGGCGAGGTAAGAACTTGCACCCACTGTCGAATCTCAATTTTACATCTGGGATAGCTGGGGACACATTTATTCTTGTTTTGCAGAAATAAGTTTTTTATATGCTGATAAATGAGCCACTTTTTCATAAATGCATGGTGGAAGCTGATTTTCATGCCTTTCTCCCCTCCCCCCCCAATCTACTTTTTCCCTTAATTTATTGCATTTTTATTGAGCCTCTAAATTTTTTGCATCCCAATAATATATATAATAATGTGCATAATCTTATCCTGTGACATACACTATTTAATATTGAAATATCCTCCAATGTACGTCATTTGACCTGCAGCAAGGTGGTGCCCTTTTTTCTAGCAAATGGATAATATATGAGCTTAAAGGAGGAATATAAACATTGATTTTTTGGTTTCATTAATGTGTGTCCTTAATTATGTTTGTAAGTTCAATTCTTATTAATCACAATAATTTTAAAAAACAAGTGAGTAAGAATAAGAAACAAATGGACCCATCTTTTTGATTTTTTGTGATTAATTTTGATGCAATTGAAAGTCCACTTTTTCTCCTGCTTTTTCTGCCATTTATATAAGGGTGGAATTATAGTTTTACACGATAAAGAACTCTTCAAATAAATAGCACAATGTGTTTTCAGAACTCTCAAGCATATCCATAGCCAGCCAAGAAAATGATTTGCGAAAGATGAATATTCATAAAGGATTGGTGATAGAGATTCATATTAGTCGCATGATACTGATTAAATAATGAAGATGTATTGTTTATGCATAATTATTTATTTGCGCGCCTTAAGGGAGAATAGACATTTCTCGGAGTTATAAAATACGAAGGATAAACGATAAAAGGTGCAGATAGGTCAAAAATTTGAAAAGAAGCATCAAACACTATTGACAATATTTATTTAATGAAGTATGTTATCGTTTCCAAGCAATCACAACAGAACTCCATATTTACACTTTTCTAGAGTCATCAGGAAAAAATTGTAAATTGAAGGGAAAGGAGAAATTTAGAATTTTTATTTTGTCCTCGATTGAAAAGTTTTTTTTTGCCTATCTTTCATTTTCAAGCACGGTAAAATTATTACTGAGTAATTGAAGAACACGTGACACATTGACTCGAAAGTCGGACTTACCACACCGTTCAACTTGTGCAATCTGTTGTCCAACTTCAAAATAAAATCATATTTGATTCAGTGTAGTTTTGATACGATAAAGCCAGGTTCAATACTCTTTTATTATTCAGGAACCTATTGCTGATACTAACAAACCTAATTCCTTTTTACGAGGAAGTTGTCTAGAGACATTTGTTTTTGTAAAAGTGCGACTCAGAATTATCATCAAATAAATTTATGGCAGACATAGTCTTATTAGGACGATGCCTAATATGCATAGGATGAAGTTTCCCATGAACTCCACATCACATTTAGCCTTTTCCTCTGGACTTGACACTTTCTTAAGGCTCATGAAGTTTCTGATTGGGTTTGACTATCAAATTGCTGCTTGCAATTGTGCAAAATTGCAGCATGTGGCGGCCGTTCATTGTCTTGTGGTTGGGCAATGCATTATCCTCTGCTGATACGTGTACCTGTCATATGTACCCATTATGTAGATGTTCTTTTCGCTCTCTTTGAAGCATCTAAGTAATTTAATCAAATGTATCATCTGAGGGTAAAAATATTTTTAAAGCTGTCCCAATGGGTAAATACATTTTTAAAGCTATCCCAATGCAGTTTCTTTTTCATTGTAAAGTGACTAAATTAGGTAACGTTTAGGAACTAATTTGACATTGTCGTACAAAGGAATTTTAATTGTTTAAGTCTACTTACTAGGAACAAGTTTTTTAGCAGTAAAAATTTATTTCAAGAAACAATAGTAATACTTTTTTTGTAACGTTTTCTTATGATAAATCTAATTTATGTAATTAAAAGTAACCAAAAATTTGGAGAACATTATTTAAAAAAATAAAGAATTACTTTTGAGTTGCATAACTTTCTGTCTGCTTCTACGAAGTTACATTTTGTAAAAAATTCTGTTCTTTTTTACCTGGAATATGCTCCAGTTTGGCATTTGATCTACTTACACAAGGAGATATATAAAACACTCTGTCTACCCAAGGCATTCCATTGAGATTTAATGTTGCTTGTAGTGTATTAATGCCTTGTCATCATTGTTGTTAGAATATTTTCTTTATATATGTTGAAAGAAAAAATAAAAATGTACGTATTGTCTTGAAACCGTGCTTGAACCAACCGCATGCTTGCAAGGGAAAAACAGCCTGAAACCCAAAGCCAAAAGAGAAGAGTGTTCTTCGTGTACTACCTGCAACGTACTTGCCATTTCAAGGCAGTGATAGAAACAAGCCCTATCAGATAGAGAAGCACTCATAATGGCATCACATTACAATGAGCCCAAATGCTTTCTCAGGACCGAATGCAAGGGAAACGATATTTTTGCATAGTAATTATTATTATTATTACTTTTTATTTGCCCATAGATCATAATACAAAAAACCAGGTGGGTGTGTATGTACATGATATAAGGCACATCAAAGAGGAGCAAAGACACAGGCTCAGTTAAGATACATGAAAGAAATGATGCTCATAGTTACATAAATGTTTGTTACAAACCCATGAACAGTGGCTGTAACATGCACATCCAATATCAAATTCAGAAAAATCATCGATCATTAACATGAATCAGACCGTGACCAGTGCTAGAAACTAAAAGTATGAACTTACTGATCAGGAATATTGTTGAGATATTAGTCAACCGAGTAGAACATATTGCGCTGTAGATATCTTTTTAATGTATGCCTGAATGCAGCAGTTCCCTTTGTATCCTTGATACCTTTGGGTGGTTTGTTATATAATCTGATGCCCATTTCATCGGGTCCTAATTTCAATGCTTTAGTTCTTATATTCCCATAATGGATGTCATTCCTGCCTCTGGTGTAATGATGATGATAGGCAGAGTTAAGAGAATAGTTGCCAATGTTATTTTTTATATATAGAATTAAAAACATAATGTAGATGCACGGGAGTGGTAGCAAATTTAATTCACGGAAAATAGGCCTTGATGGAGCATTGTGAGGTTTCCTGGTGATGATTCTAATAGCTTTCTTTTGCATTTTAAAGATGGTTTGAGAAATAGCAGCTGATCCCCATAATATTATACTGTAGGTTATATTTGAATAAATTTCCCCATAGTACAAATTGAGTAGTACAGTTTTACATGTATTTTCATACAGGTGTCTTAATAAGTAGCAAGTTGAACTGAGCTTTTTGTTGAAGGGCTTTTACATGAGTATCCCAAGAAATATTTGCACATAGAGAGATACCTAGGAATTTACATTCTGTTGTATGCTCGATTGGTCATTGATTTTTACCCGCAGATCATCTGGCACGTTCTTATTGCATGTGAAGTATACTATTTTACTTTTATTTACATTTAAGTCTAGAAGGTTGTCTGTACACCACTTGTTTATTGCAAGCGTGACAGACTTAGATTTTTCCACAAGGCTGGGATATGTTTGTGTTGATATTATTACATTAGTGTCATCAGCATACAACACTGATATTATTCCATCATTATTTGGTAAGCAGTTAAGAGGTATAGGTGCCTCTAGTTACCTTCAGCTGCTCGTTCTCAAAGTACTTGCCAGGTATTTTGCTTGATGCATACTTTTTAACTGCTTCGATTGTCGTGTCTTCTTTGAATCGCCAAGCGGCGAATGTGGACCATTTTTGGCAGCCCGACTAAATCACTGTCCAAGTTTGACGTCCCCACAATCGGCTTTGGCTGAGGTTTCCGCTTATTTGAGACCATGGTGTAGCCCTCATCGTCTTCTTCCCTCATGTTGCATGTAGTGGCATGCGGTTCCACAGGTGGTGGCTGTAAATTTCCTTTGCGAGCAACGGAAGAGTACGGCAGGGCCACCTTAGGAGCACGCTCTTTATTATTAGTATCACTATCAGTAGCTACGGCTTGAGAGTAATTAAAACGTTCCATGTTACTTTTCCTCTCTTTCACAGTTTTTTCAGGATGTTGCAATGGCTCACTTTCCAATGAGTTGGTGATCGATATTTTGACGTCACCCGGTATTTCCCTCGGTTTCTCGTGCGTTTTCAGTGGACACATTTTTAGAATGGCAATTTCCTTTGACTGGTTATTTATCAAATTCAAACAGTCCATTAGCTTGACCTGTAGATCTTTAACTATATGCAGGACTTCGTCTTGTTTAAACTCGATTTATTTAATTGCGTCACATGGACCAAACAAACACTTTTCACATCGATAGAGTAATTGCGAGTTGTTAGCTATGGAATTCGCCACTGATTCCGTTAGACCAACACATCCGTAATGGAAAAATGACTAGCAGCCGAATCCACATTCCAAATATAGCTGGTTTTCAGGAATGTTTTTGGAACAAGTATCACAGTTATTATCGGAAGTCGCCATCTTGAATTCACGAGGAGTAATGCTTTCACTGAAGTTATATCGCCTTAGTCTTAGCAGTCTGTATCAAAACAGATTCATCCTGAAGCATTCAAATGTGTGCAGAATTAAACATTTGTTTTTCAGCAGGGTTTCAAAGACCACTCAGCGAAAGAAATGAACATACCATTGGAATGAGCTTCCCCACTTGCAAACATTCAGGGTAAAGATTACAGTAAGATCTATATCTTAAGAGAAATATTAAAAATAGAAAATCAAACTTAAAAAACAATTATATAAAGCTGAGGAATTATATTAATGATAAAAGAAACAATACTCGAAAAACAATAAAAATTCAATAAATTAAATCTATTTAAACAATAGCCTATGTTTAAGCTGATAACGGGCCCACCACACTAATAGGGTTAAAGTTAGTTAACTTGAAGTTCATTTTCTTCTATTTTTATAGTGAATGTGAAACATGGAGTGTCTTAATCTTGTCTAGTAATGAGTATCACTCCAATTGCAGCGATGGCGACTCTCGCCCAGGCACACCTGTTTCTCAGGTGGTAGACGCTGGTAAGACCCCACCCAGCTCCACGCCAATGCATGAGGATCCCACGCAGTTGGGTGTGGATGGGGATGAAATAACCACGGTGTCAGACCCACTGGTTCCGTCATCGCAGCAGCCGATGGAGCCGGTGGACATGGGCCCTGATGGGTTAGCCGAGGAACTAAAGGGGGAGGAGCAGAATGCAGTGGCTGCTGCACTTCCAATGGACCAGACAACCCTGCTGCACAACGAAGAAGAAACATTTGCATTGGCACCTGTCGATGCATCGGCACTCAAAGGTTAGTGTTCTGCTTCACTTGCAAGGGGAACCAGGCAGTTTTGGTATTTTGAGAGAAATGTTTGTGAGGCCCATGGCAAGTGTAGTTCTGTTACATTATGGAATTGATGCGAAGGGAATGGAATGAAAATTAAATCCGTAAAAATGGACACCAAATTTCTGATTCTAACAAAGTTTCAGGGCTAAGTTGAATGTTGATTTGGAAGGGAATAAATTGGAGGAAGTGGACTTAATATTGATGCAATTTCGCATTCCTAGCAATCATTCAATGTTGTGATATATGCCGATGCTTCATTGCATTCGTGTGATACACTTATATAAGAATAGCTGCAATAATTGTATCTTTGTACATAGGGTGGAATCGTGATTTAATGAGTTCTTAAAAGCCTTTACAAAATAACTACAGTAAACTCTCCATTATCTGTATTGCGGATTATCTGTGCTATTCTCTCTTCCCAGCATCTCAAAATAACAATTACAGAATACAGTGAAGGTAATGGAATGCTTTTAAACTTCCGTATCCTTTTGAAACGAATTTGAAATACCTCTTCTTTCTAAAAGGTTTTAATTTTTAGGACAAAATCAAAAGTTGTCTATTATATCCAATGTTTAACCGTATACATTGTTGTACTACCCATGCATTTCCAATACCTTTTCACTCACATTCATTGGCCTAGGTATTGAAATTTATTTTTTCGGCATGGAATGCATTGTCATATTTTCCATTACTTTATATGGAAAATAATGATCCACTAAATGAGTGCTTCATTTTACGAGAAAGGTTGCTTTACGGATTATGTGCAAATTACAAGGTTCCACTGTACTAGGCTGCAAATAAGTAATTAACAATCTTCCCTGCTTTAATTTATTAATATGATGAATATGAATCCATACCAAAGGCCTTCTTTTAAGATTCATCCTTTGCCAGGCCTTTATTTTTTCCTGCCTTGTGATTTAGCTTTATTAAAATACATTCTGCTATTGTCACTTGATCAGTAGTTTTGTGTTCTTGTAAAACTGTAATTCCATACTTCTACAAAAATGGATGAGAAATGGAAAAAAATTTCCTGTTGCTAAAAAACTAAGTAATCACAAGGAGTGAACAAGAACAGTCTCTGTATTTATATCATGACGATATATTTCACCTATTTCATTTATCCATGTTTTTTTTATTATTCGTGCTTCATCATGCAGCCTTGAGCTCATGGATGGCATTGTGCTGATGGCCACAAATAAATCATAGTGGTTACAAATCAACAAAAGTAAAGAAAAAACATGGACCCATCATTTCAGTGGCTCAGCCAAGGAAATATCCCTGAAAGTGGAAAAATTATCTCATTGAGTCTTGGCATGATGGAAAAATGTCTGCAACCTGCATTTATGCTGTAATTATTTTATTATCTTTAATCTATTGGTTGAGGTACGTTTTACATCTACAGAAGCTACCAAATGACACAGCGACAATTCCCTTATCTCTCTTAGCAAAACACAACCCGACATGCAACTTTACACTGGACCCCTCTTCATCTCTTCTTACTACCTTCAGCCCTTCAATCCGTCCAACATCCCATTGCCAATTAATATGCTTGGCAGCCATCTTTCCTGTCTCCATCTAACTTCTCCTCACAATTCCCTCCTCTCCACCTTGTGAAAGATTCTCTGTCTAACAAAATTCTTCTCCATATGTCCCCGCTACCTTCTCTTCAGCTTACCTAGCTGTTCCTACTGTTCACGATATCCACTTTTAATGTTTAATTAATCTTTCCTCCTTCTCAAAAACAACACAACCTTAATTTATTTTCATTTCATGTATATCGTACTGAATTTCCATATCACTCAGAAACATTGGCCACCCCTGGGCTGACTGACAAACTATAGCTAGATCGATTGCAAACCTAACTGATTTTATTAATTCCCACCAGCTTTCATTCTGATTTCCAATTTTTTCCATGTCTCTTAACCATTTCCTTTATATAATTGATGAACTGTGCAGGTGTTAGTGAACAACCCGGCCTTACTCCTCTTTCTAACACTGCCCATCTGGACTCTCACTCCGCCACTCGTGCCTGAGGTGTAGGAGCCATGTATTGGTTGTGGATAAGTCTCCTATCCCTCCAGTTTATTCCTATTGCCTGATTATATTCTCTATTCATCTCTGTTGGTGACCTCATTAATGATGTGGTATTACCCTTTCCTCCTCCTTTTCTCAAATCAAACTCATCGTCCTTTAACCAATCCTTTACCTACCTCTCTTATTGATGATGCTGGATACCACTTTTCTGCATGCAAAATTTAACTTATTATTTAATATTCCTCATGCACCGTTGCCTTCCCCTTTTTGGGATGGAACTGGCACTCATCTGACAGAATCTACCAGCCAATAGCCTTTTCCATTAATGCTAAGAGCTCATAAAACCTGTCCTCCCATCTTTTCCTAAACCTTTAAATAGTTCCGCTGGCATGTTGTATTCCTCCATTGCCTAATTTGATTTTGATTCCCTCAACGACCTTTCTATCTTGCCATTGAGTAAGCTTTGGCTTAAGCTATCCTTAGCTAGGTCATATTCTCTCAATATGACTAATCTCACTGCCCTGATTTCTTTGCCACTCAGTTTTTCTACACAGCCCTTCCAACTTTCTTGGATATTTTCTGGTTCAAATGATATTTTCTTGACTTATCTGTGATTGTTTGCAATGATTTTTCCTTCTTAATTCCTAATATGGTTTTAACCTTCATGTAAAGCACTCCAATTTCAGCCTTCCTCTCTAGCCTTCCCATATCATTGGGCTGCATTTTCCACCATGCTTCTTTTGCTTTATTTGTTGCCTGCATCAGTAAATAATTCATCTCTTTACATTTCCTCCTCCATAACTCTGTGTTTGTTTTCTTTCCTTTCACGGTTTTCTTGTCTTTTTCCTATTAACAGTTTTATCAGTTACGTTTGAGGTTTTTGATATCCTGTTTTTATGTATCCCTATTTATTTCTTTCTGGTACCCAGCTGCATCTCCTCAGTCATGATTTCCTCTACAGCCCGCTGATACCCCTTCCCTTTCAATTCAGTTAATGCTGCTACGTTCCATTTCCGGAATCACCTTTCCTGCTTTATCTTTTTTAATTGTGCAATACACATAATATTTACTAAATTGTGATCTGATCTGCTCCCAAGACACTGTGCATTAATCACGCTGTTCCTTGATCTTAACCTAACCATAATATAATCTAACTGATGCCTTTCTGAGTCACCTGGGATTTTCCATGGATATCTATGCCTTTTGTGGTGTCTAAACCTAGTGTTGGTGATGAATAACACTTGTCTCCCAGAGAATTTAATTGCTTCCTCCCTGTGTCCTTCCTCGCACCGCAATGTTAGTCCCCCACCTCATCACCATCTCAACCTTCACCTACCGTTGCATTCCAATCCCCCATCACTATCAAATGTTTCCCTGCAGGAACACACCTTATTTTATCCTCTTAAGTAATTGTAAATAGTATTGACTTCTCCCTCCTCATGATTGTTCGTTGGCATGTATACCTGAACAATGACCAAGTTTATCAGTTCTGTTATTATCTCTCCCAGTAATATTCTACCCGTTGCTTGTTCTATGTTGACTACACTTCTTCCTACCTCTTTATTAAATATTATGGTAATCCCTTCTTGGCTCTCGACCCCGCCATTTATATTATTCTATAACTATCACTCCAGTAATCCCCGCTATCCTTCCGTCTCACCTTGCATAGACCAAAAATAACTATGTATATAAATTTCCTCTTTCCATCTCTCACTTAATATTCTCTAATTTTCCTGTCCTTAACATTGTCCTAACATTCCAAGTTCCTATTCTATTTAATTTGGTCTTCTCCTGCATCTTCTGCCATGCTGCTGTTGGTTTTCCCTAGCAAGGGATGACGACCGCGGAAGCCCTGCCGGGCACGAGGCATGGCCGATTGGGCTGAATCCCAAAGTTGCCCGGACTTATTCTCATTTTATACTGCCCATGATAATATGGTTAGGAATGATTTGAGTTGGTTTCCCGTTGCCTTTTTCAATAGTGTTTTTAACATGACACCATCACTCAATGGCCGCCCCACTGGGGTCAGATGCATTTGCAGCTGCCTCACCGAGGAACAGACGCTGCGTGGACTACCTTTTGTCCAGCTTCTAACATTCGACCTATCTGGCATAGGCAACACTACCTGGAGCAATTCTTATTTACTCCCACCAGCATAGCTAGGGGCTCATCAGAACGCACACGTTGCTGTAATACTGTGTCTAGATTTTTCTCAGTTCTGAGGGCTTCTAAAATTAAAATCCTACCTCTAGTTAAACTCTTATGTTAATATTTTTACAGGTTTCACCAAGACTAAACGCAAGCGCAAGCTCATTGTTGATGAAGTGAAGAACATCAGTGGGGAGGAAATGAAGGCACAGTTGTCTGACACTAGTGACATAGTGACCACCCTGGACCTGGCACCACCCACCAAGCGCCTCATGCACTGGAAGGAGACAGGTGGTGTGGAGAAACTATATGCCCTGCCGGGACGACCCATCCCAGCACGTGCTCTCTTCAAGGTGAGCTGCAGTCTCCACCATTGCTGGATGTATGCCCTTTCCTCGCTGTGTGCTATTTTCTTTTTGGTTAGAGTTGTGCACAGGATGTACTTTTCTGCGATACATTTCATTCACGTCCATGACAATACTTACCATACATTTAATTAAAGTCCTCAGTCTCTACTTTTAGAATATGTACTACAGGGGAGGGGTATCATAGAGATTCTGAGAGCAGATGTTTTGGCCTCATCGTAACTTATTTGTCAACCCATAATTACTTGTTTTTTCTCAAAATAACTTTATTTTTTATCTGAACATGAAATATATTTTTGTAAATTTTTTCATATCCTTAGTTTATCTCGTGAATGTCTTCCTGAAAACTTTTTGGGGTACTATGGCGAAGTGATTATTTTTTTAGAGGCAATAATACAGTGAAACCTTGTACGATGAGCATAATTCATTCTGGAATATTTCTCGTTAAGTGAAACAATTGTTTAGTAATATGTTTCATTTAATCAATTGTGATAATATGACATAACTCCCCGGTGACACCCACCCCATATCCAAAGGGTGCTGAAAAAGGAAATGCTCTCTTCTTCCACATATTTCATATAAGTCAAATTTAATCCATAGTCGGTTATTTTCTGTTAAGCTTAACCTAGGTTTCGACTTGGAGAGTCATCTTCAGGTGCAGCACAGAAGACACGTTGCTTTAGGTACTAAACAAAGAGAAGGGGATGTAGTGGTGTGTGTGTGTGTATGGGGAGGGGGAAGAGAGGTGGTTGGGGAGGGGGAGGTGAAGGGAAGGGAAGGGAGTGGGAGGAATACATAAAGTCAACAGCCAATATACTCTTACAATGAGTGTTACCTGGAATTGCCCAATTGTTCCAAGGCATCTAATCTAAAACCCTTCTTCTCCAAACGTACGATCTCAGGATCAGAGCCACTTGTGTGGTCATTGTCCAGCTGTCGGTGCTTGGCGAAATGGGAGGAATGATTTCTGTTTTCGAAATAGGTGTAATATTCCTTCCCTCTTATCTTGGAATTTCCATTGCGTTTGTCCGCTGTAAGAGGCAGAGCACTTACAGTGCAGCTTATACACTCCATTCCCTTCCATGATGGTAATTTTGTTCTTGCTGTCGGACAAAAGATTCTATAATTTGCCTTTATTATTGAAGGCTGGTTTTATCTTGTTACTTGAAAAGGTTTTGGCCATCCTTAGGGGCAAATTTTCTAGTAAGTGAATTATTTTCAATTGGTTATATCCTTCTTGCGAGTAGAGGAAAATATAGATGCCACTGCTATTTTTTGTAATTCATTCTGATACAGTATTTGAACTAAGTGGGAGCGTTATTTACAGCTATCATCTTTTTTCAACAGATCTTACTTCAGCTATCATATTTATTATTTGAGGCTGTTTTTGAGTGTTTTGTGGAGACATGGGGATACTCATCAAAAAATCAAAGAGTTGAACGCCAATAATTTTTGGGGAAAATTGTGTCTTGACATGAAGTGAATAATGTGCTCCATGCAGGTATCTTTTCTGAAAATGAGAGGTCCAGTTACTGATTATTTTTTGATAGTTTTGCCTAAAAAATTAAGGGACTTGCTTGAGCTCTTTCTCCTCAGAGAACCTGATGTGTTGGTTCTAAGAACTCAAAAATCCCAGATTAATGTATAGTCCATTACTATTAATGTAAGGTCCATGCAGAACCCACTAATAATTGGAAACAGGACCACTCACTGAATAAGAATTACCTTGGATAATGAGAGGGTGATTTCTCTTTTTCCCTCGTCCTCCTTACCGGGACCTCATCCCTCCCGCTCTCTCTGTATGGCATACAAAGCAATGTGTCTTTTTCACAATGAATCACTTTCACAAAGTAATGCCTCCAACCATCCAATTACCAAGGGTGGTCAAAAAGGCTTTAAATTCCATGCCCCCTTCCCCATATTCAGAACAAGAATGAAATGTACAAATTTACCGTGATGAACCCTAGGCCCCAAGATTAAAAAATGTACGGAAAATACCCAGTATTCTTCTTTCACTCTAGATTAATTTCCAAATACTCAATCCTTTTACCATTGAAGGTGTCTGTAAAATAAGTGTGTGCTATTCCTATAAATGTGGAAGGACAGGAGTAAGTAAAGAGGAATCAGGCAGGGTGAAGACTCATAAAGGAGAAAGAAAAATCAATCTCAGTCATGGGAATGAGAACCCATCCTGTGCTTGCTTCTTTGACATCATGTTTCCTGCCTAAGGTTCTCTGCTCTGGTGATCACTTTGACTGTGGCATTGCTAATGGTATGACTTATTCCCAGCCAACTAGAGAACATACGGCATAGAATATAAGACACTCCTATTGAGAATGTTGTATAGTCATCACTGTAACAGTTCTGATGCTGACTCTACGTAAACATGTAGAATCAGCGGTTGCAATCCCCAATGCATTTTACTCGTCCACAATTGGGTCATGGAAGTAAGAATGCACATCCATATTATTTTAATCTGATGATCTTTGTGAGTTCTAGCGGCACTCTTGGTTTTCAATGTGGAAATGGCATTCCTCATCACAGAATTACCAGCGGCACCTGACCAGCCGTGCTGCGGACAATGAGGATTTTGGCATGATGGGAGATGAGGAGCGGGAGCAGATTCCGCTGGAGCAAGTGAGAGGAGATGGCGCACCTGTGGGCGGGGCAGATGTGGACGGTTTTAGCAACCTCTTGGATGGGAACCTTATCCCCCCCGGGACGCCCCTGCCTCCAGGCAAGAAAGGACGCAAGCGCAAGTTGCAACTGGATACGGATGACCTCTTGCAGCAGGTCAGTTTGACGTGGTTGAAGCAGGCCTCGAGGGGCAACTGGAAAGGAAATTGATGGCATGAGATCTAGGGTATATTTTACATGCGCATAATTGTGTTTGTGCTTGGCTGTTTGTCGGTGGAATGAGCATTGTTCACGATAGGGATAGAGTTGTGTGGCACCCTCTCCATTGTCCGTTTTGTCAATTATCTGACCTGTTCTCTTCCTAGGACCTAACATTTTTAGTAAAATGACATTCGTAAAGATAAAGAAAAGCTTTGAAACTTAGTATACTTCATCAAAAAATACGAGCGTGAAATACCTAGAATTTCTTAAAAAAATATAAAGGAGTCAATAGAGTTCAATGTTTTTATTCAAACAGTTTTCTACTATCCATGCTTTCCCTTAATGGTTCCCCCTGCGTTCACCAGCCCTGAGAATTCCATATTCTCCTTTAAAGTGTGAAAATACATAATTTTCTATGCAACAAATAAGTCATTAACTATCTGCACTGCATTTATTTGATTGGTGTCATGCGATGAATATCCGTGTCGGGAATCCTATGTCATTATTTGTCAAATGCCATTCATTTGATGACACATAATTCCAGGTTCATCTGAAAATAATTCTACCCTTGTACACTAATTGCCAAAAAATGGAAAATTTTAATTTCCATTACTAAAAATGCAAATGAATCACAAGGAATGAAGAAAAAGTCTCTGAATGTATTTCACTACCGTAATTTCTGCTTAGTTTGGTTATCTGTACTTTTTTGATTTTCATTTGTTTCAGCATTCATCCATTATCCCACAGTTTAGCAAGAGTATACTGTATTTGAAATAAAATAACCATGTGCATGATAAATGCTTGAAATTCTAATTTTCTCCCTAGCTTAAGAAATCAATTTTAATTTTTTATGCGTAAAATTCTTTTTGTCTGGATCCCTACTTGAGGTGCTCTGTGAAGGGCACTTTGAGTGAGTACGCCGTCCGTCGGATGGGACTTAGCGCTGTGGACCCCTTGGCGCCTTTCTTAAGAGTAGGCTAATGCCGACGCCAGGTTTCTCCCCACCCTTCATCCTTTCCTGTCGATCCCCTATGGGGCAAATGACCTCAGCTGTCGGTCGCGGGGATCGAGATGGTGCGGGGGCTAACGTACTGGCTTCCCACCCTGAGGGCGCGGGTTCAAATCCCGGCGGTGTTGAATATTTTTCAGAGGTATCTCGATCCCTACTTGAGGTGCTTTGTGGAGGGCACTTTGAGTGAGTACGCCGTCCGTCGGATGGGACGTTAAGCCACGGACCCCTTGGCGCCTTTCGTAAAGAGTAGGCTAATGCCGACGCCGGGTTTCTCTCCACCCTTCATCCTTTCCTGTCCTTCCCCTATGGCGCAAATGACCTTAGCTGTCGGTCGCCTCCCCTCAAAACTACTACTGTCGGTCGCCTCCCCTAAATACTACTACTATGAACACTTAGTGTAAGAATGTTCAAATGGTGCCAAGTATGAGGCGACCCTATGTGCATTTCCTACTCTTTCTGAGGAAAACAATTTTCATCTCTACATGGGCAAGCTAAACTTCTTATTTTCTGTTAATCCATTTGTCATGTTTATGTACCAGTTGTATATGATATGTTGGCATTTATTTATGATCACAGTGCCATTAAAAATTAGTTGTGAATGGTGTTCCTTTTGTTGATTTTCATAATTTCTGAGAAACATGAAATTTGAAAATAAAAAGGTAATATTACATTGTGATGATGCTGAAATTCTAGGGAAAAATAAGAATACTGTGAATATTTGGAGGTGTAGATTTGGAAGAGGCTTATAGGGATTCTTTTACAGCATTAGTGGGTAATGGGGCGAAGGACTTGGAATTGAATGGATGCGCTGTTATTTGGAACCTTGGGTAGTTCTAAGGTGTTTTTTAGGGTGTGAGAATATGAGGTCTAAACCATAGTCTTTTATTTAGTAGGATTGTGTGCATTTTAAAAAGATGTAGTAGATCGAAACTAGTCTGAAATAAGTCCTGAGTGGAAAATAGTAATTATTATTATTACTATTTATTTGCCCAGAGATCACAAATCACAATACAAAAATGCCATAGTCTTCATCTCTGTTATTACTGAGTAAGGTTATTGGGATGTGGTGCACAATATGTGTACTCATTTGCTGGAAATAATGGAGGGAATATGACAAGAGCATTCACGATGAGAGAATTTAGTGCTCATTATATTGTGCATTTGAAAAGAGGTCATTTTCTTCATGGGCATCCATTGGCTAAGTTGGTAATGAATCGAGAACTGGCTGTTGTTTGCTTAGCTTCCATTCCTTTTGATTGCTGGCTATGATTTTGTCAAAGGATTCTACTTCAGTGATTTAAATGCCTTTATGGAAAGAAAAAAACAGCTATGTTTATTCCACTTATTTTTTAATTTTATGGCAGGGGTTTCAATACATAGTATCATGAAACTATGCCATTTATTGAAATCCAGTTCGTAAAATTGAAAATTGAATGGAATCAGCATAGCTGTTTTTTATTGGATAAGTTCCACTTAGTCAAGCCTGAAACTACAGTATTTAAATTCTTTTAGTTTCTGAATTCCTCCAAACAACCTCTGGCAATGTTCGAATGGGGATTCGATGATGTTGATGGGGGTTTTCAGAATCCACTTCAAGCTAAACTTTTAATATTGTATATCTTTTACGGTACCCTATGCTAGCAAGTGATATCTGCTGTCTCTCGATTTCATCTTTCCCAATAACAGATGCAGGTGTATTCTACTTTTAAATGATCTGCACAGCAGTGGATCCCCTGATGATATCGTCTAGCAGCCTAAAATCACAATTTTGTCACAAATTGTTCATTGATACCAGCTCTGCTTTTTGGAGTTCATGAAATGCATTTGAGTGTCATTGTAAAACAAAGTGATAATAAACTGTCCAACTTCTTTGCCATCTCAGAAGTCACATTCACTCAGCTACAAGACAGTAGCAGTAAACCTTTATGGGACAAATGGGAGAGTGGCAACACAAGGCCCTAGGCGTATAGCCAAGGGTCGACCTTGGGACTTACTCGTGCATGTTTTACTCAGTCAAATGCTCAGTTATGGAATGGGGCAACTGTCACAGGATGGGGACTTGGTTTTGTGATCTCGGGAATTAAATACTCCATCCTGAGGAGCATCCTATTGCCAAGGGCCCATGCTCGAGCTTGTATGAGTGATTAATGGGAAGGGTGTATGGGCTTGGTGGTGATTGATGTTCACCTATGTGGGCATGCTTTTGTTTTCATCTCATTAGTTTGACCTGTAATAATTTTCAATATTCACAGAAAAATAAATATTTTTTATGCAGAAAGCTAATAACTATTAGCATTCACTCCAGAACAATAATATGTCATATTGAAAACTGCCGGCTGTAATTGTTAATCCCTTATAATCAGTAAACCCATGCATAAATTGTTTCCCAGTCGAACATCTAGCACCTGATCTGATACCTATGGGAGTATCATGGTGAAAAAGGAGGCAAAGAGTCACTGGGTATAATTTACCAGTTCCAGAATCAAAACTAATTTAGAAAGCTACCCTGTGGCATATTTACATTCTATAAAATTGCTCTTTTGCTGCTACCATTGTGACTGCCATCACTTGGCTGCAGAGGTAGTATGAGTGAAGTGAATATTGACCCTGCTGTCTTTCCCCACAGCAAAAGAAGATGCTGGAAGAGGCAACTGCAAAGCAGGCAGAGTTGGATGCTCAGCAGCTTCTTGGTGTTCAGCTGGCAAACGAGCAGCAGCAAGTGCTGCCCCCGAGTGAGAACCCAATGCAGCCGCTTGACGAGGAGCTTCCCCTCAGCATGGCCCCCCCAGCCTCCGTGTTGCCCCCCTCTTCAATCGAGCACATGGAGATTGATGGCCAGCCACCCCCGACGCCTCAGCAGGCCCAACTCCCCCTCCCCGTCATGCCCAGTGGCTCCCTCCTTGCCCCACAAACGCCAGGGCCACCCCCCTCTGAGCATCAAACCCTCGACCCTTCCACCATGGATGCCAGTGCCTTCAGCAAGGACATCCCTGAGCTGCACGCGGACCAGGTGAGTCGGCGGACAGATAATGCTTTATATAAGTACAGGGTGTACGTAATGGTTGTGGATTTTTCAATAAGTCCTTTGAAAGACTGAGAAACAAATTATTTTGAGGAGATGGTTCAGCCTAATCTCCTTTTAGCTTGATTTACTTTCCCAAGCCTTATTCCAACTTCTTTAAGCTATCCAGAAAGTAGGATTTTGGAAGGTCCTCAAAAGGAACATCTGTGTTAGTGATGACCTCGGTCGACGTGAGTCATTTTCTGCCAAGCAATGTTTTTCAAATTTAAAAATGAAAAGAAAGGCTTTGGGGCCAAATTTGGAATTTAATCCACTGGATGTTGTTATAAGTTGAACTTTAATACAATAATTTCTGCCATTGCAACTGTGCAGATGTTCATGCAAGCATGCTTACACATGTGTACATACATGTATGTTCATTTTCTTTCTTCACTCAACTGGTGCAATAACGATGCACAATGCTATCGCTTGTATTTTTTGCAAGTAATCGATTCATATGATTCTGCCTGCATCCCATAAATCCCATGGCCATCACCTTGTCAGCTGATTTCTCTGTCCTTGCCTTCTTTCGGAGCCAGATCACCTTTAGAAACCCTCTGTTTCGACTGATCCTCTGTCACCTGGGTGTTGTAGTGCTATACATGTATCATCCGTAGTTATGTGTCGATGGCAAAACTCCCTTTGAAGCGTCCATCTCCTTAATTTTGTGCCTGAAGCAAATATGAGTGCCAGATCAGCCATTTTCACATCGTGTTCCCACTCTGCAGGGTTAAATGGAAGAGGAGACCTTATGGTCTCAATTTTGCCTGAATAAAGACATTTCTCTTTCTATCTCAATGATTTTACTTTTCATTTCTACTGTCAGTTTTATTCTCTTACTATTGTCTTAATGATTGCATGTGGCATACTTTGAAATATATTACTTGCTGGCTTCCGGAGTAGCCTGAGTTATCTGTGACCCCATTTCTTTGCACCTTCTGAAAAATGTAGGAGTCTTATCGATGTCCCTCATCTGAATGTACAAGGGGATATCATTAACTTTTAATTATCACTGAATAATAATCAAGATAGCAACTTAATTTTCATTTCTTATTCTTAAGACTTCTCTGGATAGTCACAATCCAGAGTTATTTTCCCGAGCGTTTCTGGACTCTTTGGAGGTTGTCATTGTAGAAATCTGCAGATTGCATTGAAAACCATAGTTCCACTTCTTGAATGATGTAATTATAGGAATAAAAAAAGGTTCCCTGTGGCAAGATCAGGAGAATAGGGTGTAGGTGCAAAAATTCAAAGCCACATTGCTTTGATTGCTGCCCATGTTTACTAGTGTAAAAGAGTCAGAAGTCTTGGAACCCTGCATCTGGACACCTTTGAATCGTGCAATTCTTCGTGAATGATTTTCCACACACTGCCGTACTAATTAAGATTAGTCTCATTCGATTTGTCTCATCATTTGGATGGTGGTCCAATAGGTTGAAGCTGTGCATAATTTTTAAAATTTATCCTATAAAATGCACAAGAAAGCGATAAGAATCTTAAAATAACAGTAGAAATGAAAAGTAAAGAGAAGCCAGTACAAGGTGTGAACACATTCTTCACTCTGGCGGCATTTTTCATGAGGGATGGTCTTTCACTCGTTGGATCGCCTGTGAGGGACATAAGGCCAGTTTAAAAATTCCTTTTCCACAAACAGCCATCATTTCATCCGAGCAGATTGCCAGACGTCGTAGCCCTTCAAATGAAGGAACTTTCTCTCACTTCAAGCCTCTATCTTCTCCCAACTGCGAGTTGCTTCATTCTGTGGCTTCCCGAAAGAAAACAAATCCACATTAATACCTGTAATTTACAACGTTATGTACATAAGGATCAATTAATATTGAAAATAAATTTTATTTGCATATCTCAGTTGTTTCTTAGTAATAACTTAAAAATGATATGTCCACGTACAGTGAAATCCCATTTTTGGAAGGTGCATTATTGAAGAATGATTCTGCAGAAATTGATACATCTGCAGGATTTTGGTTGAAATATAAAGGCAATCAAATTAAATGTCCTGAATGCTTTACACGACATATCATGGGCTTGGAAGGAAGTTAATGATTCTACATTATATGACTGCTTTAGGAAGATAAGATTTTATGTTGATTGTGATAAAGTAATTCCAGTTTAGTACTGTTGAAGGTACTGCAGATAATGACTTAAGAAATTAAGAATTTAAAGATGAAAATTCTCCTTTTCCTGCTATTTTCATTCTCCAGCTTTATATACTTTTTTCCTGGGGCCCCTAGAAAAGTGCAAATAGGTGGTTTTACATTATTAGCGTGGATTTCAGCACCTACACTTAAAGCCTGTAACATGTCATACCACTGCTTCCCACCTCTTGGTTAAAATCTATCCCCAGTCATCATCCCAAGTGAAAATGTTTTACCTATGATTAGGTCCAAATGTGCTCTTTTTCTGCGATCAAAGAGACGGCCACTCCTATAAGTAGTAGTATCTTGGTGGAAGTCCCTGAAGTGTATCCTTGTGCTAGGGCTGCCAAATGATGCCCCATCATTCACACTTTAATTGTAGTTCCTCCTCGAATGCCCTTGCTGCTGCAGCTTCCTCCAAATGCATAGGGGCAGAACCTAGGGGGGAGGGTATGTTCATTAGGTGAGGCATCCAATGTTCGCCTTGATGGTTGTGGTTTTCCGCTGGATTCTGTGTGCTATGGGGGAATATTCACTCTCACTAACTGCGTTCTGGTGGAAACTCCACCCTAATGCTTCCCAGGCCATTTAATAACTTTTTTGCTTTACTTCTGGGGGATCATGAAGCAAGTTTTTCTCCTCAGAAAGTATCGAGAATAATGTCTTTTGCTCCGTCGGCCACCGACTCAAATTTAATGGCCCGGTCTTCCCAAGTCCCCTCCACATCCAAACTTCTCTGATATATTCATGCTTGCGGCAGCTGAACCTGGTGCCAAGTTCCTGGATGGAAGCACAATCCTTCATGCTGCACCTTTGTAGTGCTGATTGCAGGAGAAGGGTTGCTGAGTGAAAGCGACTGTTTTCTCACCAAGCCAGCTTCTTAATGCACTTGAATGCTTAATTAATTTTGATTAGTCAAATCGCATAAGGATCTGTGGTTCAATACCTGAAAAGGTTTTAATAGAGCCATTAGAATTTCTTTCAATTGAAAGTATTGGTTGAAAAGATTTTTAAAATACTTAGGAGGAAGCTGAGAGTAAACCGTGGTGGTGAGAGCACTCTCTCTGACTTAGGATCATGGTCTTTGCGGTGCAAGTGAAGCTGTATGCATTATCCTCTCCTCCCTAAGGTTCACTCAATCCTAGAGCAGCAAGTGACGGGAGAGGCGCCAGACTTGGCGGCACTGGCTGCAAGTGTGGTGGAAGGCCAAGGGATTGTTTCTGGGACCCTGGACCTGGTTGTGGGAGAAGCTGATCCCAAAGTGATGGAAAATGGGCCTGTGGCAGTTGATAATGTGATGCCCCTGGAGCCGGTGACAGAGAACCTGCCTCCTATGGAGAATATGGGATATGACCAGGTACGTGGGATGTCTCTTCTCTCATTCATTGGCACTTAATATGCATGGGACTATTCATTGAGGTAATTTAACATTGTTACTGCCAGCCTCCATTAACTGGGGTTTGTGAAATATGTCAAGAGTTCCTTTAATATGTATATTTTCAGGTAGAAATTATGCAAAAGCTTACGTTAATATTCTGAAGCCATATTTATTTGGTTACTGAGCTGATTTAGTTCTTTGCTTCATTCTTGTGTTCAGTTCTGGTAAATGGTATCAAACTCTAATCAATTGCATTACTAAGCAATAGCCGTCACTAGTGATGGAAATGTGAACTAAACTCGTAATCTCAGTCTGCAAGGAAAAGTTCGTGCAATGAATTGAATACATTATTGTACGACTTGGAGTTAGTTTAGTAATATATCTCCATTGAAAGAACACTTGGGGGGAGACCATTCATATCGCACTTAACTCGAAAATATGAGGAAGAAAACTGACGACTGGGATCATGTGCCCTGCCGCCATGTGAAAGATATAACGGTGATTTGCTCCTGGATAATAAAAAAGTATTGAAACTTGCTTCATCGCATCAAAAAGTAATTTGATTTTTTGCTAACAATTTTGAAGCTGGGCAATTGTTTGCACTGATTGAGTGAAGGGGGTAGCTCAGACTTCCACATGTTAAGTTTGCCTCAATTAGGAAAATGGAGCCAATGAAGGAAATGAGAAGCTCCCTCCACTAGTGCCTGGTAAATCATAGAGTCGTAGGTACATCCTGGGTCAACTGTATGAGAACGTTGCCCACGGGATATATAGCATATTCTAAGCATGGATGGCCTCAGAAATATTTAAGGATGAGCTTCATGCTCTGGATGCTTAAAAAAGGAAAATTCTGCTGTTTACCGATCAGTGTTAAGCCATTCCTCCAAATCTGCACTTGAGAAATGGAAAGTTACAATTTATCCCTGCTAGCTGTATTAGTGAGCCTCGAGACTGAGACTCAAACCACTGGATTTAGGTATAGTTGCCTCTTGAAAGGTGATCTATCAAAGAATGATTGTCCTGAATGCTTAACAATACATATTATGGAAGCAATTTAAGGATTCTACGACATATGACTGCTTTACGAAGGCAGGGTTTTATGTTTATTTTGATGGAGTAATTCCAATTGATTTAAGTGGTGATGATGAAACACTATATACAGTGGCTTAAGAAATTAAGCATGTAAAAATAAAAATTCTCCTTTTTACCTTAATTCCATTTCTCTCCATTTTACATTTTTTCCTGGATAACCTATAAAAGTGCATGTAAGGGGTTTAAATGCATATTGTTATGCACCTAATATCTGTAATGACACTGCCAATCATTCCTTGTCATTTTGAACTCCCTCAGTCAATATCCATGTGAATATAACCTGGTATAAACTTGTTCAAACATGTAATGTCCTCGAAATAAGATCAATTTTTATATTTCCCAAGCTAACAAAATGCCTGTATTGTCAATGCATTCCTACATTAGTTTGGCTAAAAAAAAAGAGTGAAGTGGTTGTCGGGTGGATTGTTGTATCACCATCACTGTAATCTACCCGAAGTTTGGTTTGGTAGGTTGGGGGAGGAGGGCAGTTCCTTTCCTTGTGCTGCTAGTGGTATCCCTTGAAGAACTGCTACCCTAAGAATTCACTCAGCTTGGGTGAAGCTGAGGCAACACCAGCAATTGAATGCAAATAACTGGTCAATAGTCCAGCACTCTATCCACTAGACCACCATATTCCTGTATTGTTGTAATACACTATAGATTGGTTATTTACTCAGTGAATTGGTTCTTGCTGAATGTAATGTCTTCATACTTGATTGCATACTTTATCAATTATTAGTTAACTTAATGTACTTGATTAAAAAGTGGCTGATTAGATTGAAGATTTGTTAAGAATCGATGGAAGAAGACACTTTCACACAGGAAATTTCAATGTGGAAGAGCAAAGTGTCTTCTTTCATCATGAAGGATTTCCACCATGTTACGCCTGAAACTGTGTCATTTGTGAAGAATCATTTAATATTCTATTTGCAAATTGATTCACTGAGAAAATCATTGCTTTGCACACCCCCATTTATTATATATTTAGTTTTTCACATCATTTATTGTATAGTTCTGCTGCTATATGCTGGGTTCGATTGCATGACACATAATATCAGCAGTTGGTTACTTAGCAATAGTATGATTGTTTATTTTGCAACAAATTTTTTAAATTATAATTGTTGATTCCACTCAATATGTGTTCCATCAATTGTGAGAAGTGCATATCAACTTGATTGTTTATGCATTTCAGAATAATCCACCAATGGCTAACATGGGATATGAGGAGGGAGCCCACCATGCCCAGACACCAGGTGCCATTTCAGAGAGGGGTGCGACAACGCCGTGGCATGAAGACTACGAGTTTCCTGCATCTGTTCACGTGAGTGCTCACTATGGGTGTCAATTTCTCCGGTCAGTCCTCTCTTTCCCACAGAACTCGCCTCTACCTTCCTTTCTCTCTTTTTCTGCTGAACTCCGTATTTCAGTGAGCACATGCTGTTAAACAGATAGCACAGTCCAATCAGAAAATATTTGTACAAATGTGTACATATGTAGGAATTGTGGGCTAAGTTCATAGGTAAATTTTTAAAACTTAAATGTAAAGTCTATGTTAGGGACAGTAAATTCTCTGAAAATGTTATCCCTAAATGTGATAGCAATAAATACTTAGTTGCTTGTGAAACCAAGGGTTTAGGTTGGGACTTAATGAAGAACTCAAGGCTGATAATGCTTTCCAAACATTGCATGGAGTGATGAGAAACCTTAACGGGAACAGTAGAGTAACTTAGGGAAAGGTGTAGTGTAAGGGCACCAATTTTAGAGTACTCATCACGAGTATGGGACCCGCATGAAGTAGGGATAATTACAAAACCGGAGAAGGTACAAAGAAAGGCTGCTAGGTATGTATTGGGGAAGCACAGAAGGACGGTGTATGGCAGAAAAATTAAAAATACTGGGCTGGTAATTTTTACTGATTAAGAGAAAAAGAAGCAGGCCTTGTGGATTGGTCCACATACGTACTTATGAGGGACGTTCAAGGAAGGACGTGGAAAATCTTTGCTTTATGGGGAGAAATGATCATAAGTACAAGGTGAAATGCCATATGCTAAGTAGTTATATGAAAAATTTACCTTCTTAACCAAAACAATCATTAGCTGAAGCAGTCTACCTGCAAAACTGCATGAACCCTTCCCAAACTATGTGAATATATTTAAGCAAAGATGCAAATGTCTATATGGAAGCTGCATGTAGATGTTAAATTTTGTGCATAAATGTAATTTGAATGTATGTCACCACCTATTTCCTTTAAAATAATGAGAGGAGTACATTATGCCTCATGATAAATAAATTTCAGGATGCAAGGTTCCGCATCCATTTTACTTGTGGTTAATAGCTGGCTCCATCTTTTTGCCGACAATGCGGTGATTTATGGGGACATTCAAAGACGCGAAGACAGAGTCACGTTAGCTAACTACCTAAATGCAATCCAGACTTGGTGCGATATATGGCAATTGGAATTTAATTTGAAAAAATGCGCAGTGATACATTTTTGGGAAAAGAGTAACACTCCCCCATTTAGTTACAACGTGAAACAAACAGAAATCGCAAGGGTAGATTCCTTTGAATACTTGGATGTAACTATTGCTCACAATTTGTCCTGGGGAAAGCACATGCAGGAAATATGCGGTTGTGCCAATAAAAAATTGGGATTTGTAAAAAGAGTGCTGGGTAAATTTGACGAAAAAGTGAAGGAACGATGTTTTCTTGCCCTAGTCAGGCCCCACCTAGAGTGTGCTGCCAGTATATGGGATCCTCAAGAGATAAATTTGATATCCGAATTGGATTGAGTTCAGTGGAGGGGGGCTGGATTTGTCCAAAATTGTTATGACCAACGCAGTAGCTTAACTACTTTGCTTGAAAATTTAGGCTGGGATTTCCTTACGCAGTGGCGTTTACAATATAGATTAAACTTATTAAAAACATTTAAAGATGGGTCCTTTTCCGATGACATTTTCACAAATCATTAAAAATTCAAATTGGATTTATATATTTGACCCATGAAGTAAAATAATGCCACAACAGCATTTGCAGGAGCCAAAGACCATAATGAAATTATATGAGAGTTCAGTAACCAAGCTCTCAAAATGCAACACTGTTACTGGTGTTTCTGCTCATCTCCAGAATTTATCCATATTAGGAGTTGGAAGACTTAAAATGAAGGAGAAGAACATACCTGGCAATTGGATCAGGGAGGGCCAGAGATGAGCTGAATTAAGTTTTGATGTTACATAACAATCTGAGAAAACTTTCATGAAGTCCAATGGAATTGGGGCAGAAAAGAACAAAAGGTCTTCAATTTTTTGTTGAAATGATTTAACAGTGGGCTCCTGCATTAATGAAGTTCATACCAAAAGTTAATTCATCGGCAATCCAGAGTACACCAATTGCAGATTTTGTGTGCACACTTCATTTTTGTAAATGAGATAATTTCCTGAGGACATTTAAAAAAAAATCAAACATGCCTAGGAAATACAAAGTGATAATGAAGTTTTTCATGAAAATCCATTAAGCTCCGCTGGATTAAGTCTCTGTTGATGAGTGGAGTTGAAGCCGTTTAAGGATAATAATACCAGAACTATCCATACCTGTGAAGAATTTAGAAAGCTCTCTGCTCCAAAACTGAGCTGCATCAATACGTTTCCTGTTTGGAATCAATGGATAAGTACGCTCCTTGTTTTGGTCAGGTGGTAGAGGAGACTCCCTACTCGCCTCAAAATAAAGATGACCGTCTATCCTGTTGATAAGCTCCTTCGCGTCCTCTGATGCAAAGAAATGCAAGATCGTTAAGCTGAAGGTTATGATGAAATCTAATCACTAGGAAGATGATACGATAATGATCTGCAAACTAATTACTAGGAAGATGATACGATAATGATCTGCAATGTTAAAGAGCCATCAAAATGGAGAGGAACTCGGAAGGATGCTGGCAATAATGAGAGGGTATTAGCCGTGTATAATTTGATAGTAAACAAAATTTGGAGGCAGTGGTGATCAGTCAGAAGAGACGAAAACAAGGGGATAGGAATAGGAGGAGGAGAATTGGGAAATGTTTGGTAATATACTATTTAGGCTGTAAATTAAGAACATATGCATGGGCATAAAGGACATTAAAAGTCAAATCCAATGAGATAAGAACACATTTTATATGAAGAAAAGCATGCTCATGCTAGTGAAAGAAAAAAATTCCTTAGAATGTATGTGTGGGGTATAGCGCTGTCCGGATGTGAAATAAGTACCGTTGTTACCGGAGACTGGAAGAACATTGAAACCTTCCCTAATATGATGCTGAAAATGTATGCAAAAGGTGAGGTGGGTTTATAGAATAATAAATAAAGAGGCCCTCCCTGGACTACAACCTTGACGTGGTGGAAGGGCTTGTGCGTTCCGATGACCCCTAGAGCTGTGCTGGCGGGAGCAATAAAAATTGCTCCTGGTAGGGTCACCCATGCCAGATAGGTCGAAGGTTAGGAGCCAGACGAAAGGTAGTCCACGCAGCGTCTGTTCCTCAGTGAGGCAGCTGCAATGGCGTCTGACCCCAGTGGGACGGCCAGTAAGTGATGGTGTCACGTTAAAAACACTATTGAGGAAGGCAACAGGAAACCACCTCAATTATCATTCCCAAGAAAAATATGATGGACAATAGAGATATTTTGAGTCCTGGCAACCACGGGGCTCGGCCCAATCGGCCGTGTGTCGTGCCTGGCAGCGGGGGAGGCAAGGCTTCCGCGGTCGTCATCCCACGAAACCTTTGCAAGGGAAAACAAGCAGCAGCAGGACAGAAGACACAGGAGAAGAAGACCACATCAGTTAGAATAGGAACGTGGAATGTTAGGACAATGATGAGGACAGGGAAATTGGAGAATGTTAAGCGAGAGATGGAAAGGGGAAATATAGATATTTTAGGTCTATGCGAGGTGAGATGGAAAGATAGCGGGGATTACTGGAGTGATAATTACAGAATAATATACAGCGGTGGGGACGAGAGCCAACGAGGGGTTGCCATAGTATTAAATGAAGAGGTAGGAAGAAGCGTAGTCAACATAGAGCAGGTAACGGATAGAATACTACTAGTGGAGATAAAAGCAGAACCGACGAACTTAGTTATTATTCAGGTATACATGCCACCGAGCAACCATAAGGAAGAAGAGGTCGATGGGATGTACGATCAGTTAGAGGACATGATTGCGTGTGTTCCTGCAGGGAAACATTTGATAGTGATTGCGGATTGGAATGCGACGGTAGGCGAAGGAAGAGATGGTGATGAGGTGGGGGACTACGGTTTAGGCACGAGGAATGACTGCGGGGAGAAAGCAGTTGAGTTCTGCAAGAGACGGGGGTTAGTCATCACCAACACTAGGTTTAGACACCACAAAAGACGCAGGTATACATGGAAAATGCCAGGTGACTCAGGAAGATATCAGCTAGATTATATCCTGGTTAGACACAGGTTTAGGAACAGTGTGATAAATTCCCACAGCTTCCTGGGAGCAGATGCGGACTCAGACCACAATTTAGTTGTTATGAAATGTAGCGTACGTTTCATAAAGATAAGGCAGGGGCGGCGAGTTAGAAAATGGAATGTAAAAGCATTAAATGGGTTGAAAAGGAAGGAATACAAACAGGCGGTAGAGAAAATCATGGAGGATGGTAAAGGGCTCAGTACTATCGAACAAAAATGGGAAATGATCAAGAAAGGGTTGTCTAAAGCCGCAAAAGACACTATTGGAACCGTTAACGGTTAAAGGACTAGGAAACCATGGATCACGGATGAGATGATTACAAAGATGGATGACCGGCAAAAATGGAAGAATATAAATACAGAATTAGGCAAAATGAAGTACAAAGAATTGAACAATAAATTTAGGCGGGCAACAAATAAAGCAAAGGAAGCATGGTGGAAGACGCAGTGTGAGGATATGGAAAGCCTAAAGAGGAAGGGTGAAATCGGTGCACTGTACAGCAAAGTTAAATCGTTATCGGGAAGCAAGAAAGGAAGAGCTATGCTAACAGTTAGAGATAAGGCGGGTAAGGTAATAGTTGACGCAGGGAAGAGACAAGAGAGATGGAAGGAGTATATGGAAGAGCTGTATAGTAAAGAACTCAGACCAACAAAGTTAGACATTGAAAAAGAAAAAGACGTAGAGGAAGACAGCTTAGGTCCAGGCATACTAGACAATGAGATAGAAAGGGCATTAAGGGAGATGAAACTAAATAAGGCCGTGGGGGTAGATAATATTCCCGTGGAACTTTTAAAATGCGTAGGAAAATGTGGGAGGAAGAGGCTATATGGGCTGATCCATAGTATTTATGAGGAAGGAATCTGGCCGGAAGACTGTGTGACATCAGTTTTAGTTCCTATTCCGAAAAAGGTAAAGGCCACATCATGTGAGGACTATAGGACAATTAGTTTGATATCCCACGCAGCTAATGTTGTTCTCAGGATCATAAACAAAAGGATAGAGAGTAGGGCAAATGATTACTTAGGGGATGATCAGTTTGGGTTTAGGAAGGGGAGAGGTACTCGTGATGCCATTGCAGTAATGAGATTATTAATCGAGAGGAATATAGAACACAACCAGGAGGTATTTGCTTGTTTCGTATATTTCGAAAAAGCGTTTGATAGAGTGAATTGGGAAAAACTAATGAGTATATTGCAGAAAATAGGAATAGATTGGAGGGAAGGGAGGCTAATCCGCAACCTGTACATGTCTCAGACTGCTGAGGTGCGGGTGGGAAACGGGGAGTCAGGATGGGCAGTGTTAGGTAGCAGTGTAAGGCAGGGTTGCCCATTATCACCGTTGCTGTTCAACCTGTATGCAGAGGACATGATCAAAGAGGCATGGGAAGAACTGGAGGTAGGAATGAAGGTGGGCGGGGAATTCGTAAAATCAGTTGGGTTTGTTGATGACCAAGCTTTAGTTTGTCAGTCAGCTAAGGGGCTGCAAGCATTGCTGAGTGAATTGGAAATTCAGTGCGACAGGTATGGGATGAGAATCAACATTAATAAAACAAAGGTTATGCGATTTTCTAGAAAGAAAAAGGGCAAGCTTAACATTAAAATAGGAGGCCAAAAACTAGAGCAGGTAGAACAGTTTATGTATCTCGGTAGTGTTTTGGACCAACACGGTCAAAGTACGAGGGTCATCCGGAAAGTAGTACCCGTTCGTGCCGCATGAAGTGCTAACGACGCGAGTAGCCGCTGGACGAGGTCAGATAGCTTCAGTGGCTTGTCTGCCTTCTCTGAGCCAAGTTGCGTGACGCTAGCATTGCCTGTGTTGTTTCTGTGATTGTTTACAATGTTTAAAAAAATTGAGAACGCCGCCAGTTGTGAAGTGAGGGCAGTGATTAAATTCCTCAATGCAAGAAACGTTCGCCCATGTGATATTCATCGCCAATTAAAGGAGGTGTATGGAGACAATGTAATGGACGAGTCGTCTGTTCGGCGGTGGTGTCGCAACTTCAACATGGGGAGGGGGAACACACACGACGATGAGCGTTCGGAGAGACCGTCTGTCATTACAGACCAACTGGTGAGCTCAGTTGACGAATTCGTGAGGAACGATCGGCGCGTCACAATTGATGACATCTGTGAGCATTTTCCCAATGTTTCTCGAACAATTGTTCATGAAATTGTTAAACACCATCTGCATTATGCAAAAATTTGTGCAAGATGCGTCCCTCGCGTATCTCAATGAGCTGGCGGCGAAGGACTATGCAGCAGGAATACAGAAACTTGTCACACGTTATGACAAATGCCTTAATTTGCTTGGAGATTATGTTGAGAAGTAGTTTAAAGTATCCTCTTTCAAATAAAATTTTTTATGTTTGTTAATATTTACTTTTGTGTCTTTATTTCACGAACGGGTACTACTTTCCGGATGACCCTCGTAGTAGGGACGTAAGGAGAAGAATTGCGCTAGGCAAAGAGGCTTTCACAAGTAGGAGGGAGTTGATGACGTGGACGTTGAGTAAGGATGTTAAGAAAAGACTCGTGAAAACTTTGATATGTTTGGGCGGGATGGAGGGAGGAAGAAAGTACTCACAGATGAAGAGGGACCTGATATAGAGTAGGATGATGGATTTTGTGTTTTGTTAGGAGTAATGAAATATTTGTTTGGTAGTTGTGTCCATCCAAAAACCTACCTTAACCGGTAGATTACCTTAAAAAAAAAATAAAGAGACACTGACTCAGGAGAGTAAGAGAGAAGAGGGAAATTAATATTGATGAACCGCTTACAGTAAATTGGAGTGAAAAGAATCTGAAAGAGGAAAGAAATTCCAATTGAAAAGAGCAGCTAAGCTATGTCTGCTGGTGATACACACATAATAAAATAAGCATGCACGAGGGAGGTCACATATCAATGCAGCTCTTTTCATTTTCATGTCAATCATTGTACCTTCTGTGGTCCACCTTTCCTCTCAAGGGTTTTCATGTAGTTGCATTTTCAGAAAAGGGGGCTCATTTTTACAGCAATGCGCATCCCCCGGTTGGGAAATCACTCTCCTCTGCACTAGGAAATGCATTCCTGGAGGGCGGGGGGTGCATCCTTTTCTATTTTCAACCTAGAAGCCAACTCTTCTATGCTGCATTGCGACTCACTTGGTAAACCAGAAAATGAGCATCAAAGCTTGAAGCCTCAAAGCATGACCTAGAGATCATGTAATTGACTAAAATTGGTGTCAAAATGAGGTTTCAAGCTTTGTAATGCAGAAATTAAAATATAAATGATAAAATATTCCTGATGAGTTTTCTGTGGATTGAGTGCAACTGACTTTGGAAGTGCAGCCTTTTGGATCCCGTTATTATAGGGTGTTTCCATTTAACTCGGGGTGTTTTGAAGCTGTGTGTCTGATGAGCATGTTGTAGCTTAGAATAAAAGTAATTCTAGTAGGTGAGGAGGGCATATAAAGAATATTGCCCTATTATTTACGTTCAAAATAAATTGTTCATAGCAAGACCTAGGCATGGTACTCACAATGATCATTTATTATTACGGGTGATCTATATGAGGTGAGCATCTGCATAAGCATGGAATTTCTAAAACTGCATCCCTATTATATGACCAAGCATGCATATTTTCAACCAATTGAGGTGTTTTGTAATTTACCGGCATAAGTATACATTTGTTAGCTTTTCTGTTTTCTGCAGAGCTCAATTTTAGGCTGCCCACTGCACCATCGACTTTGCGATGGATTCCGATTAAAAATCTGGGCATCTCAGGCTCTTTAAATTGGAATTGTTTGCTGAGATCAGGTGCTGGAAAAATTATAGTCTTCCAGGTAAATCTTCAGTACAAGTAGGCCTCTTGGTGAACAAAATGCTCTGATTGCCCCAACTTGTATTAGAAAATTTGGGCTTTGGTTGCTGAAAGCAGACCCTGATTTACAGTTGATATTTAAATAAATTACATGAAAAGTAGGCATATTAAGGAGATGAAATAGGGGTGTCTTCTATTACTTATTTCCTTATTAAACACTCACTCTCCAAACGTTGGCAGGTATGAAGGATTATTGAGACAATCAAACAAAAATATTGTCAATGCGGTTGGGCACTGATTTTTTGTTGAATACATTTCCACTTCTAAAAAATTGGCAGCAAGATGGTCCAAACAATTTATTTCAATGTTTGTGTCTGTACTCTGCTCAATGCGGGTCAGCAGGCATTTAAGCATTCCCTAGGTTTTCCAGCATCTCGTGGTAATCGCACAAATTTTAAGTGATGACTGGAATCTCAGCAATTGATGAAAAATCACTTTAAAAAAATAAAAAAAAAGATTGGCCGTTTTAATTTATGAGTAGTTCTGTAGCTGTTTCTGATGAAGGCTTTTGCTAATGGTTCAGTTCATGTTCCCTAATTAGGTTCTGAGCTGGACTGGCCTTTCAATGGCATTTGTGTTAAGTAGTGGGAAGCTGTGTGATGTAGCTGACTTGTGAATGTTGGGCATTGTTTTCAGGGTGAGGAGATGCAGCAGCAAGTGGATGAGACGTACGAACAGTTCGAGGAACGTGTGCTGAACAAGCGTGCTGCCCACATGTATCACATTGTTAAAAGTAAACTTAGCCGTGATGACCGAATCCGTTTTACGGACATGACTCAGCGCAACAGTAAAAAGCAGGTAAGTTATATGCCAATTTCAAAGTCCCATGTGTGACCACCAGCAAGTGGTGTCTAATGTCCAGGAAAATGGGAACGTGTAGAAATTTCATTATCCCCTGGAGAAACTGGGAATTTTTAAATATTTCAGGACTTTCAAATATATTTTCTCACCCAAATAATACGAATACATGAATTGCCAACGTGCATAAAATATGCATAAATGAATGTGAATTGAAATGTAGTTTGATAATTGCTGTGTAATGATCCCGCTCCAAGCATTAACCGTAATCCCTTTTCTGCTGGATTAGTGTTGATGCAACATTTGCTCTTGAAAGCACAGACCCACGATGTGTGATGCTGCCCTCAAAATCCATTTTCTGAAATCGGTTTTTCCCAGTTGTATTATTCATAAATTCAACGGTGGAATGTATAAATTTAACATTGTCAACCAGACTACTTAAATAATTGAATACATTCCTTGTCTTTATTCTTTGTGTTTGTTGTCATTTTCAACTAGACACTAATTTAAAGTAGTACAGTTACCTACATGATTTATATGTGTATGTAAATAGAGTTGAAGACTGTATTTTCACTGTCAAAATTTGCATTTTCCTGCTATTTGCGTCTCCTTTATCAGGTCTCAAAAAATCTAGTAACTCTTCTTCCTCAGTCTTTGTTTAAAATACTTTTTATTTTTGTTTCGTACTTCCTCACTTAAAAATATGAGAGGAAGGATTAATGTAAATGTTTTGACAGAATAATTTCCATACGGCAGGCTAGCACTCATGCTAGAGCAATAGTGATGGAAATGTGAACGACAGTGGAATCTCACAACCCGAGCACCTCGCACGGCGAGCTAAAGTATTAGTTACGGAAATGACGAGCTTAAAGAGCAAACTATTGCATAATGAGTGAGGAGGAGAAAGGACCCCCTGTATTGATTCCGCACCTGCTGTTTCAGTTAGTGTTTAGCAATTGTTCCACTGGCATCTTAGTGTCACTAGTGACCAAACATTTTTACAAACTTGTATGCAGACTTATTATGTGTGATTTTTTTCTTCAAAGTTAAATAATATTTTGAGCCAAGTTTTCAAAATGTCCCCAAACAAAATATCTGAAGAGATGACAGCCATAGGAGAATAAAAACAGTAGTAATAAAAAGTATGGGAACAAGGTGTGAGTGTGGCTGATCTAGTGCACACCAACAATTGGTCATCATCAACGATATCCGTTTTCTTCAAGAATAAGGATAAAATTAAGGAGATGGATGCTTCAAAGGGAGTGTGATAAGAGCGTCTATGCAACAAGCACATATCCTCAATCATTTTGAAAGGTTGCTTCTCAAAATGATAAACAAAAACCAATTGTAATGCAACACTATCAACAGGATTATCATATGTGAGAAGGGGAAATTGGTTTTTGCCGACCTCGTTTAGATGATGCCAGGATCATCAATGCTGGAAGAATTACTTAAGGGGAACAGGAGTTGTTAGAGCAGTTAACAAGAAGAACTGGTATGCATGGCGCTGGCAAGGTGAAGCAGCGAGCTCTTAGTCAAGGGTAGCAGAGAACTTCATTGGCCCCTTCAAAAAGCTCGTAGATTCTGAGGGTTACCTGCCACAGCAAGTTTTTAATTTTGATGAAACGGGTAACTTATGGAAAAAGATGCCAATTTAACGTGTAATTGTTCATGAAACAGTAAAATAGAATGTTTTGCCTGTCAACTAGACAGTGAAAGACTTCTCATGCCTCTATTTTGTGCCAATGTTAGCGGCAAATTTGAAATGGCAACCCTGCTGGTGTACCATTCAGAAATTCCATGAGCCTTCAAGGTGCATCAAGTCCTGAAGAAAAGGCTATATGTGATATGGAGGTCACAGGAAACTATTGCATTATTCTATGCATACGTGGTGGCATTGTCATCATAAGTCAGGGGCTATGCATGCCTTAAATTTATTTGATGGTAATTCTGAGTTGCATTTTTCCAAGTAATGAACTGTTGGCAAAATCAAATGTCTCTAGACAGCTTCCAAGAAAAAGGAATTAGGTGTGTAACATAAATAATAAACTATTTTGATTCTTTTTGTTTATACAAAGAGTGTTCGCATTTCCGGTTGCTTCATTTCACAATAGAAGAAAAGATAAACATGATTCACAATCTTAAACAATATATACACAATTTTCCTTGAATAAACTTTGTACATTATTTATTTTTTTAGCATGGAACATAAATTCGTATTTCACATTAATTTATGTGCGGTACAAATATGCTCGTTGTATGAGGTTCCGCTGTACTTGATCTCGTAATCTCAGTCTGCACTATTCAGAGTTAGTTACGTTTTTTATGCATTTTAACAACACCTGTGGGAGATAATTCATTTCTCCCAAAAGTTGGAAATATGAGTAATGACCATGGCTTCTTAGCCAAAAATGATGAAGCAAGAAAATGCTAGAACTGGAGGCTGACAACTGGGATTATTTGCACTGCCTCAATGCACAAGTTATAACAGCAATAGGCCCCTGAGTAATAAATGAGTATTGAAACTGCCTTTATCAGATCAAAACTACACTGAATCAAATATGATTTTATTTTGAAGTGTGACTACAGATTCCAATAGTAAAACAGCGAGGTAAGTCAGACTCTCGTGTCAGATGTGTAAAGTTTTCTCAATTACTCAGAAAAAAAAATTATCCTATTTGGCAATGGAAAGGCATGGCTAAAAAAGAAAATTTTCCATTAAAGACAAAATAAAAATTCTGGAATAGGTTGATTCTCATGATGGAACCCGTCCTAATCTGGCTAAACGTCTAAGATTGTCAGCCTTTACACTGAATACAATAATGAATAATCTCTACTGTATTCTGAAACATGAAAACCAGTGCAGACATTTGCCTAAAATTAGTAAATATCTCATAAACTCCATGTATGGAAAATTATATGGGTTACTGAGAGTGGTTTTTAAGTGATATATAGTCAAATCTATTCCGAAAAATGTAAAGGCGTAGAAGAAAGGCGAAAAAGAAAAAGACGTAGAGGAAGACAGCTTAGGTCCAGGCATTCTAGACAATGAGATAGAAAGGGCATTAAGGGAGATAAAACTAAATAAGGCCGTGGGGGTAGATAATATTCCCGTGGAACTTTTAAAATGCGTAGGAAAATGTGGGAGGAAGAGGCTATATGGGCTGATCCATAGTATTTATGAGGAAGGAATCTGGCCGGAAGACTGTGTGACATCAGTTTTAGTTCCTATTCCGAAAAAGGTAAAGGCCACATCATGTGAGGACTACAGGACAATAAGTTTGATATCCCATGCAGCTAAAGTTGTTCTCAGGATTGTAAACAAAAGGATAGAGAGTAGGGCAAATGATTACTTAGGGGATGATCAGTTTGGGTTTAGGAAGGGGAGAGGTACGCGTGATGCCATTGCAGTAATGAGATTATTAATCGAGAGGAATATAGAGCACAACCAGGAGGTATTTGCCTGTTTCGTAGTGTTTGAAAAAGCATTTGATAGAGTGAATCGGCAAAAACTAATGGGTATATTGTAAAAAATAGGAATAGATTGGAGGGAAAGGAGGCTAATCCACAACCTGTACATGTCTCAGACTGCTCAGGTGCGAGTGGGGAACGGAGAGTCCGGATGGACAGTGTTAGGTAGGGGTGTAAGGCAGGGTTGCCCATTATCACCGTTGCTGTTCAACCTGTATGCAGAGGACATGATCAAAGAGGCATGGGAAGAACTGGAGGTAGGAATGAAAGTGGGCGGGGAATTCGTAAAATCAGTTAGGTTTGTTGATGACCAAGCTTTAGTTTGTCAGTCAGCTAAGGGGCTGCAAGCATTGCTGAGTGAATTGGAAATTCAGTGCGACAAGTATGGGATGAGAATCAATATTAATAAAACAAAGGTTATGGGATTTTCTAGAAAGAAAAAGGCTTTAAACATTAAAATAGGAGGGCGAAAACTAGAGCAGGTAGAAAAGAATTGCACTGGGCAAAGAGCCTTTCACAAGGAGGAGGGAGTTGATGACAGGGACGTTGAGTAAGGATGTTAAGAAAAGACTCGTGAAAACTTTGATATGGAGCGTAGCTATGTACAGTGCGGAAACGTGGTCATTGAATCAGGAGGATAGACGTAGACTGGAGGCTTTTGAAATGTGGCTGTGGAGAAGAATGGAGAAGGTGAAATGGACAGAGAAGAAAACAAATGAGGAAGTACTTGGTATGGTGGGCGAAGAGAGGGGTTTGTTGGGAGCAATCCTATGGAGGCAGGAAAAGTGGCTGAAGGGGGTATTGACCGGCAGTGGGATGTTGAAGACTGTTATAGAGGGGAGAATGTTAGGCAAACGAGGAAAGGGAAGGAACAGGATAGGGATGTTGGATGGGAAGAAGGGAGGAAGAAAGTACTCAGAGATGAAGAGGGACGTGATGTAGAGTAGGATGTTGTGTTTTGCTAGGGGCCACAAATTATTTAAGTAGTAATTATGTCCATCCAAAAACCTACCTTAACCGGTAGATTACCTAATAATAATAGTCAAATATCCCCTTAGTTGGCATCATCATAAGAGAAAAAGCATTGCACATCACCACAATATTGGGAATCAAGGACTTTACAGTGTCCAATGGTTGGTTGAATATGTTTAAAAATAGGCACAATCTTGGAGGCAAGGCAGTTTATGGTGAAAGTAGAATTGAAGGTGTCGAGACTGCAACTTGGTGGTGGAAGGGGTCAATGGGATATTCATTTCATACCATTGATCTTATCCTGGCAGATTACAAGGTCGAGTAGATCACTTTCCTGTCACTTTGGAATTCTGTATTCTAATTCTTCACCATAACTGTTCACATTATCGCTCTCTCCCATCATTTGTAAATGTTTATTTATGAAAAATAAACTGGCATCACTTGGTGGAAAATCTTATCAAAATTGAAACTGAACAACTTGGCTCTTCCACGTAGAAATTTCTATGTGGAAAAGCATATTTTTTTAGTTTCTGTTCAAGTATGAATCAAAGTCAAAAATATTTTTTTTCAGGATGAGTTGCTTGAGTAACTGTTTTATAAAAGCAAAATTTTTTTAATCCCGCACAAAGTGATGAAAATAAAGGGAAAACAGGAGATGAAATCTCACAAATATGATGTTCCACTGATGTTGGGAAAATACAGGGTATGCTGCTTAAATCCGGACAAATGAAACTTTTGTTTAGAAGCAAATTTATTTAAAAAAATACAAATGAAAATTCTTTCATGTACAAGTAGATGTATCCGTCAAAAGTAACATAACTCAATGTAATTACCCCCTTCAGGTGCAATGACTGCCTCCAATCTTGTCCTGAATGGATTGCACGCACTCTTTAAAACATCGCTTTCCATATTCGTTAATGCTGCTACAATAGCGGTGCGTAGAGATGCGACCTTAGGGTGCCTCATCTCATTGGCAACTCTTTCAACTACGCTGCAAGCATACATAATAGTCAAGGGGGTTCAGGTCCGGGCTATTTGGGGGCCAGAACTCCTTCGACCAGAACATGTCAATGCTCCATCTCTGAGAGCCAGTTTTGGATGACTCATATGAGCTGGTGCACCGTCCTGTTGGAAGACGTATTGTCTCCCCGAGGCAACAGTTACCGTCTACAGTTTCACTGCATTCTTCAAAATTTGCAGATGGCCCTATTTTGTGATAGTTCGTCCCTTTTGAAAAAATGCGGCGGCATTATATCGCCCTCACTGGACAAAATAGCTTGGACGTGAACACTAGCCGGAAATGTTGTTCGAGCCACAATCGGGACGTCCTTGGGGATGTGAATGGGCCAGCGATCATTTCTCTGGTTGATCTTTCCGTCAACAGTGAAAATTTTTCATCAGAAAAGAATCTGATTCGCCCTGCAGCTCCATTTTTTAGGGAACACAATAGCAGGTTGCAGCGAGCAATCCACTTTGTTCAGGTAGCCTCGTACCGTTATTGTGTGTGTCGTACCTTTATTGTGTACATCTTGTATCGTAGATCCCCCTTTGCTATCTGACGCATTGTTCGCTCGTTAACTTTCAACTCCGATGCCAATTTCCTCAGCGATTGCCCCAGGTCCTCTGAAAGCAGCACCTGAGCCATCGTGACGACTTCTGCAGTTCGTGACACGCGTTTCCTGGAATGAGGTTTCTTTGCCGGGTTAGCGAAACCTTCCCTAGGCTGCTCCAAAGCATTATACTTATACTTAGCCACAGTATCGTAAACATTTGGTCTGGGGTACCTAAAGAATCAAACTATTTCACTGAGCGAACGCCCACCACAAACACTTTCTCTAATAGTGGCTCTTCGATTGTACTCCACACTTGTACGTAACATCTCAGCCATGTTGAGATTATTACTGTTTACTAGATGCCTATAGCTTCCAAGGACGCCTATCGTGATCTCCAGTGGAACTACGATATGATGGGAAATTCAAATTGGAATTTATCTGGAGATAACCGCAGCACCCTCGAGATAATTGTATGCGACATGATATAAAAGTGTCAAAATGCAGGAAGGCATAAATTGTAATGATACCACTATGGGGCTTCACTGTAGTTCAATTTTTTTCAACAAAGGTAGTGCAATAGCTAATACATTACCCAATTTTAAGTTTTAACGTTATATAGGTCCTTGTCTATCGAAATGCCAATCGGTAAATAGAGCCCTCTGGTCGAGAGGTTGTGGTTGTTCCCTGACGTGGTTCCCGTTAAACCAACACAACAATTGGTCTGATGAGAGTTGCGACTAATTATTACGGCCATTGGAGTTTCTTCCCCCCCCCCCTCTTATTTTTACTGAGAGGCCGTAGAGCTCATTATTTCTTGCCAATGAGAGCCTGTTAAATCATATATGCACACTTTCTCAATTCTTCAATTTCCTTTGAAAATTTGGATTGGAGATTGATGAATACAACGGGTTACCCAAGATTACATTTTATAATTCATCAAAAGCAGTTGGACTTAGGCCAATAATAACTGGGGTGGTGTTCATTGGTCCTTCTTGTTTCCCAGGTCCACTTGCCTTCTATGCCAAAATGCTCCCCTCCACACACGGCATTAGATTGGACATTGTTGGTGCAAAGGTCACCCTCATCATCACCATGAGTCATCCTTTGAAGCCCAATTCTTTTTTGCATCGCTTTGATGCACTTACTCACACTTTTGTGGTTGCCATGGCTAAAATTCATCCAGATCTGTTTTATCTCTGATCTGATCCTTCAATTTTTTCTGTTTCCTAACCTTATAAGGGCAAAAGACTTGAGTGTTCTTTTAAATTACCATATTTTTATAAACCACTCTCCTCTCCTCACAATCCCATTTGCACAGCAAACAGTGAAGCTCCCTCTTTCACACTTGACTCCACCCTTTGCAGATTTTCCCATCCAACCACCCCTCACCACCACTCTTCAGTTTTACCCGATAATGTTCTTCTTAGAATCACTCGTACTGCAACCTGCCCCTGGATGCTTCCGTCCTCTCTATAATGACCAAAGGTGCTTCTCTCCCCCCCCCCCCCCTGTTTACCTCTCCATTTCTTTGGTTTCTTTGTTGTATTTGGGTTTTCCGTGTTTTCCCTCTTTGTCCCCGCCTACCTCGCTCCCACCCCCCTTCCTCTAACAGGCATACGATGTATTCACAATTTGAATGTTGTCTTGTGCCTGATAATGGTTCGATGAACTGAAATGCATTGTACATTGCAAATAAATCTGTGGAAAAGTGCAAATTTGTTTTTTCTTACAAATAAAAAGATGTATCAAAAAATAATATTATTTATTTGTGAGGTCAGAAACATTTCAGACCTTTTCTTTTGAGTGGACTAGTCTGTCTGTAATATAAGACATCCATCCCTTCTCCACTGCCTTTCTCCTACTTGAGATTTTGGTAATGCAACCAAGGAACAATTCCCAATGTTGTCACTCACGCGTGGCAGTGGCATTTTTATGTCTAGTACCATGAGGTAGAACTTTGATGAAAAGAATATATTTGTGTTGCTAATGTTTAGTTTATAGTATTAAGGATTTTTTGCAACCTATATCATCATGGACTCTTACTACTGTCATATCTAAAGGTTGGCAATGTCTTTTTGATGTGAATAATTTATTGAGTACTCCATTTTTTTCTTCAAATCAATCGGCAGAAACTAAGGAAATTATTTAACGCTAGGTAACTTTCATGGGGTATCTGGTTGGGTAAGCTGTCTGTCTTGCCATGTTTAACCTTAAGATGATTTGGTGACTATCAGCCGCTGGCATTGAGCTGCATTAATTATTTTTTCACAGCCTCTAACTCTAATTTTCATTGTTTATCACTCTTAAATTGCAGGTTGCTCAGAAGTTCTACACATTGTTAGTCCTCAAGAAACACCAAGCGCTGGAGCTATCCCAGGAGAATTCATATGATGAGATCTTCATAAGTAAGGGCGTTAAATTTGATTGCGCGTCACTTTGAAGGGATGAGTCGATCCAGTAAGCTTTGTTGCCACTGCCATCTCCCCCACATCGAGGGACTTCCGTGACTCTTTCGAAGGCCCACTGCCAAAGTCCACCCTCCCCACCAACCCTCCCTCGGGAGGATGCCGCCGCAGAGTCGAAGCCACTGTTGTTCTCTGTTTCGGCACACCAAAAGAAATAGGGTGATAGGCGAATGGAGGAGGTTCGGCACTGTTGTGCCGGGGAAGGGACTCAAATTCACATCCATTGCATTGCTCACTCCCATAATTCATCAAAACGCCATCAACCATCATCTGTGATGCTTGCATCATACTCTTTCCACCACCTTGCCTTCAAAAATGGTGTTGTTTGGTGGTGACCCAGGAAATGCTGTGTGGACTTGTTGTCACACTCGGCTCCTGTCACCCGAGAATGTTGTTCAATGCCATTAAGTGTAGCTTTGTTTATCCAGTGTCACATGTGTCTCATATTTGCATTTGTACGCATGGTGGCGTCCCGTGTCGTAGGGAATGGGCCTCAGTCAGGGCCAGTGGGACAGGTGAGCAGAGGACAAAGGTAGGAGAGGGGAAGGAGAGGCCCTTGCAAGCAATTGGTTTGCGCGTAATGTTCGTTGGAATGTTGCTGTGTGTGCATGTGTGTGTGTGTGTGGCTGCAGTTTCACCAGCGTCGAGTGGCGCTTGGGGGCGTGCTTACTTAGACGGTGAAGACGGCTGAAGGCACGGATCCTGAGAGAGAGAGAGAATGGGAATCAAAGCTGGACCACATCCACCCACCTTGCAATCAATCCCCTGAGGCTTGTTTCATTGCCTGTGGAAGATGTGTTCTTGGGCTAAAAACTGGTAATGTGCGGTGCGTGGTTGGGTCATACGCACCGTGGTGTGTAAGCCATAAGTGGTTCTGTTGTGAAAGAGTGGTTCTGAGAGAAGTTTATCCCAAATTAGATATATTAGTTGAAGAGTTGGAGAATGGTAAAGATTGTGTGCATGCTAATGTTTTGTGTGTGTGTGTTACTTAAAGAGTGCTTTAAAGGAGAAAGTTTGTTATTGTACCTTGGTTTGTGTCGGTGAGTGTGTGGGTGTTGAGGATTTCCACTAGAGCAAGTCAAAAGGTTACTCCTTAGTTATTTAGAACTGATTTCTATTGTGTCATCATGCTTCTGATGCCATAGCAGAATGTACAGCTGTAATCATCACCAATGAGTCAATCCAAGCCAGATTTCATAAATATTAATATGTCATTTCAATATGGACTTGAGTGCTCCACACAGTTTGGTTATCTATCTTTGGATTTTTATTTCTTTTAACTAACTCCCAAGTAAATGTGTTGTTATCCCCTGTTCTTTTGGATTTTGTGACGGAGTGGACTAAAATGTGCACTAAGACTGTTGGGAGTGACGGAAGTTGCAGGCTCCAGATTCCGTTAGTCTGAGGGGGATCATTTGGCAAAATGGCTGCCCTTGTGTGTCAATCCTTGCAGTATGTGTGATTGATTTAAAAAGTGTGCTTGAGGGAATGCCTGATAATGTAAAGTCTGATGCAGAAAGATCTATGTTGTTCCAATACCTAGGGAAATGACTGATTAAAAAATATTAAGGACTAAGCTCATCCTTGGCAAGGAAAAGATTATTAGGTGGCCTACTTCTGAATGGTTTGATCTGGTCATTGGAAATTTCAAATCCTTGTCTTGGAGTAGTTCCCCAAAAGCTTAGAACATGCCCTTTGTCCAGGTTACAATGCCCCTTCCCTTCACCCCTTCATGTCTCTGAATGGAATTGCTGAAAGTTGGCATTCGGATTGATTCATTATGAACAATGGCAGTGGGTGTTGTTCATTTAATTAATGTCTCCTCCCGAAAAATCACTCCTGACTGCGTCACATCTAATTGCGTTTGCACTCAATTGTGGACCGATGGAGACGGCCCTCATCCAATTACAAGTCGCCTGAAGTGTTAATTCTGTAACTGGATTGTCATGTAATTCATGACTCACTATTTGCATTGCTTGTGCTTGGGAGCCCACGCATCCCATGTGGTGCTGATTGAAAGAACTCGGCCCGCTGGAATGGGCCTTTTGGTTTGAGGGGTTTGCCATTTCATGGGGCAAGTGGATCTCAAGTTTTGTTCTCTGCAGAGATGCAACTATCGGGGGAAGAATTGGAGGGGGAGGATATGAGAGTTGACGTGCCCCCGCTCATTTTGCTTGCTGGGCACTTTTTCATTTCCAATGCAGCACTTCCAAGAGTACGGGGATCATGAAGTAACCCTAGTCACCCTAGGTGGGCAATGGATGATGTCGACTATACACAGGTGTTACACAGTGAGTGGAGTAGATGGTGTGAGAGAGGTGCGCGTTAATTTTAGCTACCTTCTGTATGACATGAAGATATGTTATTGCTGCGTTAGTTATTTCTGGTAGGCTCCATGTAATTTGGAAGCTAGTGTTGATAATAAGTTGGGATTTCACAAAGAAATTATCAATATTTTAATACTGCGTGTTTTGAGGTCTTGACAAGAAGGATTTTGCACACACCTGCTTAACATGTAAATGAATCTTTGTAGTGCACTTATTTATTTTATTCTTATGTTGTTGGTTGTAATGACTTGAAGGTGATTATTTTACCAGAAGCATTATCTGCAAATGATCTGACATTATTGACATTTAATTTTGAGAATTATGAATGTCTTCTACCGAAACTTTCTCCCATTTCATTTTCATGTGTTTCAAGCCTAAATGTGACATTGGATGCAGATGCCGATTTGTGCATCCCACGAGAGTATCTCCCTCGGCGTTGATGTGCCAGGGCTTATCAGAAAGTGCCCTATGTGAGTGTCCTATCACGTTGTATTTTCCATTAAAAATTGTTGCGAGTACTTTGGTGTCTCTAGCTCTGAGGCACGAGGCTAGGATAAGTGGATTTATTCAGATTATAGGCCTTTCTAGTCTGTGCACATGTGAGTGAGTCGAGTTTCTGAGCAGTTTCTTGCTCGGGAAACAGGCATCGTCATTATCACCACTTCTGCATGCATGTGGCTATATACTATTTTGCCGTACACCTCTCATCCTGTGGCCATCTTCATTCCTTATTATGTGCTACATTTGAGTCTCATTTTCACTCATTTTGTGCATCGTGTATATAAAGTACATAATGGGGTAACTGTTTATAATTGGGCATATGATTTCGCAAATGCGTGTATTATATTTTGAGTTAAAGAGTTGAGATTGATGTCATTTTTGCACCTTCAATATTTTGACATTTTTGCCAACAAAAACAACCTCTCAGATTCGGTTCTGTGTGTGTCATGGAGACTCTTTATGTTTAGGGTGAATGTAACCCATGCAGTGAACCAGTGTGAATCCAGATAATAATAATATTTGGAAGGGGATAGAGTGAGAAATATGGAATGAGCTAAATTGAAGTGGAAATTTGTGTATGTAATCAAAGGTAGAATGGAATGTAGCAGTCGCAATGTGAAATTTGCATTATAATGAATTGAGTTATTGAGCGCAGAACGGTAGTTTCCTGACAGTAGTGAGAAATGTCCTCTAGCCTTTTTAATATTTAATATGTCCATGACAATAGCCTGCATTCAGTTTGGCCTTGGCGTGTATCTCACTGTGGGTCAATTGAAATCATACATATCTTGTGGCAACAGAATGCAAAAGATGCTGAATATTTCCTACGCTCAGATTTTCCCTATTAAGACCAAAAGAATCTAACATGCAGAAAGTGAGAAGGATATTATTTTCATTTCTTCCTTAAAAATATTAGAAAACTTGAAGTACAATGAGTTCAATCTTGCAAAAAACACTGCAGAGTGGCATGTTAGATTAGTTGGTGTAGGGGCAAGAATCATTGGCCTAGCATATGTTTCTTTACATGATTTTCTGAAGTCTTGGGCTAGCTGGTGCTGGTTATGGATTATCTGAAGTCAGTGGTCTGTTATACATTTCTATTTCTCTATTCCCTTCCTCAAGTATTAGGAAGAGCTCGGATTTAATTTATCATAATTTATCACTGCCATGAGTTCTTTTCAATGCCAAGGATTTGGAGGTATAAGAAAAGAAGAATCCTAGGAATTACATTCTCCATTAAGTTGTGTTGATTGAAATTAATCTCATGGTGTCTTCTCAAATATTTGGTACAAATGTGGCAGTATAATAGAGGGCAGAAGTATGTTCTGTTTTATGTGCCTTAGTGATTCTTTTCAATGATCCCTCTGTTAATTTTATGTGAATTGAAATTGGTTTATTTATTTTTATTTTGTTGTTCTGGGATTTGTCAGAACAACAGCAAGCAGTTTATCTTACCTGTGCAAAATGTTTCAGGTCACATGCTAACATGAGTTAAATTGATATAAATTTTATATTTCATTCATCAGTGATGTGTACAGAGTACAAAATATTAAACCATGGTTAATTTCCTAGCTTTTGTTATTATTTATCAACACCCAGTATCTCATTTGATGGTTCTTTTTAAAATAATGGATAGCAATTGGCTCCAATTAATCACTCAATAGAGTTTAATTAGAAGTCTTAGTTAAGTTCTCAATAAACACTATTTACCAGGCTGTTATAGTTGCAATGCTTATGATATATTTATATTGATGTTTAAAGATATTAATTATTCTTGTTTAAAACTTCTAAGTAATAGTAATGTTCCAATTTGCAATAGGTAAAGTTGGCTATCCATTTTCTCTCTTCTTTTTAATTCAAAATGCACTTAGTTTCAACAAAACATTGTACTCAGTGGGCCTTAACGTAACATTCTTGGCTACCATTGTATAAGATTGGCAGAGGAGCCCAGGGGCATAATAGTATTGCTAAAATGAGAGGGAGGACAAGATTTGAAGGAAGACATTTGTTGGTTGTTATTCAATGTCCTAGAGCTGTTCAATAACATCTAATAACTTCCTACCTACCAGGACGAAGCTTCTTGACCTACATAATCAATTCAAGACTCGAATAAGATTAGATATACTTAGCCTTTGTCTAACCTTTATGGGAATTCATGATTTCATGAAGTATTTGCATCTTAAACCAGTTGTTTGATGTGTACAAACCTTCCACTGGAAATAGGGCAAATGTTTCACCTAAAACCCTATCATTCTTCATGATCTTTTGGCAACCAATACATATAGATATTAAATGTAAATACTTGTACTAAGCTAAACAATCTGTTATGCATATGACTGGACCTAAGTGCATGATGGATGGAGCACCTAAAACAAACAGCACCATCTATGAAGGTTAGTGTTAACTTAAAAATTATTGCTAAAAAATAATTGATATAGGAACTTCAATTTATTTGTTATTCTTAAGACTTCTCCGCATAGTCACCGTCTAAAGTTATACTTTTTTCTCCACATGTATTGACTTATCAGCCCCTCATTGTAGAACTAAGCAGATTGCATCGAAAACCATTGTTCTACCTCTCGGCTGGCATTAATTGTGGTGTCAAATGGCCCACCCCGCAAAGGGTTCTTTTCAGTCCTTGGAATAATACAAACTTACTTGGGGCAAGATGGGGGGAATTGGGTGGATGTGGTAAATTTTCAAAGCTACATTGCTTTGATTCCTCAAACGCACCTCAAGATGAGTGAGCAGGTGCATTGTTGGCAAGAAGACCTTTGGTGATCATAATACACTATTTCTCTTTCAGAACCTCTTGAAAGTCTCTCAGCAGTATGCAGTTATAGGCACCAGTGATGGTCAGACCCTTCTCCAGACAGTCTGTTAAAGTGACTCTATGACAGTCCCAAAAACAGAGAGCATGGCCTTCCCCGTAGACTTCTGCACTTTAGCCTTCTTGGGGGAAGGAGGGAGGAGTTGCTGTGCTTTCCATTCCTTGCTCATCCCTTTAGTCTCTGGACCATATTGTTTAATCCGAGATGCATGCTTTGTTACCAAGCAACCCAAAAAACTTACATCTCCCATGACTGGTTGCACAATGTTTGCTATCGAAAAGGACTCTGGAGTTGTGGAACCCAGTGGGCTGACAACTTTGACATGTTCACATCTTCGTGAATAATTTTTCTTACTAAGATCAGTCTCTTTCGTGATTGTTTGGATGGCTGCTCTTTGGTCTTATAGGATGAAGTCCACTCTTGACTGTGGCAAAATCGTCCATAATAATAATTATACATTTATTTGTCCGGAGATTTATTGCATATTCATACATACACAAATATAGGACGCGTCAGATTCCAGGTATTCATTTACAGAATAGAACATATTATTTTTTAAAAGGTTAAACGGCTTTTTCTTGAAAACAGGTACTTTTGTTTCATATTCGATTTATTGGGGAAGTTTATTGAATAACCTTAAGCCCATTGCTTTGGGCCCATGGGCAGTATTGTGTGTCCTGACAAATGGTTGGTGCAGGTCATTGCAGGTCCTTGTGTAGTGACTATGGTAATTGTGGTTGGACTTGTACTGGGAAATATTACCCTTTGCATGTAAGATGTCATTAAATATATATATGCAAGGTACTGGTAATAAACCAAGTCTTTTGAAGAGAGGTTTACATGGTGCATCGCAAGGAGCATTGCTCATAATGCGTATGTATAATCCTCTTTTGGATTTTGAAGATTATGCCCACATGGGGAGAGGAACCCCAGAAGAGGATACTGAAAGTAACACAAGAATAAAATTCACTGTAGTAAATGGATAGAAGGACCTCTAAATTTACAGAATATCTTATATTTCTTACAAGGAAGCATAGGGAGCTTAACTTGCTACATAATTTGAAAATGTGTTCCTCCCAAAACATGTTACTATGCAGGATTACTCCCAGGAATTGGGTCCTGGAATTTTGGGGAATGCTCACACCTTCTACATCTACTGAGATTGCAGTGGAAACTTTGTTTTTATTGGTAAAATAAATCAGGCTGGACTTGTTTATATTGGGTTTTAGGAAGTTATGAAGACACCATTCATTGAAAATCGGAGCTACTTCAGATGCTCTTTCTGTCCAACTGTCTACTGAGGAGGCTGACACAATGATATTTGGATCATCAGCGTACAGTATTGGGTCTATCCCCTTTATGAACTTAAGCTTATCTGGGAGATCATTGATATAAATTAAAAATAAAATAGGACCAAGTACAGAACCCTGGGGAACACCCAGTGTTACTTCTCTACTAGTAGAAACAAATTTGGAGCCATTTCTTGAGAGCTCAACGTACTGATGCCGTTCACTTGGATAAGATTCAATCCATTTGTAGGGTGTGCCTCTTATACCATAGCATTTCAGTTTATACAGGAGTAACTGATGATTGACGAAGTCAAAAGCTTTACTGAAATCTAAAAATAATCCTCAAGTTTCAGTTCTATTATCCAATCCTGAAAGTATTTGATTCACCATGTAATATGTGGCTGATGTAGTGGACCTTGTTTTTCTAAATCCATGTTGAGATGTGGATAATAGGTTATATGTTTCAAGATATGATACTAGACGATGATAAAAAACTATTTCAAATATTTTCCCCAGCTGGTTCAACAGGAATATTGATCTCTAAGAATTCATTGCCATTTTGCAACCTTTCCCTTTGTATATTGGCACGATTTTTGCTGATTTAAGTGGGCTTGGGAAAATTCCAGTTTTTAGGGATTCATTAATTAAGAACAGCAGCTGATCCTTAATAGCATTAAACGACCTTTTTATGACTATCCCTGGGATGTCATCTAATGCAGGGCTAAATTTGTTAGGGAATCTATTGATTATGTTGGTCAGTTCCATGGCTGAACATGGGAATATATATAATGAATTGCATGAGTTAGTAATATGAGAATAATTATCTGAATTTACTGAAACAGGGATTTTAATGGGATAGGTAGAAATCATTCAGAATGGAGGCCATTTTAAAGTAATCTGGTATAGTATTACCAGTGGAGTCCTGCAGTTGAAGATCTTGTACATTATGTTGACCCTTGGATTCATTAATAATTTTCCAAATCTCTCTAAATTTATTGTCTATATTAGCAAGTCTATGGTTGTTGAAAGATTTTTTAGCACACTGTAAGGTTTGGCAATAACTTTTCTTAAGTACTGAGTATTCCTGGTGATCTGCTACATTTGATTTACTTTTGTAATACACTGTGGCATCTTTCATTTTCTTCGAAAGCCAGCAAATTTCATCAGAGACCCACTGACTTCTGCAGTTAACAGAAGAGCTTTTGTTTTTTGTATGCTTCAGGACACGGGGAAAGCAGATTTCAAAGTAATGTAGATAGGTGGAATAGAAATATTCAAAGCTAAGGTCAAAGGACTTCAAGGAAAACAAATCGGACCACTCATGGGAATTTAATAAGTCACAAAAGGCGATCATATTCTGATTAGAGAAATACCTTCTGTAGTATTTTTTACTTTCTTTGGGTGTAGACACAGCAATCGTAGAAAGAAGTGGGTAGTGATCTGATAGGTGGGCATTAATGGTATTTGTTTGTACTAGTTCGAGGTCGATATTAGTTAGGACATTATCTAAAACTGTTTGCGAACTAGCACTCACTCTAGCAGGTTCACTGTTGGTAGCATTGATGTTGAATGACGTTAGTAAATCCATGAATTCCTTTTTAGCTTTAGAATCGGCCATGAAATTACAAAAGTCACTCTCAGGCTAACGATAAATAGACGGCACATAAAAACCTGTAGTATCCATTTTGAAGCAGGCAACACAGGATTCAAATGATTGTCCTTCATTGAGAAATTCGTATGGGAAACCAATGGGAATATGGGGAAAACATTCAGACAGTAGAATTAAAACACCATCATTTTTGTGAACTGTTTGGCAAAAGGCACTAGCGATGACATACCCAGGCCCACGAAGAGACTTAAGTTCACTTGCATTTAACCAATGTTCGTTGGCACAGATAACATGGGGTTGGTGCTTGTTTACTAGAACCTCAAGGCCCGGATTATTACGTATGCAAGGATTTATTACGTATGCACTGAATGTTTATGTGCAAGAACTTCGAATAACGGGTTATCCTTCCGGTGCTGGTTGCAGGCGTGGCTCCAAAAAAGAAAAATTACCCACGAACATATTTTTAGGCCAAAAGGCGGCATTACTGAGGGTTTCGTGAAAATCTTATGGCGTGTGGATACCCGAAACGATGTATAATTTCCATGCGTTACCTTGAGTTGTTCGATCTCCAAGTCCGTTGAAGTATCAATCTACGGGATTTCATCTTTTGCATAGTTTCCCAACTTGGTAACTGTTGTATCGTGCATGAGTGTTGGTCTTCCATGTCTTGAATCATTTGCGAAGGACGAGAGGCCTGTATGAAAATTCCTGGTCCACCTCACAAATGCATCCTATGACCGGCTGGCTATGAACACCATGATCAACCATAATTTCATCGTGAATTTGTCAAGCACCCTTATCCTTTCAAATGAAGGAACTTAATCTCGCTGTGAGCCTTGATCTTCTCCATATTGCAAGTTACTTCAATCTACGGCTTCCTGAAACAAAACAAATCAACAATAATATCTGTAATTTAAAACATTATGTACATAAGGATAAGTTAATATGTAAAATAAATTTTATCCAGATATCTTGGTCTATTTTTAGTGATAATTACTTAAAAACAATACCTCTAGGGTAAGTGTCTCTTCCTCATCTCGACTCTCCCTGATTTGGACTTGGGGGTCACTATTTTTTTACTGTATGGGAGTGGCTTGTATTGTCCAAAGTATCAACATTTTCAGACTGGCCAGTTAAAGTTTTGCTAAGCATTCTTGATATTGTTGTGTCACCTCTCCGGTAATCATTAATAAAATGCATGACATGTCTATGAATGATGGAAGAGTCAAGGTGCCTAATATTGCTGGCGCTTGAGGCATCTCAAACAAATGGACATAAAATTTGCATCAAGTTTTGGATACGAGGAAACTATCCAAAAGACGGCTGCCTCTTTTCTCACAGTTGAGAAGGAGCAAAGTCATGTGGTCTGTTCCAAGGATAGTTTGCGGCTGTTATAGCAAAATTCATTTTGTCCATGGGCTGTTTACTAACTTAGGACAAAACATGAATAAACCCCTTCACATCTGAAGTAAGAGAGCAGTCTTAGCCATGGGTTGCTAGGTGGGATTCACTTCTTCATTGACTACTTGTAAAAGGGTCAAATTAATATAGGGGCATACTAGTTATTGCTATTAAACATCTGAAAACCATGCTGTAAAACTGCATGCTGCATTATATGTAAGCATTTTCATGTAATTTGTTTCACTATGATGAAAAATGAAAACTGTATCTTAAAAAATTATGCACAAGGTTTGTTCAATAATGAGTGATATTGTTCTATTCTTGTAATTTTTTATAACAAAATTAAATTTTAGATTATCTTTTAACTTTGATGTGTAATGAGTATGTGGTTCAAATTTCTCTTACTTGCATTGAATTTACTTGCTTCAGTGGAAGCCATTGCAAGTTGAAACATGTTCATTTCATTTATGAGTGCTCCCAATGATGAGGAACACTTTTCCCTACTACTTGGGCATTTATTTTTTGTATGAGATTCCCTCACAATGGCTGCAATTACACATTAAGCTAAAAATATGCCTAAAATTATATTAGTGCAATAAATGATGCCAACAAAATAATCAAGATCCCTTATAATTGAACAACCCTCATTTCAAAATTCATTGGTTATTGTGCATCATTTCAAAGTTTGGGGAATGGAAGTGGCTTTCCTGAAGATTGACGTGTGCTATATTGAACATTAGGAAACGAGATGGATGAACACACATCATCTGGACCTCTTGTCTTGTCTTCAACAATTCTCTTGTTGAAGACATCCAACATCCTACTCTACAACAAGCCCCTCATCATCTCTGTGTACTTCTTTCCTTCCTTCATTCCATCGAACATCCCTATCCTATTCTTTCCCCTTCCTCATTTGCCTGACATTCTCCCATTCTCTATCATTTTCTTCAACATCCTACTGCAAATAAATATGCCCTTCATCCATTTTTTCTTTTATCCTTATGATTTCTCCCAACAAACCTCTCTCATCTCCCACTATGCTCAATTAATACTTCCTCATCTGTTTTCCTATCTGTCCACTTCACCTTCTCCATCCATCTCCACACCCATATTTAAAAAAGTTTCAATCTACTCATATCAGCGGGCTGCTACATAACTACGCTCCATGTCTAACTTTCAATAAGCCTTTTCTGAACAACCTTACTCAACGTCCCTCTTATCAATTCTCTCCTCCTTGGGAAAGCTTCCTTGCCTAGAGCAATTCTTCTCCTGATTTCACTACTACTTTGACTGTGTTGGTCCAAAACACTTCCGAGATACTTTAACTATTTCACTTGCTCTAGGTTTTGCAATCCAATTTTAATGCTAAGCCTAGCCTTTCTCTTTTTAGAAAACCTCATAACCTTTTTTTCATTTATATTGATTCTCATCCCATATCTATTGCACTGAATTTCCAAATCTTACAGCAATGCTTGCAATTCCTATGGCTGAATGCTTGGCAAACCTAACTGATTTTGCAAATTTCCCGCTGACTTTCATTGTTATCTCCAATTCTCCAGCCACGCACATTTAAATATTTCCTCCACATATACATTGAACGGCAACGGAGATAATGGGCAACCCTGCCTTACACCTCTTCCTAACACTGCCCATCCGGACTTTCTGTTCCCAACTCCCACTTGAGCAGTCTGAGAGATGTACAGGTTGCGGATTAGCCTCCTTTCCCTCCAATCTATTACTATTTTCTGCAAAATACCAATTAGTTTTTCCAATTCACTATAAAAATCACATTTTTGAAATCTACAACTCTAATACGTCCAGATTGTATTCTATATTCCTCTTGATTAAGGATCTCATTACAGCAATGGCATCACGCTGGCCCTCTTCCCTTCCGATACTCATAATCTCTTAGTGATCATTTGCCCTACACTCCATCCTTTTGTTGATAAACCTGAGAACAACTCTAGCTGCATAAGAAATCAAACTAATCATTCAATAGTCCTCACATGCTTTATTGTCCTCCTTTTTAGAAAGGGAACTAGCATTTATCTGAAAAAGTCTTCCAGACAAATTCCTCTTTCATTAATGGTGTGAATCAGTACTTAAAAACTCTTCCTTCCATATTTTCTTAGTTCTTCAAGTAGTGTTGCAGGAATGTTGACCACCCCCTCGCCCTTTCCATCTCGTGGTTAACTAAGTCTAAACCTAAGCTAGCTTTATTTGCCTCATATTCACTTTTTTTTCCTACCTTGGTGGCTTAAGTTCTTTCCCACAGTGTTCTTCTATTTACTTTAAAAAGGAAGGGTAAAATTGGTGCACTGCACGGGAAGGTTAAAGCACTGTCAGGGAATAAGAAGGGAAAATCCATGCCAAAAATCAAAGACAAGTCAGGGAAATAATAAATTGAACCAGGGAAGATTGAGAAGAGACGGAAGGAATGTATGGAGGGAGTATGTGGTGAGCCAGGCCATCAAGTATAGATGTCGAAAGAGAATCTGATGCAGACGAGAGTAACTTAATTCCAGACATATTTGGTGGAGTGAAAGAAAGAGCATTGAGGGAGATGAAATCAAAGAAGTCCATGGGGTAGACAAAATTTGGGTGGAACTACTCGAAGGTTTAGAAAAATGTGAGAGGAATAGTTGATATGGACTAATTTGTGGCATTTATGAGGGAGGAAATTGGCCGGAAGACTTAGTCAAGTTGGTGTTATTTCCTAATCCAAAAAAGGTCAACACTAAGTCATGTGAGGACTTCAGAACGATGAGATTGTTGTTGAATGCACCTAAGGAGCTACTTAAGATGTTCAGTGAGAGTGTGAGGTTCATGTTTACTTTGGGGAAATCATTTGATCATTTGTGTTTCATTAAGTCTGTGCCGTGCATTTGAAGGTATTCAGAAGAAGGAAATGATCCAAATTGGCCCAAAACACATTCAAACCTGAATATCCTGCTAATGGTAATGAACATTCATGTGGACATAGATGAGGGAAAAAATGGAAAACTCCAGTGTTTATAAGTGCATACTGAAGAATTAGTCCTGTAGTCCAGGGGTAGAGCATTGAACTACTGACCGGAGGGCCCGGGTTCAATTCCCGGGCAAGCCCCTTTGGGCACCTACAGCTTCACCCAAGCTATGTGATTTTTTGGGTACCAAATATTCCTGGGAAACCATAACCCAAGGTACAGAGAAAAGAACTGGCCCACCTACCCTGCTAATGTGTGAAGTTCATGTGCCATGTAGGGCTTAGTACTGGTTGAACTCTACCATCACCTACCAAACTGAACTTCATGTTGACTGTTGTGTTAATGAAGAATTAATAGAAACAAAGATGGATCAGATTGCTTACCTAGGTCTCTCCATCAAAGAGGATACTCAGATATCCATGTAGAATTTCTGTAGTCAATCCAAGTGCAACCATTGCGTGCATCAAGTGGATTTCTTAGATTGTGGATAAAATATGTTGTGTTAATTTTCAGATTGGGTATGTCCATATTGATTACTTGCAGCACTGTTTTTCTCTTTCTTATTTTCATATTATCCACCCCAATCAAACGTGGCTGTGTCCTAATATTTCTGATAACATTCTATGTGTACTTGATTTCAACTTTTTGAAGCAGGATCAAATTGGAAAAGGGAGAGTTGGTGTAGAGGTTGATAGTGTTGGTTGAATTCTCCTCCTGTCCATTGCTCTCAACCTGAGTATGACCGACCAATCATTAAAATGGCTGCATGGCATTTTGGCAGGGCACACACGAGGGAGAGGGTTTAAACTGTCTGCATGGCACCACAGCAACTTAAGTTGTAGTTCCTTTTAGTCCTTATGTCACAGAAAAGCCAAATAGATGGCACAACCATGGGCTGAAATGCCTTGCTGCTGCACCACTGGTCATAGCAAAATAGTGTGTTCACTATTTTGCTATCGTCAGTCGTGCAGTAGCAAGGCACTTCAGCCCATGGTTGTGCCATCTATTTGGCTTTTCTGCAAAATAGTGCCCACACTTTTTTGTTATCATCAGTTGTGATTAAGTACAATAAAGTTCCTTTGGTTCCTCACTGGCTCCTCTTTCAACATTGCAGATGCAAGCACGCCATATTCACCCTCATTCAATGAGCTTAATAATAGCAAATCTCAACCTTCACAATCTTTGAATGAATAATACATATTTCAAGTAAATATGCATTTGATCTAAATGTAATGTGGTCAAATTAGGTAGTATTGACATTCAGTATTGAACCTTATCCCATGGAGCTCAAACCCTCACATGTGAGACACGGGTGATTTTTTGGGCCATTATTTTGGAAAAAAGTAACAAAATGTTTTATACTTCATTGAATATGGTATTTGCAGTCAATCATCCAAATAAAGTCAATTCACATTCTCAAATGCCCACTTCCTTTTTATCTGCCCATAATCTAATCCTAGTTATTATCCTTTCAAATTTCCTTCTAAGCCTTTTTGATTTTGTAAGTTGATATATATTCGTGATCTAGTTTTTAGAATGAAATAGCAGCCTTTTTTGGAGGGAGACTTTTAGCTCTGGTGCCATTGGCTATTAGGGTGAGTGTCTAATTATCTTTTTATAATGAAATGCATTGGATTTTTAGCTCCTTTAGTAGTACGTCATCCTAAGCACCTTGGGGAACCTTGGTCCATTGATGAAATCTCAACCTATTTGGTAACAAAATAAACTTTTAAATGTTTATTTCCACCTTGATGCTTGCAGCTCCTTGTTTATTTAAGGATATTTAGAGCTTGTTCAGAGTTCACATCATAATTGGCAGAAGCCAATTGTCAATATTTTACTTAAAAACTTTCTCAAGATTAAGTTAAAATTCACTATGAGGCAAATTGAGGAACTCAAAGTTTCTACATCAGTGATTTGATTTACTTCCAGCTCATATACCTATTGAACATCTGAATAATTTTTTCAAACTTTCTGTCACTTCATGCAACAGACTCAGGACTATATGTTGCCACTCCTGATGATTATTCTGCTCCATTTAATGGGAACAGCTTTTTCTCCAAACATGCCTCACCTGAAATCATCCTTAAATACATAAATCTGACTGCATTTGATTCTCCAGGTATTGATTAAATCCCAATCACCATTATGCTTGTTCATGCTCGAAAAGTGAAGAGTCAGGCGTGATGTTGTGGAATCGAGACATAATAAAAACTTTGTTGCAATTTTCCACAGTTAAAACTTTATTTCTAAAAAGAAATAAAGTTTTAACTGTGGAAAATTGCAACAAAGTTTTTATTATGCTTGTTCATTATGGGTTTCTGTGATGGCTTATCTTCTTGGCTTTAGGTTTCCTGTGCTGCTCCTCAGGGTTCTAGCCTTGGGCCCCAATTGCTTACCCTGTATACTCTAGATTCAGCCAATGACACTGATTGCTTTCAGCAGTGGTTTACGTGGATGATTTGTGAACTGATATTGATTCCTCAATTGAAGAACTCTCATACTTCCTTGAAGCCATCAATCAATGCTGATATTTGCTATATTAGAGAATGGGCCAGAAGTCATTAAGTATCTTCAGTTGAAAGCCACTAAGATGTTGGTAGTTATTTTTGCTAATTTTAAACTGAATTCTGACTGGTAAAGTTAATGGCTACATTATTCTATTGAAAAAGGCTATTTGGTGCTTACTCTTTAAGTTTCATTAGCATGTTCTTGTAATATGTAATAGGGGAAATATTATTCCTTATAAGGGCTAAAGAAAATATTCCCATCTTCACAAGATTTGTGCTTTTAGCCTCTAATTTTTCCAGTTGCATATTAATTTACTTGAGGTTTGTGACTTAGATAAATTTCTTGGTGTCTAGCTTGGGTGGCTTATTACTGCTGAGATAGATTCACATTTGATATTTGCTGAAATGATAATATTCCTCAATACTAAGTTCGCTTAAATTAGCTAACCTTCAATGCCCAAAGGGAATATTTCCCAGGTTCTGTGTTCTCCTCTTTCTTATCCACATCTGAAATCCTTCATGCATACAAGTAAGTCCCAAAAGTAGTATGACTTATTTTTTCCCGGAGGAACGAATTAATGGGTGGTGGTTTCTCTGGCTCTTTCTTTTGAGGGAGGGAAGTCTCAGGAAAGAATGGAGGCCGGTGGCAGTTGGGTCCCAGCCTTTGTCGAGTGCGTATTGTTCGTTAGCAAAATCTCTATGAGGTGACTTCCTTATGCTCCGTCATGAACCAGTTATTGGCACGGAGCTATGCCATCAAATTTTGCGTGAAACTTGACAAAACTGGGAAAGAGACTTATGGCATACTCAAGGCAGCTTGTGGTGATAACGCCACGGGTAGATTGGATGTTTTTGTGTGGCACAAGTTGTTTCGGGCGGGTAAAAAAGATTTTGAAGATGATCCAAATATCATTGTGTCAGCCTCCTCAGTAGACAGTTTGACAGAAAGAGCATCTGAAGTAGCTCAGATTTTCAATGAATGGTGTCTTCATAACTTCCTAAAACCCAATATAAACAAGTCCAGCCTGATTTATTTTACCAATAAAAACAAAGTTTCCACTGCAATCTCAGTAGATGTAGAAGGTGTGAGCATTCCCCAAAATTCCAGGACCCAATTCCTGGGAGTAATCCTGCATAGTAACATGTTTTGGGAGGAACACATTTTCAAATTATGTAGCAAGTTAAGCTCCCTATGCTTCCTTGTAAGAAATATAAGATATTCTGTAAATTTAGAGGTCCTTCTATCCATTTACTACAGTGAATTTTATTCTTGTGTTACTTTCAGTATCCTCTTCTGGGGTTCCTCTCCCCATGTGGGCATAATCTTCAAAATCCAAAAGAGGATTATACATACGCATTATGAGCAATGCTCCTTGCGATGCACCATGTAAACCTCTCTTCAAAAGACTTGGTTTATTGCCAGTACCTTGCATATATATCATCTTGCATCTTACATGCAAAGGGTAATATTTCCCAGTACAAGTCCAACCACAATTACCATAGTCACTACACAAGGACCTGCACCAACCATTTGTCAGGACACACAATACTGCCCATGGGCCCAAAGCAATGGGCTTAAGGTTATTCAATAAACTTCCCCAATAAATCGAATATGAAACAAAAGTACCTGTTTTCAAGAAAAAGCTGTTTAACCTTTTAAAAAATAATATGTTCTATTCTCTTCCAAAATTGTGAAATTTATATCTGACGTGGCCTATATTTGTGTATGTATGAATATGCAACAAATCTCCGGACAAATAAATGTATTATTATTATTATTACTATATTTAAATGTATGTGTATATAATGGGGAGTACCAAACGTAAATATGAAGTTCAATGCATTAGAATGAAGAAGTACTATCTATTAGAATAAATGAAGCATAGAAATTATATGTTTCTTCCTTTTCTCATGGATTAATGAGATGAAATAACTGTAACAGTAGCAGATCTGTATAAAATACAATGCAATTAGAAAGGCATGCTTCCAGACTAATTCATTTTTGCGAGACTTCTTTGAATTATTGGGTACATAGATATGTAAATGTCGTCGTGTATATCGTCGAATGAAATGTAATCATTCAGGGTACCTGGATATAATGATACATGCAAGAAAAAATGAAATCAATTTGTTAAAAAGACTTTTATTATAAAAACAGTTTCACTACAGTTTCTTACTGAAACAAGTCAGAAGCTGCACGCAATGAATGTTATATCTACAATATCCACTTTCAAGATATTTTGGACTTGGATCTAATTGCTCGGTGGCAATTAGAGGATTCCCTTGCCATGGGGTGGAAATCCCTGCCATGTAATTAAGTTGCATAGCATCTTGGTCAACAATAAAAGACCCATCTTCTCGCCTGGTAGTCTGCGTGGTAGGTGATTGGGGAGGCATAAGAAAGGCATGGGCTGATAAATATATTTACAAAATGAGTAAGTACCATTTTTCTTTTTTTGGTGCATACAATTTTACATTCAAGAAATACAATATATAAATGTCAGCACCATTAAAAACAATTACTAACACATGGTGAAGTAATTGCTTCCCGACACGTATCAACATGCATTTATTTTGCCATAAATAATTACTATTCCACATACACTGAGCCAATGAAAAATCAGTTCATTGCTACCTGTTGTAGCTGTAAAAAGACATTTGCATCAAAAGCCAAACAGCCATACACAATGAAGAAACCGTGTGGAGATAACATTTGCTTCTTTGCCCTCTCTTGTCACAGGTCCCGTCACCAAAAGACCCTTGATGAACTAATGCAACCATTCAATACAGCAATTCACATATAACTTAGAATTACATTTAATTTTATAAAACAAAGCCCTACCAAATTCTAAAATTCTACACTATCACAAATCCAGTGGCTAGGAATGCTACAATACTGACAACATTATTTTACAATTTGAAGTGATGCCATTTTGACTTTCTAACAGTGATCATGACACAATATGCGAGAAGCAATGAATAATATTCATTTGAAAGATTTGTCAAAATCCTCACAATTTCAAACATCCATGCTGGACTTCACACTAAAGTTAAATGGTTAAATTTTCATATTTGGAAGTTTGATGGGAATATGTCATTCCTATGCAAAATATGTAAAAAATTGACACCTTCACATTTATGTGGTATCATTCAAATTCTTTGGGGCATTCTGAAAGCAGCTAAAAACATTCTGTGAATGAGCTGATTTTCTTCAGTCAGGCACAATTATTTAGTCAGAATACCTGGTCCTGATATTTTTTTTATTTTTGGTGTATTATCTGATTTGACTGTGATGCACATTTTGTACATAATAATAGGTCTCAATGATGATGGTATTTCAAATGGTGCTATTGCCCATTCTTTTATATTTGAAAATATCACAATAAATGGCAATGTGGTTTATATAGCGGCATGTTTTGAGCCATTTCTGCAGCCATGGCTACCCATCATTGACAAATGTTAGCGCTGACCAATGTTTGTCAACGATGCCAGAGAATCCTGGTATTTTTTATCAATGTGTGGTCGTTTTTTGGAGTTTAAAGGCAATAGAATTTTGAAATAGATAGGTTCAATAGAAAAGTCAGTCTCTTTAATGATATTTTGTTACAATGTTTGGGGTGGTCTAAGTAAAAATTGAGAATTGAATTTGCAGAGGACAAAGTACACCCTTGGAAATTTGGGATGAACTAAATTATGCCAATTTTGTTTCTCATTTATGCATTCAAAGTATCAAAAGTGCACTAATCACTCCATTCTCCATGGGTCACGTTTGCACGAGAGTTTTGAAGCCCACCCACTTTTTGGGCACTTGGGCATATTCCGGTGCCTTGCCAAGCCACGCTTGATATTCCTTAACGCAGAAGTACATGGTTATTAAATGAATTATCTTGATTCTTATGCTTCCTTTGTTTGAAAAGATATCGCTATGATTATTACAATCATTGGCAGCTTTGCTATTATAATGAATTGTAATTAAAAAGTTGGAATAGACCTTGTTCATTGCAGATTATGCTATGGTCTTAAAATTATGAAATGAAACTTCATTAAATAATGTTGAATGCTTCCAAAGGGGTTTGATTTTGATGCCAGGTGTAATGGCTTAATGGGTGTAAGGTTCATGATCTCTATGTGGGTATAATGGAATCACTGTGAGTAGAGTCACAGGTCTTTTTTTTCTCAATAAATTGTGGCGTTCCACGGAGAAGAATCTGAACAAATGTTAGCATCAATTGCTTTTACAAGAAAATTCTCAAACATCATTAAATCCTGGAGTCTTAATTATTATTACATTACAGGATATAAAAAATTCTCATCAAATAATGTGTGCCCTATTTATTAAATAAATTCAAACTAACATTTTCACAGCATTCGAACCAATCTTTCTTGCGTCAACATGATTTCTTTGATTTTTGAACCTGTGCTCTCTAATGACGGGAGGGATGTGATGTAGAACATGCTCCACAAGAATTGGCTCCAAATGATGTTTTGCTTGCCCAGATATCAAACGCTGTCATATCTTTTACATGGATACGGGATATTCTGAGAAGTATCTTAGGAGACCTAACCATTGGAAAAGTTTTATCACATTCAGTCTATGTAACTATCTAGATATAATAATATTCTACTCATTGGGCTTCCTCATTCAGAAAATTTATCATAACTATTTAGGATATTATATACAATACACAAGACTCATTTGGTGCATTATCTATCATTTGTTTATGAATACTTTGAAATGCTGCATTAATTTGACTTTAGAAGTACCTCATTCTTTTACAAAGCTGCCTCTATGGATGCACATTGATAGATAATGGGCCGTACAAAGACCTGTGAATGACCTCATCTTTGCTGCAGAGTTCCCCTGTACCAACCTACTAGACAGAGCACAAGCAGGTGAGGGCACTAGTTTGTTTCTATAGTTCATAGCATCACTGGAAGTCCCATTCTGTTCGTTATTCTCAGGAAAGTAGCACACTCAACATGGTCTCACCATTTCACAAATCTGGAATGCTGCAGCGCACAGTGCTTCATTATATTTATATAAAACTCTGCTGACTATTGATTCTTTCATCTGTTATTGAATCCATCTTAGCCTCGATTTATAATAGGATTACATACATTTCGTTTTTTTTGTAGGGGAGTAATTTGCTGCAGTCTCAGCATCAACTCTTGTACATTCACCCTGATTACATTGTTAACCCAATCACCTTATGGTTTCACCATTTCATAGAAAAATGTCCATTTCAAGAGTTCACTTCCCAAAACATGCTTGGAGAAACAGCAACAAGCTCACTGCATGAGGAGCTGATTATTTTTTATAGGAACAAGGAAGGTCGGCCGAGAGTCCGGGAAGCTCAATGGCCTACCAAGGACATTCCCGTGGCCGAGGTCACCAGGGTGACCTTGAGGTCCCTGGCCAGATGCGAGACGTCCACCACGGAGTCCACCATCTCCTGCACGGCAGACACGGAGGGGAAGTGCATGGCGGCCCGCTTCGTCTTCTGCACGGTCGCCTCGAGGGCTTTGGAGAGTGCATTGGCGCACTCGATCACTCGGGTCCTCAGCAACTCCGTGGTCACGCCCCGGTGCACCGAGTCTCCTATCCCCACGAGCCGGTGGGCGCTCAGCACCACGAACTTGCCGTGCGCGAGGAACACCTTGGGCGGCTGGTTATGCTCCACGGTGAGCAGGAAGGCGTCGATGGCCCTGGTGAGGTAGTTGACGTGCTCCACACTCTGCGGTGCGTAGAACTGGAGTACGCGGAGGTCATCCGGGTGCAGGGCTTCATGCCCGTTGGCGCCCCCGCCGGCCCCCGCCGCCTTGAGCTCCTGCGCCCCCGCCCGCCCCACGGCCGCCTCCTCCGCCTCCCGCACCAGAAGGTCGTACGACTTGCGCAGGGCGTCCGGCAGGGACTCCCGTATCTCCGCGTTCTGCCTCGCCACGCTCTCCTTGGACTCCAGGTTGACGTAGTCGTAGTCCTCGAGCCACTCGGAGGGCCCCGATGTGCCGGGAGCCGTCCTCTGGAACAACAGTGTCCCGTTGCCCTGGATGAAGGAGCCCACCCTCCGCACGTCCTCCGTCAGGGCCCTGGCCGCCGAGATGAGCCTGTCGAGGGCGTCGGGCGGAGGGGCGGGCCCCTCGCCCGGGGACTCGTCCTCGGGCCGAGACAGCAGGGCCGGCGACCACCCTCCCGCACTCAGGGCCGCGTTGGCTTCCCGCACCACCAACTCCCCGTCCCTCAGGGCCCGCACCAGGATCCTCAGTTTGGTGGCGAGGCCGGGGTCGGCCGCTTTGGCGGCGTTCCCCAGGGCAGCGTCGGCGAACGCGAGGAGGTCCCGCAGCGCCGCGGCGACCCTCGAAGCTGCCAGGCTCAGTTCCACCGATTTCGCGTCCATGCGGTCCCTGGACCTCCACTTGGGGCTCACGAAGGCCAGCAGTCTGGAGATGGAGGTCAAGGCTTCCTCCTGGAGCCGCGCCAGCGTCTCCAGGGCCGCCCCCAGCTCTAGCGGGAGCACGTACTGCTTCTTGGGGTCGATGATCTGCTGGGCGTCTCCGTCGGTGGCGGGCCGTTGTGCGGGGGCGTCGTAAAGGGAGGCGTCGCCCGCGGGGGGCGGCGACGAGTGTCGGGCGGGGGGCAGTGCCCGGGGGACGTCGTAGTGGGCGTCGGGGAAGGCGAGTCGGCGCCGCTGCTGTTCGCCGCACTCCAGGCTGGAGCGGTTCGAGGAGGAGAAGGAGTCGGCGGCCGTGAGGGAGCTGGCCGAGCTGCTGGGGGTGAGCCGATTGCTGGCGGGGACGTCGTACTCCTGCTGCTCGCCCTGCATCTGCAGCGCCTGCAGCTGCGCCGTGGTCTGCTGCAGCAGGACGGCGGCGTGGTTGTGCGGGCGGGGCACGTCGTAGCTCTCGCCGACGGAGTCCCGGCGGTCGGGCGTGGAGGAGGCGGGCGGCGTCTGCAGCTGGACGCCCGGGTGGCGCCAGGCTCGAGGGACGTCGTAGGTGGCGACGGCTGGCCGGGGGATGTCGTACGAGTCGAGGGCGGACGGTCCTTCGGAGGAGTTGGGCCGCGCGGGGTAGCACCGACCTGTGCGGGAGGAGAAGGCAGAACGTCCGCGTGCCATGAGAACCCGTCCCCTTCTCGAGAAACCTGCTTTCATTTTCTACGAGAAACTTGCAACTAAGGTGCAGACTAGAACATTGTCAAACATTAAGAATTAACTGAAATTAATTTCGAAATTGAAATTAATTTTCAGCAAACACAATCGTACGTAAGCGATGATATAGTCCAATGATATTCAGTTAAACCCTATCTTTTAACACTATTTTATTATTTTAAAATGCAGAATATTTCTACAGTAAGAACAGTTTCCTTAAAGTAAATAAACCCGTTTTTCAATTAAAACACCAATAATCCGATACCTGAAAAAGATTCGATTAGCATTTTTTGAGAGGAAAGAGAATTTGTTTGGGCGACACCTGACATGATCGTTGGGTCCCCACGACAGTCGTGCGATAAAAAAACTCTCTCCCTCGATCCTCAAAATATTTCAAATCGTCAATGTAGTACATCTCGCATGCTTTTGATTTTACGTAAACCTCTTTAAATAATTCACCAGTGGAAGCCGTGAGTAGCTGTGGGACCGATCACTTCCTGACACAATTCAACGCAAGTCCTAAGAATTGTCTTGACTAACGAATTATAATCATCCTTCATTTTACGCGTTTCAAGTGGCCTGTTCTCTCTCGTTCGACTGTTGGGACAGCCAATGAAATTGATTGCCGATGACCTTCCGTCTGAAGATGCTCTGTTAATCGTGGGCCCATGCCTCTCGTCTGCCGAGCCAATGAAATTCCCTCTGACGCGACAGAGTGCCTCCTGAATAGCATTCACGTGATTCCAGGTGATCACCGGAAGAAAACATACCATTGAGAAAGAAGAAGAAACTCTGTTATCTTTTGAATGTTGAAAATGCCACCGTAATAATAGCTAGCGTGCCAGTCTATCGTAAATACAATTTATAAACTAATTAGCCAGGTGGAGAGCGAGGCCGGATATAACAATCAATATTTCCAATGCGGGCGTAGTGCGTGCGTTTTATTCAAAGAAGTTCGTGTCGGAATGACACCCGTGGAGAAGGTCGAGGGACATCGCCACGAGCGTGTGTGGAGAGAAGGTGGCGCACGCACAATCAAAGGTGTCCAGAAGGATGCGCAAACGACACAACCCTACGGACGAGAAGAGATCCGACGGGGTCTCAATACTTCGATTTTAGGGTAACTAAAATCTGGAGCAGTCCGGAGACCCTTGGAGGTCACCCCCCGATGGCAACTGACCGCCAAATCCATTTGCTCCGTCCGTCCTCCTCACTCGAATTACTGGAAATTGCGTCCAGAGGCGAGGTGACCACGATTTGGGCAGTGAAGGAATGAACTTGGGGGTGCCTAACACAAATGCGGAAATAATGAGTGTCATTTAGACATTTATTATCGTCATTTAGAGGGAAATTCATTTATCATTTCGATGCCCCCCAAGGCTCGTCCAGTTTCATGTCCTCCCACAGGTAGTGCGTTTTGTATTCTTCATTCGGCATCACTCAGACTGAATCGATAAGCTTTTATCTAGAGAGAAGTTGGTGCCATAGTTCCAGGGATCAGAGAGTTCCGGAGTCATCGAGAAATCGATGTCCTTCGAGTATTAGGTACTCCGGGAGAAACTTATTCTTCTCTCGCAAACGATTTTCTTCTCCTCTTCGATTGAACAAGATGTAAACAGACAGAGGCAGATTTAAAGATGAAGTAAAGCGCAAGAAACCAGTTCGATAGATGTTTATGGGTTGCTAGACGTACGGGTCCTGCCATCTCCGCCAACAGTCAGCCGTCACAATCGTCACCAAGCGAGTACAGCGGTAATTCCCAGAGATAAGATAACCCGCCATCCTGCGAGAGAGAATTTTTGATGTCGAATTACTTCAGAGACCAGGTTAATCCTTGATTGCTAGGTCCAATGAATTCCCAACTCCTTTGGACCAGCGCTGCGTGCGAATCTTAAGGGAGAAGACGACTCCTCTTGTCCTCCGTCGAGTGTAATGACGCATTATATTGCGCCAAGGGGGCGTAGTAGTCCAGTAGGTAGAGCGCTGGACTACTGGCAGGCGGGCGGCGGGGACGCCTCTCATGTTTTAGGTTATCCGAAGAAACCACAGGTGGCAAAGTGAAAGAAACTGGCCTCCCTTCTATACTAACTAAAGTGCGGATTCCACAAGCCGTTGTTGGGGCTCCACACTGGCTCTAGAGCTCAACCCTCGCCTATCAAACCGACCCTCGGCGGGTTGAGAACTGTGGCTATTGCCGTTGATGCCATTCGGTGCTGAAAAGTGCAAGCCTGGCTGTATCCCAGTTCACAAGTAGGCCATTAATTGATGATTCGCCGATTCCATAGGGTATCTTTTGATTAGGATGCATAATTTGAAGTTTTAACCCCTTCGTTGCCGAATTAAAACTCAGTTACATAAAAAAAGAGAACAATCTCGAATAATTTCTGTACATTGCACACATTTCTTCGTAGTCAAAAGTCAATTCAGCCTCTCTACCGTTCGTAGCAAAACTAGAATTTTGGATTTTCTTGGTGATTATTTATCGAAATTGTCGAGAATCGATAATCTTGTGAGCCACCTACTGGCATTGTTTGGAGACGGCCAGTATGGGAAGAGAAAGTCGCCAGCATCGATCGCCCTTCTTTCTCTCCCTCTTTGCCGTCGTACATCACTGCCGCTTGCTTGCCGGACACCATGCCAGCCCGAACATGTGATTGATTCCTGCTCACATTATTGACCTGCGGCTAAGGGGTACGTGAAGATGGAATATGAAACATGTACTCCTCACTACAGTACACGCCGATCACTGTGTCAGAAAATTCTAATTAGTTGGAGGTATTCTTTGGATTAATTCTTGGCCGTTGTTCGCTTTTGTTCAGAGCTCACGAAACTGAAGTCGCCATTTACGTCATCAACATTTATTGCCCCGAAAGGATTAGTATTTCTCTTCAATAATAGTTGCGTATGGGCAGAATAACTGTAATCATGGTTATTCAGAAAAGATATTCGAATGCTGAAAGCGAAGAAATGCACTATCTCGAAAAACCCGATAATGATACTCTGCGAGAACCATTTCAACTTCGCATGACACCTGTAATTCATTTTTGGGCTGGCCACAAGTCGTTGGAGGATGGCGAGAGACCTCTCATCTCCAGCAGGACCGAGAAGGTTCTAATGTTTGTAATGAATTCATTTCATCTCGACATGAGCGAGGACTTCGGTGAAAATTTCTCATTTTGAAAATAACCTGGCAAGGCATGTTGTCTCCAATAAATGGGATGTCTCCAAAGTCATGCGCGCGCCCTAGTTAAACCGGCGCGAGGCTGGTTTTGACGTCGCTTGGGAACAATGGCCCATTTTACGACGTATTTTCACAAATGAATTGACGAGTTTTGCAGGGGATATCAGCGAGTGGCTTGTTTTCATGAAATAGCTCCGAAAGAATTATTTATAAGGATGGGGTGTGTACTAAATTCGGTATCCAACGGAAAACTCTCTAAGAGAGGGATTTCGACAACTGGAACTATATGTAGGTGCCTACGAAATCTTTGCATGGCTCGCCCAGAGTTATACGAAGACAAGACGTTTCACTTGCCGATTTCTGTCCCCGCAAAGTATACAAACCTATCAGGGAACTCTTCATTTGGATTAAATTAGGTTCTTGATAATTGTGCCTCGCTGGACAATGTTTTTTTAACCACTTCCAATTCCTGAATTGGCAGATTGTATAATTTGTTACGCAGGCTTGGATGAATTGGACGTACACACCACAGGTTCTTTCAGATACTATTATAAAATCGGACATTCGACATTGTCCATCAGTGAAATTCACTAAAGAGCGAGTTAAAATTTTGGCTCACGCTGGGAAACCGAATCAACACACATTTCGCTTTGGTCAAAGCGAAGTCTATGCCAGAAACTTTTCCGTTTGTGGTGAAGTAGCCCCTGTATTGGAAAGGTAAATGGCTAAGAGTTGGTGCCTTTTTCAAACAAGATCAACATACCTTTGCATCATTTATTTCGTAATTTTATCAAATCACGCTGTCGGGAGATACCATATTGCTCTATATCATAATACGTTTTAAAATTGTTTTACCCCGATCCACTGAGCTCAAAATTGTGCTTCATTTCCGAATGTGACTCCTATCAGAAGATAAATCGTTCGGCCTAGCAATTGTTTGAAAATTAATACCGTAGAAGGAAAATCTGGTCTAAGAGTCGTTACTTCCTGATGAAACAAATAATCTCAAGGTTCATCATCAATTTGCATACAGATTGCAATGCACCCACAAGCATTCACGAGACAATAGTCATGTCTCAAATTACTCGTTTTATTATCTTCATTCTCTGTTATATTGCAAATAATTATGATTAGAGTGGCGGATAATTGAAAAATCAACATAATGTATCTTTAATGCTGGATTCTGCGAGTCAATCAAATTGTTTTGGGGTTGATTTGTGCAGAAAACTGATATCTCACATTATCAAGATTGTAGTATCAATTTTAAGAAATACTTCGATGGAAGGTTTTAGAAGTGAGAAAAAATCTAATGCTCATCTCGCCATGGCCCTTGGTACAGTGAGTTGGGCTTGGTTCCAGTAATCACGTTTACTAAATTATTTATTCTGGCGTCACAGAATCCCCATCTCGATGAACTTCTTCTGGTTCGGACACAACTTCCAGCAGGGATTTCCAAAACTTTTGGGACTTCCTGGACAACTCTTCTTCTGCGAGACAGCCCCCTCCGTGCGTCCGAAATCACGGCCGCCTCAAAGAGAAAGGCAACGTGGAGGGGAAACTACATTAATAACTACGAGCCAACGAAAGAAAACTGAGGGTAAGATATTTCGGGTGAAATTATAGCATTCAACCTGAAAAAAGATACTTTCTAGGATAGTAGTGGGCAGAACTACTAATCTTTGATCTTATTAAAGTGGCGTTGCCTATTTATGATCCCAAACACGACTTTAGAGAAGTTTTTGCATTTTCAAATCATTATTCCACTGTTTTAAATTATATTCGTTTGCTTTCGACTCGTACTCTATGTGTATTGAGTGTCGTGAAAATTCACTAATGCTTCCTCCCCTCTTATCTATTGTTACAGGTCTAATGGCAAATATTTTTGCGAATAACCTACTTCTGTAGAAATACCCTCTTTTATAACGATTGGGGGGGCGTTAATAGAGGGGTGAGGCATTGGGTTAACAACCCAGAAGTCCCCGATTCGATTCTCTATTAAGGGTTTTCTTGTATTTTCAAATTTTGTTCTTTGAGGATTGATGGTGGACCTCTGGTTTGGAGCCGAGTGGAAAGCATCAGTCATAGGTTGCGTGCTCTCTGCAGGGATATCGGGGCGTCCTTCGTCGACCTTCAACCGACGATCCAATACTGTAGGAACATACTATACAGAAGCGTTCTGGTGTTCCATACACGTCTGAGGCCGCCGGGTGTGTAGCGGGTGGGATGTTCGAGCACCGCAGTGCCATTTTAGATCAAGAAGTGTACGTCAATCAGCGGGTCTCTAAAGTCTTCCTTGCCAAATTATTTTGACTTCAATGAAGTGAGGGTCAGTGCTAGCAATAGTTCGTTTAATACCAATGGGATGGAAAATTTTATGCGGGATTCAATATTAATAAGAAGACGATCCTCGATAAAAATTCAAAAACACTGTCATGCCAAGGAAGCATTATCTGTATTGGTAGTAAATTGCCGAAGTTTAAAAAACAAAGTCCCATAATATCATCGCCTTATTCAAAGCACAGGCGCAGATATAATTATTGGGACAGAAAGCTGGTTATCCGCTGATATTGTCGAAAGTGAAATTTTCACAAAATCCTTTTCCATTTACAGAAATGACACAACAAATAGAATCGGGGGTGGTGTATTTATTTCAGTTAAAAATTCTTGCGCCATAAGGGCTGAGGTAATTCTGGGCAATGGTTTGGAAAGCGTTTGGTGCTCTATTAAAAGTCCTTAATACAAAAGAATGTATGCATGTGCAATTTCACGAGCCACCGGACGACAAAGACAATTCAATTCTAGAATTGAATTTGATCAGCATATTTAAAGTTTTTTCCAACACAACGATCACGGCGTTATGATTGGTAGAGATTGCAATGCCCCATCCATTGACTGGAGCACATATAGTTTTAAAACGGGCGGTAAAGACGAAGATATCTGCGAATCGCCATTGAATTTTTTTACGTTTAACTCATTGAATCAACTTGTCACTTCACCAACTAGGGGCGATAATATTCTTGATTTGTTAGCAACGAATATTCCCAGAAAAAGTCTTCCCAATAGAAACTATGAAAGGAATTAGTGACCACAGGGTTTTTCGGTACATGGGGTCCGGTAGGTATGATAATGTTCGGGTAAAATTATTCTGGTGTGTATTCACCCCCAGCCACACATCCTAGTGGTGGCTTTCAGGGTATATATAAATAAATATCACAAGGCTTATAAATACATTTCATTGTGATGGGAAATTAAGCGGCAGAGCCTCGGGACACAGTGAGAGAGCAGATGTGAACGCCAGCGTCCAGTCACTCAGAAGAGGAAGTGGAAGACGTGAAGGCGGGGGAGGCTCTAGTAAAAGTGAAATGGCACCCAAATCGCGATGGGAGAGTGGAACCCTGTGGTGGCCGAGAGAGAGAGAGAGGCATCGTGGCGCAGTTTGGATCGGGACCACAACACGCCATGAGGGAGAAAGATTGATAAAATTCCACCACGAGAAGAACATGGAAGTCGGATTTCGACTTTAACTTTGGACAGAGGAGAAACATGTGACCTTGTTCAATGCAAATTTTTCATAATTCCTTTCAAAGATTGTTTTAATAGAGCAGGTAGTAGATTGCCCAAATGTGGCCTTAATTACGACCTAATTCTCTTACGTAAATGGAAACCTTGGATGGACTTAATCACCATGAATGCTCATCAGAGAAATTTCTACGGTGTCCGAATTTGTTGCTAGGAATTCTTAGTTAAAAACAACCTGAATTATTCGGAAGAGGAATGGTCAGAATGTTATGAAATTAAGTTACATTTGCTTTAAGGTCAACCTCGAAAGTCAATCAAAAAATCGGAAATTTTGATAAGAAAGCAGTCCGAATCCATTGCCCCTAGAAGCGATACATTTTTATACAATGCCGAGAGAGCGACCGTTAGTAGTGATTTGGGCCCCTGTTTCCTTAAATACAGGGCCTTATAATTGAGCCATAACTAAGTGGACTACTTAATATCGCGTACTTGTAGATGACCCAAAAGCATAGACTGTTATTCACAGACGGACAAGGAATACATGGATAAGAGAAAAGTATATTTTGCCACTCGATAAATACTAGCACGCAGAGGAAATGTTAAACACTTTATACATCGCACAGGATAGAGTATTACTCGATGTTTACATAAAAGCACGAATTTTACATGTTGAAAATCATTATTTGAAGGCGATAGTCAATGAGTGCGTCTGACATCTTGATTAATGCAACCCATCCCAATTATTTCCCTCACATTCTTTCACGACTTATCAGGACATACACATTACGAGAATTACGAAACGAGTAAAAATAAATGTCGGGTGTCGCTGCTGTCTGTATGCATGTGTATTCTGGTGCACGAATTATCGCCCCCGTTCCCTCTACGACTGCGCGTGCGTACGTGCGTGCTGGGTGGTAGGGGATGGGGAGTGTCGACAGCGCGGTGCTCACCTTGCTTCCCGGACGTGTGCGACACGGCGGTGGGCGGCGGCGGCACGTCGTACTGACCTCCTTGCTGCAGCAGACCCTGCTGGGCGGACCTGGTGGCACTCGGGGGCATATCGTACAGGTACACGTCGCCGAACTTCTGCGGCGTCACCACCTGCACGAGGAAAACACGCCAGAGAAGAGAGAATCAGCACTCGGAAGGCATCGACCAGTAAATAAATATATGTTATCCTTACATTATGGTCATAAGGGTGCGGGGATTCTGATGCGCAAATCGAAGGGAGTTAAGTCACCATCGGATATGAATTCCTTCGACCGCATCACGGCGAAAACTTGAATCACGATACAAAACAAAAGGGATGCCTATAAATCCATATGTTCCACCGTCAACATCAACATTTGAAATTTGTCAATTTTCCACCAACTCGTCTGCAAGCGACCGAATTAACACCTCTTTCGATCATCGTGTTTCGTTTCACATTCCCTAACGCCAGTCAACACCGCACCGCCTACCATCGTTAGTTGGCAGTGTTTGGAACCAACAGTCACGTCGGTAAGACCTCGACGGCGTTTCCCGGCGACTAGCGAAGACGCTCGCCCGAGACGCGGGGCGACGACGCGGCGGAACTGGGTCGGCGGCTGTGTCCAGCGTGTTTGCGTCTACTATTGACACCACCACATGCGGTCCTTGGTCGATAACCCTGGCGTGTGAATTCCACACATCAGGGTAATTAAGGGGCCAGATCCTATCCCAGGAAGATCTGGTAGCTAAGAAATCACAGATCTCGGGTGAAGCTGCAGGTGCCAAGAGAGCCAAGCCCGAGAATAGATCCTGGACCCTCCGGTCGGTAGTCAAACGCTCTACCCCTGGACTACCGCTTCTCATGTCATCAAAATATTAAAACTAATTATTTGGAACGCATAACTGAAAAAAACGGTTGGCAGGTAACCATTCAGCGCGGTTAATTGCACAATTCTCAATTCTTAGTTTTAGTTTTAAACTCTTTGCCGGATGCATCGCGGCTCCGGAAACAGCGTCCCGTCGCCTCTCCTGTTAGCCTCGAGTCTCAGACGTTCTAACACCTGATGCACTCAACGAACAAAAGTACTATTTACTCGTAAAAATAACAATGGCATCACCAAAATCTTAAATATTCCTAGCAAATATTGGAACAGGAATAGCAATTTAACTCGGATCAGCGACCGAAATTATTGCATTACATTAATAAAATTGGTGCAGAGGAACCCACTTCGACAATCAGTGAAATAAAAAATAACATTAAATCAAAATGAAAAATTTATACGAGGGTTGGCCGAAAAGTAACGCACACATGCTTGCAGAGCGCGAGCAAAAACAAATAGCAAGATTGGACATTAAGTACATACATTGTATACAATGTAAGTACACAATTGTACTTACAATTCTTCAGTTTCAAAATCATATATTCTTTTTTCAACATAGTCTCCGTTAAGGCTAACACATTTCTCCCAACGTGTAACAAGTTTTTTCATTCCGTCACTGAAAAACTCTTCCGTCTTTTCTCGAATCCAGGACTTGACCTCACCTTCACCTCATCGTCCGAGGTGTAATGATTCCACTTGAGTTGAGGAAAAAAATCGGGGGAATAAGGAGGGTGTGGAATCGGTTCAAATTTCAGGTTTCGCAGAGCCTCTTCAGTTGGGCGCGAGGTGTGTGGACGAGCGTTGTCATGTTGCAAGATTATTGGCGCCAGGCTGCCTTTAACACGAAAAACATATTCCTTGGATATTCCAATGTGGTTCGCGAAACGCTTTTGAGTGATTCGCCGGTCATTTTGAATAAAATCTTCGACAAGTTTGCGATGTTTATCGCCTGTGGCAGTGATCGGAAGTCCGCTGCGTGTTTCATTAACATTTATGACTTTTCCACGCTCGCAACCACGAAATTTTACTATCCATCGATTTACAGTAGACCTATCAACAGTATCGTTACCATAAACAGCCTTTAAACGACGATGAATCTAAGTAGGAGTCACGATTTCAGCAGTTGAAAATTCGATAACAGCACGCTGTTTAACTTGCGTTGGCTTAGCACTAGAACACGTCTCCATACTTGTTTATGGTCTACAAGAATGCGTGCATTAGTTATTAATAAAATTAAGAATACAAAGTACCTTTCCACTGTCCTTGTGTGCATTAGTTTTCAGCCTACCCTCGTATCTACCATAAAGCTGACTTCTCAACCTCATGAATTACAACCTTGGCGTGGTGGAAGGGCTTGTACGTTCCGATGGCCCCTACGGCTATGCTGGTGAGAGCAATAATAATTACCCATGGTAGGCACTCATGCCAGATAAATCAGATGATAGGAGCCAGACGAAAAGTAGTCCGCGCATAGCGTCAGTTCCTCAGTGAGGCGACTGACCCCACTAGAGCGACCATTGAGTGATGGAGTTACTATTGAAGAAGGCAACGGGAAACCACCTCAATTATTCGTCCCATGCTAACATGATGGACATGGATCCGAGTATGAATCCTGGAAACTACGAGACTCGGTCCGATCGGCCGTTAATCGTCCCCAGGAAGTATTCCGCGGTCGCCATCTTGTCAAATCCTCGCAGAGAGAAACCGACAGCAGAAACACAGAAGAGGATCAAACTAGTGAGAATAGGGACTTGGAATCTTAGGGGAATGTTGAGGACAGGAAAGTCAGAGAATATGAAGCGAGAGATGGGAGGAAAAAATATTGATGTTTTAGGTCTATGCGAGGTGAGATGGAAGGAAAGCGGGGAATACTTATGTCATAGTTACGGAGTAATATGAAGCGGAGGGAACGAGATCCAACGATGGGTTGCCATTATATTGAATAAAAAGGCAGGAAGAAGCGTAGTCAACATGGAGAAAGTAACAGACGGCATTTTACAAGTAGAGGTAAAAGCAGAATATGCGAACTTGGTCATTGTTCAGGTACACATGCCACCAAGCAATCATAAGAAGGAAGAAATCAATACAGAGTATACGATCAATTATTATAAATAATGGTAATTGTTCCATGCCAATTGTTGGAATGGAGTATTTTTTAGTAATGGTAGACTGAAACGCGACGGTGTAGGCAAATGAAGAGATGGCAGTGGACTACGTGTTAAGGAACAAGGTCGCGGGGAGAAATCGATGAAGTTCTGCGGAAGACGCGGGGTTAATCATCAATAACACTTGGTTGAAACGTCACAAAATACGCAATTATGCATGGAAAATACTCGGGGATTCAGAAGGGTATCGGATTCTGTTATGATTAGGAATAAATTTCGGAACAATGTGATGTATTCGCACCGATTTCCGGGAGTGGATGCGGATTAATATCATCATTTAGTGTTAATGAAGTGTGACTTCAAATTCAAGAGAGTAAAAAGGAGAATACATTCGAGGAAATGTATTTGTAGCAGCACTAACTGGGACAATCAGAGACGAGTAAGAGCTGAGTGTACAAAAATTAAAGGTGAGACGAAGGAGACAGGTAGAGTAGAAGACAAATAGGAACACATCAGGAAATAGATATCGAAACCACCGACCGAAACCACGAGCATAGATAAGGGCGACAAAATAGATTACGGACGAGATGATTGGAAAGATAGAGGAGAGAAGGAAATGAAGGAATGTAAACAAAAAGTGCACGCGTGACGCCATTGCAGCAATGAGATCACTAATCAAGAGGAATATGGAATACAATCAGGAAGAATTGATCTGTTTAGTAGATTTGAGAAAAGGCGCGTGTTATAATTGATAATTAATTAATTATTTGTAGTAGATTGGAGGGAAAGGCGACTTATCCGCAATCTATGCATGCCACAAACCAATCGGGTGCGAGTGGCGGATGGAGAGCTTTTGGAGAGACATGGGAAGAGGGGATGATGAGAATTAAAGTCGGAGAGCAATCCATATAATCAATTAGTTTAGCGGATGACCAAGCTTTAGTTTGCCAATCAGCCAAAGGTTCGCGAACAATTCTGAGCTCACTGAATTCTTACTAAAACCAAAATTTCCAACACTGCAAGCGCCATCTCCTGGATTTTCTGAAGAATTATCGAACGATCAATTCATTTTGGTCCAATTTGTTATTTGATTGCCACTGTTGTAGGAGCACCGAAAATTTAAACAAGCGCGTTTATCCATAATCATACTGATAATTGGTTAGTGATTATCTTTCAAATTTTCACACTCTTCACTGGCGAAGAAATGTCACTGGGGTGACCACTCTAGCGATTAATAGATCATCGCACTCAAAAGAGTGGCTTTAGAAGTGGAACACCTGGATTAAATGAAATCAACACTTGTCATAAATTAGCGAAAATAAGAAGTCGTGAATCCTCGCAGTCATCGCTCGTGTTTGCGACACGCTCTCACCAGAAGTGTCCATGAAAGGGAATGCGGAGAAGTTTTGCATACAACAACTGTTTGTCCTGCAGCTTCCCCCACCTCCTCGAGTATTTAAAATGCGAGATTCGATACTGACCTTAAAATTGAAGAGAATGAATGATTGGTCAGTTTCTACAAAAACAATTAGAACGAGATAAAACAAGGAGAAAACTGAAATAGCATGCATGTAAACTGACTTATGAATACAAATTGGAAGCGCGCCTCGGGGAAAATATTCAGGTCCAGATACGTTGAGGAATTTACAATCCACGCGTTTGGGTAAGAGAATACATTATCATCTCGAGTCCCTATGCGCTTCCCAGGATTTTCCAACCTATATGTGGGAGGGGTGGTGCTCGTCCTTTGTCGCCCGGCGCCTTCCACTTCGAGGCGCCATCAACCCGCTCCTATTCTCATGTGCTCGGCCACAAATTAAGTCGCGTCAAGTTTTTGAATTGATGTAAGCCAGCCTTGAAATAGTTGAATGCATCGTGGAGAAGTGTCAGGAGGACGCAAAGAATGGAGCAGTCACGTTTTGAGAAAAATACTACAAAATGCCCAGCATACCTGGTACACGGAACAGAACCACCTGGATGCTTACTGCCAGCCAACAACTGGAAGGGGTCATCGATAATGGCCAAATTTGCTGATGCGGAGGGAATCATCACGGCATGTTATCCCCCACTCCCGGGGATACATTGAGCGAGAGAGAAAGAGAGAGAGAGGTATGACACCGTCACCCACTCAGATTTAAGTAATCGTTAATCCCTCGCAACATACGAGTCCCTCATAATAACATAATCCCTCGCAATCCCTCGTACATTCACCCAATCATGGCAATATCGAACACAGGTGCCCGTAAAATAACTTAAGCGCCAAAATTAAATGAATTAGCCAAACACAATATTTATTTTTAAAAATCTTTTGAAGGTATTTTAGTTCCCTGCAAGCCACCGCTAGGATGTGTGGCAGGAGGTGAATACACACCAGACTACTTTTGACCCTTATACCCAGTTGGGCCATTAATCCGACTTCGTGATGATCCAATACTCTTGCAGCATATTCCAAATGAGGCCTAACCAACGACAGATAACATTTCTCTTTGACCTAATCATCACATTTACCCAGTGCTCTTCTTATAAATCCTAATTTTTCGTTAGCTTTTCCACATAATCCCCGAATGTGTATTTCACCCGGGAGAGGTCGCGAGTGAGGGTAACGCCCAAGTATTTAATCGAGTCTACACATTCCATTTCGGTGTTCCATATGCAGCAAGCGTTCGGGAGGGAATTGCTCTTTTTCCAAAAATTCATTTGCACGATCCATGAGGTCATTGTGTGTGTGTGTGTGGACGAGTGTTTGTTTAAAGGGGAGTAAATGTATATTCACAGGTAAGCATGGATTCGTATTCGTACATGTGTGGGTCGTGCCCTAACATCCCCCGCCACACTCCCCCGCCGAGGCAGGCGGGGTTCCGCGTAGATGTAGTGTAAGCGTGGTGTAGGTATCGCTCTAGAGAGGGCGTGAGCGGTGGCAAACGCATCCTCCCAGCCTTCGAGCGGTGCCCCTCTTCTCTTCCCTTCTTCGACTCGTCCCGTCGTGGCTCGCCGGGTCAACTCGCCCCACCCCCGCCGGGAGTCGAAAGCGGAGATCTCGCAAGGGGGGAGGGGGTGGAAGGGCTACCCACCCCTACTGTTGACATGGAATCATTCGGAAGTACGAGGTTGCCAAAGGTTAAGGGGCCCGCTTCGTCTCCGTTCGGATGCCAAGGACCCTCCCCCACGAAACATCCCTGTGACGTCACCGCTCCCGCCCCTCCCGAGAGTGGATCGATGGATCGACTTGACATTTGCTGCTGGCGCCCGTGGGGGTGGGGGGAGGCGGGGAGGGTTCTCCGCGCCCCCCCCCCCTTTGGCCACCAACGGAGTGGTGCGCGCGCAGAATGTTGACAAGATGACCCTCGTAGCGGAGGGATTGAATAGAGCGGCTGGAGACAAAAGAGTCGTCCAGCGTGGTTGGCGCGAATCCCAAGCCGTCCAGGGACGGACTGCAATGCGCTCGAGAGAATATATTCCCGTCGACATCTCCCCGAGGGGGTGGAAGTCCGGTGGAAAGAGCGCTAACTGGAGGGGCCGGGTTCGATTGCGGGTGGAGCGTCCGGGCACCCTCAGAAATTAGAGGGAAACATTAATCCGGAACCCTGTCCACGCAAGTAGCCGGCGAGCCAACGACGAGGTGTGTGGCGGGGGGTGCAGGCAGCTAGTGGATAGCGTGATGGGATGAGGGAGAGGAGAACCCACGCCAATATGAACACGCGTCACCGCCGATCCCAGTTTTGAGCAAATGCCAATCTAACTCTCTTCAGGAGTATACAAGCATCATAAACAGGAGAGGATAGAGACGAACGTCAACCACTTATATCAGAAATTATACCAGGACGCGGTCCACGCAGAACTGGAAATGGGTCGACCCCCTCGACAGCCACTGACTGGTGCAATGCAAACGAGCGGCCGTCGCTCTTCGACCTTCCCGTAGAAGTAAACATGTCCCGACACTTCTCACGCCAATTTGTCCGAGGAGATGTGGTCCGCACAACACTCGCCACTAATTCTAAGGAGGCACGCAAAGGGAACTTGAAATGGCTTCGAGGCCATAGTACAATACAAAGCGTGCACAATCAGGCAGAAAACTCAAATCGCCGAAGACGCGAGGGAATTTCCAAACACGTGATACGCGGCAGAGGCAATGGATGATTCCGCGCAAATTCCGACGCCGTGACGTGGAACCAAGTTGGCACGACGGAGAAGTCAGAGCGGCGATAGGAAGAAAAAGAAATATTCGCTCAAATTTTAAAAATAGTCTGTAGGTAATGACGAAATTGTAATGAAGACTTCGAAAAGGAAAGCCAACGGTATGCCGAGAGAAAACGAAAAGTATTAAGCCTTGCGCGCCTTTAAAAGCAAAATGTGACGCGGATATTTAGAGGATAACCCAGAATCATTTTGGCCTCACGCCAGGGAAAAACAAGGGAACTGTGTCCAACTGTGCATTCTGCAAAGGCAGAATGGGGCGAAATTCTTACAAATGGAGTAAGCTAGGCCAATATCCCTAAAAGATTCGTAGGGAACGTCTTCATGAAAAATACGCGGGTTGTTCGATAATTACTTAGAAAAACCACGATATGGCGCTCGTAGTGTCTGAAAAGGTTTGCTTTATAGTAAGCCTCATCTCTCACTAAACTGCTGTTTAAGTCTTGGCTATATCCATCTCGTGATTTCATTTTTATAGTCGATTGAAGCAACAAACTTTTGTTTATTTGAACAAATGAATTTCATGCGATCATAAAACACTTCTATTTAAAAGGATTAACAACGTAAGAGATTAAGTTGGATTTATATGATGTTGGATGAGGTTTACGTCACATCTTCTCCTGTGTTTGCAACTGTTTACAATTGGGCAAATGAGTTTAAACGTGGCCGTGCAAATGTTGAACGCCGTTCAAGACGTCCATTGGAATTGACTTCCTCCGAAATGATTGACCAAATCCACAGCGTGGTTTTGAGCGATCGACGAATCAAATTTCGCGACATATAGTAGTTGCTGCCACAGGCATATCAAAAGACACCAGGGTGGTCTCATGTTTCAATGACTGAGGTCTTTTTTATTTCATTTTTTTAAAGATGTATCCTAAAGATGATGTCATCCATCTTTGTAATCGGTCTTACAGGGCCGACTACGGTTCGTGAGTGCGGACGCTTTGAAAGAAATTATTCAGAGCATTCGCATTGTTGGTGCTGTCAGTGAACATATCACCACTGTGGCCTATAAGAGACTCTATGATTGGATCTAGGATTCCCCAACGTATGACCAGAGAGCCTTGGGATCGTCTTCCAAGTAATCGAGCAGAAATTTTCTTCTAAAGTTTTCTACGGAGATCCCTAGATCCGGAGTTTCCCTAAGATGTGTTAAGTATTTTTCCCGCGCCTTCTCAAAAGTTTTAAAATTTATTTTTGCCATTCGAATGCGATTCCCTTCATTGCCTTAAAACTCTTCTAAACACATCGTTTAGAAGACACCGTGCCTTGTTTCTTTGTTTTACTAGGATATACCGTGCTATTTATATATAAGACACTTCCAAGTAATTAAAATTCCAGCATTGTACGCTTTCATATTGAGTAATTGTAGGCTTTGTTTTAAGAGAGTCGGAAAAAGCCTTGAAGTGCCACTTCTAGAAAAGATATGGATGTCTATTTATTCCGTATTTTACGATTTCACTGACTGAAGCATGTAGTTCGGCAACACGGCTCCATAGCTGATCGTATAATGTTTTCGAATATTCAAATCCGATTTTTCGAAATGGACAAATCAAACAAAGCGTGGGAGGGCACACTTTCCAATACGGCCGCAGTGCAAGGGAATTGCGAAGTAATCATCGTTGATTTGCAGATTATTTTTCTCAGCGTAACACATATTTGGAAATGTTTCTTTCAAATTCTGTTCGGATTTCGAGATGGAAGAATGAAATCGTGTGAAAATGACCCAGGACCATTTCACGATCGTTCACACGGGCTCGTCCGAAACATGGCGATTATACCGAACATTCCGGTATGGTTGCGGTTTTGACCGTCCCTCACCTTCAAATGGTGGAAATGAGGGAAAGGGGACCACATTCAAATTCAGCCTCCCGCTTTTCAACGGTTGACATTGAAGGAGTAGATTCCCCTTAACACTTTTGTCAACTTCGGATGAATATCCTTGGGGGTTAAACAGAACTAACTAAACTAACGAATTTCCTCACGGGGTTAATCCATCCAAAACGAAGAATTTTATGACCGCACGAAATTAAAGTTTTTTTCCATTTTTAGGAAGAGCACGAAAGATGCCTACTGCAATAATGCGCGCGAACAAACTACTAATGAGAGAACAAGTTGAAACTTGTCTCACGAACTGATGACACGTGCACCCAGGCAGGAATCTTCCTTGGTTCTTCGCTGATTGGAATGCCATCTCTGTATCATGCCAAGAACCTTTCACCTTACCCTCGTATTTGAAATCCGCATCATTTTGTTTCCAGGTAGTTCCGATTGTCCTGTTGTTGTTGTCACTAAGTGTGTCATTGGGCATGCGTCATCGCGAGCCAACTTCTCTTCGCGGCCCGCCGGTGCAATGCGACGCCCGTCATCGTCTCCCGAGGGCGGATCGTCTTTTTGACGATGGTAATGTCGTCGGGAAAGGAGCACAATCTGTTCGCCCGGAAGTGACGAGTCCAATGGAGAATATCGCGCGGCCGCTGCCGCCGTCTTCATCCCAGGGGGGGGGGGGGCGTGACGAGCGCGCACGCGAGTGAGTGACGGGGGGGGGGGGTCGTGCGGGCGGATATCGATCGCCCCCACCAGCCTCCGCCTCCCCCCCGTCTCCATGGCAACGGCGATGAGGCTGCTGCGAGGGAATGCCCCCCGAGAGGGGGGGGGTCCCCGGGATCGATGCGAGCGAGCATCCCCCTCCATCGGGTGGGCACCGGGGGAATGCCCGGGAGCACCTTTCTCTCTTTCTTTTCCAAATATGTCTTCCCGCTGCCGTGGCGTTTTTTTATCTTTTTAATCCACCCCACTCGAGTCTTCCATTAAAAATACTTGGAGGCTCCGTTGGAAGCGCTAGGGTTGCCGTGGGATGCCCATCGGGCGAGAGAGAGACGCGCGTCCACTTGGGACGGACGCATCCCCGCGAATGGACCGCTCCCGAACGTGCGTCGACCCGGGGGTGAACTAACTGACCAATGCCCTCGTCCGCCTCGGAAGGGCGCTCCCCGACGGTTGACGAGGACACCCTCAGGAATCCCGCACGGCGAGGAGCGTGGCCGAGCCGATGAGGCCTTCGGGGCCCGATTAAGACGATCGCGAGGCGCACGCTATTCGGTTCGGGGAGGCCGTCGCATTTCCACGCCCCTGGCCGACGGTCGCCTGCCCCTGCCACCCTCGTGAGTAGCGCCTCGGTCATCGGATCACCAATCTCGCGATTGATTTGCTTCTCTTCTCCCGGTCACACTCTCTTCCTTCCTCCTTGGATCCTTAGTCCTGCTTCCCTTCATTTCCTATTCTTGGCCTTCCCTATTCTGATCCTTCCCTTCTACGTCATCTTCAATTCAAGTTTTCGTACATCAGGACGTGGCCAGTTAGTTTCCCCCCCTCCCACGAGTGTCTTCCACAGATTTCTCTCTTTGAAGCGTTTCTCCATTTGTTTCCCTGTTTTCCATTTCATCATCATCTTCTCCGGCGCCACCCGCCCGTCGCCTCGACTCCTTTCCTCTCCGCTGCTTCGTGTCTCCTCACGCAGCGGATAGACTCAGTTTCAGCGGACCCTCCCTCTTGTCGCAACTGCTCGCTCTCGGGGGTTTTCCGAGCTAAAGCCTTCATAGCCGTCCCTTGTCAACTTAAAGCATTGCATAGAGCACGCTTATTTCTTCAATTTCTGGTGTTCTTAAGAGATGGAACCGCCTAAATAGAACAAAATTCCACTCCTTCCAGTGTTTAACCCTACTATCACTCGCAAATGTCCTTCCTCATTTCATTGGAGGTCATGGCCATGATTTATTCCTGTTCACCTTGCGGTCGGACTTGCTCAGTTCCTCTTCCTCACCATTCGCGCGCCATCTTTTACCCCATTCTCAACTTGGGTATCGAAATCGGGGGCACTGCCCGGGGGGAACCCAAACCGCACGTACTTCTTTCTTCAAGAGGTGCGCTCATTCATTGCGGATAGCACGTGATTTAAGGCGCGGCTCTTCCGCTCCGTGGCGACGACAAACGAGGGTCATTTCATTGATTCGGCTTCAAATGCTCCTTTCCCTTTTTCAAAGGAGCGCATTGTGCACACGACCGATGCATGCCTCGCGCGGGTGCACGCCGGCCGCGCACCGCGTCCTCCTCTCGACAGGCACACACTCCGATGCGACACGCTTTCCAAGATCTGGATTGTCTCCCCAATCACTCGACCTTTGACGGGCAATAAGATCTCGTCTTGCGAATTGTTCGATTTGAACAGCATGGAGAAGTGTTGACTGCGAGCAGACATCAAGTAAGCTAATTAGTGCCGGATTCACTGAAATGCGAGAGGGCGAAAGGAGCAAACGGTTCGAGGGGACGGGCCGAGGAGAATGAGGAATCGGTCGCGGGAGCCGTAAGAGCAGGGAGAGCGAGGCGCAGCCGAGGAGAGGCAAAGGCTGCTGGCCAAAGGGAGCGACCGTAACGCCTCCGAAAGCGTCAAACCAAGATTCCGACGACCAAGAGGAAACGAGGCGAATCCGCACATAAAGGAAGGAAATTGAAAATGAGATAGTGAACGGAAAAAACGTTCCGAGTACATCAAATTTTCATCGTGGTAAAAAAAATATAGCCAATCAAGATTTGGTGACAATCCATATTGAATATGGGCGTAGTAGTAATATTCCGAGGGAGGTGAGGGGAGAGCGTTTATGGCGCCATGGCCACTCCAGGGCGGTGGACCGACGGATGGTGGATCGAAGCGGGGGAGCGGGAGGGAAACGCGACGTCGAAACAAACGCTTCGAGACGCGATCTCAGAGCGCCGGAAACGTGCTCGAGCGAGGTGATTGCGATGATGTTTCCGGCGGAGAATGGGTTAAATAGCCAATCGATCAATCGCAAATCAACGCCCATTGCGATAGAAGAGCTGCCGCACCATTCCGAGGAAGATTTGACGCTTGGCCGTTCACCATCGACACCGAGGCGTCGGGTGCCGCAAAAGGGTCGCACATCATAACAATTTCCCTCGGCACCGAACACCGCCATTTCGCAATGGTCCTTCGAAACTTCCGGAGAGGGAGGCCAGAAGCAATGCAGTTTAATGCCCATCGCAGCCTCCTTTGCCTCAACAAATATTGAGATATGTGTGACTCATTCCTTGAATATTCTTCTTTAGTATTCGCCTTGGCAAATTAAAGCCGATGGTTAGTGCATCACATTCCCTTCATTTGAAATTCCGGCGGTCTCTATTTAGTGGCCCCTCTGGAGCAATTAGCGCGTCCCCCCCCCCCGCCCCCCCCCCCGGTAAACGCACGCCCACCTCACGACCGGCTGGGCCCCAAGGTGTAATCGGAATTAAAGACGCAGGGAAACATAAGGGGCAGCCCCTATCTCCATGGCGACCGTGATGACGCGCGCCTCAGTGAGTGGAAGATGGCGGGGGGAGGGCAAATGAAAGGGAGGGGGTTGGGCAGGGGGTCACTTATCTTTTGCGCTCTCATTCGCGGTCGTGAGGGAGGGTGACAGAGACCTGCGCGCCAGAGATATACCGCGTCGGGGATGGGAAACCATAAAGGATGGGGGCGGGTGACCCCGCCTATGCCTCCCCAGAGGCATGGGTATGTCGAGGAGGGGAACCCCGCGGGGAAGAAGTAGCCACTTCCCTCTTGGGCCCCCGCGGAGGGGCGAGGGGAGGGCCCTCCACGTGCCCTCAAAGGCATTTCCAAAAAGCACTTAAAACCCTCTCTCTAACCTTTATGCTCCCGATTCCAATACAAATATCCGCGTGCATTTTATGAGCCATATTAAATGCGCAATCCGCTAATCCAGGAAATATCGCGTGGTCAGCCGTTCCCTCCCTGGTGGGAGGTTTTTCCTGCATTGGAGAGTTTTAAAAGTTACAAAAACAAACGAATAATTTGTAAAAGACTCTTTAATGACTTCGAGCGCGAAAGCAGAAGACAGGGGTGGCAGTGAAATGATTTCCCACCACAAAATGGCGGAAAATTTGCAACGTTGCTGGCAATGGAGACGCATCCTGCCGAGGTGCCGCAGTTGGTAGCGAGTAGGTTACACGAACACGTTTCGAGGGTTTAGCATAGCTGGTAGGTAAGAGCGTAGGTCATATATTGGGATAAATAAACTAAATACCAGCACTTTCTGTCAATTGAGATCAGGTTATGCCTCTCAAATCTGCAAAAAAATTGAACAAACAAACACTTCCGTCAAAACAACATATAACCCACGCAAATTTAATAAAATTGGTGCTTCTAAATACATAACAGCTAGCAATGCGCGTGAATGTAATTGTTTTGCCTCAGTTACCCACGAATCGTCTCAAAACAGTTTTCTTAGCGCACATAAAACAAAAAAACAAAATATCGGATATTGAACATATTTTTGTCAGTACAAACGCAGACATATTAGTTGGAACGGAAAATTGGCTAACGGGAGATTTAGCTAACAATGAGGTTTTTCCAAAAGGTTTCACAATGTCGCGGGGGACATAGGTGGGGAACGACGGGTCGATAAAGTATGAGGCATATCTTACTCTTTAACTACATTTATTGTCGAGACACCCACACGACATACAATAAGAACAGTAAAACCCTTGCATGACTTAAAACAATTCACGTACACTCACGGAATAAGTCAGTAAACCTTGCTTGGTCTTCACGGTCGCTGGCCGGTCGCACTGGTAGCACGCCCTAATCAACGAACGGTCGCTGGCCGGTCGCACTGGTAGCACGCCCAAATCAACGATCGGTCGCTGGCCGGTCGCACTGGTAGCACGCCCTAATCAACGATCGGTCGCTGGCCGGTCGCACTGGTAGCACGCCCTAATCAACGAACGGTCGCTGGCCGGTCGCACTGGTAGCACGCCCAAATCAACGATCGGTCGCCGGCCGGTCGCACTGGTAGCACGACCTAACTAACGATCCTATGCGAGGCAAGACACAAGACTCAAGACTACCTCCCTTAGGCATGGGGCCCTTATATACCGTCCTTAGCAGGTGCGGTACTCGTTATTCATCCTTAAGGAGTGACGTCGAGGCGAGTCCGGCCTTGACCATTGCCCGGTGAGGGTGCATGAGGGTTAGGGTCCCGTGGCCCCCCACAGGTCGGATGCTGCACGTGGGACACACGTGCTTTGCAGGATGCTGCGAGTCCGGCCTTGACCATTACCCTGTGGGGGTACATGAGGGTTAGGGTCCCGTGGCCCCCCGCAGGCCGGATGCTGCACGTGCGATATGTCCTTGCGACAACAATTTACAGAAGGGACTGACCAAATAGATTGGGTGGGGGAGTATTCATTGCAGTAAAGTCACATTTTAGTGGCCAACGATATGAATGCGACGTAGATGACATAGAAAGCGTTTGGTGCAACATTAAGGACTACAATGGCAGAAGCCTATTCGTGTGTTCATTTTATAGACCCCCAGATTCTAACACAGATGTCCTACACATGCTCGACGAACAAATATTCACTCTCAGCAGCAGACATAGTAACAGTAATATTATAACCGCTGGTGACACAAATCTACCGTCAATTGACTGGGACAACTACTGAGTAGGAAAATCTGCCAAAAACCGAGATTCATGCCAAGAACTCCTTCATATATTCACAAAACACTCCTTAGAACAAATTGTTAAATCACCAACACGGGGCCAAAGCATACTAGATGTCTTTGCCACTTCTATGCCCGAAATTATTACTTACATTGAAATAATAGACGGAATCAGTGACCATAAGGCTATTCTTGTAGAGTTAAAAACTAAGTTCGTCAAAATAAACAAGGAAAAGCGTAAAATATACCTATACAATAAGGCAAATTTTAACGGACTACGACAATATTTAAAAATAACATTACCAGAATACAAGAAAAAAAACTGACAACCAATGCAGAGAACACTTGGAATTATTCCTTAAATATTTCACGTCCAAACTCAAATGCGACCGTAAGGAGCCTAGACGGTCCAACGGGGAAGTCAGATCGGCATTAAGAAGGCGAAGAAAGCTACAGTCAAATTTCAAAAATAGTTTAAAAAGTGACGATATAGTTTATGTGAACTCATCCAAATAGAAACTAAAAGAATGTCGTAGTAAGACGAAATGCATTATGCGCACAGCACTACACTCTTTTAAATCTAAAATGCTAAGCGAATATCTTGAGGAAAATCCAAAGTCATTCTGGTCCTATGTTAAGGAAATTCAGGGTAAACGTCCAACTTTTCATTCTTTGAAGACGGAAAATGGAGAAATCATTACAAATAGCTTGACAAAGGCCAATATTTTAGACCATTTTTTCCAGAGCGTCTACAATAAAACCACAAACGCACCAAACCATCCTCCACACCCACCCGGGGAACACATGAGCGATCTTACACTGACCAAGCAGGGAATAGTACATCTGCTCCGTAGTATCAAAGCACACAAGGCACCTGGTGCGGAAGAAATACCTGCTAGAATATTGAAGGAATTAGCTGAAAACATTGCCCCGTTTTTACATATTGTTTTTCTAAAATCGATAGAAGAAGGCTCAGTGCCTCGCGACTGAAAGCTAGCCCATATAACTCCCATCTATAAAGGCGGCGATGGGGAAAACCCAACCAATTACCGACCCATTTCTTTAACATCGATCTCGTGTAAAATATTGGAACACATTATTGTCACTAACATTATGAGATTTCTTGATAGTAGCAAAGTACTAATCCACAACCAGCACGGATTTAGGAAAAGCAGATCTTGCGAAACACAACTTGGTCTCTTCATTCACGATATACTTAGATCGGGAGAAAACAACACACAAGTCGATGCAGTATTCCTGGATTTCAAAAAATCCTTCGACAAAGTCCCACACAATAAACTGTTACATAAACTTAAATACTATGGAATCAGTGATAAAAAAATTAATTGATTAAAGGCTTCTTGTCAAATCGCAAACAAATAGTAGCCATTGATGGGTTGTGCTCAACGGGTATAGATGTAACTTTGCGGCGTCCTCCAGGGAAGTGTAATAGGGCCTCTTCTGTTCTTATAGTACATTAATGACTTAAGTACGCACGTTGGTAGCAATCTGAGGTTATTTGCTGACGACACGGAGGTATACAAGGAAATAAGGTGCCAACTAGATTGCGACCTGCTCTCTAGAGACTTGGAAAATATCTCGGAATGGTGCAATAAATGGGGATTAGTACTTAATATGGATAAAGGCGCAGTTTTGAAATTTTGGAACAAAGGAAGCGAGGAACAGGTTATAAACTACAAAAAAGAGGGTTCAGTACTGACTACGGCCGAATCATCCGATCGGCACACTACGGCAACGACGGGGAGAAACCAAGCGGCCGCCTTAAGACCCAAGAGCCTTCATCAATGTCTGCGTTCTCAATCACGAGGGCAAGTCGATTCGTTCGCTCTCCGCCTCACCCAGAGATTTTCGGTCGTTTGGAAACCCCATGTCTGCCCGCGAATGGTGCCGGAGGGCGGGCGAGGGGACCGGCGGGGGGTTGCGTTAGCGGATGGGGGCGTCATCGCGAGTATCTCTATGGATGTCAGATATAGAACTGGGAGCTCCCTCCATGAGAGACACGCGCGCGCCCCCGTCTCGACCAATCAATCACCAACGGGTGGGGGGGGGGATATGCCGTCGGTCGGGAATAGTCGACGCGAGGGACCCCCCCCCCCCCGCGAGGGGCCCGCGCTCCTTCGGAACAGACTCCGTCCGCCCGATGACAAAGCGCGACCGCACCAATCCATTTCCCGCGGAGAAGCACGATGACTCGACGGCGGTGGATCTCTGGAGCGGCGTCTCGTTGTTCTGCTGTTTGAGAGAGGAGGGGAAGGGTTTAGCAGGCGGGTCGAGGAGGAATGGCAGAGAAGGGGCCATTACTGCGTCTTTGAATGAAGTTTCCCGAGGGTGCAGCGCTAATCCGCGAAACTGCTCCGCAGAGGGTACGTCCCGCCAAGAGGTGGGGGGAGGGGGCAGGCCCTGGGGTCCCAACCGCGTGATGCCTCCCCCTCCACGCATCCCGATTTCACGTTTCCCGCTCAAGGGCGGAGAGATGGTCCGGCGCGGGAGACGGACACGGGTTTGAATTTCTTCAAGAGGTATCTATGTTCCTGCTAAGGGAAATGAGTGGTTACCAGAAAGCATCGCCTCGGTCGTTCACCATCATCCCCTTCACGCACTTATTGCTTAATTTTCAGCAAATCAGTCGAGAGGATGTGCCACGCAGAGCACGTCGCCCTTTCTTGGTCAAAAAAGTATCTTTTTAAGATTCGCAAGTTATGGTCCATCCCCTACAACTACGTATCATGTGACACTCGGCACTCTTCGCTTCTGCCCCACATGATTTCTTTCTTAATGTCTTCGCGACCCGCTTTTGCGTTGCTACCACTCAAGACAAGGGCGCCTATTCCCTCCCCTCTCCCCTCGCAAATCATTTCCCCCTTCCCCTCCTGGCACCTTCCACCCCCCAATGGACCCCTCCCCACTCCGCCCTACGCATTCTCTCTCCCCAACCGCTTCTCATCCATTCACTTTCTCTTTCCTGAAAATTAGTCCGTATATTTGTGTGGTATGCGCAATAAAGGAAAACGTTTCCGTTTTCAAGTGTTTGCGGTCCCGTCAATAAGTAGATGGAGTCTCGCATTTGCTGTAGATATGAGTTTGGGAGGGACATCACCGTGGTCAGCGGCACGCCGAAGTGAGACTTCCATGCTTATTCCGACCGACCTCGAGAAGAAGAGAGGTCGTCTTCTTCGATCCTCGCCTGGAGCGCCCCGAATTGCTCAGCGCCTCTTGAGTGGGGGAATGGCATCCCCCTCCGCGGATCCGCGAAATTCGGGGAATGAATCCGCAGGAAGCGAGGCGGCATCGATCGACGCGCGGGCCCCGCTCCTCGCTTGTTTCTTCGACTCGGTCGGTCCCTTCGGCGACGGTGGGCGGGCGGATGGGCGTGGGAGGCGCCAGAGGAGGAAGGCGTGGGTGGCGCCAGAGGAGGAGAGAGGTGGCGGACGAATGGGTTCGGTCAGCGCCTCGGGTGCGGAGTCGACTCCCGCTTTGCTACCGGAGCCAACCCAAGACCGCTCCTCAATGGACGGTTAATGTCCACTTTCATGGCATCACTATATCATCGTCCTAATTCGTTTCTCGCGCTTAATAAAATGAATGATTGCCTGAGGCAGCGAAAATAGCAGTTAAAAAAGTGTTCTTCTCCAAATGATATTATTCTATGAATGGGAAAATTGTGTATTCCAGGAGGAGCACGAATGTCGAAAGACAAAATGCGACGTCTGTGTGTGTGCGTTCGGAGGTACTCGAGGAGTATTTGTGACTGTAATATGGGAGTTGAAAGCGTTGGCAATCGAGTCAATAAACCGAAATTACAGTCAAGTTTCCAGTAGTATTTCTGTTCTATTAATATATTTAAAGTCTTTCAACTGAATGCCTTTACGATTTATTCGAAGAAGAATGAGTGAACGAGATCTGGATGCTCAGGCGATGGGCAGGGGGTGGGTGCTTCCAGGCTGCTGGAGTCGTTTTCAAAGAAAGCGGATGACACACACAAGGAGTGCGAGAGGGGTAAATGCAGAGGGGGTGGGGGGGCGAGAGTGTGTCGCGCGGGTGAGCGAGGTGGAAGTGCATCTCGAGGAGCGGAGCACATCCAGCCTCCGCAGCACATGATAATGAACAAATGAATGCATGAATGCGTGAGTGAAGAAGCGAGAGACACGTGCGTTGAAGGGCATAGGAGTGTTAATGCCGCGGAGGGAGTCCCTTCAAATCAGCAGCGGAGGTCATGGGCCCGCGCAGTCACACACCTGAGGGGTCACCGGGGTTAGAGCGTGTCACGCGCTCATCGCCGCTCCTCGGAGTTGGCACAGCATCCGCCATCACTGGGCCACTCGAGGCAAGCGTCCACCGGTCAGTAAGAAAACCCAACCAACGCCCGTGATGTCAAATACTTACCTTTGATTTGAAACTTTTGCCACAGTTTTTTCATCAATTGACCTTAATGGGATGAATTACAGTCGCATTATGGGTATCAACAATTGCCACGGCAGGTTCCATGCTTTAGTCTTGATGCGACAATTTGGAGTTCCCCGTGGCCCGGAGAACCCCCACCCCTCCCCCCACTCCGGATCGAGAAGTGGCAAGGCCATATGGGTCAAGGGGGATGACCGCCAATCGCGAGACGATAAGAATAAATACACTCTTTTCCAGCACCGGCATTTCAACTAATATTATCTCAACGGATCGTATCTTGGGAGTTTTCCCCGAAAAGTCTATCGAAATATATTGCATTTTGAAGTTTTATGATGATGTGATAAAAAAACTGGATTGTGCAGCATTTTATATCGTAAATGTATGCTAATCAAAAGCAAATTCCACCAAACTGCGCAGAGGTGTCAAAGAAAGCACATACTACGGAATATTCAGTTAAATGTCCAGGGCTATATCTCTAGTTAGAGAGAAATGAGAGCTGTACATCGGCGTGGGGCCCAACAGACCCCTTGCGACCATCACGTTATGGCTGGGAGGTATGACCGGTTGAACAAAAAAGAGTTCGCTTCGAGCATGATCAGAGAGAGAGAGAGACGGTCGCGGGAATTACAGCAAGAGTAGTGGGGACACCCGCGGGGATGGCACGCCGGTGCGATTTCAGGGCGGAAAGGCCTTTCGGGATTCGAGCCCGGGTCCCACGGCTTTGAGATGCGTGTGTACCTTGTTGGGCTGCACGTGCCAAGACCGTCGCTTGCCCTGCCGCTGGAGGGTGTTAAGGTCCATGGAGTCCATAGAGGCGCCGCCGGTGCCGGGGTTGGACGAGGAGGCCGTGAGGCTGCTACCCAGAGACTGGTGCGGCACCATGGAGCCCAGGATGGTCTGCGGTGCCGACGAGTCGAACACGCCCGCCAGGAGCCTCAGTCGGTTGCCCGGGCAGATGCCCTGTGGAGGGCATTAAGGGAAACGAAATCAGATAAGGCCGAGGGGGTAGACAATTTTCCTGCGGAACCACTAAAAGGTGTAGGAAAATTAAGGGAGGAGGAATTCCAAAGAAACTGCGGGAGATGCCGCAACAGTAACTTTTAACGGAGTCATCCGCTAATGTGCATTTCAATGCAACAATTTCAGAGTGCAAATATCATTCGCCTTGAAGGCGAATGATTTTTACACTCTGAAATTGTTGCATTGAAGGGAGGAGGAGTCTTTATGGACTGATTCGTAGTATCTATGAGGAAGGAATTTGGCCGGCAGACTTTGAGAGATCAGTGTCAGTTCCTATTCCGTAAAACTCGTAAATGCTACATCATTGAGGACTACAAAACAATTAGTTTGATATCCCATGCAGCTAAATTTGTTTTCGGGATCATAAACGAAAGGATAGAGAGTAGGGCAAATGATTACTTAGGGGATGATCAGTTTGGGTTTAGGAAGGGGAGAGGTACGCGTGATGTCATTACAGTAATGAGATTATTAATCGAAAGGAATACAGAATACAATCAGATTTTATTTGCCTGTTTCATAGATTTCGAAAAGATGTTTGATAGAGTAAATTGGGAAAAGGACCGTGAGTATATTGCAGAAAATAGGAATAGACTGGAGGGACAGGAGGCTAATCCGCACCCTGTACATGACTCAGACTGCTCGGGTGCGATTGGGGAACGGAGAGTCCGGATAAAATACTGGAGTCAAATTAATCAAAATTAAACCGCATAAGTGATAAACACTAGTACTATAGTTTCGCATAGCATATAATATTTTCACAATTAATTATGCTAATTAATACGCATATTCAGCTCTTAATGAAACCGGCTTCACATGATAACTTATGAATATCAAATGAAATTCATGGAAATACTATTTAATATGCTGTATACACATTGCCCACTTCATGTTCCAGTGTGGTTAAGAAAATTACTTCGATGAGCACGGCAGAGTCCCCTGGGCTTTTTGGAAACCTTTTTTGAGGTAAACCAAGCGTTCTCTGCTCATTAGATTGAAAAGCCTTGTCGTCCCTATCCGCTTAAAACAGCTCAAACTTAATAAATATTTAACAAAATCTCGAAACTTGGCTTGGGACTTGGCCACTTTCGATTAGCACGGGGGCAAGGGGGTGTGATTAAATTAAAGCCAGAGGTGCATCAAAAATCACCGATGATTGCTATAATCATCGGGACGTAAAGTAATGTCTGATAATAGTCGATCTAGAGATCCAATCTTTGACCGACTCCGGCGGGAGCGCTGGCCGAGGGACTGCGGACTCACCTGCCGGCCCCTGAGCGAGCACAGCCACCAACCCTCGATGCCCGCCGTGTTCTGCTCGAGCACGGTCAGGAGGTCACCCTTGCGGAAGGCCAGCTCGTCCGGCGACTCGGCGATGTTGTCGTACAGCGCCCTCGCCACGCAATTCTGTGCCAGGGAGAGAGAGAGACATTCATTCATTAAATTGGCATTACATGTACTTGTTCGCGCACACTCAATGAGGTCTTCTCCGACCCAAGTGCTCATGCGCTTCGGCCAAGTGCTGACGCACCAGTCGCTGAAGTTGCGTTAGCCTGCCGGATATCACCATTCTGGGATTCTCCATTTTTGAAACTCTGACTCGTATATCATTTATGGCGTGCACGAGTCAAGTAACACACATTCTGTGTCCATAAACATTGGCACTGGCATTACATATTTGATTGATTATTGATGGAAAGGGGGGCCTTTATTTCCTCTTTGGCGCCAGCACGCCATGAATTACACCAAGCTTTATTCTGGCATTCTCTCGCTCGCGTGCGAAGGAGGACACTGCCATCCTGGTCTCTCTAGGACCTCCCGCACGCTTTTTGTTTTGGATATGTTTCTGAAATCTAGCGAACATCGTATGAGACTTAATATAAGCTTCCTCCAATGAATCGCCATTAATTGCAGTGCACCCAATATGCGCCCCAATCAATTTGAAATAACATTTCATTTGCGATAACATTCCCCCCCGAATAGAGCGCCCCTAAAATACCAAAGGAGAGCACATGTGTTTCAGTGTGTGGTCTCGGGATACGTGGGATAGTTCCATTAGTCCTTAGGAAAAAAAATAAAAACAAGTTATTTTGGGCAGATTTTTCAAATAATTCCATAAAATCTCCTTTTAGCTCGTTACTCTTTTCCCAGCGCTTCTCAAACATTTTCAAGCCGCTCAATAAGTAGGATTTCGGAAGGCCCTCAAAATAGGCATCTGCGTTGCGATGACCTCCTCTTTCGGGCTCTATCGTTTTCCGCCGAGCCATTTCTTTTCAAGTTTTGAAATTAAAAAAGTTAATGGTGACCTAATCTGGCTAATACTGTGAATCTTGTAATGATTCGAACCTTAATTCCATAATTTTCGCCATCGAAACTGCGCAGGTGTGCACCTGAGTAGTGTGTAAATGGAAGCGAATTTTTTCTTCGCCAAAAGAGGACTTTTTTCCTTCATTTCTTGGTTCAATCGGTGCCATTACGATGCATAATACTCTCCATTTATTGTTCGTCCTTTTTGCAATAATCAATGCACGAGATTGCGAGAGACTGATATGATTCCCCGTGCCAGCCAAGAAACCTCGGCTATCGCATAAGTCGCCCCATTTCACCGCCTTCGCCTTCTTCGGAGACGGATCGCCTTTACAATCCCACTCTTTCCACTTTTCATTTGTCTCTGAAGTGTAGTCGCGTATCCATGCTTCGCACACAGTTACGTGCAATTGACGCAGAAACTCATCAGGATTGCGACACAAAAGAACCAAACCAGCCTACGTATCGACCCACGGACTGTATTCATTTCCCAATGAGGGCAAACCTTCTTATCCAACCAAGCACCCAATTTTTCCAGCAACATTGAAAGCACTGTGCTCTTGTACTGTAGTATACCCGTTGCCTTTGTAACTATTTTGCAAACTTTGGTTTTTTGATCACTCAATAACCATATTGTGGATTTTGTCAATCATTTAAGAGGACGTCACTTCCACTGGATGGCCCAAGCAGTGCTCATCATTTGCGCGGGTGCGGCCACGTTGAAAGTCATTCACTCAAATGTAAAGAGTCGCAAATGAAGGAGCAGAGTATGTGCCCTGGACTTCATCCAGCTCGGCTTTGATGCCTTTCGTTGTTGATCTCTGTCCGCGTGGATCGGAGGGGAAGAGGACGGAAAGGAAAACAAACGAGGAAGTGCTGTTGGTGTATGGTGGGGGAGGAGAGGGGATCGCCGGGTATTATTCAAAAGAGGCAGGAAAGATGGGTGCAGGGCATGTCGATCGGCGGTGTGACTGCGTAGGTGCGATGGGAGGACGTTTGTTCGGAGAGGGAAGGAAACGCATCGTTGGCTGTGTCATCCAAAACAAACCTCATCCACAATACTACTTCACAATAATAATGAAACACTCGAGCAAATGTAAACATACAAACGTGGAAGCATCATTCAACAATTGCTGGCTTTGGTAAAATCAATACATTTTAGCATTTAATTGAATATATTTGGTTGCGTGGGATCTGACCTCCTAAGAGATTAGATCGCGTGAGAGAGAAGATCGAGCACTGGAATCTGTCCCTTTTTCTCTCTCTCTCTCTTCTTATTCCTGCTGCGGCCGCATTTAAGAATATTATTTGGTGCCATAATAATTGCTTCGGTGTCGTAAGAAACCTCATGTTGTCTGTAATTTTTGAGACTCCAGTCAACCTAAGTCCTCCAAAGCACTCGCCCTGCTCCGTAATCTCCTGTCGCGGCAATTTATTCAAACACTCAACGAAGTCCTCTCAAACCTTTGGTGGTGATCACACTGGCCCGCCCAGCTCATGAATCGACGCTCTCAAGGGAGGGAGGAGGGAACTCCGTTGTGACGTCAGCCAAGGGCACCACGCCTCTCAGACCCGCTTCGGATTTCAGCAAGTGGGCCGGGCTCGAAGCCAGTAGAAGCATTCCATACATATGTTACGTACAATACAATATAGCACCATGAGAGCCACCACTAGTATATACTATGTGCCTGGGGGCGAGAACACACCAGACAAACAACACTGTTCCTCCATAGCGTGGTCGGACAACTTTATTATGATCCTCTACATCTGCATAATACCCCGCGAGCCACCGCAGGGGCGTGTGGCGGGGGGTGTTAGGTCACCAACAGTAAAAAGGAACAATACCACATGCAAAACAACCACATGGAAAATTACACCCACAGCAGCGTACACACTCATGCAAAAATCACTTCATCCAACACTCATGCAAACACATATACCGCAAAACAAAAAAACTGCACCCCAGGATGCAGCACGAAAGCCATCCTACAACACAGGACACAACAAGCAAGAATGTGAAACACCACCCCCACATGAACATGCAACACAAAACACTCCATCCCCCGCGGAGACTGTAAAAAGGAGGGAATGCGAGCCAACGTTGCAGGTAGCAGGAATTCCCCCCCGCGGAGAGGGATGAGAAATTGAAAGGGATACTTAAAAACATATACATCTACTTAATACCCCGCAAGCCGCCGCAAGGGCGTGTGGCGGGGGGGTGTTAGGACACCACCCGTAATTTAGAAAAGAAAAAAAAAACTTGCAAAAACCACAAATTCATACATCCACAAAAAACATGCCATACAATCATGCAAGAACATTTACACCCCACACACATTCAAACATTCCAACTGCATACACATGCACCTGAAAGTATACCTAACATCTTTGCAATTATTAATATTGTTCCGACTTGTAAATTCAATGTTTCTAATATTTCTAAACGGGCTTCATCTACATCTACATAATACCCCGCGAGCCGCCATAAGGGCGCGTGGCGGGGGGTGTTAAGTCACAACCGTACAAACAAACCGACTTCGGTTTCTTACTATTATGATTTCTGAGTGTTCGGGGAAAGAATGAGTATTTGTACCTATCTGTCCTGGAATCTATCTCCCTTATCTTATCTTTGTGGTCTAATATACCTAAGTAGTGTGGGACCATTAGAATTCCTTCAGCGTCATAGTTAAACTCGTTTGTTCTGAACCTTTTTAAAAGTCTAAGCCTCGCTTGTTCTCTCCGGTCTTCACGTGGTTCCCAGCCTAAATCCCCTAAGAGACCTGTCACACTTGTGTTCTTATCATAACAATTTTTAACGAATCTAGCGGATTTTCTCTGGACTTTATCTAATTCTTTTTGCCAAATATTCTCCCAACGATTCCAGATACTTACAGCACATTCCACATGAGTTCTAACTAGAGCAAAATAACACCTCTTTTTAACCATTCCGAGATATTTTCCAAGTCTCTAGAGAGTAGGTCGCAATCTAGTTGGCACCTTATCTCCCTGTATACCACCGTGTCGTCAGCAAAATAACCTCAGATTGCTACCAACGTGCGTACTTAAGTCATTAATGTACATTAAGAACAGAAGAGGCCCTATTACACTTCCCTGGAGGACGCCGCAAAGTTACATCTATACCCGTTGAGCACAACCCATCAATGGCTACTATTTGTTTGCGATTTGACAAGAAGCCTTTAATCAATTAATTTTTTTATCACTGATTCCATAGTATTTAAGTTTATGTAACAGTTTATTGTGTGGGACTTTGTCGAAGGATTTTTTGAAATCCAGGAATACTGCATCGACTTGTGTGTTGTTTTCTCCCGATCTAAGTATATCGTGAATGAAGAGACCAAGTTGTGTTTCCCAAGATCTGCTTTTCCTAAATCAGTGCTGGTTGTGGATTAGTACTTTGCTACTATCAAGAAATGTCATAATGTTAGTGACAATAATGTGTTCCAATATTTTACAAGAGATCGATGTTAAAGAAATGGGTCGGTAATTGGTTGGGTTTTCCCCATCGCCGCCTTTATAGATAGGAGTTATATGGGCTAGCTTTCAGTCGCGAGGCACTGAGCCTTCTTCTATCGATTTTAGAAAAACAATATGTAAAAACGGGGCAATGTTTTCAGCTAATTCCTTCAATATTCTAGCAGGTATTTCTTCCGCACCAGGTGCCTTGTGTGCTTTGATACTACGGAGCAGATGTACTATTCCCTGCTTGGTCAGTGTAAGATCGCTCATGTGTTCCCCGGGTGGGTGTGGAGGATGGTTTGGTGCGTTTGTGGTTTTATTGTAGACGCTCTGGAAAAAATGGTCTAAAATATTGGCCTTTGTCAAGCTATTTGTAATGATTTCTCCATTTTCCGTCTTCAAAGAATGAAAAGTTGGACGTTTACCCTGAATTTCCTTAACATAGGACCAGAATGACTTTGGATTTTCCTCAAGATATTCGCTTAGCATTTTAGATTTAAAAGAGTGTAGTGCTGTGCGCATAATGCATTTCGTCTTACTACGACATTCTTTTAGTTTCTATTTGGATGAGTTCACATAAACTATATCGTCACTTTTTAAACTATTTTTGAAATTTGACTGTAGCTTTCTTCGCCTTCTTAATGCCGATCTGACTTCCCCGTTGGACCGTCTAGGCTCCTTACGGTCGCATTTGAGTTTGGACGGGATGTACGTCTTCATTCCTTCGCGTGAAATATTTAAGGAATAATTCCAAGTGTTCTCTGCATTGGTTGTCAGTTTTTTTTCTTGTATTCTGGTAATGTTATTTTTAAATATTGTCGTAGTCCGTTAAAATTTGCCTTGTTGTATAGGTATATTTTACGCTTTTCCTTGTTTATTTTGACCAACTTAGTTTTTAACTCAACAAGAATAGCCTTATGGTCACTGATTCCGTCTATTATTTCAATGTGAGTAATAATTCCGGGCATAGAAGTCGCAAAGATATATAGTATGCTTTGGCCCCGTGTTGGTGATTCAACAATTTGTTCTAAGGAGTGTTTTGTGAATATATGAAGGAGTTCTTGGCATGAATATCTCTTTTTGGCAGATTTTCCTACGCAGTAGTTGTCCCAGTCAATTGACGGTAGATTTGTGTCACCAGCGGTTATAATATTACTGTTGCTATGTCAGCTGCTGAGAGTGGATATTTGTTCGTCGAGCTTGTGTAGGACATCAGTGTTAGAATCTGGGGGTCTATAAAATGAACACACGAATAGGCTTCTGCCATTGTAGTCCTTAATGTTGCACCAAACGCTTTCTATGTCATCTACGTCGCATTCATATCGTTGGCCACTAAAATGTGGCTTTACTGCAATGAATACTCCCCCATCCAATCTATTTGGTCGGTCCCTTCTGTAAATTGTGAAACCGTTGTTAGCTATATCTCCCGTGAGCCAATTTTCCGTTCCAACTACTATGTCTGCGTTTGCACTGACAGAAATATGTTCAATATCCGATGTTTAGTTTCTAATGCTACGGCAGTTTAACGTTATAATTTTCATTTGGTCAATTACTTTTTGTTTTTCGGTTTTATGTACGCTAAAAAAACTGTTTTGAGACGATTCGTGGTTAAGCGAGGGAAAAGAATTACATTCACTTGCATTGCTATCAGTTATGTATTTGCAGGCACCCATTTTATTAAATTTACATGGGTTATACGTTGTTATAACGCAAGTGTTTGTTTTTTCAATTTTATTTGGGATTTGAGAGGCATAACCTGATCTCAATTGACAAAAAGCGCTGGTATTTAGTTTATTTATCCCAATATATGACCTACTACTTTTACTTATAGTTTACCACTTTTAAAAATAGGCTTTATTTGCGCGGTTTTGCAAATTTCAGGCACTTTGCACTCTGTGAGGGATTTGTTAAATATGAATTCAAGGTACGGGGCAATGTTTGGAGCTAAATGTTTTATCACTCAAGCTGGTAGATTTTCGGGACCCGTGGATTTGTTGGGTTTAATCTCATTAAGCAATTTGAGAATTCCTTGTTGGTTAGCTGTTAATTTTTCCATGGGTTGAGTATGAATTGTTTCTTGGAGACATGCGGTGGCAACATCGTTCGTGAAAACGCTTTGGAAGAATGAATTGAGGATGTTAGCTTTACCCTCACTGTCTGTATGAATTATATTGCTACAATCCCTTAAGCAAGCCACGGTTTGTTTACTCCCATTTACTTCCCTAACATATGACCAGAAAGCTTTGGGGTTAGTGTCCAAGTTCTCGCAAAGTACTTTGCGTTTAATATCCAGTAAGGCGCTACGTAATTGTGTTTCGCTCTACCCCTCAAACCGCCGCCCGCAGGGGTCTTTGGCTGGAGGCGTTAAGATACGTAAAAAACCATATGGAAAACCATGAAACGCATTCCAATTCACACCCGCAGAGTGGCATATTTTCAGGCAGAAACCCTTTTTGACTTGAAAACATGCAAATACATATGCTAAAAACTACACTTTCACATGCATCTACGAATATACCTTATGTTTACGCAGCGCTTTCTCTTGTCCTGGCTCGTAACTTGAATGTCTCTACTATTTCTATAATGACTTTTATTTCTTTCTTCTATGAATCCTGATTTTCCGAGGAAAGAACGAATACTTGTATCTGTTTGTACTGAGACTATCTCCCTTATCTAATTATTTTTGTGGTTTGACCCATCTAAATAGTGTGGGGACATAATAATTCCATTAGTATCATTGTCAAACTCGTTTAATCTAAACCTTGGTTGTTCTTTTCGCATTTCAAGTGGCCCCCAGCCTAATTCCTCCAGCAGACCTGTCACGCTCGTCTTCTCATCGTAACAATACCGCACCGTACGTTACCGCGCCGCTATCTTACGAGAACTCGGATGGGGAAATCCGGCTGCTTACGCGAAAAGGCCTCCGTCAGGACTTTTCGCCAGTGTTTCCTTGGGCAAGAGGAAGGCGCTTGCTCACTCCACGTTTGTCCGCGGAGGAAAAGCGCCCGCGTTCGCACGTGCGCCTCTAAATATAGTGTGTTGGTTAGAGGGATGGGTTCGGCTCGGGGGGTTCAGCAGGGCGCGCGGAGGCGGCAATTCATCAGCGGTTTCTTATTCGACCGCGTCGCGGGGAGTGGCGTGGGCGTCGACGTGGGATCAGCCAACGAGAGAGTATGCATGATGGCGACGGGCGCCGACTTAATTGCTGCTTGTGACGTGGAGGGTGGTGTGTGTTGGTGGGTGCGCCAGGGGAGGAAGAGGGTAGACTGCAGCAGGCCAAGAAGGGTCTTTTCAGCCCTTGTTCGTACCGTGTGGGATTCTAACCTCCGTCCTTTCTGTATTTTCCACTGTTGTGGGTGCGGACATGAGAGAGAGCGAATTGTGCCTCATACGAGGGAACGTAGCGTTAATGAATACGGACAATCAAATCTAACGGCATCCCACAAGAAGAAGTCTTTGTACTCCAAGATAGTAATGCACCGTTCCCTAAATTATAAATGATTCCATTTCTTTTGGAGCCTTTAAAATGGAGTTCAAATTATTTTAATTTTGAAAAATCGCATGAATTAATATCTTTATCGTGACATGAAAGTTTAAATTTGAACATTTGTATTAATTTATTTATGTACCCTGCAAGCCACCCCTAGGGTGCGTGGCCGGGGCTGAATAACCACCAGACTAATGTTTACCCGAACATGACCCTACGGCGGTCGGACAAGTCATTCTGATCCCTCATCGTTTGTGGAAAAATGACGTCTTAAATCTACCTGTTTTACACTTCATATCTCTAAATTTTATTTACCCCTTTATTTATTTGGCCATTACCGCCAGTGGTGATTACCTGAAGAGGGATCTGAGGAATTAAGTGAGCTGGTCACTTTGCTTGAAGTCTCCGTCCGAATCGATTGAACCGCATCCGCTAATCGCTTGGTCAATGGTCAACGTAAACGGCGAATGTGGTCATTTATCGCTAAAGCTCTTTGCGTCGGTTTTTGCCATCCCAGCAATGCTGACGGAAGACTCTTCCTGAAAAAAGGGGAATGACTCCTTTCATATCTCAATCCCTCTCGAGACATTCCGTTCGTTTCCCTGTCCAGTAACACTCCAACCTCTGGGTCATCAATCATTATGATGGTCTAAGATGATCCGAAACGTACACTTAACCCCACCATGGAAAAAGCTGTCATGCTTCCATTTTTCCTCTCATGTAAATGAAAATGTTATTGCCGCTGAAACAACTTTTTCTATTGGTAGGGCATTTCAAAAATATCGTATGTTTAAAAAATGTATTTGCTGATGATGCAGTGGTTTACCGTGATAACCTGAGGACGCTTTATCAGATGCTCTTAATGTTATACTGCTTAATAGTGCTGAAGCAATGTGATTAAAAGGTCATCTTTCTCTAGTTAGGCCTCATTTAGAATATGATGCTAGTATAAATGGGATCCTCACGAAGTTGGATTAATTGCCGAATTGGATCGCCTGCAGCGTAGAGGAGCTAGATTTGCAAAACGTTGTTATGATTAACTTAGTAGAGTATCTAAAATGTGTATTAGAGGAGCTAGGCTGGGAATCACCCACGGAGCGAAGGTTACATTACAGATTGAGTCTCTTTCATGAATTGAGAGGACGTCTCTTTAGCAGTGATGATGTTGAAAATGTATTATTACCCCCATCGTACTACGGAAGGAGAGATCATGTGAATAAAATTAGCGAGATTAAGCGCAGAAATAATAGAATTGAGATGTCATTTTTGTGCGAACGATAAGGGAACAGAATAACGTTGTCCGACCGCGGTAGCGTGTTATTCGGGTCAAAATTAGTCTGGTGGGTCATCAATCTCCTGCCATACACCCTAGCCGTGGTTTGCAGAGCACTGGAAAATATTAAATGCAAAGGTTCAAAATATCATCGGAAAATGGGAGTCTCGGAAGTATCGAGGACTTGGAAATAAGCTCCCCCCGTCGCGTAATATGCGGCCCGCCGGGCGAAGGGGAGCGCGGCCCGCCGTTTCGAGGCCGTCTTCGAGGGATGAGTGGGGAAGATTGGCAGGCGGTGGTGCGACCGTCGGCGATATCTTATATATTGGACTCAACTCCCCCTCGACGATAGCCTTTGAGGGCCATCTAGAAATCTAATCGGTGTAGTAATTTCAAAGACGAATTTTGAACTCGTTTTCCCCAAAACTGTAACTTTGGAAATGCGACTAGGTAATGTGATTCTGCTTTACCATAACACTACACATGTTACTTCCAATGCTGCATCAGAGCTACAGTAAAGCCAGTACAAATTGTGCGTCGGTGTCTAAATTGAGTCAAACAATATAGGAGTAGGAATGGAGTAGGTAGTAGAATATGATGTGGCTCGAGACCCCCGGATTCATGACGGGGGCATCGCTCGCTGCCTGCCCCGGAGACCCGTCTTCCGACGCCGAACGGGTACGAAGGTGTCCCCTCTCCTTCCCCTCCCCCGGGGTACGGCTGAAAGCCATCGCCCCCCCCCCCCCCACCAGGGGACCAGTGCGGGCACGGGAGCTGCGAACGACGTGCCCTTCCCCGGACGAACGCTGGAACCACTACCCTGTTCCCCCTCCATGACTTGAACCCAAATCAACCCCGGTGTTGAAGAAGTGATAAGTAGGTGATGGTCAGGGCCTCGTCCAATGGATAACCGGAACTCGGGAAGGTTTCATTTCTTTGCATAACGTGTGCCTTAGCTCGATGAAAGAACCAATCGCGGGGGCTCATGGGTAGGAGGACACGTGGCCGAGGGGGGGAGGGGAGGAGCGGCGGTGATGTGATGCGAGAGTAGGAAAGTGGTTTCCGCGAGAAATTTGAAAGAAAAGGGAAAATGGAACGGAGGAGAGAGAGAGAGAGGTGGGGAGGGCGGGGCATGTCGCGGATTGGCGACGGACGAGGCGGAGGGTAGGGGGTGGGACGACGACTCACCATCCTCACGGAAACGGGATTTGAAAGATGTGCAGATTAAAGAAATGTTATCGCGATAAATTGATAAATATTTGAAAATCTCAATATTGTTGTTGTAGAAGCCACCTGCTGTTGAGCCAAAATTGACCCGGCAGGACATATGACGCGGAAGCATTTCGATAGGCGATGACATCTCGTGCATTTGATACCTTTTTCTGGAAATTGTCAGTAAATTAAATTAGCATATTTGTAATTTGGAATGGAAACTTTAAACTTTGTAAATATATTTAAAGGTATACTACATGCATTAAAGAAAACTGATTTCTGTCTTTTAAAAGTCAAGCCCTCTCCTGGGCACTGTTTGGGGGGGATGTTTGAGTCCATTCCCGATCCAACGCCTCGCTATGGCAATTCAGCCCTCGGCCAGCCATCAAACCACAGACTAATAATAATAGCAGTAGTGGGGCTTCGCATTGTAAGATCCAATTTTGCTAATTTTGCATTGAATTAAAGAGCGACGTCAGTATACGTTGAGATGTGCATTAAGAGGATGCCACGGATTATGGCAACGCAGTTATTTGAATACTGCATTAATAATAAACGCATAATTTGAGCATTTTTCCTTAAAACAAGGAATGGCTGTTCCCTTGCGTCCCCCTCATCCGAAGCGCGCCAATATTTGTTGTCTCACGCGTCAATATTGTTCGATGATTTCCTCGGAGCCTCGTGTTCTATGCAATCAGGCGACCTGCCGGCCTCTTCACTGCGTCTCGTCCCAGAATGCAATGTGCGTGTACTCTAGGGTTGAAGATGACGAAGGTGGACCCGGGGGTTGGGGGGGGGGGGGTGTCCTTGGGGAGAGGAGAAGCGGGAAGGGGGGAGCGTTGTTGCTGCGGTGATCGTTGAGTATAGAGATCCGCGGTTTGCAGAAAATGTTAGAGAATATACCGAATTAGCTCATTTTCAGGCTTCTAATCACGGAAATGTCCATTATAGTTCTGAACAAAATATAAATAAAATGAAATATGAGTATGCTTCAATATCCGCTAAAAATTCTTATTTAATAATAGTCTTCTCTCCATGAAGTCATATACAACGCATTCCATGTGTTTCCAAATTCGAATATCGTAAATGCACTCCTACACTACGCTTTGATTATGACATTTATTGTTGCATTACAACATTTGAATGAATTGTGACCACACACTATTATTGGCGTTCAAATATTGTTTTTGCCAGATTTTAATGCGACGTAAGGCTGGCATTTTTTCTTCGATAAATGCATTTCCTAATGTTTCCTTATTCGATAGAGACCTCGACTTGATGCAGCACGGTGTTGCCTATAATGCATCAGTATGCATGTGATGCTATAGCAGATATACGAGCTGTATCGGGGATCGAGATGGTGCGGGGGCTAGCGTACTGGCTTCCCACCCAGAGGGCCCGGGTTCAAATCCCGGCGGTGTTGAATATTTTCCAGAGGTATCTCGATCCCTGCTTGAGGTGCTTTGTGGAGGGCACTTTGAGTGAGTACGCCGTCCGTCGGATGGGACGTTAAGCCGCGGACCCCTTGGCGCCTTTCGTAAAGAGTAGGCTAATGCCGACGCCGGGTTTCTCTCCACCCTTCATCCTTTCCTATCCATCCCCTATGGCGCAAATGACCTCAGCTGTCGGTCACCTCCCCTCAAAACTACTACTACGAGCTGTATCGATACTTTTCGATTGGGTCGCGCGCCGTTCACTATTCGCAGTCGGGGGGGGCGCGCGCGGCCGGGGGGGGGGGTTGTTTGCAGTCGGACGCAGCTGTCTTCGGGGGCGGAGCACAAAGCCCTCGTGAGACCCCCCTCCCCCCAACGTCGGGGGCCGCCTCCTCGCTCAAAGCACTAACAGCTGGGCCGCGGTTGTTGTTCTGACGCCCTCAGCCTGCGACCACAGACGCTGTCGTGACCCGACCGCCCGAACGACTCGATGCGCGCCCGTCGTCACCAAGTCCAGGCCCGGATACCATTCCGTTAATTCGGAGGGTGTTGGTCGAAAATGCCGCGGACACTTCATCAACACATGATGATATTTCAATTTATTTGTTATGATATCATTGGGGACATACATATCTATACAAACTTGTCATCAGGATCACAAAAAAATAAAATATATCTATGTATCTATAATATATATAAACCATAAACACAGTAATCAACCCGAAGGTCGGTTTAGTAGGTGATGGTAGAGATCACCCAGTACGAAGCCCAATACGGCGTGTGAAAATTCACACATTAGGGTAGGGGGGCCAGTTCCTTTCCCTGTGCCGGTTATGGTTTCCCAGGAAGATCTGGTACCCGAAAATTCACTTCAGCTTGGGTGGAGCTGCAGGTGCCCTGAGTGTCTTGCCCGGGAATCGAACCCGGGACCCTCTGGTCAGCAGTCCAACGCTCTACCCACTGGACTACCGCGACCCATATATATTTATACAGGAAGATATATATATATATATATATATATATATATATATATATATATATATATATATATATATATATATATATATATATATATATATATATATATATATATATATATATATATATATATATATATATATACAATACACAGTAACACATAATATAGAAACACAAAAAAAGAGAACACTCACACGTATTTTCTTGATATTTCGACGGATACAATCCGTCTTCCTCTGAAGATATAGAAGTATCTATATCTTCAGAGGAAGACGGATTGTTTCCGTCGAAATATCAAGAAAATACGTGTGAGTGTTCTCTTTTTTTGTGTTTCTATATTATGTGTTACTGTGTATTGTACTATTCGGCACTTCCGTGTTACGTCTATGAAAGCATATATATATATATATATATATATATATATATATATATAAATATATCTTCGAAATGAAACGCTCGTCGGTAGCGCACAAACATATAGAAACACAGATGTTGATTTTGAAACCATAGAAACACAAAGAAAGGACACTCACATATGTTGTTTTGACATTTCGACGGCTCGGCCGTCGTCTTCAGAATCATTATATATATACCTATATAGGAACCTGCAGCTCCACCCAAGCCCTGTGATTTTTCGGGTACCAGGTCTTCCTGGGAAACCATAACCGGCCCCCATACCCTAATGTGTGAATATTCACACGCCGTTGGGCTTAGTACTGGGTGAACACTATCATCACTCAGAGTTCTGTCCCTCTCTTCCTTAATAAAGGTGGTCACGACCACCGAAAATTGGACAAATAGTGAGTCTCTTTTTTGTGTGCTTCTGTGTTTTTGTCTGTGTCCACTAGTGCTAGGTGTTATACATTATATATATATATATATATATATATATATATATATATATATATATATATATATATATCGATTATACGAAAACACTCACACGAGCAGCACAATACAACACAAATAGAATAGCAAAATTTAAAAGGACACTCAAACGGTAAATTATTCGAGCTTTCGGCCTTCTCCGAGGCCTTCTTCAAGTAAGCTTCTTACTTCCTTCTCCCCTTATATATATATATATATATGTATATATAATGAAAGCAGTAGAGTTCTGTAGGAGACAGGGGTTAGTCATCACCAACACTTGGTTTAGACACCACAAAAGACGCAGGTATACATGAACATTGCCAGGTGACTCAGAAAGGTATCAACTAGATTATATTCTGGTTAGGCACAGGTTTAGGAACAGTGTTTTAAATTCGCACAGCTTCCCGGGAGCGGATGCGGACTCTGACCACAATTTAGTTGTTATGAAATGTAGCGTACGTTTCAAAAAGACAAGGCAGGGGCGGTGAGTTAGAAAATGGAATGTAGAAGCATTAAATGGGTTGAAAAGGAAGGAATACAAACAGGCGGTAGAGGAAATCATGGAGGATGGTAGAGAGCTAAGTACTATCGAAGAAAAATGGGAAAGGATCAAGAAAGGGTTGTCTAAAGCCGAAAAAGACACTATTGGAACCGTTAACGGTAAAAGGACTAGAAAACCATGGATCACGGATGAGATGATTACAAAGATGGATGAGCGGATGAAATGGAAAAATGTAAATTTAGGCAAAATTAAGTACAAAGAATTAAACAATAAATTGAGGCGGGCAACATACAAAGCAAAAGAAACTTGGTGGAAGACGCAGTGCGAGGATATGGAAAGTCTAAAGAGGAAGGGTGAAATCGGTGCGCTGTACAGCAAAGTTAAATCTTTATCGGGAAGTAAGAAAGGGAGATCAACGATAGCAGTTAGAGATAAGGCGGGTAAGGTAATAGTTGACAGAGGAAAGATCCAATAGAGATCGAAGGAGTATATAGAAGAACTGTATAGTAAAAAGCTTAGACCGACAAAGTTAGGCATAGAATAGGAACATGACGTAGAGGAAGATAGCTTAGGTCCAGGCATTCTAGACAATGAGACAGAAAGGGCATTAAGGGAGATGAAACTAAATAAGGCCGTGGGGGTGGATAACATTCCCACGGAACTATTGAAATGTTTAGGAAAATGTGGGAGGAAGAGGCTATATGGGCTGATTTGTAGTATTATTGAGGAAGGAATCTGGCCGGAAGACTTTGTAAGATCAGTTTTTGTTCCTATTCCGAAAAAGGTATAGGCTACATTATGTGAGGACTACAGGACGATAAGTTTGATATCCCACGCAGCTAAAGTTGTTCTCGGGATCATAAACAAAAGGATAGAGAGTAGGGCAAATGATGACTTAGGGGATGATCAGTTTGGCTTTAGGAAGGGGAGAGGTACGCGTGATGCCATTGCAGTAATGAGATTATTAATCGAGAGGAATATAAAATACAATCATGACATATTAGCCTGTTTTGTAGATTTCCAAAAGGTATATAGGTATATATACGTACATACATTGGGAAAAACTAATGAGTATATTGCAGAAGATAGGAATAGATTGGAGGGAAAGGAGGCTAATCCGCAACCTGTACATGTCTCAGACTGCTCAGGTGCGGGTGGGAAACGGGGAGTCAGGATGGGCAGTGTTAGGAAGGGGTGTAAGGCAGGGTTGCCCATTATCACCGTTGCTGTTCAACCTGTATGCAGAGGAAATGATCAAAGAGGCATGGGAAGAACTCGAGGTAGGAATGAAAGTGGGCGGGGAATACGTAAAATCAGTTAGGTTTGCTGATGACCAAGCTTTAGTTTGTCAGTCAGCCAAGGTGTTGCAAGCATTGCTTAGTGACTTGTAAATTCAGTGCGCCAGGTATGAGATGAGAATCAATATTAATAAAACAAAGGTTATGCGATTTTCTAGAAAGAAAAAGGCTAAGCTAAACATTAAATTAGGAGGGCAAAAAATAGAGCAGGTAGAACAGTTTACGTATCTCAGTAGTGTTTTGGACCAACACGGTCAAAGTAGTAATGACGCAAGGAGAAGAATTGCGCTAGGCCAAGAGGCTTTCACAAGGAAGAGGGAGTTGATGAGAGGGACGTTGAGCAAGGATATCAAGGAAAGACTCGTAGAAACTTTGATATGGAGCGTAGCTATGTACGGTGCGGAAACGTGGTCATTGAAGCAGGAGGATAGACGTAGATTGGAGGCTTTTGAAATGTGGGTGGGGAGAAGAATGGAGAAGGTGAAATGGACAGAGAAGAAAACAAATGAGGAAGTACTTGGTATGTTGGGCGAAGAGTGGGGTTTGTTGGGAGAATTCCTATTGAGGCATGAAAAGTGGATGAAGGGGGTGTCGACCGGCAGTGGGATGTTGAAGACTGTGATAGAGGGGAGAATGTTGGGCAAAAGAGGAAAGGGAAGGAACAGGATAGGGATGTTGGACGGGATGAAGGGAGGAAGAAAGTACTCAGAGGTGAAGAGGGACCTGATATAGAGTAGGATGATGGATTTTGTGTTTTGTTAGGAGTAATAAAATGTTTGTTTGGTAGTTGTGTCCATCCAAAAACCTACCTTATCCGGTAGATTACCTCAAAAAAAATATATATGATATATTTAGGGATATATATATATATATTTATATATATATATATTTTTTTTTTTTTAAGGTAATCTACCGGTAAAGGTAGGTTTTTCGATGGACACAACTACCAAATAAATATTTTATTACTCCTAACAAAACATAAAATCAATCATCCTACTCTATATCAGGTCCCACTTCATCTCTGAGTACTTTCTTCCCCTCTTCATCCCGTCCAACATCCCTATCCTGTTCCTTCCCTTTCCTCTTTTGCCCAACATTCTACCCTCTATCACAGTCTTCAACATCCCACTGCCGGTCAACACCCCATTCATCCACTTTTCCTGCCTCCATAGGATTGCACCCAACAAACCTCTCTCTTCGCCCACCATACCAAGTACTTCCTCATTTGTTTTCTTCTCTGTCCATTTCACCTTCTCCATTCTTCTCCACACCCAAATTTCAAAAGCCTCCAATCTACGTCTATCCTCCTGCTTCAATGACCACGTTTCCGCGCCGAACATAGCTACGCTCCATATCAAAGTTTTTACGAGTCTTTTCTTAACATCCTTACTCAAAGTCCCTGTCATCAACTCCCTCCTCCTTGTGAAAGCCTCTTTGCCTAGCGCAATTCTTCTCCTTACGTCCCTACTACTTTGACCGTGTTGGTCCAAAACACTACCGAGATACGTAAATTGTTCTACCTGCTCTAGTTTTTGCCCTCCTATTTTAATGTTAAGCTTGCCCTTTTTCTTTCTAGAAAATCGCATAACCTTTGTTTTATTAATATTGATTATCATCCCATACCTGTCGCACTGAATTTCCAATTCACTCAGCAATGCTTGCAGCCCCTTGGCTGACTGACAAACTAAAGCTTGGTCATCAGCAAACCTAACTGATTTTACGAATCCCCCGCCCACTTTCATTCCTACCTCGAGTTCTTCCCATGCCTCTTTGATCATTTCCTCTGCATACAGGAGAACAGCAACGGTGATAATGGGCTACCCTGCCTCACACCCCTTCCTAACACTGCCCATCCTGACTCCCCGTTTCCCACCCCCACCTGAGCAGTCTGAGACATGTACAGGTTGCGGATTAGCCTCCTTTCCCTCCAATCTATTCCTATTTTCTGCAATATACTCATTAGTTTTTCCCAATTCACCCTATCAAACGCTTTTTCGAAATCTACGAAACAGGCAAATACCTCCTGGTTGTGTTCTATATTCCTCTCGATTAATAATCTCATTACTGCAATGGCATCACGCGTACCTCTCCCCTTCCTAAACCCAAACTGATCATCCCCTAAGTAATCATTTGCCCTACTCTCTATCCTTTTGTTTATGATCCTGAGAACAACTTTAGCTGCGTGGGATATCAAACTAATTGTCCTATAGTCCTCACATGACGTGGCCTTTACCTTTTTCGGAATCGGAACTAAAACTGCTCTCACAAAGTCTTCCGGCCAGATTCCCTCCTCATAAATGCTACGGATCAGCCCATATAGCCTCTTCCTCCCACATTTTCCTAAGCATTTTAAAAGTTCCACGGGAATGTTATCTACCCCCACGGCCTTATTTAGTTTCATCTCCCTTAATGCCCTTTCTATCTCATTGTCTAGTATGCCTGGACCTAAGCTGTCCTCCTCTACGTCATTTTCTTTTTCAATGTCTAACTTTGTTGGTCTGAGTTCTTTACCATACAGTTCTTCTATATACTCCTTCCATCTCTCTTGGATCTTTCCTGCGTCAACTATTACCTTACCCGCCTTATCTCTAACTGTTAGCATAGCTCTTCCTTTCTTACTTCCCGATAACGATTTAACTTTGCTGTACAGCGCACCGATTTCACCCTTCCTCTGCAGACTTTCCATATCCTCGCACTGCGTCTTCCACCATGCGTCTTTTGCCTTATTTGTTGCCCGCCTCAATTTATTGTTCAATTCTTTGTACTTCATTTTGCCTAATTCTGTATTTATATTCTTCCATTTTCGCCGCTCATCCATCTTTGTAATCATCTCATCCGTGATCCATGGTTTCCTAGTCCTTTTAGCGTTAACGGTTCCAATAGTGCCTTTTGCGGCTTTAGACAACCCTTTCTTGATACTTTCCCATTTTTCTTCGATAGTACTAAGCATTTGCCATCCTCCATGATTTTCTCCACCGCCTGTTTGTATTCCTTCCTTTTCAACCCATTTAATGCTTTTACATTCCATTTTCTAACTCGCCGCCCCTACCGTATCTTTTTGAAACGTACGCTACATTTCATAACAACTAAATTGTGGTCTGAGTCCGCATCCGCTCCCGGAAAGCTGTGGGAATTTATCACACTATTCCTAAACCTGTGTCTAACCAGGATATAATCTAGCTGATATCTTCCTGAGTCACCTGGCATTTTCCATGTATACCTGCGTCTTTTGTGGTGTCTAAACCAAGTGTTGGTGATGACTAACCCCTGTCTCCTGCAGAACTCAACTGCTTTCTCCCCGCGGTCATTCCTCGTGCCGAAACCGTAGTCGCCCACCTCATCACCATCTCTTCCTTCGCCTACCGTCGCATTCCAATACCCCATCACTATCAAATGTTTCCCTGCAGGAACACACGCGATCATGTCCTCTAACTGATCGTATATCCTATCGACCTCTTCTTCCTTATGGTTGCTCGGTGGCATGTATACCTGAATAATAACTAAGTTCGTCGGTTCTGCTTTTATCTCCACTAGTAGTATTCTATCCGTTACCTGCTCTATGTTGAGTACGCTTCTTCCTACCTCTTCATTTAATACTATGGCAACCCCTCGTTGGCTCTCGTCCCCACCGCTGTATATTATTCTAAACTTATCACTCCAGTAATCCCCGCTATCTTTCCATCTCACCTCGCATAGACCTAAAATATCTATATTTCCCCTTTCCATCTCTCGCTTAACATTCTCCAATTTCCCTGTCCTCATCATTGTCCTAACATTCCACGTTCCTATTCTAACTAATTTGGTTTTCTTCTCCTGCGTCTTCTGTCCTGCTGCTGCTGGTTTTCCCTTGCAAGGGTTTCGTGGGATGACGACCGCGGAAGCCTTGCCTCCCCCGCTGCCGGGCACGACACACGGCCGATTGGGCCGAGCCCCGTGGTTGCCAGGACTCAAAATATCTCTATTGTCCATCATATTTTTCTAGGGAATGATAATTGAGGTGGTTTCCCGTTGCCTTCCTCAATAGTGTTTTTAACGTGACACCATCACTTACTGGCCGCCCCACTGGGGTCAGACGCCATTGCAGCCGCCTCACTGAGGAACAGACGCTGCGTGGACTACCTTTCGTCTGGCTCCTAACCTTCGACCTATCTGGCATGGGTGACCCTACCAGGAGCAATTTTTATTACTCCCGCCAGCACAGCTCTAGGGTTCATCGGAACGCACAAGCCCTTCCACCACGTCAAGGTTGTAGTCCGGGGAGGGTATATATATATATATATATATATATATATATATATATATATATATATATATATATATATGTGATCTCTGTTTATGTTTTGATTTTGTTATTTAGTACAATGACGCATGTTGTTTTTTTATCGTTTATTGTTATTTTTTCTTTCCATGTTGGTAGCTAACAACAACCAAATGAAAACGTCAGCACGTGTGGACGAGGTGCTTAAGGAATTTTTTACTCATACAATATTCTACTTGTGCAATTGTTTCACCAATAACTCAGGTGCTACAAGTATTATTTCTTAATAATTTTATTTTACCATGATGGCTCGAAAAAAATACACAATCCATCATCTCCGAATCACCGTGATTTTTTATGTGATGGATTTACGTATTTGCTCTTTCATTTGGCGCATATTTTTTGAGTAGAACGTCTTTGACATATTTATCCATGCATGACATTTTTAGTCATACTAATTGGTTTTTTTTGTCGATCGTCATTATTTTCAATTATACTTCCGGGTTTTGGACTATTTTACTCTTTACACTTCGAAAAAGCTTTTCGAAATGACATTTCGTGTATTGCAAATCTCACGAGAAACTAAAATTCTCACCAGATAGATAAAAGAAGACCAAACCAATGGAGGGCCTGTGGCCCCTGGGGGGACGCCAGGGCCTGTGGCTGCTGCGGGGGGCGGGGGGAGCGTGGCCTCGTGGCCGTAATCCTGAGAGTGAAGTTGCTTTAGCATATGAACAGAATACCAGATCATTGGCTATATTAAATAATCTTCCCTTAGCCAGAAAGGGTTTAATCCTTGGAAATATTATTTAATGCATTCAGTCTTAAAAAGGCAATTGAAAGCACAAATCATCCTTTCCACACTTCCTGGCGTTGGTGCGACATTTGACAATTGTAAATTTAAAACTTAGAGAAGATCGTATTGATGACTTTCGTTGGAAAAAGAGCGATTCCCCCCGAACGCCTTTTGCATCAGGAATACGGAAATGGAAAGTGTAGACTATATTAAAATAAAAAAAGGATATTCCGTTCCAACTACTATGTCAGCGTTTGTACTGACAGAAATATGTTCAAGATCCAAAATTTGGTTTCTAATGCTACGGCAGTTTAATGTTATAATTTTAATTTGGTCAATTACTTTTTGTTTTATGTGCGCTAAGAAAACTGTTTTGAGACGATTCGTGGTTAACAGAGGCAAAAGAATTACATTCACTAGCATTGCTATCTGATATGAATTTAGAGGCACCAATTTTATTGAATTTACATGGGTTATATGTTGTTTCAACTCAAGTAAAACAGATGAACAGGACACTAATGAGGTCATTCGGAAAGAATGGGTTTGGATAACAAAACAAACGAGGTTAGTGAAAGAGCATGCATTTAAGTAGAACTAATTATTTTTTAGACGCTGAGGGTAGCAGGTGGAATTTTTGCTATCTCTAATCCTGCAGTTGCTATCCCGTATTGTCCGTGGGAAGAAGCAGTCCTTGAGGCGGCTAGTTCTGGCATCTATTTCCCGAATTTTATATGCATGATCCAAGCGACCAATGTATGTAGGAGTACGAATAATTTTTGAGACCTCGGTGCTGAAACATGCGGATCTGAATTTATTTAATAATTTCAATCTTGCATTGAATCGTCTCTCTTCTAATAATTCCCACCCCAACTCCATGAGCATTTCGGTGACGCTTTGCGTTTTATCGTAAGAATTATTTACAAAACGGGCTGCCCGGCGTTGAATCTTCTCAATTTCCCGAATGAGGCCTTTTTCACTCAGGCGCCATACGCCACTTGCGTATTCTAAATGAGGCCTTACAAGAGCGTGGTAACAACGGTCCTTGACCTTCGAGTCACTTTTGCCGACAATGCGTCTAATAAATCCCAAATTTTTATATGCTTGACCGCAGACTTTACGTATGTGAGTGCCCCAAGTTAAGTCTTTTGTGAATGTGACACCTAGGTATTTTACCGTATAAACTACTGCTAGGTCACCTACAGCTAATTTGTAAGCAAATCCCGTTGATCTTTTAAAGAAATTTACCACTGAACATTTATTATAATTTAGAGTCAATCCCCAGTTAGAACACCGTTTAGTAATGCAATCTAAATCCTGCGCTAGAATAAAACGATCCTCATTCCCAGATAGATCACCAAGTCATCCGCGAACATCCTAATTTTACTTTTGACTTCGCGGTTCAAATCGTTAACAACAATCACGAAAAGCAACGGCCCGATTACACTTCCCTGAGGTACCCCCGACGTGACTCGAACGCTGTCGGAACTAGCGCCATCAAGGACTACCCTCTGTTCCCGCTCTGAAAGAAAACCTTTAACCCAATTTATTGCGTCCTTGTTTATACCCGCGACCTTTAATTTTAGCATGAGTTTACCATGTGGAACCTTATCAAATGCATTTTGAAAATCGAAGAAGATCGCATCCACTTGCCTACATCTCTCACCAGATAAAAGTAAGTCAGGGGTAAATAATCCTAATTGGGTGTCACAGGAGCGTGTTTTCCTGAATCCGCGTTGGTTGTCACTTAAAAAGCTAATGTTATCAAGATGTCTCATTATTGAACTGACAATTACGTGCTCTAAGATTTTGCAACAGATAGAAGTGAGAGATATAGGTCTGTAATTACTGTTACTACTTTTAAAAATAGGCGTTATTTGCGCGGTTTTCCAAATCTTAGGTACTTTGCACTCTGTGAGTGATTTGTTAAATATAAATTCAAGGTACGGGGCAATGTTTGGAGCTAAATGTTTTATCACTCTAGCTGGTATATTTTCGGGACCCGGGGATTTGTTGGGTCATTCGGGTTCCTTTTATCCCTCTCCGCGGGGGCGAATTCCTGCTACCTGCAACGTTGGGTCACATTCCCTGCCTTTTACAGTCTCCGCGGGGGGTAGAGTGTTTTGTGGTGCATGTTCATGTGGTATTGGTGTTTCACATTCTTGCTTGTTGTATCCTGGCTTACGTGTGATATGATGGCTTTCGTGCTGCACCCTGGGGTGCAGTTTTTTGTTGGTTAGCGGTATATGTGTTTGCATGAGTGTTGGAGAAGGGATTTTTGCATTATTGTGTGCTGTGGGTGTAATTTTCCATGTTGTTAATGCTAATGTGTGAATTCCACATGCCATTGGGCTTAGTACTGGGTGAACTCTATCATTACCTACCAAACCCACCTTCGGGTTGATTACTGTGTTTATGGTTCATTAAGTTTATCATAATAACGTTTTATAAACCCACGTGCTCTGCGCTGCACGTGACCTAATTCGACAGTCAATCCAACTTCGTAGGGACCCCATATACTTTCAGCATATTCTAAATGAGGCCTAACGAGCAAAAGATGAAATGTTTCAAGGGGAAGGGTCAAGGACGCGATTTCTTGTAGGAGATTTATGTGATTGGTGAACTTAACGCGCCCCCCTCACCTCAACCGACCACAGAGCAATGTGAATCACTGCTCTATCGAGCATTAAATGGCGCTAAACTAGATTCAATTAGAAAAAAACGTTAATTTAATTTGGCAATGGTGAATGTCACGAGTACAGCATAAGTGTCCAAGGGCATTTATTCTGCTCTTTTCCACTTTCTAGGTGGTTTCATCCGTCTCCAAAAAAATGCAAAAATTATAAATTGACAATATTTTCCACAAAATAAAATTTATTAATGCGACCGTTTTGAATGTAACTACAGTTGAGGGACCTGGCGATGATGACGTAGTTACATTGAAAGCGGTCGCATTAATAAATTTTATTTTGCGGAAAATATGGCCAATTTTTAATTTTTTCATTTATTATGAAATTCCACCATTCCAACGTGTCTTTTTATGCCTCCAAATAGTTTGGAGGTTGAATAGCTCCATTTCTGACGTGAGAACGGGCCGCAAATGCACCGGGTTTCACTTATTCAGCACATAATGCAATGTTTTATTAACAAGGCAGTCATTGTTATTTGTGAAACGGAATGCGCCCCCATTCTAATTTAATATTTATATTTTTTGTGAATTCTTTATTTCACATTTCATATTTACCATTGTAACGTTACTATCGGAGAGCGGTATTCGATGAAGGGATCGCCGGAAGTTAAAAGTTTGGTGGGGTCCCGAACAATGTGGCGAGGGACTGAAATATGTCGACTGAGTATGCTTCAATGGTGAGTAGGAGACCGTAGTGGTGCTGGAGGTGCTTGGCGAATCGTTGCGCCAAGAATAGTGGGGCGCCAATGGGGAAGAGAGACAGGGGGGCGGGAGGGACGCAGCATCCCGAGCTCATATTATGCGGGCGGTGGAGGAAAGTGGGGTCGAAATGGCCCCGGGGGTGCAGCGGGGGGTGGGGCGGCAGCGGTAAGAACAAGGGAGGAATAGGGGGGCAGGGGTTGGCGCGGGAGGGGATGGGAAGGAATTGAAGCAAGGGGAAATGTGGTGAGCCTTATCGGCACGACCAACCGTCATATACATGGAATCTATCAATTTCCTTGCAATATAGTATCAGATCGACGAGTCTCGTCTCAACCCTTGACATCGCTGACCTTGTTGGCGCCACGGTCCGCCGCCTCTTCGATTGCGGTGAATCACCAGCGTATCCACGTTTCTGGGAAAAACCAAGCAAGACACCGTGCCATTACTCGGGGAACTTGCCCCCCCCCCTTTCCCTTTCCCCATCACACGCACGCACAAGCGCGGCTCCCACATTTCAAAGTCTCGCTATTCACGCGAGGAAGCAGAGGGAACTGCTCGCCCCCCCCCCTTTTGCCCCGGGCGCGACCGAAGGCGGTCGCTCCGTCGCCCAACGCCCCAACGCTCGTCTTCGCGCGAATCGAGGGAATGGATGACTCTGGCCTCTCGGGCTTCAATCGGCGTCTTTGGGAATCGGTCGCCTGCTCGTGGATGGCAAAGAATGCCAGAGCCGGGACGAGAGACGCCTGGCGACAGGGCCGGGCTCGATGGGTCCTCTCTCTCGACATGCGCGATTTTATCGACGCATTCCCTCCGGTGAAATATTCCGAAGGCGAAATACGAGTCGCCCAATTGGATTTCCGGAAGGGACAATTGGGAGGGGAACGTCGCATTAGTGGCAAGCACAGCATCAGAACGACATGAGCGCAGGAGGAGAGTCGTGGCTGGGGGCAGAGCCTGGCATTGAAGCGATCGCATTCCAGTGAGAGGGAGGAAGGAGAATCGAGTGAAACGGAGGCAACCCGGGGAAGGCGCACTCAGGGGCCCTGATCTGGTCGCCAAGGACTAGGAGATAGGCATGTGTGCGATTCGATATGAGTTTCGACACAAAAAGATAAAGGAGGTAAACCAAGATAGAACAGGGAAATCCTGGATGGGAAATTAACCAGGTGAGGAAGAGCTAGCAGGACCGTCGACAGCAAATCGGAGAGGGCAAAAGATGTAAGGAAAATAGAATGATCCGAACAAGGCAATTAAAGAACAGACATGTTACACGCACTTCCCCGCAGAGGCGTCCTAAATTACAGTCAGTCACAAATAAGGACGTCATTCAAAATAAAAATAATCTAACTATACTTGTTATAAATTGGAGAAGCCTCAAAAACAAATCAGTGGATCTAGAACACATAATCCAAACTCATTCCGCTGATATAGTATTAGGCACAGAGTTGGCTCCGTAATGACATAAACGACCATGAAATTTTCCCAATAGATTTCAAAGTTTACGGACACGTTAGAGATACCAGACCCGGAGGAAGGGTTTTCGTGGCAGTGAAAAGTCATTTTTAAAGCAGGCAAGTTTCATTTGAAAACAATAACATAGAAAGTGTTTGGTGCACCTTACTACGAAGGAATCAACCCAATACAAATTTATGCTCTTTATACAGACCTCTAGACTCAGATTTGAAAACACTTCATACCCTCAACGATCAAATTTACAATTTTACACGTAAATATAATAACAGCATCAACATAATTGGTGGCGACTTTAACCTCCCTAGTATCGATTGGGACAGCATTAGCGTTAAATCTGGGACCCGCCATCGCGATTCTTGCAATTCCTTAATAAAATTGGTTCAAAGAAACTCCCGCCATCAAGCAGTACGCATGTCCACTCGTGGAAAGAACATATTGGACCTATTTCTTACAAACACGCCTGAACGTATTATTAGTGTATCAACTGACGAGGGCTTGAGTGACCATCGAAGTTAATATCCACTTGGACATAAAAATAAAAAAGATTGTTAAACCAAAGAGAAATATTTATAATTACCATTAAGCAGACTTTGAAAATTTTGCCAATCAATTATACTCTTCACTACCAGGGTTCAAAACCCGCTTAAGTCATGCCAACGTGGAAGAAACTTGGACAGAATTTGTCAGAGTTGAAGGTCCCAATTAAATTAAGTATATGTAGTATTGTGCCGCGTATAGACCGCGGAAGGCTCGTCTAGAGCCTTCCGCGGTCTATACGCGGCGCTTATGGTGTTTACACTTTGACAAATTCCAAAGAAATGCGAATGCAAACAAGGCGAATGATTTTTACACTCTGAAATTGTTGCATTGAAATGCTCATTAGCGGATGACTCCGTTAAAAGTTACTGTTGCGGCATCTCCCGCAGTTTCTTTGGAATTTGTCAAAGTGTAAACAACATAAGTGTTTAAAGTTGGCTTTAACCTCGTGGACTGTGGCGCCTCGCGCACGACTACGAATGCCTGTGACATTGTATGTACGGCATTTCGTCACAACATCTTGTTCCTTTAAAAGCCCCAAAATTTCAGAGTTTAAGAGGACGCCTCGGTAGCTTAAGTGGCTAAAGCACTCGACCGGATATTGAGGGATCTGGGTTCGAATCCCAGTCAAGGCGAATGATTTTTACACTCTGAAATTGTTGCATTCATTGTAGTTATTAAAATATTGTTTGTATGTGATGTGGACGGCATTTTGTATGTGATGTGGGAGTTTGTTTGTATGTGATGTGGAAGTGTCATTTTATGTAAGCATATTTTGTCTCTAATCTGTTTACCTAGTGTGTGTATGTACGTATTTTTCGTTGTAAGAGTGAAGATTGACCAAACTTGACCGTTGCCACCAGGAAAATCGCCTAATTGCAACGTAATTTTTAAATAAATAATTAATAATAAATAAATTTTTTGTCTATGTCATAAGCTTCCAGCTTTGTGATGCGTTTACTATGAGGTACTTTTAATATTAAATCATACACTATTGGATTGACTTAGGTACCCAGAAAGGTACGCCTGCCCATTCAAAAAGAAATAATAAATTAATAAACCCAAAATAATAAGCATTTATTTTAAAGTTATGAAAATCTTACGTTAGAAATTGCAAAGAAATAATGAACTGTCAAACTCCAACCAAAAAAACATCAACGCTCGTATAGCTAAACATGTATTTTTTGTAAGGGGACGTTCCTAAGGTCAATTATGATTTTTTTCCTTTGACCTCTTTACCGATACACCGGTAACCTAGGTGACCATCAGCAGGGGTGAGATATTGACCACGAGGACGACAACAGTATCGGAGTACTACCCATGGCCAGGTGAATATCCAGTGTTTTTATATTTCCTAAGAATTATTTCAATTCATATTTTTGACTCTGGCATCCTGGTGAAGAGGTCTGGACTCGTATGACACTACACTACATCATATCATCGGAAAAGCATCTGATAAAACAAAACTGACATTTACTTATAATTTACAACATTGAGAATTCTGGGTGAATTTGTCATATCATTGAGGATGGGCAGCATGATACGAGAAATACTAACAATTGCATAAAACGCGGGTGGAAGGAGAAGCTCGCTTCACATTCTCACGAGGTGCAACTCTTCACAAAGAGGGGCCTAAAAGTGAAGTAGAGGAAGGGGGGATATTCGTTCATTATGAGAGAGCGGATTCTTTGCATTTCAATTCCAAAAAACAATTTAGGCTGTACCTATTCCAATAATCATTGCAACCGCGCTGTGTGCGAGACTCCGGCAATAGATTGCCCGGCTGAGATGGTGGCCCATGGGTGGTGATGCGTAAACTGGCGACCGTCGGCGGCTCCTCAACCCAATACTCCGCCCCCCCCGCCCCTGCGATGGAGGCCGCCTCTTCCATGAGGTTGCCGATTTCGCCCGCGACATGCAAAACGCAGCGCGCCAATGTCGTCGGGGCCCAAGAGCTCGATTACCGCTGCCGGCGCTGATTCCTATGCTTCGGTGTACCGCGCATGTGCGGCAGTAAGGGACTCAAATAATCAAGTAGTAACCGGGGAACGCACGACACTTCAACCACTATACTCACTCTTAATTGAAGGTCAACCCTCAAGGCGAAGTGGCCGCCATGGGAGGCGAGGAAAAATCGTCGAGTTCGGAGGTAAATTTGGCAACACTGAGGCTGATCTGGATAATGAAAGGCAAACATGGCCCCACATTTCTCCTGCACCGCGAGAGGGCGGCGATGCGCAGATAACTGTATTTATGTTCACCGGAACACAACCGAGACTTCAAAGCAATGCAGGTAACCTCCTAACCCCACGTCGTACGTAATATATCAGAATAATAATAGTTTGGCAAAGAAGCCTTAAAAAACAGATAAAAAGAGAATATATACAGCGGACGCAGCAGAGAGCTACAACTGTCGAAGGAGCCAGGACGCATTGATCGTTCAGATTTTAATGACATGACCTTTCCTTCGGCAGTTCGATGAGCATTATAATTTTTTCAACATAACATGCGCATTTGAGCATTTTCAACATGACTGCTAAAGAGACGTCCTTCCAAGTTATGCAAGAGTTTTAAACTGTAATTGAACCTTCGCTCCGTAAGAGATTCCAAGCCTAGCTGCTCTAATATTTTGAATACGTTCCTAAGTTTATCGTGACAAAGTTTTACGAATCTAGCTCCTCAACGCGATCCAATTTGGCAATCAATCCAACTTCGTGAGGATCCCATATACTTGCAGCGTATTCTAAATGAGGCCTAACCAGCGAAAGATAACATTTCTCTTTGACCTTTCATCACATTTACCCAGTACTCTTTTAATAAATTCTAATTTTGTGTTAGCTTGTCCACATATTCCTCGTATGCGTTTCATACGGGCCTAGGTATTTAATTGAGTCCACACATTCCATTTCGGTGTTCCCGATGCAGTAGGAGTTCGGGAGGGAATTGCTATTTTTCCTAAATTTCATCACTACGCACTTTTTTAAGTTTGATTCTAAATGCCAAGTGTGGCACCAGCGTTGCATAGCATTAAGGTCAGCTAATAAAGCTGCTGTGTCCTCAGGATATCACGGATACCACGGCAAATCACCGTCTCGTGGACAAATAAACGTGTCTTAACATTAGGCACGGACTTTGTCGCGGACGTTGAGGATTTCACTTGATTTAGAAAACCGCGACGAGGCATTCTTGGTCGGGCTCCAACTGACTTCTGCAGCGACGCTTTGTGACGGAGGGCTTCGTGCTCGCTCGCCTCTTTTCGCACGCGAACACGACATTTGTGAAGGAGGGATGCGGAGGCGGTTCGTTGGTGGGCTCGACGGGTCCAGGTCGCCGACCCAAGCACGCCTCCGCTCAGCCACTCGACGTCTCTTCTAGAAATGCCGCCCACCCTTCCATCTCCACCCCCCACTCTCCATTTACGAGCGCCCACCTGGGTTTTTAAGCCAGTAATGAACTTCATCGCCTCGGAGTGCGCCAACCTCCGTTCGAATGAATCTCCTCCGGGGGAAGGCGGGGATCATTCGCGGCTTTGTTTCTACGGAGTCGTGGTTTCCAATTCGCGAAATAAAGTTGGCATTCGGAATGCGGGAGGGTCGCGTCGGAGCGAGGAGAGGGTGCTTGGCCCGAACAAATCACTCGCTCATATAGTGTATCCTACTTCCTTTCTAGGTATGAGATCCTTCTGGTGTGTTTCAATTTTAGCAAGTATCCCTAATGGTAAATGTGACTTAGCTAGCTTTTAAACTTCTTATGAGCAAAAAAGAAAACTTATTTAACCAAACTTGATAACCCAAATGAGGCCTAAACGGCGAAAGATAATATTTCTGTTTGCCCTTTTCATCACATTTATCGACTACTCTTCTGATACATCCCAATTTTTTGCTATGTTTCACCCTGGAGATATCGTTAGTGAGGGTAACGCCTCGATATTTAATTGAGAGGTACATTCTCGATGCGGTGGGCGTTCGGGAAGGAATTCTTAATTTTCTAAAAATTCATCACTACGCTTTTTTTAAGTTTAGTTCTAATTTCCAAGTGTCGCACCAGCGTTGTGTAGCATTGAGGTCATCTGATAAAACTCTTGTGCCCTTAGGATCACGGTAACCACTGCATCTGCGTTGGCAAATGAACGTACTATCTTAATAGTGACTATGGAGTTAATGTCGTTAACGTTAAGTAGGAATAAAAGTGGTCCGATGACACTTCCCTGAGGAACATCTGAACTAACCTCTACTGCATTTGAGCTAACTCCATCTACATGTATCACTACTCTTTGTACCTGACCATTCAACTAGTCTTTAATCCAACCCCGAATATTTTAATCTATGCCATATGCCTCTAGCTTTGCAAGGCGTTATACTATGAGGTCCTTCGTACGAAAGCTTTATAAAAATCTAGAAAAATCACGTCCACTGGAACATTGCTTTCTCCCGAAATAAGAATATTAAGAACAAAAAGCGCAAGTTGATTCTCACAGGATATGCCTTTTCGGAAACCGTGCTGATTTTTCATTAATAACTCCTGACTATCGAGGTGTCTCACGATCGAACTAGCAACTAAATGCTCCATAATCTTAACCGAAATGGATGTGAGGGAAATAGGTCTCCAATTACTCGGTTCCTCCTTGTCTCCGTTTATAAATATTGGTGTTACGTTTGCCGTTTTCCAATCTCTGGGGACCTTGTGTTCTACCAGCGACTTCTTAAATATTATTTCTAGATGCGGCGCGATTTCTCACGATAGATCTGTAAATATACGAGCGGGTATTTCATCGGGCCAGGAGGATTTATTAAGCTTAATATTTTTCAGCAAACGTCCTATTTCATTATATGAGATTTCAATTTTGGGCATCGGTTGACCGGCACGAATTGGTAAGTTATCGGAGACATTTGATGAGACATTGCAGAGGACGCTTTGAGAGAAGGAATGTAATAAGTTAGCCTTTTCAAAAACGCTGCTTACTCTTTCGCTTTTCTCGTTTTTGAGTGAATTAAATGTACACTTATTCCCCGGGACCTTTTGACGGACCACCAAAATGATTAACGATTCTCGATTTCAAATTTGCCACGCATATTAATCGAGAGAATCTCATTTAACTTCATCCCGATGATAAATTCTTGCTGAGAGCAAATTGGTACACTTGCAGAGAAAGAGGAGAGGAAGTCATCTGGATCATTGTTCAACCGAAGGGTGGTGACCTCTCTAATAGTGATCGCATTCAACGCTCTCCTCTGCTTCGCCACATGTAAAGGCCTTACATACAGGAGGAGGTGGACTAAGAATGCATGCGCCACGGGCGAATACAACCGTCGAAAGACTCAATTAATTTAAACACCTAGAGTTATGTCACATACTATGCATTCGCCGCGAAATTCAATAAAACATTTTCATGAGAAATGCTATCTTCCACTGCTTAGGCTTCATTTAGAATATGCTGCCAGGACCATATCGAAGTTGGATTAATAGCCGAATCGGATCGCGTGCAACGCAGAGGGGGTGCATTTATAAAACGTTATTATGATAAACTTAATGAGACATAAACACAGTAATCAACCCGAAGGTCGGTTTGGTAGGTGACGGTTAAGTTCACCCAGTACTATAAGCCCTACTGGGCGTGTGAAATTCACGCATCAGGATAGGGGGGCCAGTTCTTTTCCCTCTGCCGGTTATAGTTTCCCAGAAGATCTGGTACCCGAAAAATGGATTGGACAACCGCGACCCATGATAAACTTAGAAGCGAATGCAAAATATTAGAGTAGCTAGGCTGGGAATAATTTAATGGAACGAAGGGCAAATTACAGAAGCTCTGGCATTTGAATTGGAAGGATATCTCTTTAGCAGTGAAGTTGAAAATGTATAATATTAACCCTATCGTGCAACGGTAGGTGAGACCATGTCAATAAAATTAGAGAGACTAAGTGTAGAATAATTAGATTAAGAAGACATTTTTTCCACGAATGATAAGGGATCAAAAATACATTGTCAAACTGCGGTAGGGGTAATTGGTAAGGATATTCGGGTCAATATTAGTGTTGTGTGTATTCAGTCCCTCTCACATACCCTAAAGCTGGCTTGCAGGGTACTAAAATAAATACTTAAAATTCGCTTTTCACTGAACATATCTTTCGAAAAAATCGGTTATAATGTAACCTCAGGGTTTGATGTCGGTTTGGTGGCAGGGGTAAGAATGCTCTGGTCCTCATTAGCCTGGTATGTCTATTCACTCCCTGCCATACATCATAGTGGTGGCTCGCAGGGTGCTAAAATATCTAAAAAATTATTATTTTACCCATATCTTAGAAATCCATTCCAAGTCTCCGGATAATATCGGGCTCATTCCTCTCATAATAGAAGCCGAAGACTGCTCTTCGCTACGTTTGCCATCATCATCCATTTCATCATGATTAAACGCTGATCAGCAAAGAGCACGCAAGATCCACAGGACGGTGGTGAGTGATGGGTCCGAGCGCTCCAAACACGAGTGGCAGGAGCTCCCGATACGCCGAATGAATCGGGGAGAGGTCGATATGTGCCGCGACACAAGGAGGCCAGTATCCGCGAGCATCGGAGCGCGATATCGGTGGCCCCCCACCCTCCCGCCGGGCGGCGACCCGAGGGCACCCCTGGATGCGCCAAACGGCCCTCGACGACGAATAGGCCCCCTCGCATCAGAGCGCCCTCCCCATCCTCCCCCCTTCGCAAATACCCACTTGGGGAATTAATACTTGTAGTTGCTTAAATTGCCATGACACGTACACCATAATCGTGGTTTATAATGCTTAACCCTGCTTATATGCATTCATATATACTTCAATCACATCTACATCAGCTGTACAAAGTAACACTTAATGTAATTTCTACAGGTGATTAAGCGTAGAGACTCTAATTATTAAATAATGCATAAAATCGGTGTTTCCACAAATACTTCCAGCTATTTAAATATTCGGTGTTTTCGCAAATACTGTATTTCGTACGACATACGCTACATGGAATGACAACATGCACGCCACGATCAGCAAACAGTAGTGGTAGTAATTTCAGGGGAGGGAGGCGACCGACAGCTGAGGTCATTTGCGGCATTAGGGGTGGATGGGAAAGGAAGGGTGGAGAGAAACCCAGAGTCGGCATTAGCCTACTGTAATAACGAGAGGCGCCAAGGGGTCTGCAGTTTAACGTCCCGTCCGACGGACGGCGTACTCACTCAAAAGTGCTCTCCACAAAACACCTCAAGTAGGGATCGGATTACCACTGAAAGATATTTGATGTCTCAAGGATTCGAACCCGGGCCCTCTCGGCGGGCAGTCTGCACGTTAGCCACCGCACCATTCCAATCCCCGATCAGCAAATAGAAAATCCAATTGTGCTGGCCTGGTTTTCAGTGCCTAGTGAATCCTTGATACCGTAAAAAACGAAACCTAGGTCCATGTAGGCCTTTGGTATGGATTTATGCAAACATTGGGACCCGTCCTTTCCCAGGCAAAGGTGCACGGGGCAGAGGGAGAAATTAAAAAATGGTCTCCCTCCTTGCAAGGGAGGGAGACCATTTTCATTTATTCGCTTAGATCAATGGTGGGACACTGTCCTCTTGGAGAATAACCTCATGTGCCGCTTTAGAGCCCGCGGGGGGTCGGGGCGAAGAGGATCCAAAGGAACTGGAAGGAATGCCACGACATTGTCTTCACAAAGTCACAAACATTAATATAATATAATAATATAATTCGTATTGCACTGTTCACCATAACTTTTGGATGAACACAGCCCATAAGCCTTAAAATCTAATTTTTGGTGTTGAATGCCTGGTCTGTAAACAACACCTGCCACACACTCTAACGGTGGCATGCAGGCGCATACCATGTGCGTATAAATAGATATAGAAAGGTACAAAAATGCATTTCCTTCCCTGCACCGACAAAATACACCATGACATCCGACACTACAATAAACCCCACTTCGAATCCGCATGCATTAAATTGTTCTTAGATTCCGTACACTTCCTTCATCTCGTCTAACATCCCTATCCTGTACCTGCCCTTTCCTCGTTAGCCTGACATTCTCCCCTCTATTACAGTCTTCAACATCAACTTGCCTGTCAATACCCCTTTCATCCATTTTTCCTGCCTCCATATGATTTCTCCCAACAAACCCCTCTCTTCGCCCACCATACCAAGTACTTCCTCATTTCTTTTCTTCTCTGTCCATTTCACCTTCTCCATTCTTCTCCACACCCACATTTCAAAAGCCTCCAATCTACGTCTATCATCTTGCTTCAATGGTCATGTTTCCGCGCCGTACATAGCTGCGCTCCATATCAAAGTTTTTACGAGCCTTTCCTTAACCATCTGACGCAAAAAACATGTCATCACCTCCCTCCTCCTCGTGAAAACCTCTATGCCTCATTCAATTCTTCATCTTATTTCCCAACTACTTTGACCAATTTGGTCGAAAATAATTCCGACAGAGGTAAATTCTTCCACATGCTCTAATTTATGAACTTCTATTTTGATCCAATTGAGCATGAGTAGCTTCAGGCGTGATGCGGTGGAAGTCGAGCATAATGAATAACTGATCACAGCACTTTTCCACTTTAATACCAATTAAAAAAGTGCTACGATCAGTTATTCATCCTATTTTGATACTTAAATTAGCCTCTCTCTTTCGGGTAAACCACGTAACTTCTTGCAAAGGAAACACTGGGTTTTTCCACATAAAATATTTATTCACGACCTAGGTTTCGACGCTCAGCGTCATCTCTGAAGATGACGCTGAGCGTCGAAACCTAGGTCGTGAATAAATATTTTATGTGGAAAAACCCAGTGTTTCCTTTGCAATATGTATCGTTTCCACAAAGTGACGCCTGAAGCTATCTCCTTTATCACGTAACTTCTGTTTTGCTGACATTTCTTGTCAAGCCATACTTATCGCATTACTTTCTAATGCGCGATTTTTCCAACCCCTTGTCTTGCTGGCCAACTGAAACTGGACCATCCGCACACCTAACTGATCTTTTAAATTGTCCTCCGACTTCCATTCTTATCTCACATATTCCCTTAAAGGGCGATTAATGATTTAAACGACCCCTATTGACATCTTTGGAGATATTCCATCAAGGAAGGGCATGGATAGTCATTTCGAATGAATTAACTAATTTTTTGAGGAGGTCTGCTACGTGAGCTATAAACATTTAAAAAAAATTATTAGCAATGGATCTTCAGCGAAGTCCGAGTCTACAGTTCGGAGGTCTTCGTTCCTCGAAAGTCTAGAATTGTGCTACGGTCTCGGGGATAACGGAGGCCTTCCATGTTGGGAGGTGTCCGTTGGGGAAGGATCCACAGCACACGGACTGGTGACTCCTTTCGATATTCGCTTGACGATGCCAGGCCAATTGCGCCGAAGGTTGTCAGGGAATAAATCTATTGATTCATTCACTGACACGCACTGTCAGTGGATATTCGCAAGTCATTGGAAGACCTTGGTTTTTGCGATCGTGAACTGTGAGAGGTTAGATAGTATTTACAAATTTTAATGCATGCATGCCCTGTAAAATATCACTACATTGATACGGAATGTCAGAATAATATTTGGTCTACCACGGCACCACCCCTTCTCCGACTTCACGCCCTTCGGCCCTTTGGTCGGTTGATAATCATGAGCGCATGGGGGAATGGCCCTTGATCGCTCACTCAAGGGTTGAAACAAGGGCCACCACGGTAGGGCACCCAATTCGGGCCCCTGCCCGCCCCTCCACTTTCCCCATTTCCTGGCCGTCCTTGGCGGGGCGAGAGAGAGATGGCAGCCGGCCAATCGAGGACCCATTCATCTCCATTGCATCCACACGGGAGTCTGGAGATGAAATTACAGCCGGACGATGAGGGGAGGGCAGAGCGGGGATCATGCTACCTCCCTCCGCCCTCCCTTGGCCGGCCGACCGCGATTCCAATTGAAGACAACCGCTCCGGTGGTCGGGCTCCACGGAGATGGCATCTACTTGGCCCAGGGGCACACGCGCTCCCCTCGACTCCCGAACCAACCATTCTCTGTCCACGCAGACATACAAGTTCCGGTGACCGCCGTCGGAACCCTTCTTGCCGGCACAACCCTCGGTGAACACCATGAAATTCAGAAAAGAGCCAAACGCCTTTGATGTCAATGCATGTGCCAATCAAAGAGATCCAAGTTCACGTTTAGTCAGTCAATGCCCACGCCAGTCATTTCTCTCTCTGGCCCTCAACCTGAGCGGACCTACCTAGTGAGTGCTCCTGATAACCGGTTTGACCCACCAGAGGCTACCTGCCTGCCAGCTTGATTCTTGGTGCTTTTGGCTTTAGTGAAGTGTATTGCAGTGTCGACGTATACGTTGCTTCGTTTATATAGTTTTCGTTTTGTGTGTGGTTTGTTAACCGTAGTGTGTGGTAGTAGTAATTTATTTTAGTGGGTTCGGGTGGTTTTTGTCCTTCGACTCTGATTGGTGATCGGTGAGTGCTTTCCTTTTTTTTACTATCTTTTTTTGGTCCTCTGAAAACCAGACCTTACTCAAGCATCGTTTTCTCCGCTCAGGCTTCATATTCCATTCCAAAGTGTAACTTACTGATTGAGCTAAATTTAGCTAACTACTTCAAGAAATTTTAGCATAGGGTTAACAGGTTAGCTTTTGTTGGGAACTCGGTAGTTGAATTGGGATGGCTACATCTAGGTCCCCTGTTGCCATGCTCGAAGGCACTGGCGAATGCGCGGCTTTAAGGGCCCGTATGGTCTACATCTACATCAATACACTGCAAGCCACCAAAAAGGTGTGTGGCAGGGGTTGCAGCACCAGGAGGAAAGGGTAAGGGATGAGGGGGTTTAGGTTTTTCAAATGGATAGGGAAAGGTGGGGGGAACCTGCAAAAAAAAAATATAAATATACAAATATAACCATGCGCAGTCGCTAAGTTGTAGGTTAACACTTATTATCTCGAGGCGACACCTGGGGGATTTCGATTACAAGCATTCTGGCCTCTTATTATTCTTTGAAAAAATTACCATTTAAATCTGTCAGTCTTGCAGTCAATCTCTCTAATCTTACATTCGTGATCCCTCCGCCCGTAATACGTTGGGGTTCGTATTATGTTCTTGATGTCATCGGAAAAGGACCCATCTTTAAATGTTTTTAATAAGTTTAATCTACATTGTAAACGCCGCTGTGAATGGGAATCTTAGCCTAAATGTTCTAGCAAAGTAGTTACGCTATTGCCTTGGTCATAACATTTTTTGACAAATCTAGCCCCCCTCCACTGAACTCGATCGAATTCCGAAATCAAAAATATCTCTTGAGAATCCCATATACTGGCAGCATGAGTATATTGAAGAAAATAGGAATAGATTGGAGGGACAGGAGGCTAATCCGCAACCTTTACATGTCTCAGACTGCTCAGGTGCGAGTGCGGACCGGGGAGTCCGGATGGGCAGTGTTAGGAAGAGGTGTAAGGTAGGGTTGCCCATTATCACCGTTACTGTTCAACCTGTATGCATAGGAAATGATCAAAGAGGCATGGGAAGAACTGGAGGTAGGAATGAAGGTGGGCGGGGAATTCGTAAAATCAGTTAGGTTTGCTGATGACGAAGCATTAGTTAGTCAGTCAGCCAAGGCGTTGCAAGCATTGCTGAGTGAGTTGGAAATTCAGTGTGACAGGTATGGGATGAGAATCAATATTAATAAAACAAAGGTTATGCGATTTTTTAGAAAGAAAAAGGCTACGCTAAAAAAATAGGAGGGAAAAAAACTAGAGCAGGTAGAACAGTTTACGTATCTCGGAAGTGTTTTTGACAAACACGGTCAAAGTAGTAGGGACGTAAGGAGAAGAATAGCGCTAGGCAAAGAGGCTTTCATTAGGAGGAGGGAGTTGATGACGGGGACTTTGAGTAAGGATGTTAAGAAAAGGCTCGTAAAAACTTTGATATGGAGCGTAGCTATGTACGGTGCGGAAACGTGATCATTGAAGCAGGAGGATAAACGTAGACTGGAGGCTTTTGAAATGTGGGTGTGGAGAAGAATGGAGAAGGTGAAATGGACAGAGAAGAAAACAAACGAGGAAGTACTTGGTATGGTGCGCGAAGAGAGGGGTTTGTTGGGAGCAATCCTATGGAGGCAGGAAAACTGGATGAAGGGGGTATTGACCGGCAGCGGGATGTTGAAGACTGTAATTGAGGGGAGAATGTTAGGCAAACGAGGAAAGGGCAGGAACAGTATAGAGGTGTTGGACGGGATGAAGGGAAGAAGGACGTACTCAGAGATGAAGAGGGACCTGATGCTGAGTAGGATGATACCGTCACACACCAAAGATTCTTACCATTTCCTGGAAAGGCTAAAATCAACCTCCCTCTCTGCAGATACCGAGGTTACTATGGCCACTATAGATGACACATACCTATACACATCGATTCCCCACTCAGAAGGTCTCTCCGCGCTCAAACACTACCTCTCCCAACGCCCTGGGCCACACATACCCGGCACAGATTTTCTCCTTAGCCTTTCCGAATTCGTCCTCAACCGCAACTCCTTTTCATTTAACGATAAATTCTTCTTGCAAATCAAGGGCTGTGCCATGGGCAGCAGTTCCAGCCCTTTCTATGCAAACTTCTTCCTTGGTCTCGCAGAGAAGAAATTCCTGTCAAAACAACCACTGAAACCTCTATTGTGGCTCAGATACATCGATGATATCTTCCTCGTATGGCCGATTCCCTGAAAACTTTCATTTCCGACCTCAATGCTTCGTCCTCTGTCTCCTTCAGTTCTACATTTTCCTCCTCCCAAATCACCTTCCTGGACGTAAATGTAACATTAATAGACCAAACATTTCACACTTCTGTGCATATAAAACCCACTAATAAACAGCAATACTTACACCATAATAGTTGCCACCCATATCACACCAAACGCTCCATTCCTAACTCCCTTTCTCTAAGAGGACACAGAATTTGCAATGACCCCGACTTCCTTGATAATTTTCTTTCAAATCTACACTGTTCCTTCCTCAAACGAGGTTATCCCGAATCGCTCCTGAATCCGAAAACATGCGTACACTCCCAAACCTTCCTCCACCGCGGAACCCCACCCTCTTTCAATTTGCACCACATACTTCCCAGGCTTAGAATCTCTACGATCAATCCTAAAAGACCTCTACCCTATCCTCAAAAATCATAATGCCACCGCCAACCTTTTTCCCAAATGTCCCTCTGTTACTTTCAAACGCCCCGCCAACCTATCCGATCTCCTCAAATCTACCAATCTACTCCTTAAATCCCCACCCCGTCCCAAAACCGCTCCCATGGCATGCAATATACTTACATGCAAAACATGCCCTATTTTCAAAACCAAAATCCCATCCCTCTCCCACCCGCTTTTTAACTCTCTCCCACCGATTCCCTCCTCTACTTGCACATCTAGCAATGTAGTGTACCTTCTGAAGTTGCAACTTTGCCCTGCCTATTATATTGGGCTGTGCACCACACCCCTCAATATCAGAATCAACAACCACCGAGCCTCATGCAAAAACTCTTCCTTAATTGATATGCTCCCTATCCCCAAACACGCCTCCAAACACAACACTCCCTTTGTTAAATGCTATAGTGTATCCATCATAGCATTCCTCCCACCCTCTGATCCTCCACTGAAACTGAAAACATTAGAGCAATCCTTCACCTGGCTCTTGGAGTCCTGGAACTGGCCAGGAATCAATATTAGGCATTAATTACCCTGCTTCAATTATATTTTCATCCCCCTTCCACCCCCATCACCTTCTACATTTTCCTCACCCTTTAACGCTGCCCCTCCAAACCCGTCCCTTTGGAATTCTCTCCCCACCTTCCCCTTCCATCCATCGCTCCAGCCCTCGTATTCCCTTCAGTTTTGTGCCTCTCTTCCTTGATAAAGGTGGTAACGACCACCGAAAATTCGAAAAATAGTGAGTCTCTTATTTGTGTGTTTCTGTGTTTTTGTCTGTGGTACCCCCGACGTGACTCGAACGCTGTCGGAACTAGCGCCATCAAGGACTACCCTCTGTTCCCGCTCTGAAAGAAAACCTTTAACACAATTTATTGCGTCCTTGTTTATACCCGCGACCTTTAATTTTAGCATGAGTTTACCATGTGGAACCTTATCAAATGCATTTTGAAAATCGAAGAAGATCGCATCCACTTGCCTACATCTCTCACCAGATAAAAGTAAGTCAGGGGTAAATAATCCTAATTGGGTGTCACAGGAGCGTGTTTTCCTGAATCCGCGTTGATTGTCACTTAAAAAGCTAATGTTATCAAGATGTCTCATTATTGAACTGACAATTACGCGCTCTAAGATTTTGCAACAGATAGAAGTGAGAGATATAGGTCTGTAATTACTGTTACCACTTTTAAAAATAGGCGTTATTTGCGCGGTTTTCTAAATCTTAGGTACTTTGCACTCTGTGAGTGATTTGTTAAATATAAATTCAAGGTACGGGGCAATGTTTGGAACTAAATGTTTTATCACTCCAGCTGGTAGATTTTCGGGACCCGTGGATTTGTTGGGTTTAATCTCATTAAGCAATTTTAGAATTCCTTGTTGGTCAGCTGTTAATTTTTCCATGGGTTAAGTATGAATTGTTTCTTGGAGACATGCGGTGGCAACATCGTTCGTGAAAACGCTTTGGAAGAATGAATTGAGGATGTTAGCTTTACCCCTCACTGTCTGTATGAATTATACTACCTTGATCAAAAATTTCCCGGAATTTATTCAGAAAATTAAAAATACAAGTTTATTCATCTAAATCTATATTGTCCCCTTCAAAGTAATCCCCATCGACTGCAACACACTTATGCCAGCGCTTGATCCAATCCTCGAAACATTTTTTATATTCGGTTTTCGGTATGTCCATCAGTGCTTCCTGCGATTTTTCCATTACTTCCTCTCGGCTGCTAAAACGCGTTCCCCGTAATGGCTTTTTAACTCGATTGAACAGAAAGAAGTCACAGGGAGCCAAATCAGGTGAATTCGGTGGCTGTTGGATGGTATTTGTTGCATTTTTCGTCAAAAAATTACGAATAATGATAGCACTGTGCGACGGTGCGTTATCATGGTGCAAAATCCACGAGTTTTCTGCCCACATTTCTGGTCTCTTTCGGCGAATTGCTTCACGCAAACGTCTCATAACGCCCAAATAATACTCTTTGTTTACTGTCTGGCCTTCTGGCAAAAATTCATGATGCACTACACCGTTGTAATCCATGAAAACCGTCAGCATTGCCTTCTTTTTTGACTGAAAACGACGTGGTTTTTTTGGTCTCGGCTCATTTGGTGAACGCCATTCACTTGCCTGATGTCTGGATTGCGTGTCGTACTCATAAACCCACGTCTCGTCTCCAGTAATGATCCTTTTGATGAATGTGGGATCGGATTCAGCCTCGCAAATCATGTCTTTTGCGACGTCAACACGGTCTCTTTTTTGCATGAAATTGAGGTCTTTTGGCACCAACTTTGCTGCTACACGACGGAAACCCAAATCATTAACCACAATGTCTTGGGCGGATCCATAGGCAATGTTCAAGTCCTCCGCTATTTCTCTGATGGTTAATTTGCGGTTATTGACCAACATTTCTTTTACTTTATCAATTTTTTCACCGACTTTCGATGTCGATGGTCTGCCACTGCGTTCATCATCTTCGATTGACTCACGACCACTTCTGAACCGCTCGTGCCACTGGTAAACGACCGTTTTTTTTAGAGAATCGTTGCCGAAACACTTTTCCAACATTTCCAACGTCCGTGCGCCACTAAATCCGTTTTTTACGCAAAATTTAATACAAGTTCGTTGTTGCAAATTTAAATCCATTTCTGAAATTGTAAAAAATCGCCAACACACACAGAGATAGATGTACTCTTGGCTACGTAACTTTTGCAAATGTCAAGTTATGACACTAAGATTTAAAGGGAATATCAACAACAGATGTACCAATTTAACAAAAAAAACAGAACTCAAATCGGTACGATGGGAGCGCCACACGGTGGTTATTCCGGGAACTTTTTGACCAAGGTAGTATTGCTACAATCCCTTAAGCAAGCCACGGTTTGTTTACTCCCATTTACTTCCCTAACATATGACCAGAAAGCTTTGGGGTCAGTGTCCAAGTACTCGCAAAGTACTTTGCATTTAAAATCCAGTAAGGCGCTACGTAATTGTGTTTTGGTTTCAATTTTAGAGGATCTATATTTGTTTGTTCTCGCTGTAACATCAAATCCCGTTCAGTGAATTGCCTCGATAAGTGTTAAACATAGGTATCCCGCAGTTGAATGATGTTCGCAGGCGCGTATCGATACCGTTCGGTCACACGCGCTCAACCACTGGATCGAGGCGAGACATTGGAGACTCTGGCGGCGACAGGAGGAACCAGGCGAGGGCTTGGTTCTTGCGGCCAGGGAGGGACCCTTTGTTCCTCTTCCTTCGCTCCCTCCCCCTTTCTGAGAAAGTAGGGGAGAGAGGCTAAAGGGCGCAAGTAACTCTCGAGCGAAGAGAGGTGGATGAGGCTGGCACCCTTAGGGTTCCTTGGGGCCGAGAGGGAACCTGCGGGGGGAGGGTGGACGGGCGCCCGCCCCTGCATTCCAGCCGTAAGGGAGTTGAGGGGGGGGAGGGTGGCGAAAACGCCCCGGGCCAGGCCGCCCTCCACACGCGGCGACCTCTTTGAGAGGCCCGTAGTCGGGGGTTGGCGAATTCAGCGATTCTCTTCGAGTCGAATGTCTGCAGAGCATTTATTGTGCTTATTTATTTGTTTAGGCTTAGCCCGAAAACAGCACTTTTGGCCCGTACGTCAGAATATTAACAATGGAAACAATGACAACCATCCAAGCTGACCAAAGTGGAGGAAAACTCACCCAGGCGGGAATCGAACTTGTGACCCTTGGACTGGCAGAAGAGGACGTTATCCCGACGCCACCGGTCAAATAAATAGGGGCCGTATTGGGATACTGAACGGAGGGTTTCGACCCCTGATACCCTCATTTTCACCCGAGCGGCGTGATTTTCCGAGCATCTGATCTACCCGTGATATCGCAGTTGGTACAGGTCATAATAGACCACATTAATACACTGACGGGGAGCGTGGGTATCGCGCGTCGCGTCGAACTACCAGGAGAGAGCTCCACTCTCGCATCCCGAGCCAACCGTCGGGGGTTGATGACTCCGTGTCCGCGCCGCCCATAGCTCTATCCCCGGAGGAACGGGGGCCTCCGAAGGGGGAGGCCCCCGTTCCTCCCTCGGGGGCACCTCCGAGTGAGAGGGACGCGTGCGACAAGGAACCGCCACCGTCAATCCAGAAACACGATTCCCGCAGCCAATGGACGGTCACGGTTTTCACTTTTCGGTTATGAAAAACCACATGAGCCGAGTCACCTGTCGTCTTAAATCAGGTTCTTGAAATTATCCCAAGAATGACTCTCACTTAAAACGTGGGATTCCACTTTTCTCGATTGCCTCGATGGACCAACCGTAGGAGATGTCCGCTGCTGCGGGAGAGCAGAGTAGCGGGAAGGGATGGCGAAGGAAGGGAAGCGGGCGTCGGAGAGGAAAGAGCCGTTATGAGATTGGGTGCACGTTCGAAGTGCCAGAACAGCAGCAGGACTCCATTGAATGCGTCCGATCAATTGAAATTGAAATGCGTCCGAAGAAGGAGACGTCGATGCAAGGGGCGGTTGGGGTTGGTTGCGCCATCGGTGCATGTTGCAGGCATTTCCCGTTGTTGACAGGAGGCGCGTGCGGGGAGAGTGGACGTGGGCCCACCACGCCTCGGCCTCGCACCCACGCGGTGGCGCTCGCTTGGAGGAAGGCCACGGGGCTTGGTTTGCACCCGTGATGTCGGGAGATGGCCCGCACCCGTGAAAGTGATGTTACTGCCTCCTTCCTCCACATTACCACGGTGCAATCTATCGCTGGAGCAGGTGTTTTCACGGAGCCAAGGTAAAATTAGTCATTGAAGCTATGGCATATGAATTGGAAGGTCTCCTTAGTAGTGATAATGTATTATTATCCCCATCGTACTGTGGTAGGAGAGATCATGTCAATAAAATTAGAGAGATTAATTGTGATTAAGCGTCTGGCCTTACATATTAATATAAATATAGAATAGCAATATATATATATATATATATATATATATATATATATATATATATATATATATATATATATATATATATATATATATATATATATATATATATATATAAATAATCACCTACTAAACCGACCTTCGGGTTGATTACTGTGTTTATGGTTTTATATAATGTATAACACTAAGCACTAGTGGACACAGACAAAAACACAGAAATATAGTAGTGAGTCTCTTTTTTGTGTTTTTGTCTCTGTCCACTAGTGCTAAGTGTTATACATTATTATTCACGTCCATGAGACTTTCAAAAAGTGCTACATATATATATATATATATATATATATATATATATATATATATATATATATATATATATATACACACACACGAGGGTCATCCGGAAAGTAGTACCCGTTCGTGAAATAAAGACACAAAAGTAAATATTAACAAACATAAAAAATTTTATTTGAAAGAGGATACTTTAAACTACTTCTCAACATAATCTCCAAGCAAATTAAGGCATTTGTCATAACGTGTGACAAGTTTCTGTATTCCTGCTGCATAGTCCTTCGCCGCCAGCTCATTGAGATACGCGAGGGACCCATCTTGCACAAATTTTTGCATAATGCAGATGGTGTTTAACAATTTCATGAACAATTGTTCGAGAAACATTGGGAAAATGCTCACAGATGTCATCAATTGTGACGCGCCGATCGTTCCTCACGAATTCGTCAACTGAGCTCACCAGTTGGTCTGTAATGACAGACGGTCTCCCCGAACGCTCATCGTCGTGTGTGTTCCCCCTCCCCATGTTGAAGTTGCGACACCACCGCCGAACAGACGACTCGTCCATTACATTGTCTCTATACACCTCCTTTAATTGGCGATGAATATCACATGGGCGAACGTTTCTTGCATTGAGGAATTTAATCACTGCCCTCACTTCACAACTGGCGGCGTTCTCAATTTTTTTAAACATTGTAAACAATCACAGAAACAACACAGGCAATGCTAGCGTCACGCAACTTGGCTCAGAGAAGGCAGACAAGCCACTGAAGCTATCTGACCTCGTCCAGCGGCTACTCGCGTCGTCAGCACTTCATGCGGCACGAACGGGTACTACTTTCCGGATGACCCTCGTGTGTGTGTGTGTGTGTATATATATATATATATAATGTTGGATCGTAGTCTTCCGTGGCGTTCAGGATTCGTGGATGTCCCCATTTTTCGGGTTCCCGCCGCGTTGGTTGTCATGGTTGACGACAGTTTCGCCTGGATTCCACCAGATTGTGGTGGAAGGGCTTGTGCGTTCCGATGACCCCTAGAGTTGTGCTGGCGGGAGTAATAAAAATTGCTCCTGGTAGGGTCACCCATGCCAGATAGGTCGAAGGTTAGGAGCCAGACGAAAGGTTATCCACGCAGCGTCCGTTCCTCAGTGAGGCGGCTGCAATGGCGTCTGACCCCAGTGGGACGGCCAGTAAGTGATGGTGTCACGTTAAAAACACTATTGAGGAAGGCAACGGGAGACTACCTCAATTATCATTCCCAAGATTAACATGATGGACTATACAGATATATTACTCCTGGCAACTACGGGGCTCGGCCCAATCGGCCGTGAGTCGTGCCCGGCAGCGGGGGAGGCAAGGCTTCCGCGGTCGTCATCCCACGAAACCCTTGCGGGGGAAAACCAGCAGCAGCAGGACAGAAGACGCAGGGGAGGAAGACCAACTTAGTTAGAATAGGAACGTGGAATGTTAGGGCAATGATGAGGACAGGGAAATTGAAGACTATTAAGCGGGAGATGGAAAGGGCAAATATAGATATTTTAGGTCTATGCGGGGTGAGATGGAAGGATAGCGGGGATTACTGGAGTGATAAGTATAGAATAATATACAGCGGCGGGGACGAGAGCCAACGTGGGGTTGCCATAGTATTAAATGAAAAGGTAGGAAGAAGCGTAGTGAACATAGACCAGGTAACGGACAGAATACTACTAGTAGAGAAAAAAGCAGAACCGACGAACTTGGTTATTATTCAGGTATACATGCCGCCAAGCAATCATAAAGGAAGAAGAGGTCGATAGGATATACGATCAATTAGAGGACATAATCGCGTGTGTTCCTGCAGGGAAACATTTGATAGTGATGGGGGATTGAAATGCGACGGTAGGCGAAGGAAGAGATGGTGGTGAGGTCGGGGACTACGGTTTAGGCACGAGGAATGACTGCGGAGAGAAAGCAGTTGAGTTCTGCCGGAGACAGGGGTTAGTTATCACCAACACTTGGTTTAGACACCACAAAAGACGCAGGTATACATGGAAAATGCCAGGTGACTCAGGAAGATATCAGCTAGATTATATCCTGGTTAGACACAGGTTTAGGAACAGTGTGATAAATTCGCACAGCTTCCCGGGAGCGGATGCGGACGAAGACCACAATTTAGTGGTTATGAAATGTGGCGTCCGTTTCAAAAAGATAAGGCAGGGGCGACGAGTTAGAAAATGGAATGTAGAAGCATTAAATGGGTTGAAAAGGAAGGAATACAAACAGGCGGTAGAGGAAATCATGGAGGATGGTAAAGAGCTAAGTACTATCGAAGAAAAATGGGAAAGTATCAAGAAAGGGTTGTCTAAATCCGCAAAAGACACTATTGGAACCGTTAATGCTAAAAGGACTAGGAAACCATGGATCACAGATGAAATGATTACAAAGATGGATGAGCGGAGAAAATGGAAGAATGTAAATACAGAGTTAGGCAAAATGGAGTACAAATAATTTAACAATAAATTGAGGCGTGCAACAAATAAAGCAAAAGAAGCATGGTGGAAGACGCAGTGCGAGGATATGGAAAGTTTGCAGAGGAAGGGTGAAATTGGTGCGCTGTACAGCAAAGTTAAATAGTTATCGGGAAGTAAGAAAGGGATATCAACGATAGCAGTTAGAGATAAGGCGGGTAAGGTAATAGTTGACACAGGAAAGATCCAAGAGAGATGGAAGGAGTATATAGAAGAACTGTATAGTAAAGAACTTAGACCTACAAAGTTAGACATTGAGAAAGAAAATGACGTAGAGGAAGACCGCTTAGGTCCAGGCATACTAGACAATGAGATAGAAAGGGCACTAAGGGAGATGAAACTAAATAAGGCCGTGGGGGTGGATAACATTCCCGCGGAACTATTGAAATGTTCAGGAAAATGTGGAAGGAAGAGGCACTATGGGCTGATTCGTAGTATTTATGAGGAAGGAATTTGGCCGGAAGACTTTGTGAGATCAGTTTTAGTTCCTATCTCGAAAAACGTTAAGGCTATATAATGTGAGGACTACAGGACGATAAGTTTGATATCACACGTAGCTAAAGTTGTTCTCAGAATCATAAACAAAAGGATAGAGAGTACGGCAAATGATTACTTAGGGGATGATCAGTTTGGGTTTAGGAAGGGAAGAGGCACGCGAGATGATATTGCAGTAATTATATTATTAATCGAGAGGAATATAGAACACAACCAGGAGGTATTTGCCTGTTTCGTAGATTTCGAAAAAGCTTTTGATAGAGTGAATTGGGAAAAACTAATGAGCATATTGCAGAAAATAGGAATAGATTGGAGGGAAAGGAGGCTAATCCGCAACCAGTACATGTCTCAGACTGCTCAGGTGCCGGTGGGGAACGGGGAGTCCGGATGGGCAGTGTTAGGAAGGGGTGTAAGGCAGGGTTGCCCATTATCACCGTTGCTGTTCAACCTGTATGCAGAGGAAATGATCAAAGAGGCATGGGAAGAACTCGAGGTAGGAATGAAAGTGGGCGGGGAATACGTAAAATCAGTTGATGACCAAGCTTTAGTTTGTCAGTCAGCCAAGGGGCTGCAAGCATTGCTTAGTGAATTGGAAATTCAGTGCGACAGGTATGGGATGAGACTCAATATTAATAAAACAAAGGTTATGCGATTTTCTAGAAAGAAAAAGGCTAAGCTAAGCATTAAATTAGGAGGGCAAAAACTAGAGCAGGTAGAACAATTCACGTATCTCGGTAGTGTTTTGGACCAACACGGTCAAAGTAGTAGAGGCGAAGAGAGGGGTTTGTTGGGAGAAATCCTATGGAGGCAGGAAAGGTGGATGATGGGGGTATTGACCGGCGGTGGGATGTTGAAGAGGGAAACTCCCTCCTCAAAAGACGTTATCCCGAATCCCTCCTCAACAAAAGAATCCGAAAACATGCGTACACTCCCAAACCTTCCTCCACCGCGGAACCCCACCCTCTTTCAATTTGCACCACATACTTCCCAGGCTTAGAATCTCTACGATCAATCCTAAAAGACCTCTACCCTATCCTCAAAAATCATAATGCCACCGCCAACCTTTTTCCCAAATGTCCCTCTGTTACTTTCAAACGCCCCGCCAACCTATCCGATCTCCTCAAATCTACCAATCCACTCCTTAAATCCCCACCCCGTCCCAAAACCGCTCCCATGGCATGCAATATACTTACATGCAAAACATGCCCTATTTTCAAAACCAAAATCCCATCCCTCTCCCACCCGCTTTTTAACTCTCTCCCACCAATTCCCTCCTCTACTTGCACATCTAGCAATGTAGTGTACCTTCTGAAGTTGCAACTTTGCCCTGCCTATTATATTGGGCTGTGCACCACACCCCTCAATATCAGAATCAACAACCACCGAGCCTCATGCAAAAACTCTTCCTTAATTGATATGCTCCCTATCCCCAAACACGCCTCCGAACACAACACTCCCTTTGTTAAATGCTATAGTGTATCAAAAAGTGTTATATATATATATATATTTATATGTATACATATAATGTCCCCTTCATTATATTCCTAATCAATCCATTGTGCCTCGTTTTTTGTCCAATCCATCTACTTCGTCTTTGCCCTGTAGTTCTTCATATGGTCATATCCTCCTCTACTTTGCTATATACTGCCTCGTTTCTTACTTTGTTTGTCCATTTAATCTTCAGCATCCTCCTCTAGCACCATGTTACAAAGTCTTGTTTTCTTCGCTGGTCCAATTTTCCAAATTTCCAAGTCTCGGAACCATAGAGCGCAATGCTCCACACCGAAGTATTGGCGAACTACTTCCTTGGTTCCAGCCTTAGGGTCTACATCTGCATCTACATGATACCCCGCAAGCCGCCGCAAGGGCGTGTGGTGGGGGTCTTAGGACACCAACCGTAAAATGGAACAACATCAAATGCAAAACTAAAACATGGAAAATTACACCCACGGCAGCGCACACACTCATGCAAAAATCCCTTCATCCAACATATGAGGTCTTTGAACATATCAATTGCCTCTTCTTCATGAAAGCGTTCTTAGCCTGGGCTATTCTTCGCTTGATGTCGATCGAATATCTTCCATCGTTGATTCACTGTCAAGTCACCGCAAGTCAATGTTTTCTCTCGTATTCGATAGGAGCTTGCTCGCAATGAAAGATGCCAAGGAGTGCAAGCATAAACAAGCACCGGTGCATATACGCACGTCCATGCATGCCCCAATGCATAGCACAGCGGGGAGATATTCCGGGTGGGTCCCCAGCAGTATTGTATTGCATGCAACCGGGAAACGTCCTGTTGGACGCCCAGGATAAGGAAAATCCTGTTGGACGCCCAGTTTGAAATCGCCATGGCAGTCGCCATTGTCCCTCCGGGCGCCGCCGCAATGGCCGGGGCACCCGGGAGGGCGCTCGCGACACGGCGGCAGGTCCGTCGCATCTCGCCGTCTTCGGAAAGAGTGGGAGGTGTGGCTGAGTCACCGCCGAGCCCATAAGGACGACGGCGGCTTGGGAGAGGGGGGAAAGGAAGGCGGGGAGGCATTTGTGCCGGCTTCGGTGACTCACGGAATCCCTGGAAAGTAGGAGATAAGGGGGGTGGACGGAATGGCACCATGGGCCAGACGAGAACTCTTTATAAGGAAGGGAGGAGGGCCGACCGATCGACTCGTTCGTCGTCCGCTCTTCCGGAAATTCTGGCGCGATGAGTGCGCTCGCGAGCAACCGAAGGACGTCCTCCTGGGCGCTAATTTATTCTCTCGGGTGCTATTTTTAGCTGCCGCCGCCCGGATTTTCAACCACACCTGTTCGTTCGATCGACAGAATTATCACCGCGCTCAACTCCCACAGCCACAATTCTCGACCGATTTAGTCCCCAATTTCGCCCGAAAGATAGAAAGAAAGAAGAGGCGTACATGGGAAGAGTTGAAGGGGTTGAAATCGTCCGTGCCTGCGTAGGGCGTGCGATGGGCTCATCCGGCCGAACCAGTTCCGCTCGGGATGCTGCTGCTGGGGCCCTCCGTATCTCTCTCTCTCTCTGACGATGGCTTAGCCCGCCGGAATGGAAGGATCGAGGAGGAGATAGTGGAGTCGTGTGTGAGTTCCAGGTGGAATGCCATGACTCTTAGATGGACGGGTGGAGGAAGGAAATTCACGACAACAACGCCCGGAGCAAACTGAAGAGAGCACCACACGAAGTCGGGAGTAATCAAGAGGGCGAATTGTGACACCCACGGCGTGCGGAATGCAATCATCAGGCATGGATGACATCTACAGGATATGTTCGCGACGAATCACGAAGGGTAATTGCGGAATGTGCGTACTTGGGAGCTTTCATAGTTTTAAAAACTGACTTCCTATTCGCTGTCGTTGTCATGCGACTAAACTTATTTATTTGCATGACGACTGCGGGAAATCTGTGCGTGGCATATTCCTTGTCTATATAAGTATCTCCCAATATTGTGCAAAGCGGCATTTCCAAATGCGGAAAAGCTGCCCATTCAAATGCCATCATTTCTCTTGGGGATTGCATTTGCGTGTCTCCCAATCATTCTATTCCCCACGAGTGCGTAGCGTCTTGACTCGCCGCGCCACAGGAAAGGGAACTCCACACCTTCAAGTTTCTACGAGTAACTGCAATGCGGCCAAGCCCTCTTTTGGACCGCGCGTGGGAGTGCACGGGAGAGGCGAAGACTCTGCAGTGCTGAAGTGTCGTCTTTGACTCGGGTGACCACCATCGCCTTCGGAGGGAAAATTTATTCCAATGGGTCAAGTGTTCCCTAGCCTCGGTTCAAGTCACCATCGTGGTCATTGCTTCGGCTACCTGCCATTTGATTGGCCCGTCAACAATCTCTCTGCAACGATTAATCTTCATCACGGGGCATTTACCAGCAAAAAATAGCAAGGGTCTTAGATCAACCATACAAGCGCATCGAAGCGATTATTCTTAAGGAATCTCGCAATTGTGAAGCATCTGAGCAGATCTCCGAAAGTTTCATGCCAGACCTCCTGGCCTTTAGAGCAATGAGCGATGATAGCATAACGCGACGTCTTTAACTTTCTGAAGTACTAGTGCTAGGAAACAAGTAGATTCTGGTTCGAATCCCGGTCGAAACGAAGGATTTTACACAATGAAATTTCTCGAGATAATGCATACACAGACGAGTGGCTGCGCTAAAAATTACCGTTGCGATATTTCCTTTCGCAGTTTCTTTGAATTTATCGGGAGCATACATTTCTCTCTGTGTCTCCGTAGGTCTACGATTTTGACGCCACGCCCGTGTGGATGTCCTTCCCCTTGCGAGCCCCTGCCCGCCCCTTTCGCCGCCCCCACCCTCCCCCGCCGGACCCTCGGAGGGACCGGGGGAGAGCGGCACGTCCTTTTAAGGGAGGGCGTCTTCACCCCCGTCGCCGGCCCACCCCTGGAACCCGCCCGCCCCCCTGGACTCTGCTCTTCTGCCGCCGCCGGCCCTGCATGGGATAGAGCGCCCCTGGATTGCATCATCTAGCGACAACTGCCCCGCAGGCTGCCTCGGGGGCGCGCGGTGGCGACTGGGGGCAGATCCCACCGGATGAAGAGGGCTTCCCAAGCGATCGGATGCTCGTTAAATATTGTTCACTGCAATGCCAAATATTTTCTCCCAAATTTGCTAAAATCCAGCGATATCACCCGAACTAAGTTTGCAGCAACTCTTAAGCGGATCTAGGAAGCCTGGAATCGGCAGTCAGCCAACCAATTGTGATAGAAAACTTGATACTTTTCCACATTAATTAAATGATGAACCTGCTTCGATGTTTTCTCGTTGTCAACCAAAATAGAAGGTAAAACTCGGAGACAAGTCTCCGAGACAAGTCTCCGAGTTTTACCTTCTACTTAGTTTTACTTTCCGACTTGTCTCACACATCTTACGTATGTGGCCGTGGGTAGAGAGGAGGGGGGCAAAGAGGGGGATTATGAGAAAGGTCAGGACACGAGGATAAAGCGGCGGGCAAAACTATAGTTAAATCCCCAACGATAGAATTGGGGAAGTGGGAGATAGAGTGAGGTTAGCAGGGGAATGGTGGGGGTGTTTGACGAAGCAATGTAATTCATGTTTTTTGAAAATTAAATCGTGTTGAAAAAACGCCTAAAATACCGTTCCAAATAATCCAATCGTCACGAAAGTTGCCACAAAGACGTCAATTTCTGGGATTCAATCAATTAGGCGCATGTAGACGCATGAGATACACGCATGCCCACCGTGCAGTGAGAGAGTGAATTACACCATTACCTCTCTTCGATTGAGCTTGACTCGCAGTGCTCGTGATTTATTTATTTATTTATTTATTATCGACTTAATTGGGCGAGGTTGGGACTAATAGTCCCTTCTTCCATCGATTCGGCGAGAGAGAAAGGCTGAAGGCGCCCATTGCTTCGGAGAGAAATCGCCGGAGGCCCAATAATTGGAAGGGATCTTGAAATAAAAGAGTCACGAAAAGATCGGGAATATCTTTGATTCGACGATAAGTGTTGAAGGTTGCGATACCCGGTAGTCGTGGAAGTATATAAGTGTAAATTGGAGGCTTTTGAAAGATTTTCGGCGAAGAACAATGGAGGACAGACATTAGACGGAAATGAAAGAAGGAGATGGAGGCGTGACCAGAGAGTGTGATTGCTAGGAGACCAGCGGTGTGGTAGCCGTGGGGACGGCGCTCAAGAAAAGCGTTCCATAATCGCAGAGATATTCGAATACTTAGGTGGAGGGAAGGCGGTCACAGCGCCGAACTGCACCCCGATGTCCATTTGGAACTAGTTTGGCAGACGTGAGGTGGGAGTCGAGCATACGTGTCATCCAGCTAAGTGGCAGGAGCGTGCCTTGAAGAAAGCATTCAGCGGCTTCATTTTGACTCGATGAAACCTCCGTCACATCTTTAGACTTAATTGACGCCCTCCGAAAGGAATGATGCTCATTCATTTGATCCAGTGACTTGGGAGCGCGGTGGTCGGATTTCATACCTTCCCTCCCGCCACCTGCACAGAGATGGAAAAAGAGACAGAGAAAGGAATGCGCATACCTAAATGTTTGATAGATGGTGTGTCCATGTATGTATTGCCTGTGTGTGTGTAAGTATATATATATATATATATATATATATATATATATATATATATATATATATATATATTTTAAGGTAATCTACCAGTTAAGGTAGGTTTTGGATGGGCAAGCTACTAAACAAATCCAATTCTTATCCTAACAATAAAAAGCCCCTCTTTACCTCCATTTATTTCCTCCCTTCAACCCGCCCAACATCCCTTCCGAGTCCTGCCCTTTCCGCCATGTGTGAAAGCAGTTTCAACCAAGCACGTAGTTGGGAGGAGGTTCGACAGCGCGCGAGTGGAACCTCGCTCACGACAAATGCGAGGCCATAGAAAGGAGCCTGGTATTTGTAGACCGACATTTTTAGCATCGACATTCTGCAAAATCTTAAAAGACACGAGTATAATCTTTCACGTCTTCAGGAAAAAGGCCGAACATAACTGGGTCATTTAATTCACGATTCGATGAAATCAAGGGAATAGAAATACAAAAGTGGATGCTGTACTTTAGATTTCAAGAAAGCCTCTTTAAAACCCTCACGAGAAACTGAGCCACAAAATACGTGAGGTATTACGAGAAAGTGGCCTGCTAAGACACATTCCAAACGTCGCCTAACTAAAGCGAAGCAACACCTCTCTCTGATCTTTTCTTTGCATTTCCCTACAGCCCCTTTTATGAGACACAGCTTCTTCAAGGCTGACCCACATATTCTTCTGATGCGTGCGTACCCCAGTGAAATGGTTGACGTCAGCGTATCACCCGACAGCAAGTTCCGAAATGCTCAATTCTGTTCCTTCTTTTTTATAATTTACTTCCTACCCCTCCGTCTTCATCGTGATAACTTCAGGGCCGAACATTTCTTCTTTTCTCTGTCGTTTGATTTACATTTTCACGGAGTAGCTAGCAAATGCCGGTGTTTTTATTTATCTGAAAACACTGTGTTGTCTGCAAATACTTTGAGCGTACCTGGATAGTGGGAATATTTATGAACTAGTCATATGAAGAGGCCGGAAGGCTGGCCAGGGAGATTTAAGCGCATCAGGTAATGGAGGCATACGTATTCCAATCTCAAATGAAGATGGAGAGGTAGAGCTATCGAGGCACATGACTGCGCCTACTTCCGGAGTGGAGTCTACGAATGTTGGTGTTGACGTATAAATGAGCCACACCCTGTGGATGGGTGAACTGGAAATTACATTGGTTCTTGAGAGCTGGGAGGAGCGGACCCGCATCACGCAAGACAATCCACGGGGCGGGCCCGACGCACGCACCCGCTCGCTGTCAATTGCTTTCGGCTGGGGGGGCTGCTGGGTTGCCGCGGGCGATGGGGCAGATGCCGCTCGCTTATTCTCACGTCCCATGGCACGCACGGGATTCGCCGTGGAAGTGCAAAAGAATGATGTCGTGCCGCCGAGGATCAGGATGCTCAGACTAATTTGTAAAAATGCAAATCATTCGAGCTCAACGCTGCTGAATGGGAGGAATTAATGTTAACGCCGCATTAAAATGGTTTAGTCGTTCACAAATATTCTCGCCTCTTGAGCGGGAGAAACCAATGCGTGAAATTGAAAACAAATTTACTGATACACACCCACACCATCCATGGATAGAGCGTTGGACTAATGACCGAAGGACCCGGGTTCGATTCCCAGGCACCCTCAGCTCCCATAAGCCATGTGATTTTTCTAGTACCAGAACTTCCTGGGAAACCATAACCGGCACAGGGAAAGGAATTGCTCCCCCATTAACACCCTGCAAAAGTGTGTATCGCCGTCGGGTACTTGGTTGCCCAACCCCCCCCCCCCCCCCGTAGATATCAGTGTAATTTACGTTTGCGCCACGGAAGCTTATCGGGGCGCGCATATGGGGGAAATGAGTCAACAGTCAGTTGACTCAAAATCGATGAAGGCGAATGTCTAACTATAAGATTGGAAAAGGCTAAATAATTAAATTCCTTCTTTCAGAGCGTTTCCATCGGCGTCTAACCGAATGTCTCCGATGGGTTTCTCTTCACTTCCTCCAACCAGAATGGCCTCTGAGGGCCCTACATGTCACCTCACGCGTCACATGCACTCAACTTTATCTTTTTCAGTTTCCCGGAGCCGTTCGCAGGATCTCTGTCTTTTTCACCTCACCCATCCATTCCCAGCGATTTCTGACAGCACCATAACCCGCATCTTTAACGCCCCGCCGCTCTTACATCCCACTTACACTGCCTCTAGTCTGGCGTGTAATCACCCCCTGCCACGCACCATAGCGGTGTCTTACGGGGTAGCATATAGGTAGATAGAACATAGACAGGGTGAAAGTCAACCTGGCTTTATTGATCTGGGGTTCCATTGGTCACGACATAGACACACGAAATGCCATCGAGTCGTTTACAATTACATCGTCCATGATTATATGTACATGGATTGCAATTCCAGGCCTCCATTAAGGAATTGCAGCGAAGGCTTCCGCGCTCATTCGTGCCACGCACAGGTTGTTTGCGGCGCTCGGCGCCTCGCGGGACGAACCCTCCGCGTCTCACAAACTAGGCGAACCCAGTCAGACGGAGCAACGAGAGCACACCCTCGAGTCATCAATCCCCGAAATTCGAAATACAATCTACCCTTATTGGTGCACAATGCCTTCGACATGAGGTAAAATGCTCCAACCATGGGCTCTGAGGAAATGTTTTCCTTTGGTTTGGGTCGCGGCCAGCGAGTGGAACCTCAAATGTGGACCGTTTTGGCCATCAGCACGATGCACAGCCAGGCCAATAAGAATGGAGCATCGGAGTGAAAAAATAACGAGGGCCCATTGTGTGCTGCAGATTGGCCGCCGAGGAGAGCGAGTTTCGCTTCCCCCTCTCCCCTCCTATCTCCTCCCAAAAACAAAATAAGAGACCGTCGGAGCGCGCCATGTTACGACGAACGAGGGCTTTCCACGTCTCCACGGAGTGACCGGGGGGAAGGGGGGGTTAACAAAAAAGACGACCAAAATACGGACCTCCTCTGACGTCTCCGCCGGGATATCTGCTCCCTCCCTCCCTCTCTCTCTCTTTTTCTGAAAGGCAAACAGATGAAGGGAGCGAGGCGAGAGGGATAATTTCAGCGCCCGCCCCGTCTATGAGGAACAGGGAAAAAGCCGCCGACCGACCGCCCCCCTCTGGCACCCCTAACCCTCCCTCCTCCCCCCCACGTCGGCCCCTAGCAATCCCGTTAATGCCTTCGTGCGCATCACGTGAGTGGGCCCCCGCGCTGGCCGAGGCCCCGATTGAGTAAGTGGCATCTCCAGGATTGGACTGGCTCGCAGTGCCCAGCATTGCATCCCGACTCCGCCGTGGATGAGAAGCAAAGGATTGGTCCTTCCTCCAAAATACCTTGACGCGGGTGCAAACACAACGCACCGACCGCATCCATCCACCACAAATGGATGCCCAACCAAGGCCTTGCACTTGGCTATACAAGGCCAAAGGGTATAGGGTTATTTATTTTCCCCGAAGAGACGGACGGAGAGGCGACGGTGGTTTCTCACGGGAGGGGGGAGTCTCGGGATAGGCTGGGGGTCAATGGCAGGGGGCTCCCAGCCTTCGCGGAGTGCGACACGATACCGAATATCGCAAAACGGCAGGGAAAGGGAAAAATATATTTTTCGAGGTTGTTCATAAGTAAATAAGCCGAATGGACACGGAAGCAGAAAGAACGGAAATCATCCCACACTGTGCGATGAGTTTCGCTTTCATTTTGCGGCCTGTCCAACATTTGGCAATTCGATGCTCTATTGCGAACGGACGAGCCCATTGTAAACAGCCACAGGCGATCTGTTATAGGCCGGGAAAGAGGCCACGGGTCCATTACAAGACAGTCAGTCCGATGCGGTCATGCGAAGGGATTTGACCTTCGCTAGTGCTACTGGAGCAACTCCCGTTTCGACCCACTAGAAACATCAGCGCAGCGGAACTGATGAAGGCATTAATGTACCCACGATCCTCGAGGGGGCAGTGGAAATTACGGCCGTTACGCTGCAAAAGAAACTGAGTTTTTTTGCCGTTGGCCGAGCCAGGGCCAGGAGAGAGATTCGTTCGCCCACAGATTTGAGTCCCAACTGTGGTTATGTTTCCGTATAAATTATGGTCACCGCTTTGTATGAAAAGTAGCTCTCGGAGCGCTTTAAAAATACCAATACTACGATATTACTGTTGCCATTGAGAGCCGGATTCTTCTTGTGCCAGAGATCTCTCGATCCTTGAGTTGGCAGCGTAGCTCATCATGGTGGGCGGGCGGGACTGCTCTCCCGCCTCCCCTCCCTCCTCACTTCGCTCCGCCGGAGATGAGCAATCCAAGTTGCCGAGGGAGGACTTCCCGCTCTCCACGCCCATAAGTCGGATGAAGCTTTGGATTACCGGTTCTTAATTACTAAAGGCTTAAATACTTATTGCGATTGCAAGAACCACGGATAAAGCCCAAGATATGCTTAAGGCTCCGTTTTATGAAATTGATTCGATGAGTCATTCTGGCGAAGAGGCACCGACGGACAGCTTAATGTAACTCGCGTCGGGAAAAAGAGAAATGGTCGGTGGCACACACGTTTTCCACGTGCTGCTTTCATTTTCGATTAATTTTTCGTTCCTTCGTCACCCGTTTCTCTGAGCGCCACTAACAGTAAAAATACGTTTATAGAATCTCGTTGCATTAAGAAACGGAATCAGTGGATCGCTCCCACATTCAGTATAGCACACTTCAAAAGGCGACTTTTGCCGCCCTTGGAATCTGGCTCCATTTCTTTAAATGTAAAATTTCAGGTGTCAGCGGAGCGGACTGCAAATCTGACAATGCCCACCGCACTCACCCAATCAAACCAACACGCGGGGAATCTCACCACACAGCAACCGATGCATTCAATAAAGTAATTTCGACGACGATGACTCACCTGTAATGAAAAATACATAAATTTAATGCTTCGATTAGATGAAAGTATTCAATATAAATACTCTTAGAGTGGCATGCATTTTATTAAACTATATATAATATCCCAATCAGCGGTATTTACAACCACATATTTATATATGGTTGTAAGTGCCTATATGGCGGAAGTGCAACTTCAACGAAAACTTGGACAGCAACAAACAATATAAGAACACTCACACGTAATTTCTTAATAATTTCGACGGATTTTGCTCCGTCTTCCTCAGAAGAAACAGTAGTACTGCCCGCTGGCAGGGGGGAGGTGAAGAAAGCGAGAAAAAGACGAGGGCGGCGAGGAAGGGGTAAGAGAAAGGTTAGGGGAGAGGAAAGGCTAGAAGTAAGCGCAGATAGGGAAGGAGTGAGAGGGAGGAGGTGGATTTATTGCACGATCGGAAAAGAAAACAATCTGCTCACCCGCACATACTGCAATATCCAAGACCCAGGAGTCAATTTACTAATTCGCTATCAAGACTCTGTAAGTCGAAACACACGCTACATATATATATATATATATATATATATATATATATATATATATATATATATATATATATATATATATATATATATAATGGGGATCGAGATGGTGCGGGGGCTAACGTACTGGCTTCCCACCCTGAGGGCGTGGGTTCAAATCCCGGCGGTGTTGAATATTTTTCAGAGGTATCTCGATCCCTACTTGAGGTGCTTTGTGGAGGGCACTTTGAGTGAGTACGCCGTCCGTCGGATGGGACGTTAAGCCGCGGACCCCTTGGCGCCTTTCGTAAAGAGTAGGCTAATGCCGACGCCGGGTTTCTCTCCACCCTTCATCCTTTCCTGTCCTTCCCCTATGGCGCAAATGACCTTAGCTGTCGGTCGCCTCCCCTCAAAACTACTACTACTACTATATATATATATTTATATATATATATATTATATATATATATATTTATTTTATATATATATATATATTTATATGTATATATATATATTTTTTTTCTAAGGTAATCTACCGGTTAAGGTAGGGTTTTGGATGGACACAACTACCAAACAAATATTTTATTACTCCTAACAAAACACAAAATCCATCATCCTACTCTATATCAGGTCCCTCTTCACCTCTGAGTACTTTCTTCCTCCCATCATCCCGTCCAACATCCCTATCCTGTTCCTTCCCTTTCCTCTTTTGCCCAACATTCTCCCCTCTATCACAGTCTTCAACATCCCACTGCCGGTCAACAACCCCCTTCATCCACTTTTCCTGCCTCCATAGGATTGCTCCCAACAAACCTTCGCCCACCATACCAAGTACTTCCTCATTTGTTTTCTTCTCTGTCCATTTCACCTTCTCCATTCTTCTCCACACCCACATTTCAAAAGCCTCCAATCTACGTCTGTCCTCCTGCTTCAATGACCACGTTTCCGCATCGAATATAGCTACGCTCCATATCAAAGTTTTTACGAGTCTTTTCCTAACATCCTTACTCAAAGTCCCTGTCATCAACTCCCTCCTCCTTGTGAAAGCCTCTTTGCCTTGCACAATTCTCCTCCTTACGTCCCTACAACTTCGACCGTGTTGGTCCAAAACACTACCGAGATACGTAAACTGTTCTACCTGCTCTAGTTTTTGCCCTCCTATTTTAAAGTTTAGCTTAGCCTTTTTCTTTCTAGAAAATCGCATAACCTTTGTTTTATTAATATTGAGTCTCATCCCATACCTGTCGCCATGAATTTCCAATTCACTCAGCAATGCTTGCAGCCCCTTGGCTGACTGATAAACTAAAGCTTGGTCATCAGCAAACCTAACTGATTTTACGTATTCTCCGCCCACTTTCATTCCTACCTCGAGTTCTTCCCATGCCTCTTTGATCATTTCCTCTGCATACAGGTTGAACAGCAACGGTGATAATGGGCAACCCTGCCTTACACCCCTTCCTAACACTGCCCATCCTGACTCCCCGTTTCCCACCCGCACCTGAGCAGTATGAGACATGTACAGGTTGCGGATTAGCCTCCTTTCCCTCCAATATATTCCTATTTTCTGCAATATACTCATTAATTTTTCCCAATTCACTCTATCAAACGCTTTTTCGAAATCTACGAAACCGGCAAATACCTCCTGGATGTGTTCTATATTCCTCTCGATTAATAATCTCATTACTGCAATGGCATCACGCGTACCTCTCCCCTTCCTAAAGCCAAACTGATCATCCCCTAAGTAATCATTTGCCCTACTCTCTATCCTTTTGTTTATGATCCTGAGAACAACTTTAGCTGCGTGGGATATCAAACTAATTGTCCTATAGTCCTCACATGACGTGTCCTTTACCTTTTTCTGAATAGGAACTAAAACTGATATCACAAAGTCTTCCGGCCAGATTCCCTCCTCATAAATACTACGGATCAGCCCATATAGCCTCTTCCTCCCACATTTTCCTAAGTATTTTAAAAGTTCCACGGGAATGTTATCTACCCCCACGGCCTTATTTAGTTTCATCTCCATTAATGCCCTTTCTATCTCATTGTCTAGTATGCCTGGACCTAAGCGGTCTTCCTATACGTCATTTTCTTTTTCAATATCTAACTTTGTTGGTCTGAGTTCTTTACTATACAGTTCTTCTATATACTCCTTCCATCTCTCTTGGATCTTTCCTGCGTCAACTATTACCTTACCCGCCTTATCTCTAACTGTTAGCATAGCTCTTCCTTTCTTACTTCCCGATAACGATTTAACTTTGCTGTACAGCGCACCGATTTCACCCTTCCTCGGCAGACTTTACATATCCTCGCACTGCGTCTTCCACCATGCTTCTTTTACTTTATTTGTTGCCCGCCTCAATTTATTGTTCAATTCTTTGTACTTCATTTTGTCTAATTCTGTATTTATATTCTTCCATTTTCTCCGCTCATCCATCTTTGTAATCATCTCATCCGTGATCCATGGTTTCCTAGTCCTTTTAGCGTTAACGGTTCCAATAGTGCCTTTTGCGGCTTTAGACAACCCTTTCTTGATACTTTCCCATTTTTCTTCGATAGTACTAAGCATTTGCCATCCTCCATGATTTTCTCCACCGCCTGTTTGTATTCCTTCCTTTTCAACCCATTTAATGCTTTTACATTCCATTTTCTAACTCGCCGCCCCTACCGTATCTTTTTGAAACGTACGCTACATTTCATAACAACTAAATTGTGGTCTTAGTCCGCATCCGCTCCCGGGAAGCTGTGCGAATTTATCACACTGTTCCTAAACCTGTGTCTAACCAGGATATAATCTAGCTGATATCTTCCTGAGTCACCTGGCATTTTCCATGTATACCTGCGTCTTTTGTGGTGTCTAAACCAAGTGTTGGTGATGACTAACCCCTGTCTCCGGCAGAACTCAACTGCTTTGCCCCCGCGGTCATTCCTCGTGCCTAAACCGTAGTCCTCGACCTCATCACCATCTCTTCCTTCGCCTACCGTCGCATTCCAATCCCCCATCACTATCAAATGTTTCCCTGCAGGAACACACGCGATTATGTCCTCTAATGGATCGTTTATCCTGTCGACCTCTTCTTCCTTGTGGTTGCTCGGTGGCATGTATACCTGAATAATAACTTAAGTTCGTCGGTTCTACTTTTATCTCCACTAGTAGTATTCTATCCGTTACCTGCTCTATGTTGACTACGCTTCTTCCTACCTCTTCATTTAATACTTTGGCAATCCCTCGTTGGCTCTCGTCCCCACCGCTGTATATTATTCTATACTTATCACTCCAGTAATCCCCGCTATCTTTCCATCTCACCTCGCATAGACCTAAAATATCTATATTTCCCCTTCCCATTTCTCGCTTAACATTCTCCAATTTCCATGTCCTCATCATTGACCTAACATTCCACGTTCCTATTCTAACTAATTTGGTCTTCTTCTCCTGCGTCTTCTGTCCGGCTGCTGCTGGTTTTCCCTTGCAAGGGTTTCGTGGGATGACGACCGCGGGAGCCTTGCCTCCCCCGCTGCCGGGCACGACACACGGCCGATTGGGCCGAGCCCCGTGGTTGCCAGGACTCAAAATATCTCTATTGCCCATCATATTTTTCTTGGGAATGATAATTGAGGTGGTTTCACGTTGCCTTCCTCAATAGTGTTTTTAACGGGACATCATCACTTACTGGCCGTCCCACTGGGGTCAGACGCCATTGCAGCCGCCTCACTGAGGAACAGACGCTGCGTGGACTACCTTTCGTCTGGCTCCTAACCTTCGACCTATCTGGCATGGGTGACCCTACCAGGAGCAATTACTATTACTCCTGCCAGCACAGCTCTAGGGGTCATCGGAACGCACAAGCCCTTCCACCACGTCAAGGTTGTAGTCCGGGGAGGCCTGTATATATATAAATAAATAAATAAATATATATATATATACATATATACATATATATATACATATATACATATATATATATATATATATATATATATATATATATATATTTGGGAAAAACTAATGAGTATATCGAAAAAAATAGGAATAGATTGGAGGGGCAGGAGGCTAATCCGCAACCTGTACTTGCATCACACTGCTCGGGTAGGATTGGGGAACAGGGAGTCCGATATATATATATATTCATATATATATATATATACATATATATATATATATATATATATATATATATATATATATATGTATATATATATATATTTATATATAGCATTCCAATTGAAAAAGGTACTTTCTAGGTTAGTAGTGGGCAGAACTACTAATCTTTGATCTTATTAAAGTGGCGTTGCCTATTTATGATCCCAAACACGACTTTAGAGAATTGTTTGCATTTTCAAATCATTCTTCCACTGTTTTAAATTATATTCGTTTGCTTTCGACTCATACTTTATTTGCATTGAGTGTCGTTAAAATTCGGTAATGCGGACAGAAAACGGTTTTTACAGAGCCGGGGAGGAAAACCCGTCTTATATATTGTTACAGGTCTAATGGCAAATATTTTTGCGGATAACCTACTTCTGTAGAAATACCCTCTTTTATAACGATTGGGGGGGGGCGTTAATAGAGGGGTGAGGCATTGGGTTAACAACCCAGAAGTCCCCGATTCGATTCTCTATTAAGGGTTTTCTTGTATTTTCAAATTTTGTTCTTTGAGGATTGATGGTGGACCTCTGGTTTGGAGCCGAGTGGAAAGCATCAGTCATAGGTTGCGTGCTCTCTGCAGGGATATCGGGGCGTCCTTCGTCGACCTTCAACCGACGATCCAATACTGTAGGAACATACAGAAGCGTTCTGTTGTTCACTACACGTCTGAGGCCGCCGGGTGTGTAGCGGGTGGGATACTCGAGCACCGCAGTGCCTTTTTAGATCAAGAAGTGTACGTCAATCAGCGGGTCTCTAAAGTCTTCCTTGCCAAATTATTTTGACTTCAATGAAGTGAGGGTCAGTGCTAGCAATAGTTCGTTTAATACCAATGGGATGGAAAATTTTATGCGGGATTCAATATTAATAAGAAGACGATCCTCGATAAAAATTCAAAAACACTGTCATGCCAAGGAAGCATTATCTGTATTGGTAGTAAATTGCCGAAGTTTAAAAAACAAAGTCCCATAATATCATCGCCTTATTCAAAGCACAGGCGCAGATATAATTATTGGGACAGAAAGCTGGTTATCCGCTGATATTGTCAACAGTGAAATTTTCACAAAATCCTTTTCCATTTACAGAAATGACTCAACAAATAGAATCGGGGGTGGTGTATTTATTTCAGTTAAAAATTCTTGCGCCATAAGGGCTGAGGTAATTCTTGGCAATGGTTTGGAAAGCGTTTGGTGCTCTATTAAAAGTCCTTAATACAAAAGAATGTATGCATGCGCAATTTCACGAGCCACCGGACGACAAAGACAATTCAATTCTAGAATTGAATTTGATCAGCATATTTAAAATTTTTTATCCCAACTCAATGATCGCGCTACGTTTTAATAGGCGGAGATTTCAATGTCTTATCTATTGACTGGAGTACATATAGGAGGTCTATTCAAAAAGTATCGCGAATTTTGAATTTTTGCGGGTTAAGTGAAGTTGATTTGCATTTTTGTGAGGCGTTATGTTGGTACTTTTGTCTCACACTTATGCCGAATAGTTCGGGCATTTCAAATGTTCCGTTATTTTTTGACAGGTGTTTTGCTCGGACGTGTTTTGGCTTGTCTTCGATTTTTGCCTGTTCCAAAAAATAGATAAAAGAATCTGTATCAAAATGTTTGTGAAAACGAAATTATGTGCGCGGAGGCATTGCGAATGTTGACAGTGGCATATGGAGAAGCTACCTTGGACCGAGGCAACGTTTATCGGTGGTGAAAAAGTTCTCAGAGGGCCGAGAAGATGTGAACGACGAATAGGATGCCGGACGCCCGAGCACGTCAACAACTGACGAAAGCAATGATGAAGTGAAAAAAATAGTATTGGTCAATCGTCGAATCACCGCAAGGGAAGTTGCTGAGGAGCTAAACATATCGACAGGCTCGGGCCATTCGATTTTTACCAATGATTTGGGCATGACACGGATCGTGGCGAAATTCGCACCAAAATTGCTCAATGTCGACCAAAAACAATAACGCATTAACATTGCTAATGACTCAGTCCTTGACCCAAATTTGCTCCAGAGGCTCATAACTGGTGACGAATCATGAGTTTATGATTATGACGTGGAAACTAAAGCTCAATTATCCAAATGGAACTGCAGCCCGGGCCAAGACCGAAAAAAGCGCGCCAAGTTCGGTCGAATGTGAAAGTTTTGCTTACAATTTTATTCGATTTCAGGGGCGTGGTGCATCATGAGTTCTTGCCACAGGGTAGGACGGTGAATAAGGAATGTTATCTGCAAGTTATGCGCAAAATGAGCAAAGCAATCCGCCACAAACGCCCCGATTTGTGGAAGAACCAACATTGGCTTTCGCACTATGACAACCCCCTGCTCACACATCGTTACTTTTGCGCGAATTTTTGGCCAAAAACAACACACTAATAATGCCGCAGCCACCACATTCCCCAGATCTGGTCCCCAGTGACTTTTTCTTGTCCCCGAAACTGAAGAGGCCCATGAAAGGGCCATGCTACCCTACGATTGACAAGATGAAGACTGCATCGAAGGAGGAGCTGAACAAGATCACAGAAAATGATTTTATGAAGTGCTTCGAGGATTGGAAAAAACGTTGGCACAAGTGTATAATATCTAATGGTTATTACTTTGAAGGGGACAAAATAGACATCCATAAATAAATAAATAATTTTTGAAAAAACACTGAATTCGTGATATATATATATATATATATATATATATATATATATATTTATTTATTTATATATGGGTCGCGGTAGTCGAGGGGGTAGAGCGTTGGACTGCTGACCGGAGGGGCCCGGGTTCGATTCCCGGGCAAGGGAAAGGAACTGGCCCCCCTACCCTGATGTGTGAATTTCACACGTCGTCGGGCTTAGTACTGGGTGAACTCTACCATCACCTACCAAACCGACCATCGGGTTGATTACTGTGTTTATAGTTATATATATATATATATATAAATATACAAATATATGTTTGTGTGTGTGCATGCATATACCGGTGGTAGTTGCCTCCCAGGCTTAACGAAGTGCGGATTATACGTTTGTGAAATCTCGATAACGTGACCTCCTTACGCTCCGTCGTGAACCGGTTATTGAAACAACGCTCCTTCAACAAATTTTGCGTGAAACTGGACAAAAGTGGGGAAGAGAAACATGACATGTTCAAGGTTGCTCATGGTGATAACACCATGGGTAGCTCGGGTGTTTTTGAGTGGCTCAAGGTGTTTTGGGAGGGTATAGAAGACGTTGAACGTTCAGGACGCCCTTCGACGCCAAAAAATACGAAATACTTGCAAGAGCTGGAGGACAGAGATCGCAGATTAAGTATTCGCATGCTTTCTGATCATCCATTGGCATCCCTAAAAGTGATGAGTGACCGAGAACATGGGCATGGGAAAGGTGTTTGTGCGAAGTTGGTGCCGCGAGTGCTCTCGGACGAACCAAAGGAAACTCGCACGCGGATCTGCATAGGGCTTCTCGACCACGGCCTATCCACCTTAAAGCCCTGACGTTGCCCCACCAGACCTCCTTCTCCACCTCAAATACCATCTGAATGGAAGTCACCACGGCCCGGTGGAAGCGTTACAACATGCCGTGACCAGGGAGCTTGGCAGTATTCCGGGCACCACCTTCCAGAAGGCGCACGAGATGCGGAAAACCCATTGGAATCGATGTGTGGACGCACAAGGGTTCTGCTCCGAAGACTGCGTTCGAAGTAGTACCCTTGAAGTGTTCGCCCAATACAAGGTGGCTCCACCTCGAAAACGGCACCGTTTTAATAAATGTGTACTCGCAAGTAGAGCAGGCGAGTCTTCATACGATGTGTGTTCAATAAACAATGAGAATTTGAGTTACTCGGAGAGATTTCTATTCATTCGTCTAGTATATCAATGCTATGCTAATTCCCTTCGAAGTAGTCCCCATTCATTAGATTTAATGCACATGAATGCCAGCGCTTTTTCCAATCCGCGAAACACTTCTAGAACTCCATCTATGATATAACTTTCATTATCGCTCTCTCTCTCCGCGATGCGTTTGTTTTTAACCTCATCTGTGCTTGTAAAACGTCGACGGCCCTTCTAACAAATTCGGGTAATTTTTACGTATTGCATAACGCAAAAAATATTGAACTTGCTAAGTGGGGCTCTTTACTGATCGTTTCACCTTGTGACCAGAACTCATGGTGCCTTATGCCGTGCACTGCACTTCGCGAAAATACAAAATTCTCGTTACCTTCAGAACAAACGTCATCCTATACGCGCAGTTTGCCGCCCAGGTAAATATTATGGCGGCACTCGGCCTCGCTGACAGCAACTGAGGATGATGACACGATGGCATCAAAGCCGAGGTCACCATCAATTAATGCCCTCGGCGGGAAGGAGCGATGGCCGACAGTGCGCCACGGGCAGTCGTCGGCGCCGGCGGCCTCTCAGTCCTCCTTGACACACAAGCCGCTCCCGCACGTGAGGGAGTCTCACTCCAGGTATTCCCCATTCCTCCCCCCGCGTCCTGCTTAGAAGACCCCGCGCACCCCTGCCTTTTACGGGTGGAAAATACCCCGATCCGAGTGGGTGACGGACAGAGACTCAAAAAGGAGACGACAGCACTTTCGCGTTCAAATTTGTCGGCGTGGGTCCACACAGTTTATTTCTCTCCGGGCAAGATTCGATTCGGTTCTGTCAATCGCAGCACTGGGACATACGTTGGTCGTTCAATAATTCCTTAGAGAATCCAAGAGATGGCGCTCGCGGTATGGAAAATAAATGTTTCCTTTTAGCACTTTTAAGCCGACTGGATTGGACTGCCTCAGTTTCAGGTGAATTCTGGATTAGCCTAATCCATATATGACACAATGAATATTCAGAATAATATGCAGAAATGGTAGCAATTCGATGAGTTTTTAAAAACAATAATATTTTGATAGGATGGTGAAAATTGTTTTTAAAACAGATTTTTAAGTATAACGTTTATTCCATTAGTTCGTCCAAGAAACAATTTTTATTGCTTTGATCTCGCACGGAAAGACAATGCTGGGTTTTTATCAATCGCGTTCCATTTCATCGCGTTCCTCCTCCGTGTTCCTCCACCGCGAATCCTCCTGATCCCCCGTTCAGGAACCCCCGGAGGCCGAGGATCCGGTGTTGAGGAGCACCCGTTCGCTCGGTTTCAACCGGAAGTCGCCTGGCACCCGCAAACACGAAAGGTTTTTGTCGCACTCTGATTTTCTTGCCTCCCGCTTCGAAAGATGGGAGCAATCAAATATTGTCAAATGAGAAGAGCTGGAAGGTCGATGGACTTTTATTCTTTTACGGTAACCTTGCAGTTAGGCAGAGGTAAAACAATCTCCGGCTGTAGGCATCCTCTCTCCGAAGCGGAGAGCACGAACTCCCGAGTCTTCCCCTGACGAGGCGGTGAGACTTGCAGGATGCCGCTTGCTAATGTAAAGAAACGAGTGGTTGGGGACAATAAATGACCCTTTACTTGGCAATTATTCAGTCATGAAATGACAGTCGACCTTCCGTTCTTGCTATGATTTGATTGCTAATTTCCACGAACGCTGTAATTTCGCCCCTTCCGTCCAAGCCTTCGCGTTGGCCCTTGGGCTTTCCCTGAACTGGGACCGAGGCCACAGTCGCCTGCAATTATAGCGCAGGCACACACGAGGACGTGTGGCCCGGGGGTCGCGAGCCCTTGCCAGGGTCACAGCGGGAAGGATGATAAACTAGTCCAAACTTCACAAATAGTTTTAAAAGCAATGAAGAGTATCTAAAGACGACCATAGATGATGCACTTGAATATCGAGAGAAATATATACAGAGTATACGTACGTGCTTATTAGGTAAAATTTAAAGCAAATACCATTAAGGGTATCCCTTTTTCAATCTGTTCTTACATCAAGAAAGTGTCGAATCTTTATTTCCTTCAAAGGCAAAATGAGAACAATATCATAAACAATTCCTTTCAGAACCAATACAGAATAATACAAGTTCCGAGAACGGTGTCCCCCACTAACCTGTAAGACTCATTAGAGCCATTATTTACCCGGGAAGGATTTGATATTTCTGTATAGAAATATCAACGGTTACAAAATACACAGGACCCAGGATCCAGATGAATTCACCGCCATAGCAATGGAAGAACTGGCCGAGGATATTGCAAATTATTCCAAAAGTGTTTCTTGTTATAAGCCTGTAAAAGAAGTTTGCCTCACGAATGGACGCTGGACCCTGGTGCAGAAAGGCGACGAGAGGACGGACCCCCAGGAACTACAGGCATAACATCGATATCCTGCATCAGAATCGAGCATGTCAATGCTAGCAATATAATGTTCTTTCTCGAGTGTAGAAACATACCCTTCCGCACGAATTTGTGGAAATTAGATCATGCAATGCACAATTGGTCTTTTTATCCATGATAAAGTGGAATCGGTGGACGGAAATGCACAAATGGATGACGGACTCGTAGATGACACGATAGCCTCCAACCAGGCTCGCCGCGAGACATTAAAAGACAAACTATGATAACGTGTTACTGATAAGTGACCCACTGGATTAGGGCTTTCTTGAGAGGACGCCTCGGTAGCTTAACTGGCTAAAGCACTCGGCCGGACATCGAGGGATCCGTGTTCGAATCCTGGTCAAGGCGAGTGATTTTTACATTTTGAAATTGTAGCTTTGTAGGAATTTCCTATCTGACTCTCTGGATTCTTATCCAAACAGTTGACGATGGGATAAGTGCCCCAGAGGCAAATATATCTTCAGGAGTGTCACTAGGAAGTTGTAGAGGGTCCCTGACGACCTAGGTTCCCACGCTATCGCCAATATTATCTCATTTGAAGACAACATCGTGACTAAGGGAGATGTGAGGGCATACGCGGATGGCTCACTACTCTCTGAAGATTTAGACTAGATATAGGACCGGAGCGGGAAATGGGGTTAGAATTAGATATGAGGAAATGCACGCACCTAAGTTTTGTAGAAAAAGAGATTACGATCAAGAAGTACACGAACTAAGCACCTAGGGTCAAATACTTGGTGTTACCCGGCGGGGGTTGATTACTTATCACCGGACTGCCTTGGAGACAATAATTCTCTCCCGTCGGACAACGTAATCCGGATCCCTTCTCGTTCGTGGGAAAAATGGCATTTAGTGTCATCGGCAAACATTGGCATTCGAGAAATAGCTTCATTATAACTAACACGTGGTTGAGACACCGCGGCACGAGGAGGAACACATTGAAAATGCGGGTAGATGTCGGTTAGATTACACTTTGACTTGGAATAGTTTGAGGAATGTCGCTCACGAGATTTTCGGGGGCCCATGAGATTCAATGAGAAAATGGAATTTAGAGCAATAAACCGGAGAGAAGAGGGAGCGAGAGCAGACGGGTGACAAGGGGACCGGTACAGCAGAAGAAACATGACAGTATCTCAAGCAGGGCGAACGAAAAAATATGGACGGTACATAGGAACAGGCTGAGGAAATCATTGATTACAGAAAATATTATTCGGAAGATGGACAAAAGAAGGAAATGGAGGAACAAGGACGCGTATTGAAGAGAATAAAATATGAAGAGATAAACAATAAACCGAGGCATGAAGTTAGTATGGTGTGAAAAACATGGTGGAAAGAACAGTGGATGGAGGATGCGAATAGTTTGCGGTATGTACGCTGCAGAGAAAGGCGAAGGAACTGTCCCGCTAAGAAAGGAAATTCCGACAAACCAATGCAAATGCCATTGGCAAAATATTAATCGAAACAGAAGAGGCTCTGAAAATATGGAAAGAGTATGAAGGGCCGATGTGATAAAAATAGCATTCAAGCATTCCTAGACCTAAGCTATTATTAACGATTAAGAATAGCCTAGGAATAGGGGTACTTGAGGACGAGATATAAAAGCGTTTAAGGAAAAGAATGACAGGATCCAGGGGGAACATCCATACATAATTTCTCAGGAATTTAAGAAAACGAGGACAGAAGGGGTTTTATGGACGTGCTCATTTATGAAAAGGAATTCGTCTGGAAGGCGTTTGAGAACTGGTTCGATATCATACAAAAAAAGGAAATGGCAGCATTATGTGAGAAATATCGTTGGACGATTGGCTAGTTTTCGCACGCGGCAAAGAAGGTCCGTATAAAGAAAACGATGGCGACGAGAGGGAATGCGTTTTCTTGAGAATATCACTTTGGATTTAGAAAGGAGGCGAGGACAAGTGACGTCAGAGTAAAACCGATATGTTTTTGCGTATTTTGCGACTAAATATAGATAACTCGGAATTAATTTGAGAAGGCAGAGTGCACCGAGTAATATTACTGAATATTTTTCAGAGCAGTTTGGAGGGGAAGTCAACTGATCATGTACAACGTACATGTCTCCAGACTAGCAAAAACTTGATATAAGGCTTAGTCATGTCTGATTGGCAAAGATGGAGACAGAAGGATAGGTTTAGACGGGAGGCTTTTGAGCCGAAAGGAGAGGGCCGAAACTTCGAACAATTTACCGTGTGAGTGTCCTTTTAAATATTGCTATTCTATTCTATTTGTGTTACATTGTGTCCGCCCATTATTGTGCCGCTCGTATGAGTTTTTCCGTACAATCGTTATATATATATATATATATATATATATTTATATTTATTTATTTATTTATATATATCCCTCCCTGATATCCCACGCAGCTAAAGTTGTTCTCAGGATCATAAACAAAAGGATAGAGAGTAGGGCAAATGATTACTTGGGGGATGATCAGTTTGGGTTTAGGAAGGGGAGAAGTACGCGTGATGCCATTGCAGTAATGAGATTATTAATCGAGAGGAATATAGAACACAACCAGGAGGTATTTGCCTGTTTCGTATATTTCGAAAAAGCGTTTGATGGAGTGAATTGGGAAAAATTAATGAGTATATTGCAGAAAATAGGAATATATTGGAGGGAAAGGAGGCTAATCCGCAACCTGTACATGTCTCAGACTGCTCAGGTGCGGGTGGGAAACGGGGAGTCAGGATGGGCAGTGTTAGGAAGAGGTGTAAGGCAGGGTTGCCCATTATCACCGTTGCTGTTCAACCTGTATGCAGAGGAAATGATTAAAGAGGCATTGGAGGAACTGGAGGTAGGAATGAAAGTGGGCGGGGAATTCGTAAAATCAGTTAGGTTTGCTGATGACCAAGCTATAGTTTGTCAGTCAGCCAAGGGGCTGCAAGCATTGCTTAGTGAATTGGGAATTCAGTGCGACAGGTATGGGATGAGACTCAATATTAATAAAACAAAGGTTATGCGATTCTCTAGACATAAAAAGGCTAAGCTTAACATTAAAATAGGCGGGCAAAAACTAGAGCAGGTAGAACAGTTTACGTATCTCGGTAGTGTTTTGGACCAACACGGTCAAAGTAGTACGCACGTGAGAAGAAGGAATGTACTAGGCAAAGAGGCTTTCAGGAGGGAATTGCCAGGAGGGACATTGATTAAGGATGTTAAGAAAAGGCTCGTCCAAACTTTAATTTGGAGCGTAGCTATGTACGGCGCGCAAACGTGGTAATTGAAGCAGGAGAATAGACGTAGACTGGAGGCTTTTGAAACGTGGGTCATGAAAAGAATGGAGAAGGTGAAATGGACAGAAAAGAAAACAAACGAGGAAGTACTTGGTATGGTGGGCGAAGAGATGGGTTTGTTGGGCGTTATCCTATGGAGGCAGGAAAAGTGGATGAAAGGGGTATTGCCCGGCAGCGGGATGTTGAAGACTGTAATTGAGGGGAGAATGTTAGGCAAACGAGGAAAGGGAAGGAACAGGATAGGGATGTTGGACGGGATGAAGGGAGGAAGAAAGTACTCAATAGGTGAAGAGGGACCTGATGTAGAGTAGGATGTTGTGTTTTGTTGGGGCCACAAATTATTTAATTAGTAATTGTCCATCCAAAAACCTACCATAACCGGTAGATTACCTAATAATAATAATAATGATAATGTAAATATATATATATGTGTAGGGGTTGCGGTAGTCCAGTGGGTAGAGCGTTGGACTGCTGACCGGTGGGTCCCGGGTTCGATTCCCGGGCAAGGCACTCTGGGCACCTGCAGCTCCACCCAAGCTGTGTGATTTTTCGGGTACCAGGTCTTCCTGGGAAACCATAACCGGCACAGGGAAAGGAACTGGCCCCCCTACCCTGATGTGTGAATTTTCACACGCCGTATTGGGCTTCGTACTGGGTGATCTCTACCATCACCTACTAAACCGACCTTCGGGTTGATTACTGTGTTTATGGTTTATATATATATATATGTATATGTATATGTATATGTATATGTATATGTATATGTATATGTATATGTATATGTATATGTATATGTATATGTATATGTATATGTATATGTATATGTATATGTATATGTATATGTATATGTATATGTATATGTATATGTATATGTATATGTATATGTATATGTATATGTATATGTATATGTATATGTATATGTATATGTATATGTATATGTATATGTATATGTATATGTATATGTATATGTATATGTATATGTATATGTATATGTATATGTATATGTATATGTATATGTATATGTATATGTATATGTATATATATATATATATATATATATATATATATATATATATATATATATTTTTTTTTTTTTTTTTTAAGTGACGGCCGAGTTTGCCCATCATATTTTCGATTATTTGCCGTTCGCGTTCTTCCCCATGATCGTGTGTCTTCACTGAAAAACAGGAGGTAGACGCTATTCTCACTGCTTTCCTCCCGCTCCCAAGCGCGTGCACTCTTCCCCGAGGCGGTCAGGGCCGGCGCCCGTTCCGTTCCGGCCGATCGGCCTGCAACGATAGCTAACCTGCCACCGGAGAGCATTTGCACTCCGTTTTTCAACGGACCCAAAAGTGAAAGCGTGCGCCCTCCACGCCCACCCCCTCCCCATCATGCATTGCGTCAGCATCCTCGTGAGTTCTCGTCGTCCCGGTGGAAGCATAGTTGCCCGTCATTGCCGTCTTCTGCCGATCGGCGCTGACGGCGAGCGAACGATGGAAATGGGAATGGGCCGCACTCAATCAACTGGTGTCGGTCGGATTGCCAAAACCACGCGACAGCGATTATTATTAATGCCCGCTCGTAAATGCGATCAAGACCCCGCTGCATGAGATCACGAGCGTCGTCTCGGAAGCCAGCATGTCCGGAGCGGATGAACTGTCCTTTTATCTCGGACCAGTTTCTGAAAGCAACATTGGAATCATCTTCCGGCCTATGTTGAAGGGCAGCCATTATAGTGGCATCACTTTTAGGGCAACATCTCCGCGTGCAGCAACCGTGAGAGGCACCCCGTCGAAGCACCAAGCGAGGGGGGTTGGGATGGCGCGGGAGTCCCGTGGGTGGATGCGGTCGCTGCCTGACATTCGTGAGTGGAGGGGGAGCTGAGGCCATTCGCGCTTTGGTGATCGATGGGAAAGGAGAAGAGAAACCCAGCGTCGGCAGTAGCCTGCTCTTAACGAAAGGCACCAAGGGGTCACACAATTTAACGTCCCATCCGACGGACGTCGTACTCGCTCAAAGTGCTCTCCACAAAGCACATCAAGTGGGGATCGGGTTACCACCGAAAATATCTGCCGTCCCTAGCATTCGATCCCGAGTCCAGTGGTTGGGAAGCCAATGGGCTAGCCATCGCACCATCCCGATCTTGGGGGCCGGGAACCGCAAGTGAATGGGAAAAGGCGGTGTGTCGGAAGTGTGCCGCAGTTCGGGAGATGCCCACGTGTGGCAAGTCTACATAATCCCTGAACCCTCACCTAAAATTTGGTCATATTCGGGTAAAAATGAGTCTGGTGTGTTATCTCCCCCTGCAAAGTACCCTAGCGATGGCTTGTAGGTTACCATTTTAAGATCCTTTCATTACTTGCGATCGTTTTGAAACCATAGGTGACTTGTAATTGGCTGACGGCTCTCTGTACTGCCACCACATCCTCACTTTCCGCGCACACGACCCGTTTCCACGCGTGCACGGCGTGGCTGTAGCCGCTTCGATTGTCTTCGTGATCCTTGGTTCGACGCATGCCAATCGGATGACGTGTCCCTCGTCCACGGTTCGCGGCAGTTGGATGTTTTTGATCCCCCCCCCGCGTCTCCTGGGCGAGATTAACCCTTTCAATCCGATTGAGCGCCCCCTGCTCCCTTGCTCGGAGGCGCGCCTTCGAATGAGGTGGCCCGCTACTCAATTTCGAACTCGGGCGGACGTTTCAATAACAGAGAGGGCAAGCTGAGGAGTTGGGCATAGCATACCTGTAAATCCCTGAGAGAAGAAAACGTCTTTCCGTTTGTCCTCGCACCCTTCGGACTCGCCCTCAGTCTCCCTTTGATGCCTCTCAAGTTCTAAGGATACGTACGACGTTATTGCTAAAGCCTTGGAAATTATCACATGGACTTTGGTTCTTCTTGTGAATTCCAGCGACTTCTTTGGCAGATGCTTGGGGTGAAAAAGGCACGCGATGAATGGAAAGCGTATGCCATAAAAAGAACGAGTTCCGAGAAACGACAACCATCAGGGATGAGAAATGGATTTCACTTGTTTGGCAAAATTTCGTGGCCATGCAAAACGGAAATTTGTTATTTGTTTAACTTTATTTTTGTAACTCATGACATTTAACATTAGAATTCATGCTTCACGTTGAGGAAGGTTTGAGTATCTATTGAAAAAGAAACATCGAACTATTCCACAAAAAATGGAATGGTTTGACACGTTTCACTGCCGTGACGCATCGTCCGGTAAATACAATTATTGAAGAAATCGATTCGTGGCATAGAGTACACAAAATATAAAGGAGGGGTGTAATAGTATTAAGGCTGGGCACAGATTTTCGAAACACAATAGTTGTACACACACAAACCATTGCTTTTATAGTTTGTGTGCTATTGAGTGTGTATAGATATGTCTACATCGAAACCAAATTTTTGAATTTCTGAACCAGGCGATACTATTAGACTGTGCATATTTTACTAATAAATTATCTTCGGAATAGTACGATTCTTCAATGAACACAGAATATTTTATTTATTTCAAACACCCCCCCGCTAGATTTCTCGAATGTTATGCCGAACGGGAAAATCAAGCTCACACGTTGAGTATTGACAGTCGAATGCGAAGGCCAATTGGCGGAGGCTCATCCCGACTTGCAGGCGTCCATCCATTGGAGTTAGCGCCGCCCTCCAGCAGAGAGATCCAGTGCTTCAAGCCGAAGGTGGTTCCCATTCGTGGTGGATATCCGGGGGCTACGTTTTCACTTGAGGTGACTTCCTTCCATCCCGCAAACCAAAATGCATTCTTTTCGACGCTCCGGAAGTCGGAGAGGGTGCGTGTTCTTGTCGCAAGCTCCGCGGCGCACCATGGCATGGCACTCGAGGGGCACTTCTAACAAAGCGAACAAGCACCACGTCCAACCCTTCGCCCCCGTGACCGCCCTCGTTACGCACGCGTGGCGCGGGGCACGGACACCTCAGGCCGGTTTCACCTCATGGTCTCACTGTCGCCGTCTACTATGGACAATGAGCAAATTTATTTATTAGTTAGGCTGGTCGTCAATATATCAATTTACACTTGAATTAACGTTAAACTAGCATTCTTTAAGCCTACCCAAATTATGATCTATTAAATTTGTAACTTTCCTTGCTTTAACGTAGGTTTTTTTTTGTGTACTTGGCATGGTCGATAGAATTAGGATGACTTTGACTGGATTTTCTGCCACGATGCATGACTGCGCGGGTGAATGCGTGGCTCTAAGGGCCCGCTTTATGGGAAGGTAACATTTCTGCAGAAGGACATGGCTCTGGGTGGAGTTGCGAAGAGTCGCCGCGCCAATGGGGCTGCACGGGTTCGCCCGAATGCAAAGAGCGACAGGGTGATCGAAAGGCCGTCCGGGGTCCGGTCTATTGATGACTGGTAGGCATCAATCCGTGAACCGGAAGGTTGGAAGGTATCTCTAACCAAAGCTTTCCATTAAGAAGTAATAATACACAATTAAGGTGATTAAGAGGACGGAGAGATTATATAGAGGTTTTAAGCGTCCATCAAAACGTTTTTGACCCAAGTGAATACGCGCGAAATGTGGAAATAAAACAAAAATTCACTTTAAGGGAATTTAAAAGAATACCTTATGGCCGCCGTGAATGGCGTATGGTACCGTGAATGGCCGCCGTTGTAAACGAAATATGATCCATAGAATAAGAATAATTTCAACTGCACAAGATCTCAACGATCTCAAGAGTATAATTACGGAAACGCCAACGACACGAGATGAGGCCTCATTCGATCGGAGACGTCGTTTCACACATACACATTGTGTTGAACGGTTTGCAATCTCACGCTGCATTTCCTCGAAAAGCACGAGACTGTGCCATTTCCCTTCGAAATTGGAGCAATGATTTCGCAAAGGGGATCAAAAATGCTCGCATCATATTCGATTGGGAGTATAACTAATGAGAAACTGCATTGCTACTTTTGTTTCACAGGTATTAATGATCTGTGAGCCATTTATCGGTAACTATCGAACGCTATTTAGTCTTTAAGTCAGCAAATGTATTACAGTAATTTTTATGCATAATCTACGGTTACGGTAGGATTTAGATGGACATAACCACCACATAAATATTTTATATAAATTTATAGAAATAAATAAATACATTCCTAGCAAAAAGCACACCGAATATCCAAAAGTACAATAGGCCTCTTTTCATTGCCATTACCCTAAAATTCTACTCTCGGTCAGTCTTCAGCATCCCATTGCCAATCAATATACTTGCATCAATTTTTCCTGTCTCCTTGTGATTTCTCAGCACTTCCTCACGTTTGTTCCTTTCGGTCCATTTCACCTTCTCCATTCTTCTCCACACCCACATTTCAAAAGCCTGCCATCTACCTCTATCCTCCTGCTTCAATGACCACGTTTCCGTGCCGCACAAAGCTACGCTCCATATCAAAGTGTTTAGGTCTTTTCTTAACACCCTTACTCAATGTCCCCGTCATTAACTCCCTCCTCCTTGTGAAAGCCTCTTTGCCTAGCGCAATTCTACTCCTTACGTCCCCATTACTTTGACAATTTTGGTCCAAAATACTTCCTATACACGTAAACTCTTCCACATGTCTAGTTTTTGTCCTTCTGTTTAATAGTTTAGATTGGCCTTTTTCTTTCTAGAAAATCACATAACCTTGGTTTTTGTTAATATTGATTTTCATCCCATATCTGTCGCACTGACTTTCCAATTCACTCAGCAATGCTTTCAACCCGTTGCCTGACTGACGAACTAGAGCTTGGTCGACAGCAAATTTGTAGTCAGCAGACTTCATGCAGCAGACTTTTATTCCCACCTCCAGTTCTTCCCATGCCTCTTGAATCATTTCCTCCACATATACGTTGAACAGCACCGGCGATAAGGGGAAACCCTGCCTTACACCTGTACCTAACACTGCCCATCCGGACTCTCTGTCCCCCACTCAGACCTGAGCAGTCTGAGATATGTACAGGTTGCGGATCAGCCTCCTGTCCCTCCAATGTACGATTCGTATTCCTATTTTCTGCAATATACCCATTAGTTTTTCCTAATTCACTCTACGAAACGGTTTTTTCGAAATCTACCTAACATGCAAATACGTCCTGGTTGTATTCTATATTTCTATCGATTAGTGATCTCATTCGTGCAATGGCATCATGTGTGCTTCTCCCCTTCCTAAAACCCTGCTCTGCATCCTTTTGTTGATGATCGCTATATTTTATCTTACGTCCACATCAAAGGCTTTTATGAGCACCACTTCAATCTTTCAGCGAAATCAAAGATGGAGAATGGTGAAATGGCACGTTGAGCGCAGTTCAGCGAGCGCGGCTGGTCGGCTGGCTTCGAGGGATGAAGTCCTGAAGATCATTTGGTGACCGCCGGAAAGGAAATCATATGTGATCTGTGTGTAGTGGAGGAGGGGACGAGTCCTGTGCAAGAACTAAGGATGCTCTAGGGTCAGGGGGGGATGGGGTTGCAGTGAATTGGACTCAGGGGGAGCAGAAAGAAGGAACAAGGGGGAGTGTCCGCGAGGGAAGTGTTCTCCAGCGAAGCGGGCCTTCAGAGTGAGTGTTTCAGTGGCGTTGTTTGCCATCAAAGGGCGGGAAAAAGGACGGAGTGATAATACCAAGTAAACAATCCCGACCATAGGCAAAAAATCAATTGAAATTGACCGCGGGGTCCCCCATTATGAAAAACCACCACGGTCCATGGATCAGAGCCGAAGGGCAGGTTGCCAGGCAATCGCCGTTCGCCCGGTGCCAACTCCCTCGCCGCGAAATGAACCAGGGCGTTGAAGAGACGAGGGGAGGGTCACCTAACGGAAGACCAGCGACTGGCGAAGTTCACGCGCAAACGGGAACGCGGTTAATTAAGGGACAGTCCGTAGTTTCCGGTGCAGCCCGTGTCTCCCTGGACGACCTGGCGGCCGCAAGCTTACACGGCTAGATGAAGCCTAGGTTGCTCGGAGACTTCCCCCGGAATCGAACCCGGGCCCTCCAGTCAGTCGCTCTCTACCAACCGGGACCTCTACTACGATAATACTGTCCAAAATCGACCAGATCACCTCGAGCCAATGAAAAGCCATGCTTCAGTTCAGTTCGAGTTCACGTTATTCGGTCGCCGAATGCTATTCGCGGGCCATAAAGGGCGCAGGGGGGGGGCGAGGGGGGAGTGGTGCACGGGGAGGGGATGGGGGGCAGGTCGCCATTTTCCAAACGGCGCCGCCAAGGGCGCGTGGAAACAGCGGCGGCGAGAGGAGAAATGCCTTTCCTTCGCGGGGCGGAGGAGAGAGGGGGCGGAACGAACTCAATCTCCTTGGCAACGCCGCCCTCTGGGGGCGGGGGGAAGGGGGCGCGATTTTCTTACTTGGCGTGGAGTTGGATCTTCCGTCCCCCGCAACAGACACTCGGCCAACTCTCACCGGAGACGGCGAGCCGTCTCTCGCCGTGTGTGGACCCCGACCCCCACTATCCTCAGCACCCCTCCCCCCCATCAGCCCTCCCGCACTTCATTTATGCCATGGCTGGAAATGCGGTTCCGACTGCTGGGAAATTAGCATTTAGGCTTCAATTTGTTTCGATTCGAGTTGCTGCAAAACATTTGCGACCATCATGATTTCGAGGCATAGCCAATGGAGGTGGTGGTTTCCCCCGTTGCCTTCCTCAATAGTGTTTTCAACGTGACACCATCACTCAATGGCGGCCCCACTGGGGTCAGACGCCATTGCAGCCACCTCACTGAGGAACAGACGCTGTGTGGACTAACCTTCGATCTATCTACCCTACCAGGAGCAATTATCGTCACTCCCGCCTCTAGGGGTCACCGGAACGAACAAGACCTTCAACCACGTCAGTGTAGTTGTAGATCATGGGGATGGACGCTAATTAGGAGTATTTTCTGGTTTATGTTCTGCTTGCATTGTTTTAAACACAGTTCAGTATACTTTTACCTTAATAATATTCGTGTAACATACCATTCGGGCATTAGCCGGTTAAATTAAATTACCGGTGTAAATGAATCAATATTTAAAAAATGAGCCTAGTATTTTTGGCAGATTGAAGGAAGTACATCGTGCTGAATACCCTGTTGACTTGAAAACACAGGAAATACCGTCACCGTCGTATCACTGTGAATTGGGTTTTCTGTGTTCGCGAGTTCTCGGCCAGGTGAGGCTGATGACAGACAGTGCGCCACGGGAAGTCCGTTGGCATGTGGGTGTTAGGCCGGGTGGGTGCATAGAGAGACAGGGGATAGTCATTTTGCACGACTTCCAGCCTATTTACCTAACTGCATATTCATAGCAGCAATGGAGAAATAGCACAAGCCATAAAAATATTGCATCATTCTCATAGCAAGCGGTTATTGCGGTCTTAGAAGCCGCAGATCGCGTTTCCCAGAGGAAACAAACGGAAAACCTCATCGACTCTTGAAACGTTCACGACTCGGCCAGAGCAATGGCAATCATAGATGTACGTGTAAGAAGTGAGACAAGAAGTTTCGTTTCTTTGTGTTTAGTCCTTTACTTACGGATGTGCGATGCTTATTTTAATTAATCGATACAGGTGTTTCGAGAACGCTAATCTATATCGAACTTTCATTATTGTCCGGTACAAGAAGAAATATCGACGATAATAGTATATCGATCACCATTGCGTGCATCAAAAATATCGCCCACATTAGATATTTTGAGAAAGATCGACGGAATCGTCCATATCATCATATCCACAATCACCTTCCCCCTCGATATGCTTCAAAATCATTGATCTAGTGAGCATGAAAAAATATCAACAGGCGCCGTGATATCCCGGAGTCCGAATCATCAATTTGGAAGATCTTCGCCATCCACGAGGGCGGAAATGCGGTACGATATGCAATGGCAGTACCATACGGGATGCCTGAGTGAAAAGGCTACTGCGGGAACCAGGGATCGGTTTGAGAGACTCCCATTCCCTTGAGCATTGCGGCGGTTTGCCAGTGACAATAGTAGTTGAGATGTACTATTATTATTAGGTAATCTACCGGACAAGGTAATGTTTGGATGGACACAACCAACCAATGAATATATTGTTTCACTCTTAACAAAACACAATCCAGCAACCTCCCCTACATCAAGTCCCTCTTCATCTCTGATTACTTTCTTCCTCCCTTCATGCCGTCCAACATCCCTATCATGTTCCTTCCCTTTCCTCGTTTGCCTAACATCCTCCCCTCTATTACAGTCTTCTACATTCCACTGCCAATCAATACGCGCTTCATCCATTTTTCCTATCCCCATAGGATTTCTCCCAACAAACCCCTCTCTTCGCCCACCATACTTAGTACTTCCTCATTTGTTCCCCTTTCAGTGGTCTATTCCACCTTCTCCACACTCACATTTCAAAGGCTTCCAGATTACTTCTATTATCTTGCTTCAGTGACCGCGTTTCCATGACGTACATAACTACGCAAAGTTTTGACAAGTCTTTTCTTAACATCCTTACTCAACACCCCTCTCATCAACTCCCTCCTCCTTGTGAAAGCCTCTTTGCCTAGCACAATTCTTCTCCTTACGTCCATACTACTTTGACCGTGTTAGTCCAAAACACTACCGACATACGTAAACTGTTCTACCTGCTCTAGTTTTTGCCCTCTTATTTTAATGTTTAGCTTCGGTTTTTTCTTTCTAGAAAATCGCATAACCTTTGTTTTATTAATATTGATTAGCATTCCATACCTGTCGCACTGAATTTCCAATTCACTCAGCAATGCTTGCAGCCCCTTGGCTGACTGACAAACTAAAGCTTGGCCATCAGCAAACCTAACTGATTTTACGAATTCCCCGCCCACTTTTATTCCTACCTCCAGTTCTTCCCATGCCTCTTTGATCATTTCCTCTGCATACAGGTTGACCAGCAACGGTGATAATGGGCAACCCTGCCTTACACCCCTTCCTAACACTGCCCATCCAGACTCCCGGTTCCCCACCCGCACCTGAGCAGTCTGAGACATGTACAGGTTGCGGATTAGCCTACTATTCCTCCATTCTATCCATAATTTATTATTATCTTCATTAGTTTTCCCAATTCACTCTAACAAAAGCCTTTTTGAAATCTATTCAATCGGCAAGTATGTCTTGATTTCATTCTATTATTCATCCCATTACTGCAATGGCGTCATGCGTGCCCTTCCTGAACCCAAACTGATCATCCCCTAAGTAACCATTTGCCTTGCTCACTATCCTTTTGTTGATGATTCTGAGAACAACTTTAGCTGCATGGGAAATCAAATTTATTGTACTGTAGTCCTCACAGGATGTAGCCTTAACCTTTTTCGGAATAGGAAATAACACTGATCTCACAAAGCCTTCCTCATAGATGCTACGAATCAGCCCATATAGCCTCTTCCTCCCACATTTTCCTAAACATTTCAATAGTTCCGCGGAAATGTTATCCACTCCCACGGCCTTATTTAGTTTCATCTCCCTTAATGCCCTTTCTATCTCATCGTCGAGTATGCCTGGATCTAAGCTATCTCCATCCACGTCATGTTCTCATTCTATGTCTACGCTTGATGGTCTAAGTTCTTTACCATACATTTCTTCTATTTACCTGCATTCCTTCCATCTCTCTTGGATCTTTTATGTGTCAACTATTATCTTAACCGAATAATCTCTTACTGTTCGCAGAGATCTTCCCTTGTTACTCCCCGATATTGATTTAACCTTGCTCTATAGCGCACCAATGACCCATTTTCACCCTTCCTCTCCCAACTTTCCATATCCGTGCACTGTGTTTTCGACAATGCTTCTTTTGCTTTATTCGTTACCCGTCTCATTTTATTATTTCACTCTTTGTACTTCCTTCTACCTAGCTCTGTGTTTACATTCTTACATTTTCTTCTCTCATCCATCTTTGTAATCATCTCATCCGTGATTCGTGGTTTTCTTGTCCTTTTCCCTTTAACGATTCCTTTAATTTCTTTTGCGCCTTTCGATATCCCTCTCTTAATACATTCCCATTTTTCTTCGATAATACTCAGCTCTTTACCATCCGCCATGATTTTCTCTACAGTCGACTGGTACTCCTTCCTCGTCAATCCATTTAATGCTTCTACATTCCATTTCCTAATTCTCCGCCCCTACCTTATCTTTTTGAAACGGGCGCTACACTTTATTACACCTGAATTGTGGTCAGAGCCCGCGTCCGCTCCCGGAAAGCTGTGCGAATTTATCACACTCTTCCCGAAAGTTCGCGGAAAGATGCACGGAGCAATTTTTTCGAAGGGCATCCATTACTTTCGCTTTAAAATTTCGCATTTTCAGAAATTACTGGACGGGTAAAGCAGATCTTGCGAAACACAACTTGGTCTCTTCATTCACGATATACTTAGATCGGGAGAAAACAACATACAAGTCGATGCAGCATTCCTGGATTTCAAAAAAGCCTTCGACAAAGTCCCACACAATAAATTGTTACATAAACTTAAATACTATGGGATCAATGAGAAAATAATTAATTGGATTAGAGACTTCTTGTCAAACCGCAAACAAATAGTAGTCATTGATGGGTTGTGCTCAACGGAGAGAGATGTAACTTCGGGTGTCCCCCAGGGAACACCCGAACCGTTTTTAGCGAACGAACTCAAAGAGCAGAGGTTCGGAAATTGCGTCCTTAGGCATTGTTTACAGCTCGGAGACATCGCCGGACCGTGGATTCCGATGAATATCGCCAATCCCTATGCGAACGCAATTAGCGACGCGGAATGCATTCCGCAGGCGGACAACGAGAGGTAATGAGAGGAGACACGTCGTCCGCCGTGCAACTGCGATTCCCTCCGTCAGCCGCTGCAGAGCGGCGGCGCCCGTGCCCTGCAAGGCCGGAAACGAGTCACTAGGCCGCGACGACTGAGCCCTTGGCTAGCCAAGGATTGCAATGCGCTGGGAGTGTCGAGAATGGGAACTCTTTTGCGCATGAAGTGGGACTGCGCTCGCTCGGGAACACTCCGACCTCGAAGCTCATCCCACGAGGACCATGCGCATGCGTGACCATCCCGCTCGCATTAACTCATCAGTCGCGCAAATTCCGCGTCAAGGCCTTGCTTCAGTCTGCCGTCGGCGTGGATGGCGAGGGATACGGCTGAGTGAAGCCACAGGTGGGATGGGTGGCCAATGCACCGGATTCTCACCCCGTCGGCCCGGGTTCGAATCCCGGAGATGGCAGAATTATCCACTGGACCCGGAGTCATTAGTCAGACAGCAAAGGGTTGAGCGCATTATAAAAAATTGTACGCTATGAGAATCAATGTAAAAAAAGAAATGTTAAGGATTTATTGAGAAAGAGGTAAATTAATCGTTAAAATAGGATGTCAGAAATAGCCCAGATGTAAAAGTTGGGAGAATGAATTTTGCATCTAATTGGTCGCAGTAGCAGAGACAAAGAAAGAACGATAGTGTCAGGCAAAGAAGCTTTCACAAGGAAGAAGGAGTTGGAGACAGAGACGCTGAGTGAGAATGTTTAGAATAGACTCGTTAAAACTTTTATATGAATCGTGAAAACATGGTCACGGAAGCAGGAGGATAGACATAGATTGGAGGCTTTTGAAATGTGGGTGTGGAGAAGAATGGAGTAGTAGTAGTTTTTGAGGGGAGGCGACCGACAGCTAAGGTCATTTGCGCCATAGGGGAAGGACAGGAAAGGATGAAGGGTGGAGAGAAACCCGGCGTCGGCATTAGCCTACTCTTTACGAAAGGCGCCAAGGGGTCCGCGGCTTAACGTCCCATCCGACGGACGGCGTACTCACTCAAAGTGCCCTCCACAAAGCACCGCAAGTAGGGATCGAGATACCTCTGAAAAATATTCAACACCGCCGGGATTTGAACCCGCGCCCTCAGGGTGGGAAGCCAGTACGTTAGCCCCCGCACCATCTCGATCCCCGAGAAGAATGGAGAAGGTGAAATGGACCGAGAAGAAAACAAATGCGGAAGTACTTGGTATGGTGAGGGAGGAGTGGGGATTGTTGGGAGCAATTCTATGGAGGCAGGAAAAGTGGATGCAAAGCATGTTAGGCAAATAAGGAGGGGGCAGAAATAGGTGATAGGGATATTGGACGGGATGAAGGGAGGAAGCGGAATTGAATCGGATGCCAGGTTGTTTTTTGTAAGACGAAGCAAATAAATTTGGCGATGCTAAGGCTGTGACCATCCAAAACATACCCCAAACGGTAAATTGCCAAATAATAATCCATATTTTGGTGTTCTACGGGGGGGAGGGGGCGCTTCAAGAGGAGAGCCCCTTTCGTCGGATGGGACGTTGGTCGAAATGGGGACGGCCCTCTCGGTGCCTATCGCCATGACTGCGTCGTCTCTGAGAGTGGGTTTCTCTCCGCCCTTTCGCTAAACATCCCACCCCTTGCTAAACATCTAATTAATCCTAAAGGCGCCAATGACCTCGACTGTCGCTTGCTTCACCTGCGAGTAACTAACTAAAATGCTACAGGTGCGAAGAGGCGGGACAGGTGATGATTAAAATTCCATGCTCTTTTCTATTTTACGCCTCTCAATCTGCATCTCGGTTCATTTCGTCGATCGGAGGAAGTGTCCGGTAATATTCCCCCCCTCCCATGGTTATCTAGACATGATTTAATTTTGATCTCTACTGATATGCATGAGTCATTTGAAATGGGTGATATAATAAATTGTTCGGCGCCTCCAATGGCGACCACATTTATCCTTATTCTTGCGGTCAATTATTTTTAGAGGCCTACAAGACCCACTGCAAAGCCAAACAACAAACAATACTCCAATAAAATACTCTAATAAAACAATATCCCCGACAAACTCGAGACGAGAAGGCCTCGATCGCTGCATGCCCGGCGCCATCCGAGGCTATCGTTGCCGATAACAGCCGCTCTGGCGATCGGGTTCGCAAAGACGGCCGCCCGAATTTGGTAAGAACTTGACTTGAGATAGGGGCGGATGGGTGGGGGAATACGGCCGTTCCGCCTCCCGAGAATCACGAGTGCGCGCGATCTCCTCATCCAGGGAGTCCCCCCCCCCCCCGTCGGCCGACGGCCCCTGCTTGGGCGCTGCCGTCGGATGACCCTTGGGATCTTGGGACATTGCGACTTTAAACTAACTCCACCGAAATCAAGAAATTTTCCCCTTCGATCAGAGCAGAACTGTGACGTCGATTTGCTCCAGAGCGGCCTGCTTCCCGTCATTAATTAGTGCTTTTACGACCAAATTTATACATGAACACCGATTATTTTATTTCGCTATTAGTAAAGTGAATAAAATAATGGATGTTCAAAATTTCCCTGTTCCCCACTGAAGACATTTCAGCAGAGGATACGATGCCACGATTTGAACGAATGGGGAAATTATAAATGCAATTAGCAACTATCAGATAGCAAAATATTTAAATAAAAGATACAAACGAGATTTCTTACCGGTAATTAATGCCCAAAGAATTATTAAATACGGCCATTTTTGCGGAGAAAATGATACATTCTTAAATACAGCCTAAAAAAAGATATAGTAATGGTGAAATCGAAGAGAGAGGCATATAGTATCATTACAAAAACGATTGTCTCCGTTGACGCCCTGGCATTCCCACATAAAAAATCCCACAGAGAAAGGGATTTTTTGGACGTCTCCCTCCTCTCTTCCCTTCCTCCTTCCCGATGGGGTCAAGCATCTTTCAGGAAGACTTTTAATACAAAACAAGCTGTCAGATTAATACGGCGTACCTCAACTTATGCATATTAGCAGCAAATCCCTGTTTCGATAGAATGCAATCAATCCTTTTCACTCCCTATGCCCTAAGCACTATCGGTCAAACAGAGCCCACAAATGCTTCTTCCATCCTGAACGTCTTCGGCCGCGATTTGCTTAACGACTGAAAACCATCGGATATCCCAACGAGACGGATTATGGAGTGGAGTGGAAATGGCAACTAGCCTTTCATATCACCAATCCTCAAACGATTTAAATAAACAAGAGGCTAATCTCCTATACCGACGTCAGTTTTCACGAGGCATTCCCACTACTTTAACAATATCCACATCAAAGTTTTAAAACTATCTTTAGCATTATTTAAAAAAAGTGATAAAGTCATACAACTCTCGTTTTTTTATATTTGCTCCCCGAAACTAATCTTGCATGAAACATACTTAATCTTCACAAAAGTAGTAGTTCCGCCCGGCCGGAGACATGCATGTCGCGCGAGGGCGGCGAGCCCTTCAAGGGGAGGAACCGCTCCTGCGCCCCCGCCCAAGGGACCACCACCACAATACTCCTCCTCCGCCCTCACCCACGCGCTCCTAAAACCGATGCAAGAGGCGACTGATTGATTGCAACGCCGCGGATTCCCCCAGGACCTCTTTCTCTCCACGCTTAATCTTCCGCTGTTGCCGAGCGGATTTCTATCTCCCTCCCCCCTTAAACGACCGTCGCGGCGATTGGCTGCTGCGCCCCCTCTCGACCCCCAAGACCGCGGCGGGCGACATCTCGTGCACCCTGCACTACAAAGCCATTGAATAATGAAACTTGTCTCTCGTCCGCATTCTAATCAATTGACCGAATAAGTTTCCAAGTGCCCCTCTGGCATATTTCAAAACGACCATTAACGCTTTAACCCACATCCGCCAGACTTCCCAAGCTCACAAAAACTCATACAGACAAAGGACAAATGAATGCTGGCTGACGCAAGAGAAGGCGAAGCAAATCCACGTCGTAGATTGAATTAGAATCACTTCCCTCATATCCAATCTCCATTTCTCCTTTCAGTGATTAAATAAACTTTCTCCCCAAAATTATGAAAGAATAAGGTCTACGTGGACAGATGATAGAATTCTCTCGGTGCTGTTTTACGGCTTTCCAAATGTTGGGCGGGTCCAGACCCCGTCTCTTTCGTGCGCCTCCCTTGCGTTACTTGTTCATTCTGACGGACGACGACATGGCAAATTTGTAAGTGGAGCACCACACAGCGGGTATGGCGGAGAATCCAGTTCATCTGAGGCATTCGATGAAAAAAAGGATCCTAAAGAATATCTTCAATAACTAAAACTCCTCATGGTTCATTTGAAGGCATGCATGGAAGTTCCTATCGCCGTTTAAAATTCAATTTCTCGGAGTGGATTAAAGGGAAGAAGAGTGACCGGCAGTGCGACTTTCATGCATCGCATTGTTGTGACCACCCGACCCCGCGGTCGGGGGCCACAGCATTGCGATGATTGGGGTCCGGATATGAAAAGGCCGTGCGTCTAATCAAACGAAAAATCTTAGAAATGCCACTTATCTACTACGGCCACAAATAGCAACTATAGATGCTGAAGGAGGCGTAACATTTCCTTGCGAATCACGAAATTGTCTCTTTGTAATTGATCGGAAAAACTGATAGGATCCTCATGACCGGGTGGCCCACAAATTATAATAGGCGGGTGTCTATTATATCGTATAGATCTGGTCGACTTTGCGGAGTACACGCAGAGTAGTTGGCATAAATGGGAGAGTGGAGGGACTAAACATATCAGCCATATACTGTAAGTCGAAAACGACGAAGAGTAGAAGGTGGGCGTGGCCGGATTAACACGTGGAACGCCCTTAGAACACGAGAGGGCAAGAGACGACAAAGAGGCTCCGAAGAGTACCACAGTACATGTATGCACTTCGGCAGGTTAGACCCACGGGCTAAGAGACTCCTCCTATCATGGTCTCGTATGTATTTCTCTTTCTTTGCGAGCAAAAAAAGTTCCCACCGATATAATAACTCTAGTCCTATCACATCCACCCGCAACTGCACGACGAAGGGTAGAGACTACGGTTGGGTGGACCAGGGTTGGGCAATACCCCCGCCAAACCACTACACTTGCAATTGTTTCCCTTGGGCTTAGGGATTACGTGACGTCTCTTAGCAGCCGACGCGATCACGCGACATGCGGATGCGCGGCAATTTGACGTTCTACGCCATCTCACTAACCGGGGACGTGGGCGACACTGCCAAGAGCGGCAGTTGATGGAAACGACCGACTTTCCACTGGTCAACACATTTTTCTACGGCCGGGTACCATATGCAACGCGTCATCACTTCGGGAAATAAATACGCTGACAAGGGGAATCGTGCTCTTATTTGGCAAATACATGCGATTGTGTGTATTAATGTACCCAAATGGAATCACTCAGTCGCGACAGAAGTGAGTGCGGGAAGCAATCCGCGTCCATCCAGGCCTTTGGACAGGCTAGAGTCTTTCGAGGCGAATGACAGCGGGAGACGAGCCCATCGAAAACAATTGTTTCGCAAATCAACAGGCTCTTCGCTCAATGAGTAAATAAACTTAGCATTTATCCACATTTGTTCTAACAAATTTGAAAAGTTTATTTATTTAGAGATAATGAATGTTCACGAAGAGGAGCCTCCCTCAACCCAAACCATCGCATCGCAACCGCGCTCCTGATCTCGTTCGCGCGGCTGCCGTGGAGTCGACCCGCACTCATCTCCCTCTCTCTCTCGATCGCCGTATGTGGCAACAACATTCCGGCGGGGACTTTTTATCTAAGATTCAAGTCTCACAATAACTATTTGCTCGCGTAACCTTATCTGAGTTATCTCTTTAAAATTGACGGGATTTGGATTTTTATTTCACCTTGAATGACCGTGGAGCTCAAGGGGAGGTTGCCTAAGGACCGAATAAAATGTTCTAGCTATCAATTGAGGCCTTTTAGCACTGAAGATTGCGCTAAAGATAAGGCGATAAAAGCGACCACTCCTCGTAATATCCCCAAAGTTCGCTCACGGACACACAGGTAGATTTCGTTAGGAGATTTATAACCTTCCTCTGGTCAGTTTCCGCCGAGCGATTCCTAGTTCTGAAAAATGTTACCGGCAGAGCATTTGCGCCTCTGCAGAGATAGATAGAGAAAGAGAGATAGGAAGAGAGAGAGAGAGATAGGGAGAGAGAGAGATAGGGAGAGAGAGAGATAGGGAGAGAGAGAGATAGGGAGAGAGAGAGAGAGATAGGGAGAGAGAGAGAGATAGGGAGAGAGATAGGGAGAGAGAGAGATAGGGAGAGAGAGATAGGGAGAGAGAGATAGGGAGAGAGAGAGAGAGATAGGGAGAGAGAGAGAGATAGGGAGAGGCGACTGCCGCCGGGAAAGTGCCTCCTTGCATTGCGCGCATCTCCATGGATATCTCCAGTGAAGTCTCGGGAGATAGTAATCATCCGTCTGGATTACTGCAACCATGCATTTCTGTCGCACAAATAGGACCGAATTGACTCCTCTCCAATTACAAAGTCAAGGAATCTACAGTCTACGTCGTATACTCCTCCCGAGCGCCATTGCTCCACATCCTTATCTTATTCCAATTCTTCGCTGGGCAGCAAGAACTCGCCGTGTTCACCCTAATCTCTCTGTCGCGCATCTATGATGTTTCCAGCGTCGAACTCTGGTCTATAAATTACAAGGGCTTCCGATAACCCTTCCCTTGATACGTTCCCATTTGTCTTCGAGAGTACTTAGCTCTTTACCATCCTCCATGATTTCCTCTACCGCCTGTTTGTATTCCTTCCATTTCAACCCATTTAATGCTTTTACATTCCATTTTCTAACTCGCCGCCCCTACCGTATCTTTTTGAAACGTACGCTACATTTCATAACAACTAAATTGTGGTCTTAGTCCGCATCCGCTCCCGGGAAGCTGTGCGAATTTATCACACTGTTCCTAAACCTGTGTCTAACCAGGATATAATCTAGCTGATATCTTCCTGAGTCACCTGGCATTTTCCATGTATACCTGCGTCTTTTGTGGTGTATAAACCAAGTGTTGGTGATGACTAACCCCTGTCTCCGGCAGAACTCAACTGCTTTGCCCCCGCGGTCATTCCTCGTGCCTAAACCGTAGTCCCCGACCTCATCACCATCTCTTCCTTCGCCTACCGTCGCATTCCAATCCCCCATCACTATCAAATGTTTCCCTGCAGGAACACACGCGATTATGTCCTCTAATGGATCGTTTATCCTGTCGACCTCTTCTTCCTTGTGGTTGCTCGGTGGCATGTATACCTGAATAATAACTTTCTCTGCCTGGCCTCTGCCGAGAACAGACGTGCTCGAGCTCGCTCCCTAGAACCGGTTCGACCCTACCTGAGACTACCTGCGTGCCTGCTGATACTTCTGTACCTCTGTGTTTGTTCTTCCCTAGTGAAGTGTAGTTTAGTGTTAGCTTTAATTTTGTGAAATAGTTAAGTTTATTTAGTTTTTGTGTTGCTTGTTATTAGTTTTTAATAGTTTGGTGGTATTCCTAGTGGGTACTTGTAGTGTCTTGCGGTGGTTTTTGTCCGTCGAATCTAATTGGTTATCGGTGAGTGCTTTATTTTCTTTACCATCTTTTTTCTTTCCTTTCTTTACTATCTTCCAAAGCGTAACTTATTGATTGAGGTAAATTTAACTAACCCCTCTTAGAAATTTTAGCGTAGCGTATACAAGTTAGCTTTTGTTGGGAACTCGGTTGTTATTTAAGATGGCTTCATCTAGGTCCCCTGTTGCCATGCTCGAAGGCACTGGCGAATGCGCGGCTTTAAGGGCCCGTATTGTCATGCTGGAGAGAATGGTGCGGGAGCTTCGATCGGAGATCGCTGGCCGGAGGACTCCCCTCGGGAGAGATGGTGCTCGGGGTGGGAATACGAAAACCCGCCACGCCCATATGGGTGCACGGATTCGTCCGAATGCAACACGTGGCTGGGCGATTAGAGACCTACCCCGTGTCCCATCTCCCAACGAGGGAGTGTCTCGCGTCCGTAGGTCGGACGATTGGAGGGTCGTCTCTCGGGGCAAGGGGAAGGTAACGCTGCGGCGTGGATTGGACTCTGCGGAGGCAGATACCATCCCCGTCTCCAACAGGTACCAGGTGCTGTCGGATGACAGCACCACCGTACCTGCAGCCCCTATCCCTACTCCGAGGGCACTGCCTAGGGTAAGACGTCAGGGAACGGGAAGGGAGGGAGTTGTAGTAATAGGTAGCTCGAATGTCCGTCGTGTAATGGTTCCATTGAGGGAAAGGGCGCGCCACGTAGGCGCCGATCAACGGGTGACCGCCTGGTGTATACCAGGCGGAGGAGTCCCTCAGGTGACGAAGGCAATCGAGGCGGCGGTCAAAGGCACGAAGTGCTCTAGGCTGCAGGTCGTGGCCCATGTGGGCACCAACGACGTCACGGACCGTGGATCCGAGGAGGTCCTCCGTTCCCTTAGGGAACTGAGCTCCGAGGTGAAGCGCGTCCAGGGCGTCGAGGGGGTTCGGCTGGGACTAACGGTCTGCAGCATCGTTCCGAGGGAGGATCGCGGGTCTCTGGTTTGGAGCCGAGTGGAAGGCATAAACCAGAGACTATCGAGATTCTGCTCGGACATAGGAGCCTCCTTCGTCGACCTGAGACCAACCCTCCGATCTTGCAGGACTCCCCTTAACCGATCTGGGGTCCATTACACGGCGGAAGCGGCGAGTAAGGTAGCGGATAGGATACTCGACCACTGTAGGCCTTTTTTAGGATAGAGGGCAGGTCACTTAGTGGGTCAGTAACATCTGGGGATAGCGCGTATAATATTATTAACAAAAATATAAAAGTCACCGACAAAACTGGCATTGATTTAGAAAGACATGTGACACGCACTTCCCCACAAAGGCGTCCTAAATTACAGTCAGGCACAAATAAGGACGTTATTCAACATCAAAATAATTTAACTATACTTGTTATAAATTGCAGAAGCCTCAAGAACAAATCAGCGGATCTAGAACACATAATCCAAACTCATTCCGCTGATATAGTAATAGGCACAGAGAGTTGGCTGTGCAATGACATAAATGACCAAGAAATTTTCCGAATAGATTTCAAAGTTTACCGACACGATAGAGATACAAGACCCGGAGGTGTTTTCGTGGCAGTTAAAAGTCATTTTGAAAGCAGACAAGTTTCATTTGAAAATAATAACATAGAAAGTGTTTGGTGCACCTTAATACGGACCAATCAACCCAACATAAATTTATGCTCTTTCTACAGACCTCCAGACTCAGATTTGAAAACACTTCACACCCTCAACGATCAAATTTACAATTTTACACGTAAATATAATAACAGCATAAACATAATTGGTGGCGACTTTAATCTCCCTGGTATAGATTGGGACAACAATATCGTTAAATCTGGGACCCGCGATCGCGAATCTTGCAATTCCATGATAAAATTGGTTCAAAGAAACTCCCTCCATCAAGCAGTACGCATGCCCACCCGTGGAAAGAACATATTGGATCTATTTCTAACAAACACGCCTGAACGTATTATTAGTGTATCAACTGATGAGGGCTTGAGTGACCATAAAGCAATTAATGTCCACTTGGACATAGAAATTAAAAAGATCATTAAACCAAAAAGAAAAATTTATAATTACCATAAAGCAGACTTTGAATCCTTTGCCAATCAATTAAACTCTTCACTACCCGAGTTCAAAACCCGCTTAAGTCATGTCAACGTGGAAGAAACTTGGACAGAATTTGTCAATATCATGCAAAAAGGAATCGTAGATTTCATACCTATAAAATACGTTAAAGCAAATCGCGACCCCAGGTGGTACAATAAAGACGTTAGAAAAGCCCTTCGAAAGCAGAGAATGCTACACTCTAGGGTAAAGAGGGCAGGCGTGAACACATCATCCCCTGAGAATAAACAATTATGGGACAAATATAGATCCTCCAAAATTGAAACCAAAACACAATTACGTAGCGCTTTACTGGACTTTAAACGCAAAGTACTTTGCGAGCACTTGGACACTGACCCCAAAGCTTTCTGGTCATATGTTAGGGAAGTAAATGGGAGTAAACAAACCGTGGCTTGCTTAAGGGATTGTAGCAATATAATTCATACAGACAGTGAGGGTAAAGCTAACATCCTAAATTCATTCTTCCAAAGCGTTTTCTCGAATGATGTTGCCACCGCATATCTCCAAGAAACAATGCATACTCCACCCCTGGAAAAAATAACAGTGGACCAACAAGGAATTCTAAAATTGCTTAACGAGATTAAACCCAACAAATCCCCGGGTCCCGAAAATATACCAGCTAGGGTGATAAAACATTTAGCTCCAAACATTGCCCCGTACCTTGAATTTATATTTAACAAATCCCTCACAGAGTGCAAAGTACCCAAGATTTGGAAAACCGCGCAAATAACGCCTATTTTTAAAGGTGGTGACAGGGAGGATCCCAGTAATTACAGACCTATATCTCTCACTTCTATCTGTTGCAAAATCTTAGAGCACATAATTGTCAGTTCAATAATGAGACACCTTGACAATATTAACTTTTTAAGTGACAATCAACACGGATTCAGGAAAACTCGCTCCTGCGAAACCCAATTAGGATTATTTACACATGATTTACTTTTATCGGGTGAGAGAGGTAGGCAAGTGGATGCCATCTTCTTAGATTTTCAAAAGGCATTTGATAAGGTCCCACATGGTAAACTCATTCATAAATTAAAGGTCGCGGGTATAAATAAGGGCGCCAAAAGTTGGGTTAAAGATTTTCTTTCGGAGCGGGAACAGAGGGTAGTCCTTGATGGCGCTAGTTCCGACAGCGTTCGAGTCACGTCGGGGGTACCTCAGGGAAGTGTGATCGGGCCGTTGCTTTTCTTGATTTTTGTTAACGATTTGAACCGCGAAGTGAAAAGTAAAATTAGGATGTTCGCGGATGACACGGTGATCTATCGGGAGATATCTGGGGATGAGGATCGTTTTATTCTAGAGCAGGATTTAGATTGCATTACTAAATGGTGTTCTAACTGGGGATTGACTCTAAATTATAATAAATGTTCAGTGGTAAATTTCTTTAAAAGATCAACGGGATTTGCTTACAAATTAGCTGGAGGTGACCTAGCAGTAGTTGATACGGTGAAATACCTAGGTGTCACATTCACAAAAGACTTAACTTGGGGGACTCACATACGTAAAGTCTGCGGTCAAGCATATAAAAAATTGGGATTCATTAGACGCATTGTCGGCAAAAGTGACTCGAAGGTCAAGGAACGTTGTTACCACGCTCTTGTAAGGCCTCATTTAGAATACGCATGCAGCGTGTGGGATCCGAGTGAAAAAGGTCTCATTCGGGAAATTGAGAAGGTTCAACGCCGGGCAGCCCGTTTAGTAAAAAATTCCTACGATAAAACGCAAAGCGTCACCGAAATGCTCATGGATTTGGGGTGGGAATCATTGGCTGAGAGACGATTCAATGCAAGATTGAAATTATTAAATAAATTTAGATCCGCATGTTTCAGCACCGAGGTCTCGCAAATTATTCGTACTCCTACATACATTGGTCGCTTGGATCATGCATATAAAATTCGGGAAATAGATGCCAGAACTAGCCGACTCAAGGACTCCTTCTTCCCACGGACAATACGGGATAGCAACTGCAGGGTTATAGATAGCAAAAATTCCACTTGCCACCCTCAGCGTCTAAAAAATAATTAGTTGTATTTAAATGCATGCTCTTCCACTAACCTTATGTGTTTTTCAATGCAACAATTTCAGAGTGTAAAAATCATTCGCCTTGACTGGGATCCCAGTCAAGGCGAATGATTTTTACACTCTGAAATTGTTGCATTGAAATGCACATTAGCGGATGACTCCGTTAAAAGTTACTGTTGCGGCATCTCCCGCAGTTTCTTTGGAACTTATGTGTTTTGTTATAATAACCCATTCTTTCCGAATGACCTCATTCGTGTTCTGTTCATCTGTTTTTAAGTCTCTTTCCTTTCAATCCCTCGTCCCTCTCCGCGGGGGGAAATTCCTGCTACCTGCAACGTTGGGTCGCATTCCCTGCCAATTAGACTCTTTGGGGGTAGAGTGTTTCGTGGTGCATTTTCATGTGGTAGTGATGTTTCAATTTCTTGCTTGTTGTGTCCTGGCTTCCGTGTTGTAGAATGTCTTTCGTGCTGCATCATGGGGTGCAGTTTTTTAGTTGTTTTGCGGTATATGTGTTTGCATGAGTATTGGATGAAGGGATTTTTGCATGAGTGTGTGCGCTGCTGTGGGTGTAATTTTCCGTGTTGTTTTTTTTGCATGTGGTATTTTTCCTTTTTACGGTTGGTGACCTAACACCCCCCGCCACACGCCCTTGCGGCGGCTTGCGGGGTATTATGTAGATGTAGATGTAGAAATGTAGAGAGTTTTCTGTGGGTGTAATTTTCCGTGTTGTTTTTTTTTTGCATGTGGTATTTTTCTTTTTTACGGTTGGTGACCTAACACCCCCCGCCACACGCCCTTGCGGCGGCTTGCGGGGTATTATGTAGATGTAGATGTAGATAACTTAAGTTCGTCGGTTCTACTTTTATCTCCACTAGTAGTATTCTATCCGTTACCTGCTCTATGTTGACTACGCTTCTTCCTACCTCTTCATTTAATACTTTGGCAATCCCTCGTTGGCTCTCGTCCCCACCGCTGTATATTATTCTATACTTATCACTCCAGTAATCCCCGCTATCTTTCCATCTCACCTCGCATAGACCTAAAATATCTATATTTCCCCTTCCCATCTCTCGCTTAACATTCTCCAATTTCCATGTCCTCATCATTGACCTAACATTCCACGTTCCTATTTTAACTAATTTGGTGGTCTCCTGCGTCTTCTGTCCTGCTGCTGCTGGTTTTCCCTTGCAAGGGATTCGTAAAAAGACGACCGCGGAAGCCTTGCCTCCCCCGCCGCCGGGCACGACACACGGCCGATGGGCCCGAGCCCCGTAGTTGCCAGGACTCAAAATCTCTGCAGTGACCATCAAATTTATCTTGGGAACGAAAATTGAGATGGTTTACCGTTTCCTTCCTCAATAGTGTTTTTAACGTGACACCATCACTTACTGGCCGTCCCACTGGGGTCAGACGCCATTGCAGCCGCCTCACTGAGGAACAGACGCTGCGTGGACTACCTTTCGTCTGGCTCCTAACCTTCGACCTATCTGGCATGGGTGACCCTACCAGGAGCAATTATTATTACTCCCGCCAGCACAGCTCTAGGGGTCGTCGGAACGCACAAGCCCTTCCATTACGTCAAGTTTGCAGTCCGGGGAGGGATCTTGTAGATATAACCAGATATATATGAAATTGGCGATATTGTTGATATTCCTTGAAATACAAAGTAGCCATCGCCACTCTGATTAAACGTGCCCAACTCGTGACGTGAATCTGTTTGACACGGACAAAGGATAGAGAGCATCGCACAGAATGACACAGAAGGTATTGCTGCATGAATTGCTATCCTGCCAGTCATCCCTTGTCTGGTGAAAGTGATAAAAGGTGGCAAAGAGAGAGGGGGCCCACTACAACCGCCTGGAGGCGAATGCGGCCCCCACCCCGCCCTCAGCGCCCGTGGGCCCTCCGTCGCTGTAGTTGCTCCGGAAAATGCCGCAGATGCCTCCCCTTCGTGCCATTACTTAGAAGCCGCATCTTAGGCTCGACTGAATCGGGTGCGAGGGCCCTTGTCACGCGCAAAAATGCCAGGAAAAGCTAACGGAACATGGTCGACTGTATCGACAAATGTCAAAGGTCACTGATTCTTCTTGAGTGTGCGTATTAATGATGAAAGGGAGGGGGAACCGAACGGCTCCGCTTCGCCTCTTCGCCGGGGGATATCTCACCCCGCACACCGCCCCCGGTCCGAGAAAGCGCCCCGCTATGTCGGTCATGCGAGTGGTTTCCCAACAAGTCCGCCGCTGGCGAAATTATCAGCACTGAGGTTTATGAACATCCACTCCCGGTCGCTCATGCGTAACAAACGAAATAATTCGTTTCCAATCGCGAATACTTATTCGCTCTGCTGATTTCCGCAACTTAAAAGAGTCATGTCGCAATTGCCTCGGCCGAATTCTTTTATTTGGCACTTGCTTACCTCACATCCACTTCGTAGCGTAGCTTTGCCCGGGAGCGCCGTTGGCTGCATATCATCGGCAATAGTTTCGACCCATTCGAGTTGCCCATAGAACGATTTGAAATTAAACCGCAAGGGGTCTCTGTCCGCCACTTCCGGGCAAAGCCAGGCAGGAGAGAATCTTCGAAATTGTTATCAAAACGCCCGAATAAGCTAAATTAGCAATTTACAACTTCACCGCCTACCCAGATTTTCGTTCTACACTAGAAAGGGACACCCTTCACGAGAATGCTCCCTTTTCAGCCGTCCCGGTCAAAGTCAGAGGCCGCTTCCCTGGCCTCTGACTCCCCCGTCCCTCCCACGGGCGGTCGGAGAACGCCTCCCTGAGGTCTCAAGCGAAGTGATTGAAAACAGACTTCAGTTAGGATATGGCTGCGGAATTGCGGCTTCCTAGATAAATCGAAAACCGAGGCTCAGTAGAATATGTCCCGTCATTCAAGTTGTTCATTAATATTTATTTATTCTGCAATAATAAATACTGGAGAGAAATATTTATTTTATTCAACTTATGGCCCATTACTCAGATTTTGAGCGTGGTTTCGGATTAATTCGAATATTTCTTTCTTTGGTCCGGTTCAGGTGTGGCCTCGCCCGAGTGCGTTCACTGAATGCTATGAGCCATTAAGAAAGATGATTCGGCATCAAAAGAGCAAGCGCTCACTCCTCACAACCTACAAAGCGGCCCTGGAGACTTCCCCATGAACTTTGGCCGTTGCACCATGGGTTCCACTTATGGCATCTTGGGAGCCCGTCACCGCGGAGGGCACTCGTGGGGGGTGTGCGGGAGTGGGCCCAGCAATCCGTCGGCGCACATCCGGGCAAGTGACAGGGGAACTGGATTCCCAGCCTCCATGACAGTCATCTGCCTGACGCTCCGTACTTCGTAGTCCAGTTCCAAGAGGGCCTTTATGACCTCGCTCGTGGGGATCCACCGGGAGATACCTTTAATCAGGTACCTCACCCCCGGTATTCTGTCGATCGGGTGCGTGTGAAATTAAATTTTCAATTAACCCAGGAGATCCAGCGCTGCTTTATGATCCGCTATGGACTCGACCAGAAGGCGAGTAGAGGCACGCCAGGCGTCCAACTCGAATGCTTTCCCGATCTTCTCCTCAAGAGCGGTAATTACCTCGCTCATCCCCGTTACACCATACATGACAACGGCAGGGACGCGAGGTTTCTTCGGGCGATCTTCTATGTTGGCCGGTGTGGCTGTAGTGGCTCCGAGGGTGGCAGCGATCGGCGAAGTAGGAGCTGTCTTCTTCTTCTTCCGCTTCCAGACGACAGTAAACCCGTCGCCGCTTACTTCGTCTGATGAAAGCGACGGATCGGCGTCATCATCCATCCCTTCCGATGCTGTCTCCTGAGAAGGGTTAAGAGAAGGCTTTCCAGAAACCTTCCGCTTAATTCCAGCGGTCGTTGTCTCCTCTATGTTGGAGGCGGTGGTCTCTTGGCCCTGAGAAGGACCTTTCGCCATAGCTGCCTGCGTCTGCACGGATGGACCGAGGGTGACCGCAGATGATTTTTCCGAAAAAAATATCGTCCGTAGTCCTATCGGCGAAATTATCCCCAAGGATGGGAGCTTGTCGCCCAAGGAAGACGAGCGCCTGTGTCCTGACATCTTCACCTCGAACACAGGGAGAAGATTCCCCTTAGCCTTCGAAAGGCAATGGGTAGTCTCTAGATCAGCTTTGCTCTGCTCCAAGGCGGTTCCGCTCGTATTATGGTTCCGTCGTCTATCTCCCCGTCGTCTATCTCCCCGCCGTCTATCACCCCGTCGTCTGTCTCCAGTGATGCCCCTGCTCCAGGAGCGTCTCGCTTTATATAGCATCGCGCCTTCGGGGGGAGGGACTTCAAAGTAGCTCCATAGTAGCTGCATTGTAGCAACAAGGGAATTGGATAGCGGACATTGTCTTGTCTTGGTTTCCGAGAAACCCGCACTACATCACCGTACATTGTCTGGTATGCTTGGGGGTACTCCTTGGGAGAGTCAACCAATAGTGGGGGTTCCGAAAAACTCACACTACACAGCCAACCTATTCACTAGAACTTGACTCGCGCGCGCGGAGTCAGTAGCGCTCGCGAGAGTTGAGGTCTCCGCCGCTAGCACCTGGGCGGATGGACATTCCGTCCTTTCGATGCTCTTCATCGGGCGCCCCGCGGCGGCGGAGGAGGGGGGGGGGAAGGAGGCACGGGGCCGCCGCGATCCAGGGCCGAGCTTCGAAGGAGGAGTGCGCGTTTTGTCTCCGACCGAATATTGCCGGGCCACCACGAAGGAGACTCAGAGGAGGCCACCGGATGGGGGGGCCTCGCCAAGGGCCTCGCCAAGGGCCTCGAGGGCCCCCTCGGAGGTGCTCACCCTCGACGGAACTAATTCCCAAGGATGCTGACGCGGGAGACGTACGCTTCGTGCGAAGATCTCTTCTCGCGCCCTCCCACGACTCCTGCGTGACTCCCAGTGAACCTCAGGCCTCCCTTCGGGGCCGTCGCGTGTGCCCGCGTGCGACACGCCGTTGCGGCACGAAGAGGGATGGACGACGTCGGTCGGTGCTCACATGAACGCGTGGAAACGCAATCCGGAAAGTCCCGCACGACGGAGGCGATACAAAGCGGAAGTCCCAAATCCATTTATTTAATTCGCCCATCGTGCGAAGAGGGGGAGACCATTTCCCGCCGAACAGCACAGAAGGTGGGCGTGGCACTGGAACGCAAGTCTCGGGGAATTAAGCGCAATCATTGAGGGAATAAAAGCATTTCCATGTCGCGATTCCACTTTCGCGAGGGCATAACGTGCACGGCGCCCGTTACTCTCTCTTGACGTGAGTGCAAGTGCGACTATGTGAATTGACGGGGGCAAGTGTTGGCCGCCGCCGGCGGGCATTCCTGCGGTTTTGCCGATGGGCTCGAGTGGAGAGGGGGGGGGGGAACGGGAGGATAGGACCCGGGGGAGGTTAACACCAACGGATGTTCCACGGATGACCAATGCGTATCGATGTTAGTCTGGAGCGATACTTTACATTTCATTAACACTCGACCACTTAACAATCCAAGATTGTCCAGAATATAAAGAGCATTGATACTCTTGTTTCAATATTTCACAAGACGCGCTGGTATATTATGCTCATGAATAAAAAAATACGTATTATTTTTATCGTTAGTCAACCTTAAGGACAGACTATCGATGGACACAGGCTACACGACGGCGCAGCAATAATTCTCCTGCCTCTCTCAGCAAAACGCAACCTGATATCCAGCATTGCAACAAGCCCCTCTTCAATTCCGAATATTTCCTTCCTCCCTTCATCCCGACCAACATTCCTCTCCTAGTCATTCCTCCTCCTCGTTTGCTTATCATTCTTCCCTCTATCACAGTCTTGAACATCCCACTGCCAAACAAAATTCCCTTCATCCATCTTTCCTGCACCTTTATTCATATTATATGCTATCCTGACCCTCCCATGGACTACAACCTTGACGTGGTGGAAGGGCTTGTGCGTTCCGATGACCCGTAGAGCTGTGCTGGCGGGAGTAATAGTAATTGCTCCTGGTAGGGTCACCCATGCCAGATAGGTCGAAGGTTAGGAGCCAGACGAAAGGTAGTCCACGCAGCGTCTGTTCCTCAGTGAGGCGGCTGCAATGGCGTCTGACCCCAGTGGGGCGGCCAGTAAGTGATGGTGTCACGTTAAAAACACTATTGAGGAAGGCAACGGGTAACCACGTCAATTATTAAAACCCCAAGATTTTTATAATGGACAGCTAGTTAGCAAGATAGAATAGAAAATTCAAATGTTAGGACAACGTTAGGACAGGCAAATGAGAAAATATAAAGCGAGAGATGGGAAGAGTAAATATAGATATTTTAGGTCTAATCGAGGTAAGATGGAAGGATGGCGGGGTTTACTGGAGTGATATATCGCGGGGGGAAGAGAGCCAACGAGGGATTAGCAATAATATTGAACAAAAATGTAGGAAGAAGCGTAGTTAACAAAGAGCAAGCAACGGATAGCATACTACTATTATGCATTGAATTCGCTCTCAGGGTGATTGCGTGGGGGTTACAGAACAGACTACCTTTTAGCCCCCACCCTTTGGCACTTTCGGACAACGTTATTCTGATCCCTTATCGTGCGTGGGAAAATATTACATCCTAAATCTATCGATTCTACACTTAATCACTTTAATTATATTAACATGATCTCTCCTACCGTGGCACGATGGGGGTAATCATTTATTTGCAATATCTTTGCTAAAGAGACCTCCTTCAAATTTATGCAAGATATTTAACCTGTAGTTTAACCTTCGCTCCGTGGTTAATTCCAAGGCTAGCCACTCTAACATTTTGGATACGCTACTAAGTTTATCATGACAACGTTTTACAAATCGAGCTCCTCCACGCGATCCTATTCGGCAATTAATCCAACTTTGCGAGGATCCCGTATACTACCAGAATAACAGATAATATTTCTCTTCGACCTTTTCATCACATTCACCGAGTACTCTTCTAAGAAATCCTAATTTTTTGTTTGCTTGTCCACGTATTCCTCGTATGTGTTTCACCCAGGAGAGATCGCGAGTGAAGGTAGCGCACATTTTCCATTTCGGTATTCTTGACGCACTTGGAGTTCAGGAGGAAATTGATTTTATTCCAAGGAATCATAATAATGTATCTTTTTAATTTTAATTTTCAAGTGTTGCACCAACATATGCCGACATAGAAGTAATTCTTCAGCCCCCCAACCAGGACAGATAACTGCCTCGAGCGAAGAGAAGTGGACTGTCGCACTGATAGGGTCGAGCGTTCCCGCGCCCTAATCCCGCGGCGATGTCCTGGGACTCGAACCGAGTGGCTCGTGCCGAGTGGGGCGTCGTCGTGCGGAGCGATTGCATTTGCCAATCGCTCGCCCTTCACGAGTTCAATGCCACCTGTTAATTAGTGGCAGCGCTGCATTTGAGCCCGCCCTCGGTGTCTTTATCCGTGTTCTTCGTGCGATCGGTGGAGCAGTTATTAACAGTGACATGTGCTTCACGGATGTTTGCATAAATGGCGTTCCGGTCGCCCCCTTTCGGCGACTGGCGGTGAGCCGTGTTCGTGTGAAATAGAAGTAGACTGAATGGTGACCTAACACCCCCTGCCGTACGCCCTTGAGGGCATTTGCGGGGCAATTGTATGCAAGGATGCGCTTGTATTTGGAGCAATGCCTAGTCGGGCGGTGAGCTACACTTTATTTGGCTTGCGGGATATGAAATAAAAACAGCAAAAACGTTCATGATGGAATGAAACACTTGATACTCTTCAGTGGTTTATTTGCTCGGCAAGACGTGTTTGACCACACAGTGGGATAATCATTTAGGAAGGAGAAGGGAGGTCGAAATAAATACGTGATAGCCCGGGAGGGAGGGAGGGGGCCGGCGGATGCCTCGGGTGGGCTGTTGCCCGTTGGCCGCAGCGGAGGGACGTGTGGTCGGTCGCCCCCGGCCGGCGTGGCGGCGGGAGATCTCGGCCGGGGGAGGTCCCGCGCTGTCGATGTAATTTGCTTGAATAATGAAAGTAGTTGAGTCACGATTTTCAACATTTCGGTGAACTATGTATTCGCATGTCGTCGCGATTAAATCATACTACATCCCCCTCCGCAAATATGAGCCTGGAATTGAGTTTGTCGTTCCGGTCAGTCCAGGGAGGTTGAGGGGGGGGCTGCTATCCAGGCCGCGGAGCGACCTCGGGGGGCGCAAAATACGGAGTTCCTGGAGCAAAGGGACACCCTTGTATTTCGAACACATTTCATACATGTATGCATCAAATGTATTTTTTATTTAATGTTCAAGTCGAATAACTTAATCAGCTGGTATAGTGAAAGTAGTCGTTTCAGAACACAACTTCTCAGCTCTTAAATTGTTCACATAAATTACTTATCCAGGAGTCCGATTCCAGGAGGAGGCCATTTTGCGTGGCCAATCGCGACCAGCCAGCTTCGATGCTAACTCTGGGGTCAGCTTCTGAATGCCAAAGGTCAATACGCAAGTCCTTGACCACAATACACTCGCATGAAGACCTCGCACACAATACGCTATATCTGCAAACGCGTCCCTTGTCATGACTCGACATTTCAAGAAACTCGAATCACGGAGTTCCGAGCCACACCGGCTGTGTCCGGAAGATGACTGTTTGCGGGACCAAAGGCCCTGAGTCGCTCTCGAGTGCCTCTCGCCCGTTTCATTTGGCGCGGCGCCTCCCTGCGGACGACAGCGGTGACTGCGGAGGGAATCGAAGAGAGAGAACCAGGGGACGAGAGGAGTGGGCCCACAGCGAACGGGGTTTCAGCAGTGCTCGTTTTATGTCCACGCCAAACCCCCTGCATGTACCGCTCGCAGGTGTCAAGACGAGAATATTTCGTTATCTCGAGAGTTTTCTCAGTTTTGGGAACGCAAAACTGGTTTCACCATCAAAAACTCTGGAATGCGCAACTTAGTTTCCTCACAATCTCGAACGTTGCGAGGCAGAATCGAGCGGCCCAGCCCGGTCCATCTCCCTTACTCAATCCTATGTTTTACCCTACCAATGTACGATCTTCATAATCTTTTCGTGGTGCAGTGAACTTTGCTCGGTATATTTCTCACGTGGTGTTGACCGATTGCTTACTCACATAATCGTTCAGCAAATGCTTACGGCTGCATTCTAGTCCGAAACAAATCGTCTCGGCGGTCAATGGCGCCGCACCAGTCAGACGCCAAGGGATCACTTCAAAGAGGGCGCCTCCTAAGGACTACCGTAAAAAACCACTCGGCAGGAAGTCGACCGGAGGAACGCGGGCCCGAATCTCGGTCGGGGTGAATGACCTTAAGCCCTGCCTACGCTTCCAATACGATCTTTAAGAACTTTTGATTCCCTTATCGTCAAAATATAATAATACAAAATATTTAAAGAGCATGACAAAGATTGAATGAGCGATTTCTGACGGAGCTCCCGTCAATCGCTCTTCCGACAACTGTAACGGTGTACCCGAAAACAGGCATTCGGAAGGAGGCGGGTGGAGGGGGCGGGTAGAGGGGGCGGGTGGAGGGGGCGGGTAGAGGGGGCGGGTAGAGGGGGCGGGTAGTGGGGGCGGGTAGATTTGGCGGGTAGAGGGGGCGGTGGAGGTGCACGATGTCACCCCATTGCATTACGATCCGTCAACGATTCTCGAAATTCGCCGAAAGACAGTTTACTCTAGGGATCTAGTACTCAGACACCATTCATACTTGATGCCTTATAAGCTACCGCTAGGGGGTGTGGCAGGGGGTGAATACACAATTTTTATCCATAATATTATCCTCACATCCCACGCAGCTAAAGTTGTTCTCAGGATCACAAACAAAAGGATAGAGAGTAGGACAAATGATTACTTGGGGGATGATCAGTTTGGGTTTAGGAAGGGGAGAGGTACCCGTGATGCCATTGCAGTAATGAGATTATTAATCGAGAGGAATATAGAACACAACCAGGAGGTATTTGCCTGTTTCGTATATTTCGAAAAAGCGTTTGATGGAGTGAATTGGGAAAAATTAATGAGTATATTGCAGAAAATAGGAATATATTGGAGGGAAAGGAGGCTAATCCGCAACCTGTACATGTCTCAGACTGCTCAGGTGCGGGTGGGAAACGGGGAGTCCGGATGGGCAGTGTTAGGAAGAGGTGTAAGGCAGGGTTGCCCATTATCACCGTTGCTGGTCAACCTGTATGCAGAGGAAATGATTAAAGAGGCATTGGAGGAACTGGAGGTAGGAATGAAAGTGGGCGGGGAATTCGTAAAATCAGTTAGGTTTGCTGATGACCAAGCTTTAGTTTGTCAGTCAGCCAAGGGGCTGCAAGCATTGCTGAGTGAATTGGAAATTCAGTGCGACAGGTATGGGATGAGAATCAATATTAATAAAACAAAGGTTATGCGATTTTCTAGAAAGAAAAAACCGAAGCTAAACATTAAAATAAGAGGGCAAAAACTAGAGCAGGTAGAACAGTTTACGTATCTCGCCAGTATTTTGGACCAACACGGTCAAAGTAGTACGGACGTAAGGAGAAGAATTGCGCTAGGCAAAGAGGCTTTCACAAGGAGGAGGGAGTTGATGACAGGGACTTTGAGCAAGGATGTTAAGAAAAGACTCGTTAAAACTTTGATATGGAGCGTAGCTATATTCGGTGCGGAAACGTGGTCATTGAAGCAGGAGGATAGACGTAGATTGGAGGCTTTTGAAATTTGGGTGTGGAGAAGAATGGAGAAGGTGAAATGGACAGAGAAGAAAACAAATGAGGAAGTACTTGGTATGGTGGGCGAAGAGAGGGGTTTGTTGGGAGCAATCCTATGGAGGCAGGAAAAGTGGATGAAGGGGGTATTGACCGGCAGCGGGATGTTGAAGACTGTAATTGAGGGGAGAATGCTGGGAAAACGAGGAAAGGGAAGGAACAGGATAGGGATGTTGGACGGGATGCAGGGAGGAAGAAAGTACTCAGAGGTGAAGAGGGACCTGATGTAGAGTAGCATGATGGATTTTGTGTTTTGTTAGGAGTAATAAAATATTTGTTTGGTAGTTGTGTCCATCCAAAAACCTACCTTAACCGGTAGATTACCTTAAAAAAAAAATATTATCCCCGTACGAGTAAAGCGGTCGATAACTCCTATTCTGATCCCTTATCGTTCGTGGAAAAAATGCCATCCTTAATCTAGCTGTTCTACACTTGATCCCTCTAATTTTATTGACATGATCTCTCCCGCCGTAATGGAGATAATAATACATTTTCAACATTACTGTTTAAGCGACGTCCTGCCAATCTATGCAAGAGATTTAATTTGTAATTTAACCTTCGCTCCATTAAATGATTCCCAGCCTAGCTCTCTAATATTTCGGAGACGCTCAAAAGTTTATCATAACATCGTTTTGCAAACCTAGCTCCTCTACGCTGCACGCGATCCATTTCGGTAATTAATCCAACTTCGTAAGGATGCTCGCAGAATATTCTAAATGAGGCGTAATCATCCAGAGATAATATTTCTCTTTGGCCTTTCCATCACATTGCCCCAGCACTCTTCAAATGCATCCTAATATTTTGTTAGCTTGTCCAAATAGTTCCCTTATGTTTTACACCCATGAGAGATCGTAAGTGAGGGTAACGCCCAGGTATTTAATTGAGTCTACACTTTCCATATCGGCGTTTCCGACGCATTAGGCGTTTCACTGCATTACGGACAACTCCATCTTTGTACCAGACCATTTAAAAAGTATTTCATGCAATTCAGGATATTTTTATCTACGCCAAATTCTGCCAATTTTGTGAGCAGCTTAATATGAGGTACCTTATCAAAAACTTTTTTTTTATCTGGAAAAACCACTTCCACTGGAACAGCTATCCCCGAACCAAAGATATCATGAACAAAAAGCGCAAATTATGTCTCGCAGGATTTCCCCTTACGGAAACCGTACTGGTTTTTCATCAAAGATCTTGACTGGCGAAGTAGCAATTATTTCTTCCACGACCTTGTATGATGTGAATTTCAGGGAAATAGGTCTGTAGCTGCTCGATTCCTACTTTTCTCCATTTATAAATATAGGCATTGAATGAGCTGTTTTCCAATCACCGGAATCCTTATGGTCTACTAGCGAGATCTTAAATATCATTTCTAGTAACGGCGCATGCATGGCCCATCAGGCCCTTAATATTTTTCAGCAAACCTTCTAGCCCATTATATGGGATTTCAATTTCGGGCATAGGTTGACCGGCACGGTTCGCTAGGCTATTCGGTGAGATATTGGTGAAGACGCTTTGAATAAAGGAATGCGATAAGTTAGTCTTTTCCAAACAGCTGCTTACTCTTTCGCCTTTATCATTTTGAATGAATTAGCATTTGACTTATTTCCCTGAACCTCTCTGATGTACGACCAAAATGCTTCCGGATTCTCTTTCAAATTTTCCGCTAATCTTTTCCTTTAGAAATCGCTTAACGCTTCCCTAAATTATCTTGTAATCACATTAGATCTCCGTAGCCATAGATCTCATTCCTTTTGTCGCTTTAGATATCGTTCCTTATATTTTTCATGTTAGCGTGTCATAGACTTTCACGACTTAATGATTCCGTAACGTCCACGCTGGACCAACTAGGTTCCGTTTATCTTCTATTAATATACTAGGGTGGACCTGTTGTCTGCTGAGCGCGTAATTTCAAGGAAGTGATTACACGCATTCTACGTTTTTGGGTGTTCATAATCTTTCATAAATTTTAAAATGGACTGTGTATCACGGAATTTAAGCTATCACAGTCTTTAATTTAATCAAGTAAATGTTTCTTTTGGTATTCTTATTTCGGCCCTCGTGCAGGGAAAACTTAACATTTACAGCTCTGTGGTCACTATTCCCTTCAATAGAGTCTATATTGAAGACTTTTTTCCGGTATGGCCTTTGCTAACAAATAAAGAACATCATCACCGCAAGCTGATGAAGTGAAATATTAATGTATAGAGATCAACGTAAAGCGATGCAATAGCGACTCGCAGGTACTCCCCCACATTCACCCCCTCTTTTAAAACTGCACGTGCCCTCCAATCAATGGATCGGGAATTGAAGTCTCTACGGAGTACACATGATATCACGATCGTTGTTTTGGGACGAGGAACTTTGGATTTGCTGGTGCAGTTGCAGCTGGTGCTGAATTATCTTCATCGTTTTCTTCCCCTCCTAGGGCACAGCCATTATCCCTTTTGGCTTTCTTTCTTTACATAATTTTTTCGCATACTGCCACTAGTCCACCTCATCTCAAAAGCCTCCACTCCTCGCACACTTACACTCCTTCCTCGACGACATAATTTCGGGGCGCACCCTCTTGCAGCTTTCTCTCGTCTTTCGACCTCGTCTTCTTCACACGAGGGCATCCACTACCTCCCCTTTCGATAAGCTCCTCGACCCGGCACTTCGCTTTCCCTCCCCGAGTATTGTTAAGGCAATGAATGCGACTCGACCCAAACACGGGCGGCCCTCGACAGGTGCTCCGGTCGCAACTCGGGGCGAGGGCGGGGCCGCGTCCCGACCCGGCGGGGAGGAGTGGGGCGGCCCCCGAGGGATGGGAGCGAGGCCCGGAGGGGGCCGCGTGAGGCCTTGGGGGACCCTCTATCCGCGGTAATGGCCAATCGGAGCGAACCATCCCATCATTCCAACGGATGAAAAAATGAATTGCGAAATGTATTTCGCCGACTGGTCGCACTTATCCGTGCCAAGGGCAGCGGCATCTTATTAGGCCTTCTCTCTTGCCCTTCCCCCAACTCCCTCCGTCGCCGCAGCGTCAAGCGAGGCAGCACTTTCCCTTTTCCGCGGGCACCCGGGCAAACCGTGCCAAATGACCAAAATCGAACGAGCCACGGCAAGGTTGCGCTCGCGGTTTAATGCTTCGCATGCTCTCGGCGACCGGATGGATCCGCGGCGGGAGCCAATCAGAGCCGCTCCCTTCCCGCGCCGTGAGGCTTATTCCTCCTCACGACTCACGACTTGCCTTGCCGTTTTTAGGCGGCTTTGTTTATCAGAGGTCGCCTAGTTGGGCTTATGCTCTGTGTCTCAGTATATAATTCCTTTTTCTTTCTGGAGCACCACCAGCATCGTTGTTTTTGCCCTTTTTATATTTATTTAATTATTTTCCGTATTATTATTGGAGTGTGACATTATTAGGTCTCTTATATTTATCATAGGGGCCTATTTTATTTATTTTTGTGTATGTCATAGCCCTATTTGGGTTTTCTTTTAACTTATCATAGTATGTTTTACACCTTGTTAGTAAGAGATCTGAGAGTTTTTCTATGCCTGTTTTTTGGTATACATTCTCATTTTCTTCCCATGGGGGGAGCCCAAAGCCAGCCTCAGGGTCTTCCTTTCTGTGCTATTTAATTTGTCCATTAGGGATCTACTGAGTAGTCCCATCCACGCAGGGGCTGCGTAGGTCAATGTTGGTCTTATTATTGCCGAGTATATTAGAATTTTTATTTCCTTGGGGGTGGCGTTTTGTCGGATAATCGGTGCCAATTGCGACCTTATTGCGGCCGCTTTATCTCGTATCTGTTTGATATGTATTTTAAAGGTCAGTCTGTCATCTAAGGCCACTCCTAAATATTTGATGCTTTGACTCCATTCAATCGGTTGTTGTCCAATCCTGATACATTCACAAGATGCTTTACGTGATCCTGGGTGGACGAAAAGTATTGCTTTGGTTTTTTGGGTATTTTTCTGCAATTTCCATTTTTTATACCACGATATTATCTCGTCCAATGCATCTTGTGCTCTTTCTTTTACTGAGGTCATGTTTTTCCCTTTTACCAGGATTGCGGCATCGTCAGCATAGAGGGCAGTTATACTTCGCCAGTCATTTCTGTGCTTTGGAAAGTCGGCTGTATAAATGTTGAATAGAAGAGGGCCTAGTATGGATCCTTGTGGGACACCAGCTTTGGCAGTTTTATTGTCGCTTTTTTCTTCGCCCCATTTGACTTTAAAAGTTCTTCCGTCTAGGTAAGACTTTGTCCAATTTATCATCCATTTGGGGAATTTCCAAAACTCCATCTTTTGAATTAGGCCCCCATGCCAGACCTTGTCGAAGGCCTTAGATAGGTCAAGGAAAATACCGATGGTTTTTCTTTTTTGTTGTAAGCGTCACTTATGAAGTCTGTGACTCTGTGAATCTGTTGTTCGGTTGAATATCCCTGGCGGAATCCGAACTGTTCTTGTGGTATGACTTCCTTTAGCTCCGCGTATCTCTTGATGTGCGGTGCTACAACCCTTTCAAAGAGCTTACCCAGGCTCGAGAGGAGGGATATTGGTCTCAAGTTTTCCTCTTTTAGCGTTTCCCCCCCCTTTTTAGGGATACATTTGATCAAGGCCTCCTTCCAATCTTTCGGGTAATATCCGAGTGCGATTGACGCGTTAAAGATCCTTACCAGATACTGGCCGGCCGCTTCCGGAAGTCTTTTTATTATTTCGTTAGTGATGTTGTCCTCTCCCGGGGATTTCCCGTTTGGGAGCTTGGCTATTTCTTCAACAACATCATCCAGTGTGATAATTAGTTGCCCCTCCGGTGACCCGGCGTCGTTTTTGTTCAGTGGTTTAATTTCGGCTTTTTCGGCCCCCGGGTCGTTGGTCGTAAAAATGTTTTCATAAAATTTTGCCATATGTTTGGCCTTTTCTAGGGACGTCGTCAGGGTCTCTGTTTTTGTTTTTATACTTGGGTCACTGGTAGGGGATTTCCGTAGTTTCTTTGCTAACTTACATACGGAGTGATTGTTTTTATTTAGTTCTGCTAGTTGCTGATTGAATTTAGCAGTCCTAGATTCCTCAATTGAAGTCCTTATTTTTTTGTTAAGATCTTTAACCTTATTTTTAAGTTCTCGGGTGCCTAGGCGATAGTATGATCTTCTAAGAGCATTTCTTTCTTTAATGAGGGTTTTTACCTCGTCGCTTAGCTTGAGGTAATCATACGGCCGTTTCTTTGCCATCGGTATTCCTTTTTTCATGCCTTCCACAATGGCATTTGTTATTTCTGCTACCATCTCGTCTATCGTCTCAGTCGTGTCTGGGCTGCGGCTCTTTTCTAGGCAGTCTACGATAGATTCCCTGAAGAGTGGCCAGTTTGCTAACCCGAGAGAGGGTCGTTTAGTCCTTTCCAGGTTTATTATCGGTTTAGTCCCAATGCTTAACGATACCGGGTAGTGGTCGCTTGTAAGGTTTTTATAGGTAATGGCTTTCGCTGGGCTCCTTATATTTTTTAGTATTGCGAAATCGATGACATTTTGGCCATGTACCCTCGTCGGTTCGTTTGGGGCTATTATTTTTGCTTTGAGATCATTTGTCCATTTTCTGATAAGTTTCCCGTTTTCGTTCTTTGTCGGGCAGTCCCAGTCATAATGTTTAGCGTTAAAATCGCCACCAATAATTGTTGGTTCGTCAGAGTCTAAGAGGGCGTCAAATTCTGGTTTTACCATACTTTTTCTTGGTGGGAGGTAGCAGGAGTATATTTTTATCTTCCCTTTGTCCATTAAAATTTCCAGCCCTATGCTTTCTAAATTGTTAGAGGTTAAAATCGGCAATTCTGTGGTAGTCAGCTCTTCTCGTACTGTGATTGCTACGCCTCCTGCAGCTTTTTGTCTCTGTGTAAGAGCTCGGTCATTCCGTCTTATTTTATAACCGGGGAGTTCCCAGCTAACGTCAGTTTTTAGATGCGTCTCTGATAGAAGACATATGTCCACCTTATTCCTTCTGAGGAAATGAAGAAGTTCGGGCGTTTTATGCTTTAGCCGTCCGTTAACATTCCACAGGCAAATGACCAATTTTTGTTTATCTTTATGTCTATTTTCCATGATAGTTGGCGCTTGTAAGTATTATGCCGCTTATTTTGGTCATCATTTCCTGTAACATTTGCATTTGTAGTTGCATCATTTTCCCGAACTCGGACATGGTTTTTATAAGGTCGGATATTTCGGGGATATGTCCGTATGATTTTTTGGTTTCCTGGCTCTCGGTCCTAATAGTACCTGTCAAATCCTTTCCTTCTTCCGTAGATTTTCCTCGTTCTTGTGCCTTTTTTTGCCATGGGTTGATGGCCGGTGCAGGTTTGAAGGTTCTATTTGCTCCCCTTTTCTCCGTCTCTGCGGGCGTTTTCTTTTGTTCGTACTTTTTTGCCGCTCTAATGTAGTCAGGGCATGTCCGGGTGTAAGCTTCATGGTCTCCGCCACAGTTGCAGCACGACACAGGACTTGATCGGGGGCAATTCATGCCCTCATGATCTCCAGCGCATATATAGCACCGAGGGGTGGCCTGACAGTACCTTGAGCCGTGTCCGTAGCGATTACATTTGTAGCATCGCACTCGCCTCAACAGGGTACCGCCCTTCATTCGCCCGCCAAGTTTTTGCAGGGATAGTATTTGCCTCGTCATTACTGACAAGGGGGTGGCATAATGTGTGGGGTGCGACTGAACGAGGGTGCCGCTCAGTCGCACCCCACACACTACGTACTGGGCCAGTGTTCCACCACGTGAGCGCCTCTAAAATGAAACACAAAGGAGCCAAATGCTTCTTCAACCCTGAGATGATGTGGATAGAGAGGAGCCCAATTGGTCCTAAGCCCCGTGAATTTCTCACGTTCATTGGGCATTCCTGCTACCCTTTGGCTGAGTCTTTTTCGAAGCGATAGAAAGGCGCACGGAAGATCATTGGGCACTTCTTCCTTCGCGCACGTGCTCCCAAGTGGCAACAACATAGCCACTGCTCCTTCGTGTGACGTAGAACTGCAGGACAGGAACTGTCTGTAGTATATTCGGACACCACCGATGGATGTTGATTGGCATCATTTCCATTAATGTTAACGACATCAAGGGCTTCCAACATGCTCCGATGGAGGTTGAGGTTCTCTCAAGGGGGGACTCATTGGCAACCTCCCCCTCCCGGATCCTTTCGTCCGGCGCGAGGGCCGAAAAAACACCGTCCGTCTGCTCTGCTGCGGCTACCGCTCGGATACGTTCCGTCGGTGGACCGTTCTCAAAGATGAATTGCAGTGATCGGTCACCAAAGGGCATTAAAGATGGGCAAATTGCGAATCGTAGATACGCGAAGGGCCCTCACTGTGCAGTCTAATCCGGTGGCGTAACAAGAGCCTATCAAATTCGTACTTTAATGAAATTTGGTGATTGCTTCCAAATCCACTGGATTTATGATATTTTGCAAAAACCTGCGGAACTTCAATCCGAACGCCAATGGGCGAAGGTTTTTTTCATTTTTTCCTTCTCAGTAGTCTTGCGTGTCCTGTACATCTAGCATTAGCCATTGTCTTTCCTGCTACCTCTTGTTTGCAGAGAGAAGTTTATGCTCGGGAAGTAGTCACATAGATACCGTGGTGCAAGCACCAGTTGTCATCATGATCCTCCCCATTTGAGTTATCCCAAACATTCTCTTTCCTTAGAAATATTCAGGTTATTACTTCACCCTTCAGGTTTTAACTTCACCCAAGCCGTGCCATTTTTCGAGTACCAGATATCTTTCTGAGCACTCCATCTCACTCCCCGCCAACCCCCCTGCACTATGGTTGGCTATTGACAGCCCTCCGAATAATACCGACGTTTAAGCACGAGATAAAAAATGCACGCCTGGGGCCGATTGAAGGGAAGCGCGGGAGATGGCCGACGGCACTTACAGTGGAGCACTCACAGACGACGTTTCCTCCGCGAAACTTATAACAATCGTGTACACATCGCAACGGGCGACTCCGACAAAGTCTACGTTCCAGTATCTACAGCTCTTACTCCGAGTTCATCGCAAAAGTCCGTTGTCCCAACCGCCGTTTCATGAGTTTGCGTGATTGTCGAGGTCGGAACGTGAAACGAGTTTTGTCATTTAAAAATGACGCAGGGATGTTGAAACCTCGATTGGGACGGTAACTGGAGGAAGTGAACATTAAATGAGGAATGCCACACAATTCGCGATCATTCCATTTTGGATATATTCCACTTCGAGACAAACGAACCGCAAATGCGCGGCGTTGTTGCTGATTTCGTTCCGGATCGCTAGAATGGAGAGGAGAGGCCCTTTGGCATGGACAAGATGGCGCCTGGAAGACTACCGCTCACCCGAAGATCTCGTCGGGTATCCGAGCGCGGCAACCGACCACACATTTCTGATCACGGCTCGTTCGCGAGCAAACATCAACAAACTTAGAATGCTCTGGCCGTCCGTTTGACATTTGCGCGAACCGTGGAGCACCAATAGTCTCCGACGCGCTTTTGCGTTCGGCGGCCCTCCTGCCCGGGCTCGTCATTTAATTAATATTTAATTTAAGATAATGCGGGTGAGGGGTGAAGAATCGTGCTCCTCAACCCCCCCCCCCCGACGGCTGCCCCTCCCTCCCCCCTATTCCGACCCCTCGTCCATAACGCACAGGGCTATGAATTAGACTTGCACTCATATGCGACCCGATTCCCCCTTCCCAATATGCGCACGCCCCTCGGAACCAACCCGACCGGCCGCCGCCCCTGGCAATCGATCGGAAGTGTCCCGAGGCGATCTCTCACACACGCCACCCTCACGCGTCCGTCCGTCCGCTCACCGCCACCGTGCCCCCCCCCCCCCCCCCCCAATTCAAGACGTCCATCCCTCCGGCGACGATGCGGGGTAGAGGGATAGAAAGACACTGCAACATTGCAATTCCAAACATTCTCTCTTGGAAAGTCTCAACTTCTCAATCTTACTAAAAGAGAGAATCCGTACTCTTCGTCTTCACTTCCAGACTATTAAATGCTGTTATTATCATTAATAAACCACATGAGCATATAAATATTGTCGGGCAGCACACGACCCCCTTGAATCGCAATCGATTTTACCTCAGAACAATAATATGAATATCTCAAAGTCAAACTCCATCACAAGCTATGTTGAATAAAGATATCAGAAAATTGCTGTGCCTACCGCCATTGGTAGAAGGAAAAATTGATTCTACGATACAATCAATTCATCTCATGTATGTCGACGTTGAGCCAAACAATGTTTTATCATTGGGAAGAGATAGTTTCGAAATTTAAGGAGCATAATTAGGGACTACCTTGACCCTCAACTGGTCTCTGCATTTGCATGACCTCAACTCGCATTGATGGACGCTGGCTTGCACACCGGTGTGCAAGGCGCAGGTATGTTTGGGCGTGAATGTGCAGTAGGCGTGTTGCGCCATCGCCAAAGCGGGTAAGCCACGCGACCTGTGACGTCACTGGGTATGCACAATGTCCTCCGCCCGCTCGGCAGGACTCCGAAGAGGAGGGGATGGCGCTGGTCAGGCAGCCGTAAACGCCAGTGCTTCGAGGCCATAGCCGCACTATGGCTCCTAGTCCATTTCAATCAAATGTGACAAATTAAAGCCCTGATTGAGATTGGTGCCTACGACTCGCAAACCACGGGACTCTCTATGCACTATATGGCACCACACATTCCTTTGCTTCATACGAATCCAAAGCAATTACTGTTTTGTTCATTGCGCTGCTCAAAGAACCAGTCTTTGACGAGTCAACGCCACGAATGATTTGATGCGAATGCGATCGATGATTTCCCATTTTCCAGGCCGGAGTTAGAATCCATGGACTAGTCTCTTGGAGAGCCCTGGAGGACGCCCAGTCAGTGACGGCATCATACCAATCACACGTCGGCTGATCTTCGAGAGAGCCTCCTCCCGTCACCACGCCGTTGTTGACCCAGCACCTTCCTCCATTAAGAAACAAGTGAACCATGGGGATGCCACTTAATTGTAACGGTACTATACTTCCAGGACGGCCGGCATTTTTCTATGCCGAAGTCTTTTTCCATCGGTCTTATCAAATTTCCACAGAGGAGGCTTTGATTCAGATCTGGACGACCCTTCCGATCATGCAGCCCTTCCGGCATTTGAAAGCGAAAAATACCTCCAACACGCTTGAGTCTCGCGACCTTCATGATATATACCAAGTATTGGCATTTGCTGCTCACTGGGATGAACATCCTCGACCCAGACCACTGTTAAACAGGGCCGAGATCCTCACCGGCGGTCGCCGCTTCCACGATGAATGTACGAATACCATTCGGATAGCACCCTCCATTCCAGCAGAGGCCATGCGCCGATCAGACGGCTTTCGAACGTCACGTCCGCCGCCACCCCAGGCAGCACCACACCAACTGCAGATACAGCCCTTTCGGAGAGGCCCCGCCCCGGGGTCGAGGCTCTAAGGTGTGGGAAACGCAGGCAAAGATACTGGTGGCTCCGTCTCTCTCCCATCGCACGGCGTGCTCGTCACGGCTGAGCATGCCAGGTCCCGGTGGGGCGACTCTGTAGAGCCGGAATCCCCGCCGGGCCAGCCTCGCCCCTCCGCGGCTATCGAGGAACACGGGACGTGTACGTTGAATACGGCGACGCCGCCTCGAGAGAGCCCGCGTTCCTCACCGCGGAAGCAACATACCCAAGGTAAGGTCGATTTCCCCGTCCCGTGGCAGGAACCAGTGAACTCGAGGTATGCCGACGAGGAGCATTGCCAAGTGCACCCATATTGACGCCCTGCACATCCTTCCGCGCCACCGAAACTCCCGCCATGACAATGTATATCAATGACTCCCTGGCGGACGCAATTATGGTTAAATGGAGAAGTTAATATTTATTTTAAAATGGTTCCTAATTCCTAAGAAATCGTGGGCTCAAGTGACTTATCTCCATGGACTAGATTTTATGAAACCCCTGAATTCTTCCTGCTAGACCCAGGCAAAGCAATCTCGCGAATCATTGGCAAATGCAGAGGGAGGACAGTCGCTTAATCTCGCGACCTGACGGCGCTCTCGTCCCCCGGCCTTGCCGAGGCGCCACCCCTCTCTCCACGCGTTTCCCCGACCGCGGCATTCTAGGGTCCTCTGCTGTTTACATAGCAGGGGCGGCGCTCGAGGGGGCGGCGTTGGACTATAAGCTAGCGTATATGTATAACAGGAGCGAGCACACTCTTTCAAACTCTGATCAGCACTCGGATGTCGTCACTCCGCCTGTGTCGCACACCACAACCATTGACACGCCTCAACTTCTTTCTCGCGCGCCTTCCTTCTCCTTATCCTTTTAATTCGGTCCCTACGCGCGCGCGGGGCGCACCAGGGATCGTCACCGAGTGGGGGCGAAGGGCAGATGCCCGCCCTTGCGCGTGGATTGCCAACGGGGCGTGGCGGGGTGGCTCCCCCGAATGAATCACCCCGCCCCCGGCCACTACTTAATTGCCCTCTCGGCACGCACGCTCTCCCGGTCACTCGGAATAAATAATAGAGGAGGGAGGGGAGTGGGATAGGGGCGTGGAGTGGAGCGAAGGGCCCCGCGCAGGGTGGTGCCCCCTTAGTACGGCGAGAGGCCCACTCTCCCGGTGCGGAAGGCGAGAGAGGAAGCGGCGCCCATTCGGCGTCAGAGAAGAGCGATGCCGTGTGGAAGGACGGGGGGAGCCCAGGGAATGCACAAAGGGCGGGAGGATGGCCGTTTGTGGAAAATGCGCAAGCGTTCTTCGATTCATTCGATGTCACCACTCGACGGCCCCGATGCAGCTCGGTGTCGTGCTTTCATCGCTTCAGCTTCCCCACTATCAACCTCCGCAATGCAAGTGTTACATCCAACGGGTATATCACTCGATCAACCATACCCGTCCCTCCGTATCTATAGGTGTAAAGAGTAGGGGTTTTCTTCTACAAGGTGATTACTGATGATATTTTCAATTTTGGCTGGAGTTCTCAAACGTGACGTGAGGAATAATATCACTGAAATCGCCTAAAAGACCTATAGATTTCATTTTATTACCTCTTCGTATCCGATGGCCGCCATGTAGATTGACTCGGGAAATCTCGCGTTTCAACGTCTTCGTCGCAAAATTCAACCAGAATTAACAATGAGAGTGGGTCGCGGTAGTCCAAGGGGTAGAGCGTTGGACTACTGACTGGAGGGCCCGGGTTCGATTCTAGGAACCTGCAGCTCCACCCAAGCTATGTGAGTTTTCGGGTACCAGATCTTCCTGGGAAACCATAACAGGGAAAGAAAATGGCCCCCCTACCCTGATGTGTGAATTTCACGCGCGCCGCTTAGTACTGGGTGATCTCTACCATCACCTACTAAACCGACCTTCGGGTTGATTACTGTGTTTATGGTTTTTATTTCTTAAGCAATGAGAATGAGATATTTTACACATTAAGCGGATTACAATCGAAATGTAACGCCACAGGCCCATTTCTCACATTTTAAAGCGCAAAAGAATCTTGATTTGGCATAAATGTCAAGATTTTTCGAACTTGCCTTGCGGTATGAGTCAGCTTTTTTTCTCGAGTTCGTCTAATTTTCCGGTTCTTGTCTGCCTTTTCATGACTGATTAAAATCCCACGCCCCCTCATGAATCCGTTTACAGGGTTCGTCCGGAAAATAAGTGTACTGAGCTCAGGAAAAAAAATGTATTACACTTTTACTTATCTTAAGCTAATATTCCTCAAAATAGGACCCTTGTGAGTCGATACACTTGTTCCAGCGGCGTTCCCATTCCTGGAACGCTCCCGCGAAGGCATCATCGGGAACCTCTCGAAGACTCGTCGTCGACCTCTTCTCTGCCCTCCACGAACATCTTGTGCCACCGAAGGATCACGTATCTGGACATGGCTGACTCCCCGTAAGCCTGGTTAATCATACCGACAGTTTTGGTAGACGATTTCCCAAGCTTTACCGCAAATTTGATGGAATAACGCTGCTCCAAAAACTTCGGCATCGCGTTCCGTGACGTGGGTCGAGCGTGGAGGTTCGCGTTAACAGAGCTCCTCACTACACCACAGCTCAGAGCCGACTGCCTTTTTCAGCGTCGCTTGCCAACATACCCCCCTCCAATCGCAGCCCGTCAGAGCGGTGCTGGGCGCGCCTGGAGCGGCGCGCCCAGCCCAGGAGTCAGTACACTTATTTTCCGGACGAACCCTGTATGTAGGTAACTACTCAGTGGCCGCTAAAACTTGTCCAGCGGATTAGACGAGATATATATGTATTCAACACGAGATTAACATTTATTAAAATGGCGATAAAATATCGATAACCGTGAGAGTATCCGTGTAATATATTTCTTTGTGCAAACCCTATAAAATGAAAGGATTTTAAAACAATTCAAGCGAACCTTATCCGTTAAAATAATGTTGTTATGAAAGATTTAGTTCTCTTTTTTGGCACCTCAAGCGAACAAATTCGAAAAATTCCAATCATCCTATGTGGACTTACAAAGTTTGTTTAAAAAGAGTAGGTAACAATTGTTTCCTGGCGCGTGCGTGAAGTGCTGAACTCAGACCGTCGGGTAAGTGTGCGTATGGTCGTAGATCGTATGTTGACACTGACATAAGATGCCATTCACTTTTATTACTGGAAATTTGGCGATGCGAAAGATCACGCTCAACTCGTCCTTAAGGTCTTCGGGAGGACGACCAAAAGAGCAGAGTCGAGTGTCTGCTTGCGAAAACCTTCTGCAGCAACATCGCGACGATTCCCCAACCCCCTTACAGTCCCGATTTGGCACCAGCAGACTATTTCCTATTTCCAAAAGTGAAATCCTCCATCCACCAAAGGACACCGCCACGGGACCCTGAGTGCCAAGCTCGCACGCGTGCCCTTTAAGGACCTTAAGGAATCCGCGTATCAGGGAGCCTTCCAGTCGCGCAAAAACCGCTGGAAAAAGTGAGTCACCGCTCAGGAGATGTACTTCGAAGAACTTTCGGAGGTATTGCAGCAACATCTGAAATAAATCAATCATGCCGAAACTTTTCCCGATACTTTTTATATAAAACCATGTATATTGGAATTCACCGACGCACTCGTTCATTTCGCACCGTACAAATCAATATCATGCGTTCACAGAAACCGCAGGGAACTGAAAATTGAAATAATCTTTATCTTGAGACTTAATTTGTAAGCTAGCTATTTCAATACTTGCGAATCCCATATAAAATCGGCAAGTAATCGATTTGAAAGATACTTCCTTCGATATTTCCCCACACCCCCTGCCATTCACGCATGGCCTCCACCCGGAGTGCGGAGGCAATTCGTGACCGTGGGCCGAGCCAACCAGCGAGGTCATGGCGACGGGTGCCCTGATTGGCGGTGGGCGGGGGCCGCGACTGCGGGCCGCCGGATCGGCCCTCCCGCGACACCCTCGCCGTCAAGGTCACTGATTGCGGGGGAGGGGGGAATCCGAAGGAAGGGGGGCAAGTCCACTTCCTCCTACGAGGCGCATTAGAAGCGGGGGGGGTGTCCGTCCGACCCCTGGCAGACGTCGGGGCCAAGAAAGGGAATGGCAACCGGGAGGAGGGGGAGATCCCAAGGGGGAAGGGGGGGATAGAGGGCCCGCAGGTCCTCGCTCTCGTCCCACCGACGACGATACCCATCGATCGACAAACAAGCACGCAGGGAGGACGATGGGGGGAGGAGGGGCGTCTATATCTCCACCACGAGCTGAATCGGTTGCCGTGGTGACCAACCCACAGCCTTCCCCTCCGCCCCCGAGGAGTAAGGCGGGGGAGAGGACGAACCCCCCCCCTTCCTCTCCCCCCAATCCCCTTCAGGCATTTATCTTTATTATTTACTCTCTTCCCGGAATGATTACGACTTCGAAGATCAACCTCCTCGTGCGCGCCACGTCACGTCCCGTTTCTCGTTACTCTGACGAATGCCATTGATTTGAGTCGCGCTCTCATCGTGCTAATCATACCATACGCACATCCACTCTGTTGCCCAAGAGCGGATGGTATCACGCGGTCAATCACGAATCCCCCTCCTCTTGCGCGATGCGGTCCAGAAACCCCAGCCATTGCGTATTACTGTGGCTCCGGTGACGATTTGCCATTTCGCACTCTCGGCAGGCCATCCGCGCCCCAGCCGAGAGAGGCCGCGGAGAACCGAGGACCGTGAATCCGATCCCGCCAATCCATTGGTGGAACTTCGTTTCGGTTTAGCTATTAAACATCATTTACGACCCGTAAGATCTGGATACGCCACACTCTCATACGGTACGTAAATCGCCAAAGATTACAACATTCATCTCGTAAAAAGGACGTTTTTGGGGAATTCCTAAAATCAACATTCGCATATCATTAAAGCACTGCGAAACGTCTAGTGCGCAGTAACCGATGGATTCGCAAAAATCCGTAGAAATGCGATAAGGAAGATCGCCCTAAAGAGGTTTATTATCAAGTTTAATCATTTCTCATATTCATGTGGAATCAAAATTGAAACCTGCAAAAGTGACAATCCAAAATCGTGCATAGCTCGGACAAGCGTAGATGTTTATCAGGCTGCTGCTATTCCCGGCACGGGAGGAAATGTCTCGCGTTAAAGTACGAGGACATTACTGTTTTATCGGAGAAAAAACAATGAAGCGAAGTTATTCATTTCAAAAATGGCACATTTATACGAGATGAAATTCGCACGAAACGATTTAACTGTGAATGAATTGCTTCTCATTTGAAGATGCCTCAAAATCCCTCGTGCTGAGTGAAATGATAGTTTAGCTAGTTAGTGTTTGATGGTTGCCGACCGGAGGTTGGGCAACGATCAGTCAAAGCCCGCTCCAGGGACGGATCGCACCATCGCTCCCGAGGACATTTCGACGCACGCCAAGGAAATTCGATCTCAAACGGAGATGGTTCTCCTCGAGGGAGGAGGGTTTTAATGCTCCCGATCTCTCTCGAGTGTCACGCCGTTCATTTCTGAGTCGTGAATCACCTGTGACGGTGAATGAATCACCGTGAATAGGTGTCCTGCTGGCGCAATTCCCTTTCCGTCACTCACGCGGCTCTAGCGAGAGGGGGCGCCCGGCGGAGGTGAGCAGAGTTAAGGACTTCGACTCTCGGCATGGGGAGGGCGAGGTGCCGACGACGCGACTTCCTTCCACGAATGATCATAATGGCCGCCTATTGGCCCAGTGGGTTGCCATAATGACCGATTGAGGGCACCCGGTTCGAATCCCAGCCGATACCGTTGGGCCAAACCCATTTAAAAAAACCAAGCGGTGAGATTTTCCGGATATCGGAACAGAAAAAGGAAAACGAATGTTGGCACAGGGAAAGGCACCGATGGCGTGGTACCCAACTAACGCGTTGCGTCCCACTCGCAATATTAGTCCGGGATGGGCTCCCCCCCCCCATTGGAAATATCTGTAATGGTGGTGGTCGCGCTGGATCAAGATGGGAAACAAAGGGCCTTATAAGGACAATTCCTCACTTCCACGACGGCAGTGATTAACGACCGTTTTGCAATAGCCACAGCAACCTTGGCATGGTCCACGGTGTCTCGTAGGAGCAAGCGCACCGCGAAGGGGCCCGCATCTTATTTCTTCGCGTCGGGGGCGGGAGGGGGGCGAACGCGGCCTTCTTCCTCGGCTCTTCATCACGCAGACACGACCCGGAGATGGGGGGGACGAGGGGAATTGGTTGTCGACGCCAAACACGAGGACTCGCCGGCCTCGATCGTTTCCGCCATCGATTCTTCCGGTCCATTGACAAGTGCAATAAACCTCAAAACCCAGCCAATCAGATAGCAGCACATCCCCCCTCGGGCGGCAGTAAATATGACACTGCGAGTGTATCTCGTTTAAACCAATTCGGGGCAGAGCGAGCGAGTATGATGCAATAGTGATGAAAACATGTTTAAAATTTTACAGCAATCATATTTTTAATCCCACTATTTTCGGTACATTACCACGCTTTCAAGCCATGACTTGTGTATTTGTGTGAATTCCTCGATTCCATGGTATTGCCGCCTATCTACCGCCCTGGCGCCATGGAAATTCCAACGATGACAACAATCGAACAACATTCGCCGCGCATCCGCAATTGCATCTTCACTCCGCACGCACAGATAGAGGACACTTGATGATTGTTCAGGGTACCGATTGACCCCGGACCGGGAGTGAGTGATCAATAGACGGGAAACGACCGGGCGAGAGGAAGACGCCGGGGGCAGGATCTCCACCTCGCAGTGTCGCGCGTTGAACGGCCTCGTGGCTGCTTCGACGAAGCCTTCGATCCGCCTCGCCAATAAACAAGCCGAACCCCTCTTTAAGTGGTTTGGGGCTGATCTCACCCGTGGTACTTGTGGAAGGTCGTCGAGGGGAGGGTGACCCGGAGCTCTCGTCGCCCCCTCGGCCCAAGGGGCGGCGGCGGGGACGCGCCAGGAAGTGACGTGGCGCGCACATGATGCGGGCCATTGGCTCCCCCGCGCGCGCACCTCGCCAGCCTTTTGTTTCCCTTCAACAGCGCCCCGCCAATCATGCTCGCTTACTTGACCGCTTGACACGCGGCGGACGGACGAGTTGCCGCCGGAATGATTGTCGCCGCAGGAGATGGACTCGTCCTCCCCGCGAAAACACTTGCGATCGGGGTAAGGGCGTGACGACCACTGAAGAGGGATTTCAATGGTGAGAGGAATTGGATTTTAATAATGAAATCTGCCCTAGGTTTTTTTTAAAAGCATAACTCCAATGCGGGGATACGGTGCACAAAGAAGGAAGGCACGACTGTTTTGGCTTAAGTATTTCAGATATTTTTTGAGATGTTTTAGTACCATTGGAAGCCACCGCCAGGGTGCGTGGCAGGGGGTGAATACACACCAGATTAATTTCACCCGAAGATGATTCTACCGCGGCCGAGCAATGTTATTATGATCCCTTATCAATCGTGTAAAAAGTGCCATCTTAAATCTATCTGTTTTAATTTTCATCTCTCTAATTTTATTGACAAGATCTCTCCTGCCGTAGTACGATGGGGGCAATAATGCATTTTCAACATCACTGCTAAAGAGACGTACTTCCAATGTATGCAAGAGCTTCAATCAGTTATTTCCCTTCCAATAATTATATCTGCGCCTGTGCTTTGAATAAGGTGATGATATTATGGGACTTTGTTTTTTAAACTTCGGCAATTTACTACCAATACAGATAATGCTTCCTTGGCATGACAGTGTTTTTGAATTTTTATCGAGGATCGTCTTCTTATTAATATTGAATCCCGCATAAAATTTTCCATCCCATTGGTATTAAACGAACTATTGCTAGCACTGACCCTCACTTCATTGAAGTCAAAATAATTTGGCAAGGAAGACTTTAGAGACCCGCTGATTGACGTACACTTCTTGATCTAAAATGGCACTGCGGTGCTCGAACATCCCACCCGCTACACACCCGGCGGCCTCAGACGTGTATGGAACACCAGAACGCTTCTGTATAGTATGTTCCTACAGTATTGGATCGTCGGTTGAAGGTCGACGAAGGACGCCCCGATATCCCTGCAGAAAGCACGCAACCTATGACTGATGCCTTCCACTCGGCTCCGAACCAGAGGTCCACCATCAATGCTCGGGACAATGCTCCAGCACTCTCCTTGGACACATGGGGCAAACGTGAATCTCGTTCGGGGCTCCTTAGCTCCAGGCTTTGAAGCCGGTTCGTGATGAACTGCCCTCCCGCCGGGCTCTGTAAAAGCTGCAGGGCCGGAGATGAAGGGGAGTGCGCTTTATCAGTTAAGCTACATAAATAATATACTTATATGTAGCTTAGTTAATTAAAAGTATGATCCCAATCACTTTAATTTCAGATATTTAAAACAGAAATAACATCTTTGAATCCTAAAGTTGATTTTAGAAAAATACCATCATTTCCGCGGAAACTTGGGTTGACAGATTTCTCGTAGTAGATTTTTTGTAATTGAAGGGAAGGCGACCGACAGCCATTCATTCATTCGCGCCATTGGGGATGGATGGAAATGGATGTAGGGCGGAGTGAAACCCAGTGTCGGCATTAGCAAACTCTAATAAAGAGAGGCGCCAAGGGGTAACACACAGTGCAACGTCCCACCGACGGACGGGGCGTACTCACTCAAAGGGCTCTCCACAAAGCACCTCCAGTAGAAATCGGAATACCACGAAAAAATATCTGCCACAGCCAGGATTCGAACCCGGTTTCCCTGGGTGGGAATATGTTAGAAACCGTACCATCCCGATCGGCTCCAGTAGAAATCGGAATACCACGAAAAAATATCTGCCACAGCCAGGATTCGAACCCGGTTTCCCTGGGTGGGAATATGTTAGAAACCGTACCATCCCGATCGGCTGAATAATTAACCATTGGCAAAGATAAAAACAATGAATCACAATGGAGGCTGGCGAACAGCTTCATTTCTCTCGTAAAGAGGTTGCTTTTCCAAAAAGAGTGGCGCGTTGAAGATGCAGTCTCCTCCTCCCCCCCCTCCTCCCCCCCTCCTCCTCCCCCCCTCCTCCCCCCCCTCCTCCCCCCTCCCCACTCTCTCTTTCTATTTCGCATCGGCACTGACCTCACATTTTTGTCCGAGAGTCCTCTCTCATCGGAAAAACTACTTCTCAAGGGCCAAGTTTCACGGTACATTTTTTTCAAAACAAATTAAGATCGCCTAGAAAGGTATGTGGATTAATAAATCGGCGACTTAACAGTGACTCGAAAAGATAACTTGCCACTACTCTGACGCTTTTGTGCATTTTTCCAGTCCATTTCATTTATATAGTGACCTGCAAGCCACCGGCGGGGGTGTGGCAGGAAGTGATTACACATCAGACTACTTTTGACCCAAATTACTTATCCTTCCTGGTGCGGTCGGTCATTTTGATCCCTCATCGTTCGTGGGAAAAATGACATCTCAGATCAATAATAAATACATTTTCAACATCACCGCTAACGAGACATCCTTCCAATTTATGCAATAGATGTAATCGATGACTTAAACCTTCGCTCCGAGGGACGAGCGATTCCTCCGGCCAGCAAATGCTCGCGAGGGCAGAGAGTGACGGGGCGCCCCGCCCACGGAGCACGTGGAGCAGTCAGTCTATGTAGGCTCTGTCGCCCCCATTCGGGTGTGACGCGGGTCCGTGTCGTGAACATCCTCGCGACAATATTCCATCGCCTGACGCAATCGTCGGATTGCTAAATTCCGCCGTGCGAACAAGTTGCGCGAGGCACATACAGGCATTTCCCGCCTCACCGCAGGGAGGGGGTCCCGCCGGCGTGCGACTGACGAGGGGCGCGGTCAGAGGGCGGCCCCGTCGGCTGGTGACGAGGGGACAGGTGGCGGCGGCAGGCGGAAGGGGAACACCGAAAGTGCCGAGCGAATACACTCGAAACGGAAATACCGCGATTGACGACTCGTACACATAACTCCGCATTTTTAGCGAACACTCCATTTTCCGTTCGGAAGACTTGATGGAGGATTTTTCCGATACGGAAGTAACCGATAGTCATTCAAAGATACCAAATATTGAAATGAGTGCGGAGTTGAAAACGTTTTGGAACGTGTTTACGCAATTATCGCATGCACGGGGGTGGAGCCTCGCAACGATCTCCCTGCACCCCCCCCCCACGCCCAATTACCATCCATCAATTAATAAGTCGCGAAAAACCAAAAACATATAACTATGCGCAAAACATTGGTCGTAAGGGAGGTGGCGGTCGAGGAGAGGTATTTTGATGCAGGTCAAACCTTAGCCCAGAATCGTAATCGAAACAAGCTCACCAAAAGGCTTCAACGACACTTTGACGAATAGCAAGGACATGGAAATGAAGAGATCGGGAGAGCGAGCATTTTAGATCAGCATTGAAGAAAACATTCGATGACTCGGGTCGCTCAATTTCGTGAGACGCGATGTTCGCTTCCGTCGAGGTCGCGGGCAACTCTCTCAGGACACCCTCACGCCACCCGGGCTGCGTTACTTTCCGCGTTCCTGCGCAACCATATCCGACACAGGGAAAGGAACTGACCCCCCCCCCGCCACGCCGTCGGGCTTAGTACTGGATGAACTCTTCCAACGCCCACCAAAACGACCTTCGCGTTGATTACTGTGTTTATAATTTTAGGCCAAGGGTTATGTATATATTTATAACGAAAGGTAGTCAACGCAGCGTCTGTTCCTCAGTGAGGCGGCTGCAATGGCTTTGCAAAAACTTTGATATGGAGCGTAGTTATGTACGGCGCGGAAACGTGGTCATTGAAGCAGGAGGATAGACGTAGATTGGAGGCTTTTGAAATGTGGGTGTGGAGAAGAATGGAGAAGGTGAAATGGACAGAGAAGAAAACAAATGAGGAAGCACTTGGTATGGTGGGCGAAGAGAGGGGTTTGTTGGGAGTAATCCTATGGAGACAGGAAAAGTGGATGAAAGGGGTATTGCCCGGCAGCGGGATGTTGAAGACTGTAATTGAGGGGAAAATGTTAGGCAAACGAGGAAAGGGATGGAACAGGATAGGGATGTTGGACGGGATGAAGGGAGGAAGAAAGTACTCAGAGCAGAAGAGAGAACTGTTAGCATAGCTCTTCCTTTCTTACTTCCCGATTAAGATTTATCTTTGCTGTACAGCGCATCGATTTCACCATTCCTCTGCAGACTTTCCATATCTTCACACTGCGTCTTCCACCATGCTTCTTTTGCTTTATTTGTTGCCCGCCTAAATTTATTGTTAAATTATTTGTACTCCATTTTGCCTAATTCTGTATTTACATTCTTCCATTTTCGCCGCTCATCCATCTTTGTAATCATCTCATCCGAGATCCATGGTTTCCTAGTCCTTTTAGCGTTAACGGTTCCAATAGTGTCTTTTGCGGCTTTAGACAACCCTTTCTTGATACTTTCCCATTTTTCTTCGATAGTACTTAGCTCTTTACCATCCTCCATGATTTCCTCTACCGTCTGTTTGTATTCCTTCCTTTTCAAACCATTTAATGCTTCTACATTCCATTTTCTAACTCGCCGCCCCTGCCTTATCTTTTTGAAACGGACGCTACATTTCATAACCACTAAATTGTGGTCTTAGTCCGCATCCGCTCCCGGGAAGCTGTGCGAATTTATCACACTGTTCCTAAATCGGTGTCTGACCAGGATATTATCTAGCTGATACCTTTCTGAGTCACCTGGCATTTTCCATGTATATCTGCGTCTTTTGTGGTGTCTAAACCAAGTGTTGGTGATGCCTAACCCCTGTCTCCTGCAGAACTGCTTTCTCCCCGCGGTCATTCCTCGTGCCTAAACCGTAGTCCCCGACCTCGTCACCACCTCTTCCTTCGCCTACCGTCGCATTCCATTCCCCCATCACTATCAAATGTTTCCCAGCAGGAACACACGCGATTATGTCCTATAACTGATCGTATATCCTATCGACCTCTTCTTCCTTATGGTTGCTTGGGTGCATGTATACCTGAATAATAACCAAGTTCGTCGGTTCTGCTTTTATCTCTACTAGTAGTATTCTGCCCGTTACCTACTCTATGTTGACTACGCTTCTTCCTACCTCTTGTCTTAGTACTATGGCAACTCCTCGTTTGCTCTCGTCCCCGCCGCTGTATATTATTCTATAATTATCACTCCAGTAATCCCCACTATCCTTCCATCTCACCTCGCATAGACCTAAAATATCTATATTTACCCTTTCCATCTCTCGCTTAACATTCTCCAATTTCCCTGTCCTCATCATTGTCCTAACCGCGGAAGCCTTGCCTCCCCCGCTGCCGGACCGGACACACGGCCGATTGGGCCGAGCCCCGTGGTTTCCAGGACGCAAAATCTTTGTATTGTCCATCATATTTTTCTTGGGAATGATAATTGAGGTGGTTTCCCGTTGCCTTCCTCAATAGTGTTTTTAACGTGACACCATCACTTACTGGCCGCCCCACTGGGGTCAGATGCCATTGCAGCCGCCTCATTGAGGAGCAGACGCTGCGTGGATAACCTTTCGTCTGGCTTCTAACCTTTGACCTAACTGGCATGGGTGACCCTACCAGGAGCAATAATTATTACTCCCGCCAGCACAGCTCTACGGGTCATCGGAACGCACAAGCCCTTCCACCACGTCAAGGCTGTAGTCCGGGGAGGGATATATGTGTGTATATATATGTATTTATATGTATATATATGTATATATTTGTATATATATGCATATATTTGTATATATATGTATATATATGTATATATTTGTATATATATGCATATATTTGTATATATATGTATATATATATATATATATATATATATATATATATATATATATATATATATATATGTGTGTGTGTGTGTGTGTGTATAAATATACATAAGAAAATACCAAAGAAACTGCGAGAGATGCCGCAACAGTGACTTTTAACGTAGTCATCCCATAACATGCATTTCAATGCAACAATTTCAGAGTGTAAAAATCATTCGCCTTGACCGGGATTCAAACCCAGTGCCCTCAAATTTTCGGAGTTAAGAGGGCGCCTTGATAGCTCAACTGGCTAAAGCAGTCGACCGGGCATTGAGGGATCCGGGGTCGGATCCCGGTCAAGGCGAATGGTTTTTACACTCTCAAGTTGTTGCATTTATAAGAAAATATTTATTTGTTGTAAAAATCGCAAGAGTGTTTATTTTCAGCAATATCTAAATCGTGCATGCCTAGAAAACGTCTTTAGTCGTGAGATTCATCCGAAATAGCCATATTTTAATGCATAGGCACCTTCTTGTATCCATTTATTTCTTTCGAGAGGCATAGCCCATTATGATATTTGTATGGATGCATAATTTCTTTTGCAACCTCAGTGTATGACGTCCGTTGAGGTTTGGAGATTTGCGTCCTCCATATGAATCGCTGCTGGACAGCCTCCTTCGAGCATTAAAGGTGTAATCTGGCGTCAACTCGTTACTTTACAATAGCAAGCGGCATCCTGCAAGTCTCATCGCCTGGTCAGGGGAAGACTCGGGAGTTCGTGCTCTCCGCTTCGGAGAGAGGATGCCTACAGGCGGCCATTGTTTTACCTCTGCCTAACTGCAAGGTTACCGTAAAAGAATAAAAGTCCATCGACCTTCCAGCTCTTCTCATTTGACAATATTTGATTGCTCCCATCTTTCGAAGCGGGAGGCAAGAAAATCAGAGTGCGACAAAAACCTTTCGTGTTTGCGGGTGCCAGGCGACTTCCGGTTGAAACCGAGCGAACGGGTGCTCCTCAACACCGGATCCTCGGCCTCCGGGGGTTCCTGAACGGGGGATCAGGAGGATTCGCGGTGGAGGAACACGGACGAGGAACGCGATGAAATGGAACGCGATTGATAAAAACCCAGCATTGTCTTTCCGTGCTAGATCAAAGCAATAAAAATTGTTTCTTGGACGAACTAATGGAATAAACGTTTACTTTAAAAACAATTTTGCACCATGCTATCAAAATGTTATACCTTAGAAAAACTCATTCTTCAAAGAATTGCTACCATTTCTGAAAATGTTCTGAATAGCCATTGCATCTTATGTAATCCTGAATTCACCTAAAATTGAGGCAGTCCAATCCTGTAGGATCGGCTATATATGCCACCAATGAACTCCAACAAAACGCCTACATTTGCAGGATGAAGACGCACATTCAGGAGAACCGGAAGAGCGGTCAATTAAATTGCCCGTTAAAATCCAATGAGGTATGCTCGACCATTTGCTCCGATAATAATGGCATGAATTCGCGAATGTTTCTTCAGTAGTTCTTGTCATTATTTAATCCCCAAATAATTTTCCGCTGTCGGCATCCCAACACCCGCCCCCGCACACATTACGACGCTCCGACGAAGGCGCCGCGTTCCGGTCCAGGCGCCGGCGTCACCAGCAGCAGCGCCACCTCCTCGGGTGTCTACCGATGCCGCACCCTTTTTCCACGCCATCTTCGAGGGCACGTGCACAGACAGAGGAATCGGCGGGGAATTCAGTGCGACGGCGAGCTGCACGCGCCAGACGGGGCGCAGGTTTGCGCACCTTTTGGCACACGCTGGTATCGTTGTGGCACGGATTCCCAGGAGCGAGGGTTGAGAGTACGGGGAGTGGTTCCCCATGGAAAGGGTTATCATCTTCTAAGTTAGAGCCAGAAAATGTTAAGTCTTTTGGAGAGAATAGCCAAATACAAGTTTGCGCCGCAGAGATTTACGCATAAAATTAATCTTTGAATATATTACACGAGCGCTCCTTTTCACCTGTACAGAATATCACCCAAATACTATTATAACTGATATTGAAATCTATTCTGTTTCCCATTTTGTGCCACAGTTTTTGCCAGTAATTACGGCACGCTGAACAGCATATAAAACAGGATAAAAACGGATGCCCACGTGGAACGAATGGAAATGGGAAAATTTTCATCAGAAGCTCTTCAACAAATGCTTAATGGCGAAACAAATTTGAAAAGTCTGAGGCACAGATGTGAATCCGCAAACGCGCGATGCCGGAACAGGCTGAGGGCTTAATCTACGACGGAAGGTGATGCCGGTGGTTTAAAGTTATTTTCTTGGCATTAATCTTTAAAATACCGTATTTATTTGGTGAACCGGGAATTTTTCATTGATGACATGCCTAATTTAAATGGCATTGACTTCATTTCAGCCAAAAACAGTTTGAAAGGCTCCCTTGCGCCTCATTCATATGAATGAGGGAACCTTTTGAGTGTCATCGGTTAGACTTCGATGGAAATGGCGTTCGCTTTATCGTATCTTTTAAATGTTTAAAGTATTCCGTACATCGATGGAGCCTTGCAAAGAATACATCGCTAAGGGATGGAGATAATGTTTAAAATCAAGACTTCCGCCACTCACTACATTCACTCATACAAGTACTTGTATAGGTGAGTAATTCTTTTATGGACTTGAAATATGGCTATTTTGCAAATGTAAATCAACATTCAATATCATACATGCATATTGACTGTCTTGAGGGAGAAAGCGTGAGAACGAAAGGAAAAAGTAGAAAAAAGCGCAATAGTTTAGTAATTACTATTTTAAAATGAGGTTTAAGGATATTTTGCCCACTGGTTGCGAGCGCAGGAGGAGTGTATAGTTCCAGGCCCCATCAAAAACCTACCCTGACCCGGAAAACTACGGCCAAATAAATAGAAAGCCCACCTTCGCATTAAAAAAAGACAGTGCGTTTCAATGTCTCCCTACATCGAATTAGAATTTTGTGATTGAAGGTTTTCTTGTTTTTTCCATTCTTCGAGGGAAATCGCAAGGGAGCGACATTTAAAAGGTGGAGTAATGCGTGTCCGGCGGGAGGGGGAAGGCGATGGCGTCACGAAGGAGGGCAGGACAAGCGAAGAGCGATGCGCGATGGAGCCCTCTTTCCAACCCCGCGAAGGCCCGCCTCGATTGGCCCCACACACTCGTGAATGCCCGTGACGCGAGAGATTGGACGAGCTAATCAGGCTTCCTGATTAGCACCTCCGACGCTTTACATTACACTCGGTCCACTAAGTGTTGAAGAGCTGGAATTGTCTTCCGCTCCATTGCCGAGGACCATACTTTTCGTTTGACCTTCGCGCGTTGACCTCTTTTAAGCGAACAAGTGTCCTTCTCTCTCTCTCTCTATACACAGCGGTCGGTATAACGCAGTGCGCAGATTTCTTCTCCGACGACGCGCACCCCTGATGCCCCTGCTCTCTCCCCCATTCACTCACTCCTCTCTCGGCACTCGAAAAAGACACCCCAGCTTACCTCCCCACTTGCTTCATTCAGTTTTGCTTCGTTAGCGCCGATACCGAAACTCCTTGTCGCAGACGCCTTGCACTTATATCGGTTAATTCACTGATTCACCATTGTTGATTCCACCCGCCTCAAAAATCCCGAATCGCCATGACCACGGCGGGCACTCACATCATTCAAGTGATGCTGTCCCTCCCCACGTGTGATCCGAGGGAGATGCCACGTATCGATCTTGGAAATATGACATCGTCCTCCTGGGGCGTGACGACAGGCCCGTTTCGTTTGACCTCCCTGCAGGGTCATCCGTGGGCAACTCTTTGATTTAACAATGGGGAGGGGTGGGTGGGTAAGAAGGGAGTCCCCCGCTATTCCATTGGCCGGGGGGTAGTCCTGCGGACGGGGCTTCGCGAGTCAACTCCTTCAACTGCTTACCGAGGACTGCACTCGAGTGTGACATTTATCGAAATTCAACGGGATGACGATAGAAAATAAGCGCCCCACAAACACCGACGACGGCCGCGCTGCAGACACACGTAGATTTGTAAGTAGTTATGCGTGTCACATTATCCAAGGGTTATGCGTATGCGTATTATCCAAGGGCTTTCGATCTATGCATGTTCCGGGAAGAAGAGGCCGATCTACGTGAAATGGGAATCGAGATCGGGCAGGGATAACAAGTTAGGCATCGTGAGGGATGGAGTACTAATTACTGCCACCGGGTTTATCAGCACCCCATTCCATGAAAATCCTACCCCTCCCTAATCACCCACCGATTGAGGTGAATGGTCATCACGCCACTGATTAACCGCCCCGGCACGGAGTTGGGGGGCGGGGCAGGACGCGCCAGAATCGACCGCACTGTTGACACACTGTTGTCGACGCCGGAGGAGCAACGCCCTCGTCAATACGCCGTACTTAAAAGTGGCGCACTTGCTTTTGGGTTGCCAGAAATATCGATCTATATCCCTGGCATGTAATACACACGATGATAAACTTGAGGGGAGGATAATTGATGCTTCCCGACATTGCCCGCGCATATACTACTCAGCTCTGAATGCAACAAACCCATGTATACGCAATTCTATCATTTATTATTCCCGCGGAGTCAAAGGTATCGAATCTCGATCAGAGCTTCGGGTTTTTGCTGAACGGCCTTGGCTGTCGACGCACACAAAACACCCAACAGAGGCAGCGTGTTCATCAATGCAACACCGGCGAAGACGCGGTGGTCACCGATCGTGTGCACTCGGGTGCGGGGGGAGGGGACACTGCGACCACTCCGGTGGTGCGACGTGATTCGTATACTTGCGATCCATCCGTTCGTTACTTTTGGATTTATACGAGACCCTTTGTTTCCTCTTGTCCCCATTGTAATCGTAAGAAAATATCTCCACAGAGATGCTCATTTCTGGGATCTAATTCTCCTATTCTATCTTCGTGATCCGCTGTGTGGATTGCATTGGGGCCACCCCGAAGTGATTGTCCGTAATAATTTGAATTACTTCAATTGATTTGAGTGCATTGCCATTCGATCGATTGCCCCGGACTCAAACGTATCGAATAAATATCAGAGCTTCGACAAAGAAAAACATATTTGAAGCTAAAATGTTTGAAGAAATGTGAATGTAAATTTTCATCTTGAATTTTCCTATTCCATCATGCGATCTTCGAAGACAAAAACTATTGAAAAATAAGTCCCTGAATATTTAATTGTTTCAGCGGAGTGGTTCTTCGGTTTTTTAGTTTTATTTAGTACCTTTCGAGCCATCAATAGTGTGTGTGGCAGAGGGTGATTACACACCAGACTACTCCTGACTCGAATGTTTATACTCCTACCGTGGTCGGACGATGTTATTACCATCCCTTATCGTTCGTACAAAAATGACATCTTAATCTATCAGTTCTAAATCTCTATAAATTTAGTAGCATCATCTCTCCTACCGTAGCACAATGGGGGTAATAATACAATTTCAACATCACTGCTAAATAGACATTCTTCTAGTTTTTGCAAGAGATTTAATCTTCAATAATTTAACTTTCCCTCCTTGAGTGATTCCCAGCATGGCTCCTCTATTGTTTTGGATACGCTACTTAGTTTATCATAACAACTTTTGACAACATTCTAGTTCCTCTACACTGCACGCCATCCAATTCGGCAAACAATCCAACTTCGTGAGGATCCCATATACTTGCAGCATATTCTAAATGAGGCTTAACCAGATAAAGATGACCTATTCATCACATTGCCCCACAACTCTTTAATAAATCCTAATTTTTTATTAGCTTGTCCAAATATTCCTAGTATATTGTATGTTTCACCCAGTTCACTTTTGCCAGTTAACCTCTAATTGCCGTGTGTCGCACCAGCATTGGACTCAAAGCATTCAGGTCATTTGCTAAAGCGCTTTTATCCTTCAGATATGTATATCTGTAAACCAAGACATCATCTGTCAATTAACGTATCTTACTAGTTACTACGGAATTAATGTCGTTGACGCAAAGAAAGAATAAAAGAGGTCCGATAGCATTTTCTTGGGGAACACCTGAAGTGACTTCTGCTTCATTAGAGCTAACGTTCAATGCAACAATTTCAGAGTGTAAAAATCATTCGCCTTGACTGGGATTCGAACCCAGATCCCTCAATATCCGTCCGAGTGCTTTAGCCACTTAAGCTACCGAGGCGTCCTCTTATACTCTGAAATTTTTGGGGCTTTTAATGGAACTAGATGTTGTGACGAAATACCGTACATACAATGTCACAGGCATTCGTAGTCGTGCGCGAGGCGCCACAGTCCACGAGGTTAAAGCCAACTTTACACACTTATGGTGTTTTACTTTGACAAATTCCAAAGCGGATGACTCCGTTAAAAGTTACTGTTGCGGCGTCTCCCGCAGTTTCTTTGGAATTTGTCAGAGCTAACTTTATTTAGGACTACTCTTTTTACCCGACCATTCAAGAAACAAATCGTTGAATGTATCGGTCCTATGCCCGTATTTATCGATCATATTTAGGTCAACCAACAATAAACAACTCCTAGTTATTTAGTTTGATATCGAGTCATAAGATCAAATTTTACCTCAGCAAAATTGTTCATGACCGAGACCAAGACAATGGCGATAAACCCCATTTCTATTCCTCCTCCGGAAGCCGAGTTGTATTGAGAGAGGTAATTGTTTAGGGAGCGTGTTTAATTGTGGGTGAAGGGATTCAGGGTTCGGAAGAGGGTCGCTTTGGGACGGTGCTAGACGAACTACGAGACAGGAATGGCGAGGGCGGTGGCGGTGGTGTGGTTTGGTCGTCGAAGGGATGAATGACACGGAGGGCTGGGGGAAGTACATAGGAATCAGGGGGGGGAGGAAGGGAGACGGTAAGGGTTCCATCCAGGGTTCTTCTTCTGGGTGGTGCAGGTTGTCTTTCGCGGATGCTGGGAGTGTTCGACAAACAGATTAAGGGAGGGTTATCACTAGACGGGATTTTGGTCTCGTACTCTTCTTGCTGGCCGACATTTGACGCCTTGTTGCGCGGGTGTTTGTGTACTGGTGGGGAGGGAGGGAGGCGATGGCCTCCCTGAGGCTGAGAGGCGAGCGGTTAATTAATAGATTCATCGGTGCTCTAGAGGTTTAATACTTGGTGGATGGTGACATTCGGATTAGACGACGGCGCGCCTCCGCAGGTGAATGAAGTATTTGGGGAGGGTTGTTTTAGTAAGAGTGAGGAGGTGGGGGGGGGGCAGACGGGAAGGGCGTCGCCGGGTGAGGGGTTGGGAGGAGACCGGGGGGTGAGAGTTTTCCGTCTTCGGCAGCACTTGCCAAGGCGTCGTCGTCCTTCGGGTATGAGGTGCTTCCAAAAGGTTTACCTCACTCTGGTGCTGCAACTATCATCTCAGCTGCGAGGACTTGAAGGTTGGGTAAACCAGGGGGGGGGGGAACGACGACTCTCGAGAGGAGACGAGGCTTCGGCACCTGGCTGGGACTCTTTAAGCAAATGCCAGTCTCGAGCGACTTCCTCCTCACTTCCTCGTATCTCTTCTTGTTAATCCCAATTAACATGTTCATTTTTGTTCAGACTATTGAACAATAAATGAAGCGTCATATAATCGCTGCTGTTTACTTGGGTATTCAACTGAGAATGTCTAATTTTCAAAATATCTTGCCTTCCTTTCTCTAGTAATTTATGAAAACATCCCATGAACCTCTCATTCTGCCATGTGCGACGCCACCGAAACCCAACCTCCCGCCCGCATCAGCCCATCATCACACGCACACGCACGCACCTCTCACTCTCGCCGTCCCGACACGCCACCCCGTCCCACCACGCCTCCCCGTCCCGACACGCCACCCCGTCCCGACACGCCTCCACGTCCCGCCAGCCCTGAGGGACAGAAGCGTCGGGAGACTACACCAATAGATTCTGAATTCGGTGTTCATTCTGCACCACGGGGAAGGTGTAAAAAATTCACCTTTCGTCCATCTGCGCATATATCTACATCTACATAATAACCCGCAAGCCGCCGCAAGGGCGTGTGGCGGGGGGTGTTAGGTCACCAACCGTAAAAAGGAACAATACCACAAGCAAAACAACAACGTGGAAAATTACACCCACAGCAGCGCACACACTCATGCAAAAATCCCTTCATCCAACACTCATGCAAACACATATACCGCAAAACCACTAAAAAACTGCACCCCATGATGCAGCACGAAAGCCATCTTACAACACGGAAGCCAGGACACAACAAGCAAGAATATGAAACACCACTACCACATGAACATGCACCACGAAACACTCTACCCCCCGAGGAGACTGTAAAAGGCAGGCAATGCGACCCAACGTTGCAGGTAGCAGGAATTTCCCCCCGCGGAGAGGGACGAGGGTTGGAAGGGAGACTTAAAAACAGATGAACAGAACACGAATGAGGTCATTCGGAAAGAATGGGTTATTATAACAAAACACATAAGGTTAGGGGAAGAGCATGCATTTAAGTAGAACTAATTATTTTTTAGACGCTGAGGGTGGCAAGTGGAATTTTTGCTATCTATAACCCTGCAGTTGCTATCCCGTATTGTCCGTGGGAAGAAGGAGTCCTTGAGTCGGCTAGTTCTGGCATCTATTTCCCGAATTTTATATGCATGATCCAAGCGACCAATGTACGTAGGAGTACGAATAATTTGCGAGACCTCGGTGCTGAAACATGCGGATATAAATTTATTTAATAATTTCAATCTCGCATTGAATCGTCTCTCTGCCAATGATTCCCACCCCAAATCCATGAGCATTTCGGTGACGCTTCGCGTTTTATCGTAAGATTTTTTTACAAACGCCCAATTGCGCAATACCCTCATTAATATCAGCCAACCTAATCCGAAAAACACCTTCAAAACCGTGTATCAAATAAAAATGAGCATGAAAAATATGACATGCTCGAACTTCCGCTGAGTCTCAAGCAATGTTCTCTGTCGAATAGTACAGGTGTAAAAAAACAAGTCTATTTGCCACCGATAACCTTTGCGAATGGATATAATACACACCCATGTATGTGAAAGGAAAGGGACGGCCCTGGGGTCGGTGCGGATGGAGAGGAATGCTTGGAAATCAAAATGCGAGCCTCTCGTCCAACGACCACCGGGTCATTCGGAAGGCGAGCGAGTGATTCGATACATTCGGCCGCTAACTTTTGCATACCGTGTCTGCGGGACTCCTAGTGGGGGATGGTCAAGGGGGCGGGGGTTGGGGGGAGAAAGATGTTGCGGGGGCCGCAGACGTCCACCTACCTGTGGAGTGATGATGGTCTCGATGGGAGGCTGAGGCATCTTGGCGAATCTCTCTCTCTCTGCGTCACGGCGGTAAAAAATTCCGAGGATTATTCCACACGACAACTCACGCGAAAACACACACACACACACGCACACACCGAAGGCACTGTGGGTAAGACACGGGGGGTGGGGGGGTGGAAGGCTGGCTCTTAGCCGAAGCGGGCGAGTCTTCGGCGGCGCCTTTATCTCCCCGCGGCCCCGCCGCTCCACTCAGCGGGGCGCCGGGGAGGCGACGTGCCGCACCCTGCCATCTCGCGTGGGGGCGCGACCCCTCCTGTCCGCCCGGGGCGTGGGTGGGGCGATAGGGGGCCGACGATCGAATATATCTCCGCGGCAACGGAGTCGTCGGATGGCGACGGCTTCGATGCCTCACTCACTGCCGATGCACCGCCGCGCAAAGACTAGGGGAGGCGTCCCCTGGTGAGGGGAAGTAGCGCACGGAGAGAGGCGCCCCTCGGGGTACGCTCAGCGGCACACCGCCCTCCTCTGGGCGCGCGGAGAACTTTCTCCCCTGGGCGGACGTCCACTCGGCGGATGGGACATGGCACGGGGGTCAGAGGGCACGCGGATGAGCTACGTGGGCGCTCGGGATGCGAAATGATGGCTGTGACGCTCAAACGCGAATCGACACAAGCGGGGAGCGGGCCAGCCGGATCAATGGCGAGAGGAGTGAGTAATCCATGAAGACGGCGAAGGGCAACTCTCCCCAGGCGAACACTTCAGCCGGACCGCTGCGACAGACTGGATGAAGAGGGAGGCGAGATGCCTGCCCGCACCCCCCTCCCCGCCTTCGCGCGCGCATCGCTCTCCTGGCAACCCCCACTCCCCTGCCGCCCCCCAACCAGACACTCACTCCGCCGCCCCCGCCGGCGGCCAGGGGGCGGGGCACGTCACGTCGGGGGGCGACGCGCATGCCACCTGTGTGGTGCGAAGGCGAACTACCTCGACCTCCTGCGGCATCCCCTGTGGTTCGGGGGATCCCCGCTAGTGGCTCGCGTAACCGATCCGTTGCGGATCACGGTCACATATAACATAAATGGTCATCAAATTAATGATAAATAAAAAGAAAGGTTATAATTTGAAATGAAATAATTGACCATTATTTTTTTCCGAAACCAAGTTACTGAAGACGATTTTGTGAGAGTGGCGCTCTATGTACTAACTGACGAAATCCACGCAAGAAGGCGGATCAAAAGGAGGGCAGTCCCTCGAGCAAGCCATGTGAAGCTAGCGGTTTCTCACTCGGGTATTTCATTCGAAATTCTCACACCCCGGCGAACCTGAGGTTTCCCGGAGACGTCAACCGGAATCGAACCCGGGCGATCTTGGAGAGCCCAGCGCTTTCCCACCACGTCTCAAACAAATCTTTTCTATTTGAAAATAAATGCCCAGTTTCCATGATCTCATTGTGTTGGCCAAAATGTTGGACAATCTTATCTCATAATCGATCTTTTTACCTCCGTGAGCAAGTGGTACTTGGCAGCATGTAGCAGAATTTCTTTTCAAGAAATTCACGAAGTTTCAATTATTATTTGCTAGCAAAAAATACTTGAATAAGAAATTACTGGTCAGGGGTTCAAAGTCCCCCCCCCTCAAAGTATGCACTAATCCTAACGGTGTTCCTACTTTTTGATACAGTACTGGAATGCTTCTTTCGGATTGCTCGTGAACTCCTCCATCGAATTTTTCTCTATCTCTGGCTTGGCGGCAAATCTTTTTCCTTTCATCGGGGTTTAAAGTTTGTGGAAGAGTAAAATGTCACGTGGGGCCAGGTGTGGGTGAGTGAAGTGGGTGGAGAAGCACAGCGATCTTGTTTTTGGCTCAAAACTCACACGAGTTCCGAGAGACGAATGAGCCAACGCGTTGTCGTGGTAAAAATACCGCTCACCACTTCTCTTTAAGTTCGAACCGTTTTCGCCTGATTCTCTCTCTCTCTTAGGCATAACATAACCTCCAGGTGTACTCCGAGTTCACAGTCTGACTTATAGATAGATATTCGTGATGCGCAACCCCATTTGCGTGGAAAACAGCAGTTAGCATCGCCGCCTTGTCATTCGATCGAGCTTTTTTGGGGCGGGGGGAGGGGATGTTTCACCAATCATTCGTGCAGATTGCACTTTCGTTTCGATGCCATATATCCATACACCCATGACTCATCTATGATCCCTTATATCCTGAACTATAGGGTTTCATCCTCTTCAGCAAGATCAAATAGTTAGTTCCTGATAGACTTTAACTCCATGTTGTTTCTGGTTTGGTGTCAGATCAGGCGAGGCTCGAATTTGGCGGCAACTCGATGCATCCTCAATTTTTCAGTCAGGATTTAGGAGCACGAACCAACCGAGATGCCACACTCTTCTGCAAGTTTGCCTGATGGCCAAACGTCGATTTGCACGAACAACCACTTGTCCACTCCCTCGATGGTGGGGGTCATCAGTCGACGTTGATTGTCTTCCGTAGTACTCGTCGTCTTCCACTGATTGCCGCCCCTTTTTGAAGCGGGTAAACCCCTCATATCACGCGGTGCGTGCCATAGCACCCTCACCATCAGCCTTGGTAATCAACTCAATAAAGGATTTGCAGGATTTCGTAGCAACCTCCTTCTTAGAGCTCATTTCCGCGGATCCGAATTTTCGCCGCACTCCACGAGCACCCCTTCACATAAATGGCCGTAACTAATCAACAAAACACTATATAAGCAAGGTGATAGAAGGCGTTTATTTGGGAAGTTTCCACGGACTTACCACCTCTATTTGCATATAAAAATAACCAACTAAAGGCAAGCTATTTAAAAAGTTCGGGAACCTTTTGAACAAACCTTGTAGACCACTTGTCGGCGTTAAATCCGCATGTTTCAGCACCGAGGTCTCGCAAATTATTCGTACTCCTACATACATTGGTCGCTTGGATCATGCATATAAAATTCGGGAAATAGATGCCAGAACTAGCCGACTCAAGGACTCCTTCTTCCCACGGACAATACGGGATAGCAACTGCAGGGTTATAGATAGCAAAAATTCCACTTGCCACCCTCAGCGTCTAAAAAATAATTAGTTCTACTTAAATGCATGCTCTTCCACTAACCTTATGTTTTTTGTTATCATAACCCATTCTATCCGAATGATATCATTAGTGTTCTGTTCAACTGTTTTTAAGTCTCCCTTTCAAACCCTCGTCCCTCTCCGCGGGGGGAAATTCCTGCTACCTGCAACGTTGGGTCGCATTGCCTGCCTTTTACAGTCTCCTCGGGGGGTAGAGTGTTTCGTGGTGCATTTTCATGTGGTAGTGATGTTTCAATTTCTTGCTTGTTGTGTCCTGGCTTCAGTGTTGTAGGATGGCTTTCGTGCTGCATCATGGGGTGCAGTTTTTTAGTTGTTTTGCGGTATATGTGTTTGCATGAGTGTTGGATGAAGGGATTTTTGCATGAGTGTGTGCGCTGCTGTGGGTGTAATTTTCCGTGTTGTTTTTTTTGCATGTGGTATTTTTCCTTTTTACGGTTGGTGACCTAACACCCCCCGCCACACGCCCTTGCGGCGGCTTGCGGGGTATTATGTAGATGTAGATGTAGAAATGTAGAGAGTTTTCTGTGGTTAAAGTCAGCTCAACGATTTCATTAGAAGAGGAGAGTTCTCAGCAAGAGCATTCAAAGTAGACGCGTTATGCATTTATTAGGAATTGTGGAAAGAGACACACAAACAACCGCGTGCGTGAAAAAATGATTATTTTTGGGATCGTCTTAAATCCATCCCGATCGTGTTAGTGGGTACACAAATCCCTTTCATTCATTCATTGATTCGCATGTTCGGAGAGAATCCCGATGTTTCTACTCATTTCAAATAAAGCGGAAAGCGGGCTCCATTCGCATAGTTGGCATGAAGTCGGCCGTCGCGAGGGTGATCAGGGCCTGCTGCTTCCATCCGGACTGACGATCGGGAGAAGTGGGCCGGGCCCGAACCTCCCGCCGCCGGCCCTTGCCCGGCGCCTCCCTCGCCTCCATCCCTCCTCCGCTCTCTCTCCGGAGCGAGAGAGGCGCCATGGGGTGCGCAAACTGGGTCTCCATGGCAACGGACCTGAAAACTCGGGTTTCGGAATGACCTCTGACCTATAAAACGATGTTCCATTTCCTGCCAAACTGGATTCTGGATAGAATCTGACGTCACGGGAGCTCAAGCGAGGGTCGAAGCTCCACGGTGTTAATAATGCACGACGGAGGGCAGTGGCGCTAGTGTCTGCCCCAAGCGACCGATGTGGCTTATTAAATTCCAGCGATCCAACGCCATTCAGAAAGCTACATATTTTCAGTCGAGCAATCAGCTTCGTAATTTAAAACTTGACCATAGCACATGACAAATGAACGTATTTCTTGAGTACTGGATTAATAAGCTAGATTAACGAGAATTGTGTTTGGTAAGACATGACACCTGCAAAAGCCGCTTTTAAACATTCAGGGTTGTCGTTCGATTTACGGTTCTCAATGACGAACGAATTTCTGCCCTTACGAACAGGTTATTCTTCAACATCCTCGTGGAAATAAACCTTAAATGGCCAAGATTATTTTGAACTCACAGAGTCGGTCTCCGATAGAGAACCGATTATTATGACTTCTATTTCGTAGTCAAAGAGCCATAAGTATAGGACTTACTTTTATATAATATAGTAGGTCACATATAACACATAATACATCCCTTCTACTTCATGTAAAAATGACCATCAAATTGATTGTCATTGTCAGGTCTGCGAGAAAATAACGGTTTACTGAAATGAATTTTTTTAAATCTTTTTTTATATACTTCTTTAAATCAGGGCTGATTGATACGAGGTGTGTTCGAAGGTAACGGGAATTTAGTAATTTCGCATAGTGCACCGCGAGTTCTGCCCACATGGTCAAACGATCAATAAAGAGTACAATTAATAAAAGTTCAACGCCGTTCGCGTGAAGCAATGCGAATAAAACGCCCGTATTTGTGGCGGAACAATTCATGGATTACCCACCACCACGAGATAATGTACCTACTACTCACTGCTTGTTGTTCGTGAATGTTTGGCCAAAAACAACACTATGGAAATAATGATGTCGACACCTCCGTATTCGCCAGCCTCCATAGCTGCATGGGTTACTTTAACTTGTTCCCAAGAATGAAGAGAACAACCTTAAAAGGGCAATCGTCGTTTTACAAGCACAGCTGAGATTAAAAACAAACGCATCGTGGAGAGAGAGAGAGAGAGCGATAATGGAAGTTATAACATAGATGGCGTCCTAGAAGTGTTTCGAGAATTGGGAAAAGCGCTGGCATTCATGTGTATTAAATCTAATGAATGGGGACTACTTCGAAGGGAATAATCACAGCATTGATATACTAGACGAATAAATAAAAAAACTAGATATGGATCAATGTGAACGAATATGTGTTCGCTTCTTCTGCTCTATTTTACCAACTATTTTATCATCTCCTTGTATTCCTTCTACCTAATTCTATGCGGGCATCCTTCCATTTCCTTCTCTCATCTTCCTTCCTCATCACCTCGTCAGCAATCCATTGTTTCACTGTCCTTTTTCAATGAATTTTCCCTATGTTTTTCTTAGCCGCTTCTGATATTCCTTTTTTTTAGATATTGCCATTTCTCTTCTTAATAGCTCGCTCCCTTTCCTCACTCTTGATTTTGTCTGCCACCTCCTGACACTCCTATATTTTCCTTTCGGCTCCTTTTCGCTCCGATTAGTGCTTCTCCGTTCTACTTCCTCTCCCACCTTCTCTTTCTATTCTCTTTAATCCGACGCTACACTTCATTTGCACTAAATTATGATCTGAATCCGCATCCACTCCAGGGAAGCTGTGCGATTGATCACGCTGTTCCGAAACCTGTGACTTACGATAATATAATCTAACTGATATCCTTCTGAGTCCCCCGGCCTTTTCCATGCACACCTACGTTTTTCGTGTATCTAAACTAAGTGTTCATAATGATTGAGCCCTTCCTCCTGCAGAACTCTATTGCTTTCTCCCCGCGGTCATTCCTCATTCCTTAGCCATAGTCCCCCAACTCGCCACCATCTCTTCTTCCGCCTTACTTAGCGATTTAATTCCGAGTTACTTTCAAATGTTTTCTTCCAGGATCACCTGCAATTCTGCACTCCAATTGCTCTTACACCTTGTCGACTTTTACCTCCCCAATATGCTTGGTGAACATCACAAGCCTAAAAAATGTACATGCTCGTTGGTTCAGCGTTTACTTCTAAATATATTCTATGAGTCATCTGCTCTATGTTTACCATGCTTTTTCCTGACTCTTTGTTCAATTCTATCGATCCCCACTAGATGGTTCTCTTCCTCCCCGTCGCATTGCTCTAATGCACCAATCAACCGCTCCTGTTATCCCCGCCACCCTCCCTTACCACAGCTCTAAAACATCCGAAGTCCCTCCTTCCATCTCCCGTCTGACATTTCCTAATTTCCCCGTGCTGAACATGGGCCGAACATTCAATGTTCGTATTCCAACCGTTTTGGCCTCCTCCTGCATGTCCTTCCTCTTCTGCGCTTCTGCTCTCAGCCCCGCTTTGCAAGTATCTTGTGTGACGACGAGCGCCTCTCCCGTTGGCGAGCACGACTCAAAAGGTTGGGTTTCCTAGGAGCCACAACTCATATCCATGATTTGCCCGTCTTAAGGCCGAGGGTTACAACTTTGAGGTAGTTTCTCGTTGCCTTCCTCAATGATTATTCTCATATGAAACCATCACTAGTCAACGATAGATAGAGACAGAGAGAGAGAATCCTACGCTGTGTAATTTATGCATTCAGCAACTACGAGATCGTACTCGTACATGATCAAATTGCAATGTTAATTTCCAGTCGCTTCATTATAACATTATTATCTAAATTATTTCGTTCATTATTATACTTAAGGATTGTTTAAAGAAATTTCAATTTTTAGCAAGCAATCAATCTCTTGAGCGGAACATGGAGAAAAATAGAAACTCAACATAGCGTAAGCATAGACTTGACCGATATATTCAAGCATTTCGCGTTACGACGTCTGTGTCATACCGACAGAATGGAGATGAAACTCATGTAGCTCCTGAGAGGATAAGAGGGACGCGATTGGACATTTTTCATAGCATTAAAAAAATAAGTGAATGTGAACAGAAATGACAATCATGAGAACATCCAAGAAACTATAAGGAACAAGTCAACAACATACAACGTGTGCATGTGCCAAGATGTTTCCAGGGGTTGCGATATCTTTCCGAGCTGGCGTGCTCCTGAATCAATCGCTTCGTTTGATCGCGTCACCCCCACGTAATATTCATTTCAAAATTGAAATATAGGGGTCAAAAACCACCGAGAGCATAGTCTACACTTCCACTGGCCATCTGCAAACTGAAATACGCTATCGACTCACGGGGTCAACTGTGATTTCGTGTCAAGTCGAATCGCAATGCTCCGCGTGGTAATGCCTAAAATATAATTCCACGCCGCCACCATGGCAAGCTTGACGCATTTCAACTCTCACCGCGGACCCCTCAATGATTCCCCCCCTGGCGTCAGGGGCATTCAGGAGGACTTCTTGCCGGGACGCAGGGCGAGGGGGGTGCTCCACCCCCGATGGCGAAGGGAGGCTGCGACGGCCCTCGGAGGTTAGGAAGAAGGGTGCCCCACGCCAGTTTCGGCCAAGGCTCCCAAATAACATCAATGACATGCATGGCATCTCTAGTTTCCATGACTAGGGGAGAATAAAAAGACGACAAATGCTTTGAGCACCTTTATATGAGCCATTTCGCATGTTCTCACCTCTCTGCTGCTTTCAGGAAGGGTTTCAATCAGCGAAACAGAGAAGCGGCTATCGGTCGTAGGAAGCAGTGAGGGTGGGGATGGAATAATTGAGGAAGGTGGGAGATTTGGTGGAATAGCGGTGGTTGTTCATGCGGAGGGCAGACGTTACAGGAGAGGCGGCAGGTAATGCTTTTTGAGGTTCAGGTGGCGTAGGAATGAATCTATGGTTGGGATTTTGAAGTAAGGGACGTGGCGGGTCGTGGAAGATGGTTGCGCGGTGTGGGGAAGAGACCGAGGAGGGGCCGCAGGTGGTCTCGTGGATTTGAAGATGGCCCGTGGGTTCAGCGGCCACTTGAATGAGAGGGAGGATAAATGTTGGAATGAAAGTGAAAGTGGACCGATTGTTTTGTATAATGGAGTAGAGTTAAAATATAGGGATTATTTTACGGCATTCCGAGCGGTTTATTTTGGGGCGAGGAATGAATTGGGTAGGAGTTGATTCTTGACTCATTTCTCCGGATGCTAAGGTTTCCGGAGTGGAATTTCCGAGTGGTCCGTATATTTATGCTGTGAGGGTTTTTTTTGTACAGACGGAGGCCACGGACTGGCAATGAAACAGTGATGAAGGCATGGTTGTGTGATGACGGCAGCAGTTTAAATGAAGGTATTGTTGCAATATCTGGTGCTTTCCCGGCGTATCTGCTTGATGAAGTTTTCTCGGGTCTTCCGCCGGGCCAAGGGATCAATGTTGGTCGACGTTTCGATGCTCGACTCATGCCTCGGAGCAGACGAGTGGCCATTTTGGCCGTCTTATATGTATACACGAGCACACGGGTCAGATGACTGGTGATTGGGCTCATGTATATAAGACGACCAAATGCAGAGTGGCACTGATCTGCCCCGCATTACGAGTCGAGCATCGAAACGTAGGCCAACATTGAACCCCAGACCCGAGTACACTTCATGAATGGGTATTGTTGGTGTTTGATCGGTTTAATGTTGACTAAAGTGATGTATTAATTGTTTTGGCAGTGGAAAGACGGATTATTGAATCTCTGCGTTCCGCAGTCTATGCTCCCGATCTTGTGGCATTTGCCTGCCCTGCCGATGTGACTGGTTTTCAGAAATATATTCTTTAGGTTGGATGCAAAACCACACGATCAGCATATTTGAAATAGATTTATAAATTAAATTTATCAGGTTTATCACTAGAATTATGTTTATTACTCTCGGTCGTCGCGTAGCTCTTTCCAATACAGATATGCATCTACGTGAATGGCCCGCCATCCACCAAAAGGCGTGCGGCAGTGCTATCACTGGGTGGGGTGAGTATGGGATAAGGGAGCGGAAGGGTTTTTAATGGCCAGGAAAATGGAGAAAACATTCAAGCAAACGTTCTCTGCTACACGAACAATGAGAGAATAAAAAAGAACCACAACCAGTTATACGACAGACCTCCACCATACCAAGACATGTCACGTAAAATAACTGGAAAGCAAGAGGGGCTATTGCTATTATCTCGTGGACATGCAACTCGTGGTCCTCGCCCCTGAAGTCACACGCGTAGAGAATGTGACAGCCCCACTGTTGGCAGCGGAAGGCGTGAGGCGTCCCTCCCCACAAATAGAGGGAGAAACGGGGGAATATGGAAGTAAGGCATGGAAATTCGGCGAAAAATTGTAGGATAAGTAATTGCATGCAATACATTAATAAACAATACGTTTAATTTGCAATGTAGGGCCAGAAAACTTTGGGGTCATATTTCAAGTAATCGCACACGATTTTTTTCTTTTCAAGTTCGTTAAAAAGCTTTGCATGATTCTTTTCGTTTCCAAACGATGTGCCAAGTATATCGCTCATCTCTTTTAAAAACACATTCGCCGCCATGAAATGTATTATCTTATTGTTATATTCTTTATTCTATTTCGAATGCTGATCCCTTTGTTGCCTTTAAGCCCGTGGTTCGATAATTTCGTGTTTTGCTTTGCTAGGAATTTATTCCCTATACCGTGTCTAATCATATCTAAGAGACACTTCCATGTAGCTTTAATTCCAGAGTTGAGCGTTTTTGTAATAAATAACGGTAGGTTTTTCTTAAGATAGCCGGCAATACCCTTGAAGTTGCCTTTCAGAAGAAGGTACCTTACTTGAAAAAGGGATATCTCGCTTCTGGATTTTACGTGTGTACATGTACGTCCATTCTCCCAAAGGTTATCTTCTGAGGCTTCTCATTACGGGGCAGTAAATCAAACAGTGATCTGGAATGTTGTTTCCCCCGGTTGGTGTCCTCGTGATTTGGTACACGGATTGAGTGGTGAGCACATCAAGTGTTGCCTCGCATAGAACCCGTGTTTTCGCTGCACTTCCGATGCAGTACGCAGTCATTGAAGGAAGATCGAAATCACCACCATTATTACGACTTTCGTGTCCATGCGGTCGAAATTCAATGCTTGGTTATCCAGGGCGTTCAGTTGTATCTGAAGTGCAATCGAGTCGCCCGTCAAGTGTGCAAACGCGTCAGTCGTGTCTCGGTTATTTCCCCCTGTGGTACATCAAGCACTCTCTCTATCTGATCCTCGAATTTGTGCGCACGGCTCCTTGTCAAGTTCTCCTTCGCGGCAATGGACACTGTTCCTCTGTCCATGCTACCTTACGTCTCGTCCGCAAATGCTACTGAGACTTCGCCGTCCTCAATATCCTAGCTCATCCAGCTCAGCCCGTTCCCAAAGACATGTCAGCACCTAGAATTCGGAATAGGACCCTCAGTTCTGTTGTTTTTAATTGAACCAGCGCACGATATCTCAAGAAGGCTTTAACCTCAGAGGGGCGACCACTTTCCTCAGCAGTGAAATCATTTAAGAAGAGAAAGAGACACTGAAAATAATGGTGTGGATGGCTCAAAGTGTCGTAAAGACGGGAACCATTTCAGACCTCATAGGCACTCACCTGGCAATGCATTGGACCGCCGAAGGGGGGGGGGCGGGAGGGAAGGAAGGAAGGAAGGACGACAGTAGACGACGGGCATCGACGAAGCGGAGAGCGGTGGAGAACCACGAAATCATGGAGGGCTGCCAATCTTCGGATTGAAGCACCGCTCCACTCCCAGTAGGATCACTCATCCACTGGATGTGAAAGCGAACTACGAAGAGACTACCGGTAAGGCATTGTAAGACACGGGAATGGGCCGATGGGAACGGGCTGCCGTCCGTTCCGCGTCATTATTCATCCCACGCGGAATTCGTGAAATTGGGCATCTGTGGGCGCAGAATGAAATGCGAATAATCTCATTTTTGTCTTAAATGCGGGATGGAATCGTCGAGAATGGCAGGTGGCCGTGGACCCTGGACCACGCTGCGAATAAGGGGTGTAATATGTCGATGAGAAATAAGTGGATTCGGCGCCAATGGCTGTCGAACGCAGCGCCGACGTAAGCGAATCCGCGGGGTCGTCTTGGGCGCTGACGTAAGCGGGGGAGTCGGGGGCGGCGCCAAAATGGAGGAGTCGGAATGACCTCTCTCATTTCCGCGAGTGTCCTCACGGGCGGGGAGATGAGCCCTGACGTCACTGATGGCGTCAGGGCTCGATGTAGAGGGCCGTGGGAAGCTTCGCAGGAGGGGGGAGGGGTGGTGCTCTCCCCCCCCATGGGGGTGGTTGGCAAGGGCGGCCGAGCGGAATGATCATGGTGACGCCTCCAGGGACCGATGTCTCGTTCTTTGGGAAGACTCCTCTCCTCTTTTGTTTATATTCAACTCGATACTGTTGACAGAAAATAAAATGCGAGCCAGAAAATTAAAAGAGCATCGTTTAGGGACTTGATCATACATAGATGAAAAGAAAAGAAGTGGTAAATGTTGAATGGAGGGTATTTTTGCATGGGAGCGCCACGCTACGCGGCGACACGGACGCGAGAGGGCGAGGGTGGAGTGGGGGCCGTTGGGGGCGGGGGACGAGAGTAAGCGGAGGAGGGAAGGAAATCGTGGGGAAAGCTGTTGGATGAAATTCGACGACGAGAATGGCGTGCGTGGACCATGAACGTGGACTACATATGAATGTGCCATCTTACGAATGAAGTGCCCGTTACAAGAATCCCTCTCCTCTTATTATCGTTTTTTCAAGTTTTTGTTTCCTATCCTTCCATCTATCGTCTCTCTCTCTGTTTTTGAACAAACGAATTGCATATTAAGCGTATCACATATTGAGGTATTGCATGCAACTACTCATCCTACCATTTTCCGTCGAATTTCCATTCCCTAGTTCCATATTCCCCCGTTCCTCCCTCTATTTGTGGGGAGGGACGTCTCACGCCCTCCCCTGCCGACCGTGGGGCTGTCACATTCTCTACGCGTGTGACTTCAGGGGCGAGGACCATGAGTTGTAGATAGATAGAGGTCTTTATTTGGATTGTATTCCAACCGTGAAGAAGTAATGTCGGTATTTAATGGCTATTTTGAGGAGCAATGCCGTTTTTATTTTAAAAAGGGTATCGAACAAATTGAACATCGCTGGGAAAAGTGTATAGAGCTGAAAGGAGATTATGTTGAAAAATAAATAATTTTTTCCACAATACTTGTGTTTTCTTCGTTTGGTCGGGTACTTCTGGGACCACACTCGTATTCTTTGCACTCTGTTTTGATCGGTTAGAATATTCAGCATTCACCTTGCACACAATTTGCTATATCCGAGGTTTACTCTAACAATCGTGTGAATAGTGGTACGTCAAACAAGAGGAAATTTATTACCCAGGGGACTAGTCGTCGATCAAATCGCAGTCCTTGGCGCACTTGTAGAACGACGATTTCATTTGTCTGGATGCTGGCTTGTCCCCTGTCACTCCGTTCTTCATCATGCAAGTTTATGCGACCTATTTTGAAGTCTCGGCACCATTGTCTGACCCAGTGCCCCCGCAAGTGGGTACTACCCCCCCCCCCCTTTGAATGGTGCTCTAGTCTATGGGGTCGGAAAGAGGAAGGGGGTATCCGGAGGGTTCTGACAATGCAGCATTTGAAAAGCCTCGGAAACCTTCCTTTTGTCTCCATTTTTAATCTTCTTTTTCAAAGTTTACATTGTATCTCGATTCTGAAAGTAATTTAAGCTAAGTGTTTACTTACATTTTAAAGTACGAACGCTTGAAAAATATTTCCAAGCCTTTCTCGCCCAAGGGAAACTTTTGAAGGGGTTTAATCTCATTTGGTCTATCGATGGCACAGCTCCACGACACTGAATACTTCGGCAGTAAGGTTTAGTATGGATAAAACGGGTGTGAATCCGGAGAGGAATCAGCTCACGTATTAATTAGATTCGGTGGTTTTACATCAAATATGTAGCTGGATAATCATTTCCCAAACTATTCGGTTCCAACGATATTATCAAGGCTGTATTGGTAAGTTATTTTTCACTCACCACATGATGTCATTCTTGCTATAGAACTAATATATATATATATATATATATATATATATATATATATATATATATATATATATATATATATATGTGGGTCGCGGTAGTCGAGTGGGTAGAGCGTTGGACTGCTGACCGAAGGGTCCTGGGTTCGATTCCCGGGCAAGGAACTCTGGGCACCTGCAGCTCCACCCAAGCTAAAGTGATTTTTCGGGTACCAGGTCCTCCTGGGAAACCATAACCGGAAGAGGGAAAGGAACTGCCCCCCTACCCTGATGTGTGAATTTTCACACGCTGTATAGGGCTAAGTACTGGGTGATCTCTACCATCACCTACTAAACCGACCTTCGGGTTGATTACTGTGTTTATGGTAAAAAAAAAAATATATATATATATATATATATATATATATATATATATATATATATATATATATATATATATGTATATATATCCCTCCCCGGACTACAACCTTGACGTGGTGGAAGGGCTAAGGCGTTCCGATGACTCATAGAGCTGTGCTGGCAGGAGTAATAACAATTGCTCCTGGTAGGGTCCCCCATGCCAGATAGGTCGAAAGTTAGGAGCCAGAAGAAAGGTAGTCCACGCAGCGTGTTCCTCAGTGACGCCGCTGTAATGGCGTCTGACCCCAGTGGGGCGGCCAGTAAGTGATGGTGTCACGTTAAAAACACTATTGAGGAAGGCAACGGGAAACCACCTCAATTATCATTCCCAAGAAAAATATGATGGACAATACAGATATTTTGAGTCCTGGCAACTACGGGGCTCGGCCCAATCGGCCGTGTGTCGTGCCCGGCAGCGGCGAAAGGCAAGGCCCCCGCGGTCGTCATCCCACGAAACCCTTGCAAAGGAAAACCGGTAGCAACAGGACAGAAGACGCAGGAGAAGAAGACTACATTAGTTAGAATAAGAACGTGGAATGTTAGGACAATGATGAGGACAGGGAAATTGGAGAATGTTAAGCGAGAGATGGAAAGGGGAAATATAGATTTTTTAGGTCTTTGCGAGGTGAGATGGAAGGATAGCGGGGATTATTGGAGTGATAATTATAGAATAATATACAGCGGCGGGGACGAGAGCAAACGAGGAGTTGCCATAGTACTAAGACAAGAGGTAGGAAGAAGCGTAGTCAACATAGAGTAGGTAACGGGCAGAATACTACTAGTAGAGATAAAAGCAGAACCGACGAACTTGGTTATTATTCAGGTATACATGCACCCAAGCAACCATAAGGAAGAAGAGGTCGATAGGATATACGACCAATTAGAGGACATAATCGCGTGTGTTCCTGCTGGGTAACATTTGATAGTAATGGGGGAATGGAATGCGACGGGAGGTGAAGGAAGAGATGGTGATGAGGTCGGGGACTACGGTTTAGGCACGAGGAATGACCGCGGAGAGAAAGCAGTTCTGCAGGAGACAGGGGTTAGTCATCACCAACACTTGGTTTAGACACCACAAAAGACACAGATATACATGGAAAATGCCAGGTGACTCAGAAAGGTATCAGCTAGATAATATCCTGGTTAGACACAGATTTAGGAACAGAGTGATAAATTCGCACAGCTTCCCGGGAGCGGATGCGGACTCGGACCACAACTTAGTTGTTATGAAGGTAGGGGCGGCGAGTTAGAAAATGGAATGTAGACGTATTAAATGGTTGGAAAAGGAAGTGATACAAACAGGCGGTAGAGGAAATCATGGAGGATGGTGAAGAGCTAAGTACTATCGAAGAAAAATGGGAAAGGATCAAGAAAAGGTTGTCTAAAGCCGCAATAGACACTTTTGGAACCGTTAATGCGAAAAGGACTAGGAAACCATGGATCACAGATGAGATGATTACAAAGATGGATGAGCGGCGAAAATGGAAGAAGGTAAATACAGAGTCAGGGAAAATATAGTAAAAAAAATAAACAATAAATTGAGGCGGGCACCAAATAAACCAAAAGAAACTTGGTGGAAGATGCAGTGCCAGGATATGGAAAATCTGCAGAGGAAGGGTGAAATTGGTGCGCGGTACAGCAAAGTTAAATCTTTATCGGGAAGTAAGAAAGGGAGATCAACGATTGCAGTTAGAGATAAGGCGGGTAAGGTAATAGTTGACACAGGAAAGATCCAATAGAGATGGAAGGAGTATATAGAAGAACTGTATAGTTAAGAGCTTAGACCGACAAAGTTAGACATAGAAAAGGAACATGACGTAGAGGAAGATAGCTTAGGTCCAGGCATTCTAGACAATGAGATAGAAAGGGCATTAAGGGAGATGAAACTAAATACGGCCGTGGGGGTGGATAACATTCCCGCGGAACTTTTAAAATGCTTAGGAAAATGTGGGAGGAAGAGGCCATATTGGCTGATCCGTAGTATTTATGAGGAAGGAATCTGGCCGGAAGACTTTGTGCGATCAGTTTTAGTTCCTATTCAGAAAAAGGTAAAGGCTACATCATGTGAGGACTACAGGACAATAAGTTTGATATCCCACGCAGCTAAAGTTGTTCTCAGGATCATAAACAAAAGGATAGAGAGTAGGGCAAATGATTACTTAGGGGATGATCAGTTTGGGTTTAGGAAGGGGAGAGGTACGCGTGATGCCATTGCAGTAATGAGATTATTAATCGAGAGGAATATAGAACACAACCAGGAGGTATTTGCCTGTTTCGTAAATTTCGAAAAAGCGTTTGATAGAGTGAATTGGGAAAAACTAATGAGTATTCTGCAGTAAATAGGAATATGGAGGGAAAGGAGGCTAATCCGCAACATGTACATGTCTCAGACTGCTCAGGTGCGAGTGGGGAACGGGGAGTCCGGATGAGCAGTGTTAGGAAGAGGTGTCAGGCAAGGTTGCCCATTATCACCGCTGCTGTTCAACCTGTATGCAGAGGAAATGATTAAAGAGGCATGGCAAGAACTCGAGGTAGGAATGAAGGTGGGCGGGGAATTCGTAAAATCAATTAGGTTTGCTGATGACCAAACTTTAGTTTGTCAGTCAGCCAAGGGGCTGCAAGCATTGCTTAGTGAATTGGAAATTCAGTGCGACAGGTATGGGATGAGAATCAATATTAATAAAGCAAAGGTTAATAAAACAAAGGCGATTTTCTAGATAGAAAAAGACTAAGCTTAACATTAAAATAGAAGGGCAAAAGCTAGAGCAGGTAGAACAGTTTGCGTATCTCGGTAGTGTTTTGGACCAACACGGTCAAAGTAGTAAGGACGTAAGGAGAAGAATTGCGCTACGCAAATAGGCTTTCACAAGGAGGAGGGAGTTGATGACTGGGACGTTGAGTAAGGATGTTAAGAAAAGACTCGTAAAAACTTTGAAATGGAGCGTAGCTCTGTACGGCGCGGAAAAGTGGTAATTGAAGCAGGAGGATAGATGTAGACTGGAGGCTTTTGAAATGTGGGTGTGGAGAAGAATGGAGAAGCTGAAATGGACAGAGAAGAAAAAAAACGAGGAAGTACTTGGTATGGTGGGCGAAGAGAGGGGTTTGTTGGGAGCAATCCTACGGAGGCAGGAAAAGTGGCGGAATGGGGTATTGACCGGCTGCAGGATGTTGAAGACTGTAATTGAGGGGAGAATGTTAGGCAAACGAGGAAAGGGAAGGACCAGGATAGGGATATTGGACAGGATGAAGGGAGGAAGAAAGTACTCAGAACTGAAGAGGGACCTGATGTAAAGTAGGATGTTTTGTTTTGCAAGGGACCACAAATTATTTAATTAGTAATTATGTCCATCCAAAAACCTATCTTAACTGGTAGATTACCTAATAATAATAATATATATATATATAATATGTATATATATTATATAATTATATATATTATATATATATATTTATCATGTAATTATATATATATATATATATTTGCACTATTTTATGATGGTGAAGTATAATACGAAAATGAATAGCCAGAATATTATCTCAATAGTTTCAGCCTCAACTTTGTGGAAGTTCATTTTAATAAATGAAAAAGAAAAACTTTGTTCCAATCCACCACTTTATTTCAGGTACGACTAGTTTCGACGCTACGGCGTCATCCTCAGGTACAAAGTTCAAAGCCACAATCATTGTATATACTCTCATGTAGTATACCCTCTTCAAGAAAGGGTGGGGGAGTTCTGGGAAGAGGGGGCGGGGAGGGGAGTATAATCCTTTGGGACAAAGTTTTTCTTTTTCATTTATTAGCCAGAATATTGTTTAAATTTTTATGGAACGGTAATATATATAGTTAAAAAGGAGGACCTTTTCTCTTATGAATCGTAGATATTTACAATTAAACTTTTCCTTTGCTGACTAGATACCAATTAAATAAATTCCCGAGTCACTTATCTAATTCGCGGTTTTGCTTGCCATTGGGTATTTCCTTGAAGCATAGTTTTTACAAGCAATGGGTAATATTCAAAATGATTCTTTGAATAAAAAGAAAACTCTGGAATTATTTCGCCTTCACGAGTAAACTTAGTAGTAAACACACTCTTCGCAAAATTCTTCTTAATAATACATCATCAAATGAAAAGGTGGCCTTGCCATGGAATGAACTTTGGTTGCAACGCACACACAAGAATCCAATAATTGAATTAAAACCAATTTCATCGCACCTTGAACTGCCTTTTTTATAGGTACAATTTAGGGAATTGCATGGACTAATATGATCATAACGACAGAATAGAAGCCAAATAAATATTATTTCACCCTCTACTGTCTGGACCAGTATTATAAATCGAATCCGAGAGGAGCTTAGTTTGCAGCCGAGTGTTTGGTTTCTCTCTATGAAAGACGGCAGAGGTTCATGTGCAGACCTCCGGGACAAACTCCATCAGCACTATTTTCAAATTCGCGCTCGCGTGATCAATTTATTGCATTTGTACATGAAATGAACAATATTTATACAAAAAAAATGAACTGCATTAATATTTTCAGTTTACTGAAGTAAAACTACCACCGTTCAAGAGCAAAATAACGTAAATATATCCTGTTCTGTGATAGGTATGCTGAACAAATATTTAGCCTTACTATATGTCTAAAAATATGCCGAAAGCACATAAATATTTTCTTTTGATGTTTGTCATATGGTTATTAGTAATTTTCCTTTAAAAAGCATCCACTTTAAGATTGAATCCACGTCTTATCATTAACTCATACGAGTATTCTATTTGGTAATTATATGAAGAGTTTTCACCATCGTTGTATTACACACGTGGAAAATATCTACCAATTGTTTTTGCTATTCAATCTGTCATTCACCGACAACATCTAGTGGCTAAAATATTGATTGATCGCCTTCACAAATCCCGGGACATAGTAATTGCAGCGGTTGACAAAATCAAAGCATGCTCTTAATGATCGACTCTTTCGAGAGTTGTGGGATGGGAACGACGAAGATTTCAAACGTTTTTTTACTACACACGGCTATTCGTTGGCTATCGAAAGGCAATTGTATAAGGCGCTTCAATAATCTTTTTGAGACTGTCATGCAGTTTTTTGAGGAGAAAGATGCTTTTCTCAGCGGCAACCTTAAAGAGATTATGAGTGACGTTCTATTTTTGTCTCGACTATTTGCAAAGTCCAATGAATTGACTTTACAATTACAGGGAAATGATACTGACCTTATGAAGGCAAAACCTTTAGTGACTGTGTCTATTTCCAAGTTGATTTTATTCAAGCGCAACATAGGTCACCGCGAGCTTTATCGCTTTCTTCCTTGCTTAAGCTAGATAGCTAGCTAGTATGGGTGATGAAGATTTGAGTCTTTTGTGACCATTTAGCCACCCTGCATAAAAATATGACGCAGCGATTTGAGGATCTTCTTTTGTTGGAAATTCCAGACTAGGTGATAAATCCGTTTTTAGATATAGAGGGAGTTGGAGGATAAGAGGAAGAATTAATTTGACCTTAAAATGACGTTGAATTGAAACCAAAGTTTAAAATAAATTATCATGACTTTGGGCGACAGAAGGAGGTATCCCATTGCTATCCTGCATAATGGATGTTGGTTAAAAACTCATTGCATTTCCGCCTTCATATTTGGTGGAAAAAGATTTTAGTGCAGTCATTCAGTTTATTTCCAAGCGGAGAAACAGACTTCAGGTTTGTGAACGCGGTGATTTAAGACTCCTGCTAAGTGACATTAAACCGGACCTTGGGAAACCGGTGTCAGGTCATCAAGCCCATCTATCTCATTAAAATTTTATTTGATGGAGGTATGTTATTGAATTAGGCAATAGAATTTCCTTAAATGACTTCTAGACCACGAAAAACTATAATCAATAGTTATTTAAGTGTTTAACTAATTTTAATAAAATATGATTGGTGATTCTATTTCTATAAATTAAAATTTTCATGTTGTATAATTGCTTCATTTAAGAAAAAAATAACAAGTAAACTTCTAAAAAAACCTTTTTAGATAAATGTTTTAATAATTTATTTTTATATAAAATGTATATTCTCACCTAAGTTCCTTTTATTGTTTATTACGTCTTTGGCGTAGATGTGATATGAAAACTATACATCTATAGGATTGTAAATAATTCTTTGATTAGTCATCGTTTTAATTTAATTTTTTCTATGCTCCTCATTGGGTTATTTTGTTTTATAATTTTGATTATTATTTTAAGGCAATCGATTGGGGGGCGTTGAGTATAGGTTCGAATGGATCCAAGGGGGGGCCTCGAAAAAGTTTGGGGAACATTGCTCTGGCCTTTCCTTCACTCATTACTCCGTGGGTCCGTAAACGAGGCACGACTTCCGATGAATTTGGATGGCTCGTGACCATTTTGCACGCAAAAATCGAATCACAGCACGCACTTCGTAGCTGGCGGGAGCGACGATTTCCGGGGCATTCGCCGCTTGCCCATCTGCATTCGCCGATAAGCAAGCGGCCGTCGCTCAATGAAGACTCCAATGGCATCGGAAACTATTAAGAGATTGATTGCACTGCATGCTTACAACTCTGTTATGAATGTTTAATATTTAGAAAACGGTCCTTATTTTTTAATTATGACTGGTAATATTCCAGTGGGGCACGAAATAGGTCTCGGATTCATTAATCAGTAAAACGAAAAAGACGAGAAAGAGAGAGGGATAATAGGCCTTCGAAGTGTGGTGCGGATGCTGAATTGCAAATGGAGCGATGAAATAGTAACGAAAAAATACGCGGACAGGATGAGGCACCGTTCACACGAAGCAGTACCCAGTAAAGAGGAAACGGGTGGGTTTTGAGGCACAATGAATGCGTAGGGAGGAAAACTGAAGGAGGGAGCGCCGCGGAGAAGGTCAAAGGACAAGTTCATGCGGACGAAGCAGAGGAGAGCGTATCAGTGTAAGATGGAATTGTAAATGGGAAAATAAGCCCAACGATCTCCGAATTTCAAAGGTCTAACTAAATGAGTACTTCTCTGACAACTGGCTCGAGGAATTAATAATCCAAACAAACGTAAAGGTGAGGAGGGTAAATGCAGCCACCGCTGTCTTCTTCCAATGAGAGACCGGCAGCAACGGTTCGCTGCCATCCAAATGGCGGCGGTTGGTTGACAAACGACCCAGCGACGGTGCGAGCGACCCAGCGAGTGGGTTTGGCACCTTAGACTGGGAGGACTTTCGAAATGGATTCAAGCGATCGCGATGAATGGCTGCTCTACGATATTTCCTTCGTGTTACACGTTTCATCTTCCGTCTGCAGTGGCGTTGTCGTTCCGGTTTAATCTCTTTCTATCCTGGAGTTCAGACAATTGGCAACGCAGCAATGGCATGCGGGTTGCGTGATCCGTATGGTGTGGCGCGATGGAGAGAGCACGAATGGTAATGAAACTAAAGAGTAGCAGAGTAGTCGTCGGGGTCGGTCGGACGTCGTTGTACTTCACCGCGATCTCTGAAATCACTCTCGTAGACCACGCTCGTAGGATTCAATTTCATATCCAATTTTTTGGTCAAATTTATTTCTACATGTATTCTTAGCAACGTAAAAGTTAACGCATTCTAATCTACTGCGAGCTTTGCACATTCGTCTGAAATGATACTGAAATTTTACAGATTGGAAATTCATTTATCCCGAGACTTGAACCCGGATTGCCTCAATTTTCAGCGGATTGCTTTAATCCTTAGTCCCTGCATCTCCCGTAGTTCTTTAGATTTAAATTGCACAGTTGTTCACTACGCTCTTAGTTTGATTTAAAAATATATACCAAAAATAAAAGAAAATTTTGCTTAGAGATTCACACTAGTGATGACGCACAAAATGCTTAAATTGAATGGAGACGATTGAAAAAGGGAATACCACACATTCGAAGAGAAATCATTCAAGCGGGGACACGGAAAAGAAATAAACAAAAGTGACTTTGTTGATTCATGAGTGCTTTGCCAGTCGGTTAATTGTCGCCTTAGGTGCGTGAAAACATATCTCTAATTATTGAAAACCTTAATAATGATTACTGGTCTGTATGAATTCTTGACGTTACATAAGCTTACTTAACGCAATTTATTAGCATTGATAACGGCACAACATTGTCCAAATTTGCATTAGCATTTTGTCAAAAAATTCTTAAGAATTTGAAAAATGAGGGTTTGATTTTCATTCAACGGTCATCATGGTCTTTTAAAATATTTTTCACTCTGTTGTGGATTTCTACATTAATGGTGATGCCATTCCATGATTACACTGGTTGCATTTATAGAGATGAGTTTTGGAGTCCTTTCTTGTGAGGTGTCTTAAAAAAACGATGTAAAAGCTGAGACCGCCCGTCGACAGAGACAGTTCAATGCTAGAATCAGATCAGCAAATCAAAGGTTTCCTATCCCAGCGCAGTGATCGCGACGTTATAATCGAGGGAGAGTTCAATGTCCCATCTATTGACTGGAGTTTTACAGACAGACAGACAGTTTTAAAACGGGCGGCAAAGACAAAAATACCTGCAAATCGCAAATGAATTATTTTTCGTTGAACTTATTGAATCAACTTGTCACTTCACTAACGAGGGGCGACAATAGTCCTTATTTATTAGCAACGAATATTCCCAAAAAAGTGTTAACTGCAAAAACTATGAAAGGAATTAGTGGCCACAGGGCATTAAATGCTAAGTTTTCGCCTCATGAGGTCCGAAATAAGAGGCCTAAGAAGAAAATTTACTTTTTTAAAGAAGGGGACTAAAATGGCATAAAGTTCGTGCTACAGAATAGATTTGCTAGTTTTAAGATAAATAGCAATCACCAAAATACTGAGGATACCAGGAATCCCACACCCTCCCTTGTCCTCATAGATGTGTAAAAGATTTTTGAATTTATGTCCCTGGACCGTTAAAACCCACCCACTTTCCTCCGCTAATAGGAGGAATGCTCCTTGTAGGGTGCCTCATGTTTCTACCCTTCCCTCCGACTATCATAGCTCAATTCCCTCCCCCACCCACCTTCTCACCTCCCCGCCCCTCTTCCGGAGTGCAATATATATAGATGGGTGTCCGTCAGAGATGTCACCTGAAGATGACGTCGAAACCCGGGTCGTCTTTAATAAACATTTTTCAATGGAATCACAAAGTTGCTATTTATACTTTCCAAGGAGAGATCATGCTAATAAAATTAGAGAGATTAAGTGTAGAGCAAATAGATTCAAGATGTAATTTTTTCCACGAATGATAGGGGATCATAATAACATTGTTCAACCGCGGTAGGGTCATGTTCGAGTAAAATTAATCTGGTGTGTATTCAGCCCTCTATTACACATCCTGGAAGTGGTTTGCAGGGTATATTATTATTATAAGATAACCTACCGAATAAGGTAGGTTTTTGGATGGACACAACGTACGCAATACCAAATAAATATTTTGTGACTCCTAGCAAAACACAAGCCGGCAACCTACTCTACATCAGGTCCCTCTTCTTCCTGCAGTACTTCCTTCCTCCATTCATCCCGTCCAAAATCCTTAACCTGTTCCTTCCCTTTCCTCGTTTGCCTAACATTCTCCCCTCTATTACAGTCTTCAACATCCCGCTGCCGGTCAATACCCCCTTCAGCCACTTTTCCTGCCTCCATAGGATTGCTCCCAACAAACCCCTCTCTTCGTCCACCATACCAAGTACTTCCTCGTTTGTTTTCTTCTCTGTCCATTTCACCTTCTCCATTCTTCTCCATACCCACATTTCAAAAGCCTCCAATCTACGTCCATCCTCCTACTTCAATGACCACGTTTCCGTACCGAACATAGCTACGCTCCATATCAAAGTTTTTACGAGTCTTTTCTTAACATCCTTACTCAAAGTCCCTGTCATCAACTCCCTCCTCCTTGTGAAAGCCTCTTTGCCTAGCGCAATTCTTCTCTTTACGTCCCTACTACTTTGACCGTGTTGGTCCAAAACACTACCAAGATACGTAAACTGTTCTACCTGCTCTAGTTTTTGCCCTCCTATTTTAATGTAAAGCTTGGCCTTTTTCTTTATAGAAAATCGCATAACCTTTGTTTTATTAATATTGATTCTCATCCCATACCTGTCGCACTGAATTTCCAATTCACTCAGCAATGTTTGTAACCCCTTGGCTGACTGACAAACTAAAGTTTGATCATCAGCAAACCTAACTGATTTTACGAATTCCCCACCGACTTTCATTCCTACCTCGAGTTCTTCCCATGCCTCTTTAATCATTTCCTCTATATTCAGGTTGAACAGGAACGGTGATAATAGGCAATATCTTCCCAACACTGCCCATCCGGACTCTTCGCTCCCCACTCTCACCTGAGCAGTCTGAGACATTTAAAGGTGCGGGTTAGCCTCCTGTACCTCCAATCTATTCCTATTTTCTGTAATACACTCATTAGTTTTTCCCAATACACTCTATCAAATGGTTTTCTGAAATCTACGAAACAGACAAATACGTTCTGATTACATTAATTTGCCCTACTCTCTATCCTTTGTTGATGATCCTGAGAACAACTTTAGCTTCGTGGAATATCAAACCTATTGTTCTGCAGTTCTCACATTATGTAGCATTTACCTTTTTCGGAATAGGAACTAACAATGATCTCAAAAAGTCTTCCGGCCAGAATCCTTACTCATAGATACTACGAATGAGTCCATCAGGAGTCTTCCTTGCACATTTTCCTAAACTCTTCAGTAGCTCCGCAGGAATTTTATCTACCCCCACGTTCCTATTTAGTTTCATCTCCCTCAATGCCCTTTCTATCTCATCGTCGATTATGCCTGGAAGTAAACTATCTTCATCTACGGTATGCTCCTTTTCCAAGCCTAAACTTGTTGGTCTAAGTTCTTTACTATACTGTTCTTCTATATACTCCTTCCATCTCTCTTGGATCTTTCCTCTGTCAACTATTACCTTACCCGCCTTATCTCTAACTGTTAGCATAGATCTCCCTTTCTTATTTCCCGATAAAGATTTAACTTTGCTGTACAGCGCTCCGATTTCACCCTTCCTCTGCAGACTTTCCATATCCTCGCACTGCGTCTTCCACCATGCTTCTTTTGCTTTATTTGTCGTCCGCCTCGATTTATTGTTTAATTCTTTGTGCTTCATTTTGCCTAATTCTGTATTTACATTCTTCCATTTTCTCCGCTCATCCATCTTTGTAATCATCTCATCCGTGATCCATGGTTTCCTAGTCCTTTCAGCGTTAACGGTTCCAGTAGTGTCTTTTGCGGCTTTATACAACCCTTTCTTGAAACTTTCCCATTTTTCTTCGATAGTACTTAGCTCTTTACCATCATCCATGATTTACTCTACCTTTTCAAACCATTTAATGCTTCTACATTCCATTTTCTAACTCGCCGCCCCTGCCCTATCTTTTTGAAACGGACGCTACATTTCATAACAACTAAATTATGGTCAGAGTTCACATCCACTCCCGGGAAGCTGTGCGAATTTATCACTGTTCCTAAACCTATGTCTAACCAGGATATAATCTAGTTGATACCTTTCTGAGTCACCTGGCATTTGTCATGTATATCTGCGTCTTTTGTGGTGTCTAAAACAAGTGTTGGTGATGACTAACCCCTGTCTCCTGCAGAACTGCTTTCTCCCCGCGGTCATTCCTCGTGCCTAAACCGTAGTCCCCGACCTCGTCACCATCTCTTCCTTCGCCTACCGTCGCATTCCATTCCCCCATCACTATCAAATGTTTCCCAGCAGGAACACACGCGATTATGTCCTCTAACTGATCGTATATCCTATCGACCTCTTCTTCCTGATGGTTGCTCGGTGGCATGTATACCTAAATAATAACCAAGTTCGTCGGTTTTGCTTTTATCTCTACTAGTAATATTCTATCCGTTACCTGCTCTATTTTGACTACGCTTCTTCCTACCTCTTCATTTAATACTATGGCAACCCCTCGTTGGCTCTCGTCCCCGCCGCTCTATATTATTCTATGATTATTGCTTCAGTAATCCCCGCTATCCTTCCATTTCAGCTCGCATAGACCTAAAATATCTATATTTCACCTTTCCATCTCTCGCTTAATATTCTCTAATTTTCCAGTCCTAAACATTGTCCTAAGATGCCAAGTTCCGCAGGGTATATGAATAAATGAATAAAAAATAAGCTGAATAATCCTTCATTTCTACCTCTTAATCAGAAATGCTTTTTTATCAACCAATCCTAAATTATTGGATTGGAAAATACAAGCAATTATTGAGATTGCATGATATGCGATATGAATTATGTGATCAAGACATTCAAAATACTATTTGGCTGTGCACAAGTTATTTCTAATGATCTTTGGGTAATTCTTTCAAAGGAGGAGGTCAAAACCTAATTATTATGTGTCCTCTCAAGTAACAGAGATCAATGTAGCAGCATTTCATGCGCGTGCATAAGATTACAATATAACGCGAACTTTGTAAAAACATTGCGTTATCCTCCAACGGTGACATCACGGTGTTTCCATAATGAAGCCACTCTTGTGATCTCTATCTATTCTCTCTTGTTCTCTATGGTACGTATGTTCACAGGCTGAAACAAAGTGGATTTAATGGGAAAATGAAACGGGCCTTGACCCACATAACAACTGCAAGGTTGTTATTTGGGTTAAGGGTTCACCATGATCAAATGTTCATCCATTCTATTTCCGCCCGCTTTCTCCTTTCCACACTTTTCCTACGTATTTCCTCTTCATAATTTTCTGTCCATTATCATTTTTTTCGTAGGGCTTCCAAACACAAACAATGTGTGCAGCAGGTGTGATTGGTGAGATGCTCAAAGCATTGTTTTCCAAACTTATTTGTGAGAGTTTGAGAACAAACTTCCATCTCAGAGTGAACAGGAGATGGCAAATATTCATTCAGGCCACGAACTTCATCAAACAATCTCTGGAGAATCTCTTGCTTTGAAGTATCAACTGCTCCACCCCCAAATTCCAAAGAGAAATACATGTAATTCTGCATTGACGTCCAAATGGGGATGAAACAATTTCAAAGGGAAAAAATGATTCACCTTCACCCGGATTCGAACCCGGATCCCTCGATGTCCGAGTTTAAGAGGACGCCCCGGTAGCTTAACTGCCGAAAGCACTCGGCCGGACATCGAGGGATCCGGGTTCGAATCCCGGGCAAGGCGAATGATTTTTACACTCTGAAATTGTTGCATTGAAATGCACATTAGCGGATGGCTCCGTTAAAAGTTACTGTGGCAGCTTTTCCCGTAGTGTCTTGGAATCTTTAACCTAATGATATGCCACTTTGTCTGGATCATTGAAACATATAAAGAAATCATCAACACATACAGCTATTATCACAACTGATACTTCACGTTTCAATTTAAAGCAAAGAAAGACTTCACACTCCAATTACTTATAAATAATATTGACAAGTGAGCCTTTTCTCACTTCAATTTCTGGAGGAATCTTTTAGCCTTAAAATTTTTAAACAGCCTTTTGTGAGATATACTTTACCCTCGATTTCCTCAGCAAAAATACCTTGGGCTGACACATATAGATATACTACCTTGATCAAAAAGTTCCCGGAATTTATTCAGAAAATTAAAAATACAAGTTTATTCATCTAAATCTATATTGTCCCCTTCAAAGTAATCCCCATCGACTGCAACACACTTATGCCAGCGCTTGATCCAATCCTCGAAACATTTTTTATATTCGGTTTTCGGTATGTCCATCAGTGCTTCCTGCGATTTTTCCATTACTTCCTCTCGGCTGCTAAAACGCGTTCCCCGTAATGGTTTTTTAACTCGATTGAACAGAAAGAAGTCACAGGGAGCTAAATCAGGTGAATTCGGTGGCTGTTGGATGGTATTTGTTGCATTTTTCGTCAAAAAATTACGAATAATGATAGCACTGTGCGACGGTGCGTTATCATGGTGCAAAATCCACGAGTTTTCTGCCCACATTTCTGGTCTCTTTCGGCGAATTGCTTCACGCAAACGTCTCATAACGCCCAAATAATACTCTTTGTTTACTGTCTGGCCTTCTGGCAAAAATTCATGATGCACTACACCGTTGTATTCCATGAAAACCGTCAGCATTGCCTTCTTTTTTGACTGAAAACGACGTGGTTTTTTTGGTCTCGGCTCATTTGGTGAACGCCATTCACTTGCCTGATGTCTGGATTGCGTGTCGTACTCATAAACCCACGTCTCGTCTCCAGTAATGATCCTTTTGATGAATGTGGGATCGGATTCAGCCTCGCAAATCATGTCTTTTGCGACGTCAACACGGTCTCTTTTTTGCATGAAATTGAGGTCTTTTGGAACCAACTTTGCTGCTACACGACGGAAACCCAAATCATTAACCACAATGTCTTGGGCGGATCCATAGGCAATGTTCAAGTCCTCCGCTATTTCTCTGATGGTTAATTTGCGGTTATTGACCAACATTTCTTTTACTTTATCAATTTTTTCACCGACTTTCGATGTCGATGGTCATCATCTTCGGTTGACTCACGACCACTTCTGAACCGCTCGTGCCACTGGTAAACGACCGTTTTTTTTAGAGAATCGTTGCCGAAACACTTTTCCAACATTTCCAACGTCCGTGCGCCACTAAATCCGTTTTTTACGCAAAATTTAATACAAGTTCGTTGTTGTAAATTTAAATCCATTTCTGCAATTGTAAAAAATCGCCAACACACACAGAGATAGATGTACTCTTGGCTACGTAACTTTTTCAAATGTCAAGTTATGACACTAAGATTTAAAGGGAATGTCAACAACAGATGTACCAATTTAACAAAAAAACAGAACTAAAATCGGAACGATCGGAGCGCCACACGGTGGTTATTCCGGTAACTTTTTGATCAAGGTAGTATTTCCTAAGATTTCTATTAAGGAAAGAATCACCACTTCCAAGTGATCTACCTCAAGCTACATTCCTAAAATCTTTCTTTTTATTTTATAGATCCATAGAGATCTGATTACTTACCTGTCAGGAAGTCTATCTACAGGAACTTGACTATGTCATAAAATGACTTAATTTCTCTCTCTATCACATAAATCCTCCGAGTAGGTGGAACTTTTGCATGGATTAACTTTTCCTCAATAACTAGATCCCAAGCCCTACATGCTTGTATTTTTCTTGGGATTACAATGGCAAGGTGCAAATATCCTTTGAAACCTTGATATGATTTTTGAAATATTTACTTTTTAGCTCAGCATCAAGCTTCTGATGCTTTTCATGTGGCATCTGAGCATGTGTATCACAACCAAAAATTCTTAAATGAGACCACGTTTTTCCTCCACAATTTTACAATATTATGAGAAGTATTATTGATGAGGTTAATCAGATTTTGTGTAATAAATTAATGTGAATTCTTTTAAGCTTCATACTTGTTGACCTATATTTTGATTTCCTCCAAGGTTCATGCTATTTTCAAAGTTCTTTACCTGACTTTTAGATTAAAAAAACAACTATACGATTAGTTTTCCCGTAATCATCTATGAAAATCTGTATGCACACATAATAGGCTCTACTTCGAGCAAATTTTCTTAGACCTGCATTAATGTGAATGAAATAGTTCCTCCAGGCTTTTTTATGCTTTGACTTTATAAAGGCCTTTTACAGTTTCGCTTCTATTCATAGAGAACTGCTTCTGCTCATCATTAGAAAATGAGAATCCCATTATTCTGCTTTTATGCAATAGATTCATACCAATTCCATTAATGTGAACCAGTCTTTCACACCACCAGGATTGAGAATCTTCTTTAACAGTAACATCAGCTAGTTCTTCTGCTGAATCTATATTACATTTATGTTCCCTTGCCTCTCCTTAGAAAGCAGACCTGATATCCTACATGCCAATATACTTCCTTCATCCCGTCCAACATCCCTATCCTATTCTTTCCCCTTTCTTAATTTGCTCAACTCTCTCCCCCCTCTATCACAGTCTTCAACATCCAACTCCGATCAATATGCCTTTCATCCATTTATTGTATCTCCTTGTGCTTTCTCCCAACAATCTCCTCTCCTCCCCCATCATACGTACCTATTACTTCCTCATTTGTTTTCCTTTCTGTCCACTCCACCTACTCTATCCTTCCCCTCACCCACATTTCAAAAGCCTCCAACCTATGCCTCCAATCCTGTTTCAAAGATCATGTTTCCGCACCATAAAAAACCATGCTCTATATCAAAGTTTTGATGGACCTTTTCTTAACATACTTACTTAATGCCCCTGTCATCAATCCCTCCTCCTTGTGAAAGTTTCTTTGCCTAATGCAATTCTTTTCCTTATATCCCTACTACTTTGGCCATTTTCGTCCAAAGCACTTGGTGGCACAAAGATATGGCACTTAACCTGTTCCACCTGCTACAGTTTCTGAGCTCCTCTTTAAATATTAAAATTGGCCTTTCCCTTTCCCTAAAATTACATAATCTTTGTTTTTTTTATATTGATTCTCACCTCATACTCATCTAACTGACTTTTCAATGTGCACAATGTTGCAACCCCTTGCCTGACTGACAAACTAGAGCTTGATCATCTGCAAACCTAACTGATTTTATGAATTCCCCACTGACTTTCATTCCTACCTGCAGTTCTTCCTGTGCCTCTTCAACCATTTCTTCCACAAATATGTTGAAAAGCACAGATGGCAATGGACACCCCTGTCTTATTCCTTTTCCCAATGCAGCCCATCCAGATTTTCCATCTGCCGTTTGCACCTGAGCAGCCTGAGACATGTACAGGTTATGGATATAGCATTTACCAGGGAGCACATGACTCCTATAAATAGAGCTATACAGGGGTGTAGGGGAAACATGAAGGAAATAGAGGAAAATGGAGAGTAGCACTAGCTTTTGGGTTAATGCAATACTAGTTATAATAATGGCTACTCTGAATTGTAATTGTTGAGTGTTGAAAATTATAATGTCTTCTGCAAAATAGCGAAGTTAAGTTAGATTTTCTTGAATGAATTATATATATATATATATATATATATATATATATATATATATATATATATATATATATATATATATATATATATATATATATATATCTCAGCATTCAGCATTCTTATAAACAAGGAGGGTTTTGTACAGATGGTGGAAAAACCCACGCGCGGGGGAAACATCCTCGACGTCATACTTGTGAGACCGAAAAAGTGGGTAGGGGAAGTCAATGTCCTTCCGGGAATAAGTGACCATTCAGCTGTGCGTATGTATCTAAACTGGGAGAGGGCTCAGTATAAGGGGCTAGTAAACAAAAAGATAGTTTGACAATATAAACGTGGTGATAGGGAAGGGCTCCAGACCTTTTTAAGGGAAAAGCATTTGCAATGGGTAAGTGGTGGGCAGAATGTAGAAGAAATCTGGAAAACATTTATGGGGATAATGGAGGAGGGATTAAATAAATTTGTCCCGAAAAAAATTCTTAAAGAAAATACTGATCCAGAGTTCTACAACCGCAAAATTAGATCCTTGAAGAAAAAACTGAGAGTGATTCACAAAAAGCGGAACGAGAGCTCGGAATGGCTCATAATTTGCAAAAAATTAGTTCGTGAATTGAATAGAGAAAAGAAAATAGCCAAAGATAGTTTTCTACAGAAAATAATCGGGATAGATAATGGAAATAAATTTTACAAGTACCTCCGGAGGAGGAAAGACAACAGGGAAAACATAACAGCTTTAAAAAAAGAGGATGGAACACTAATCGTTGATGATAAGGAAAAGGCTAATGCATTTAATAATTGGTATGCAAGTGTATTTAAGGTTATTGTAAATAAAAAGGATCCTGTAGATACATCTCTGAGTCAACAAGGAGGCGAAAAAAATATTAAATACCAAAAGTACGAGGGTCATCCGGAAAGTAGTACTCGTTCGTGCCGCATGAAGTGCTGACGACGCGAGTAGCCGCTGGACGAGGTCAGATAGCTTCAGTGGCTTGTCTGTCTTCTCTGAGCCAAGTTGCGTGACGCTAGCATTGCCTGTGTTGTTTCTGTGATTGTTTACAATGTTTAAAAAAATTGAGAACGCCGCCAGTTGTGAAGTGAGGGCAGTGATTAAATTCCTCAATGCAAGAAACGTTCGCCCATGTGATATTCATCGCCAATTAAAGGAGGTGTATGGAGACAATGTAATGGACGAGTCGTCTGTTCGGCGGTGGTGTCGCAACTTCAACATGGGGAGGGGGAACACACACGACGATGAGCGTTCGGAGAGACCGTCTGTCATTACAGACCAACTGGTGAGCTCAGTTGACGAATTCGTGAGGAACGATCGGCGCGTCACAATTGATGACATCTGTGAGCATTTTCCCAATGTTTCTCGAACAATTGTTCATGAAATTGTTAAACACCATCTGCATTATGCAAAAATTTGTGCAAGATGGGTCCCTCGCGTATCTCAATGAGCTGGCGGCGAAGGACTATGCAGCAGGAATACAGAAACTTGTCACACGTTATGACAAATGCCTTAATTTGCTTGGAGATTATGTTGAGAAGTAGTTTAAAGTATCCTCTTTCAAATAAAATTTTTTATGTTTGTTAATATTTACTTTTGTGTCTTTATTTCACGAACGGGTACTACTTTCCGGATGACCCTCGTATTAAAACAACGAGCGCAGAAATTTATAAAAAAATTATGAAAATGAGGGCAAATAAATCAAAAGGGCCAGATGGTATCTCAATTGACTTTCTTAAATTGGGTGGTAGTGTAGTTTCAAATTATATAAATCATTTATTCAATGTTAACTTAAACAATAATGCCCTGCCAAATGCTTGGAAGGAGGCATATGTTAAGCCAATTTTCAAAGGAGGAGATAAAGCACTAGTTGATAATTATAAACCGGTAAGCTTGACATCAGTTGTATGCAAGCTATTAGAAAAGATAATAGCTGATTATCTCTGGGACTTGTGGGAGAGTGAGAATTGGTTGTATAGTCGCCAATATGGTTTTAGAAAAGGGCACTCTTGCGAAACTCAGCTATTAGGGTTCTGCCAAGAAATGTTTGACTCTATGGATGCGGGAATAGAAGTGGATGCTATAATAGTCGACCTGTCAAAAGCCTTTGACAAAGTTGACCACGATCGCTTAATGCTTAAGATGGGCCAATTGCCACTACTCACAGATGGAATAGTAATCTCTTGGGTCAGAAATTTCATGGAAGGTCGAACTCAAAGGGTCAAATTAGGAGAAGTGTATTCTGAAAAAACAAGGGTAACATCGGGAGTCCCACAAGGAAGCGTACTTGGCCCGCTCTTGTTTTTAATATATATAAATGATCTCCCAGTAAATATTAATTCTCAGATAAGACTTTTTGCAGACGACTGTATTATCTACAGGAAAGTCGAAAATGACAGAGACCGTGACAAACTTCAAAGGGACATAAATAAAATGGCAGATTGGGTGACAAAAAATGGGATGGATATTAATGTTGACAAATGCAAATCCATCACTTTTAGCGACAAGGTAAATGGAAACAATTGGGAATATAAATTCTCAGAAAATGTCATTCCTAGAAGTGAGACTTGCAAATACTTAGGTGTATATTTAACTAAGGACTTTGGGTGGGGGCTAAATGTGGAGTACATCTTTAAGAAAGCTTTCAAAACTCTTCATTGGGTGATGAGAAACCTCAAAGGGAGTGTCAGAGCAACCAAGGAGAAGGCTTATCAGACCCTAGTAAGACCAATTTTAGAGTACGCTTCTCTTGTATGGGACCCTCATGAAGAAGGTCATATTAAAAAACTGGAAAAGGTGCAAAGGAAGGCTGCCCGATATGTACTGGGGAAGCATAGGAGGATGGAGAGTGTGTCTGACATGCTAGAAACGCTGGGCTGGGAACCTCTAGAAACTAGAAGGAAAGTAAGCAGACTTTGTGGAATGTTCCGAATTCTGAAGGGGGAGAAAGCTTGGGCAGATCTTAGGAAAGAGGCGGGGAACCCAAATTTTATAGGCAGAAATGATCACAAATTTAGGGTAAAATGCCAGGCACAGAGAACAAATAAAAAAAATTTTCTTTTCTAAATAGAACAATTGTTGAGTGGAACACCTTACCTGCAAAAATATTCGAGCCCTTTCCTAACAGAGTGTATACTTTTAAGAATAGATGTAAGACATATATGTAATAATTTGATTGATGAGTGGTGTATTGTATTATATGTAATTGCTTAATTTTTTTGTTAATTTATCTTTTTTTCTTGCTGATTAATTGTTGTAAATGGGATGGGGATTCCCTTGTTTTGTTAAAGAGATTTGTGTTTTGAAGTCTGGTTTTATGTATTATCTTTTGCGATTATTTGGGACTTGTGTGCCACCTGACAATGTCTAACAGCACATGTGTATTTTTAGTAATAATAATAATTCTTTGTTTTGATTATTCTCCTCTATTCTCCTGTACTAATCTGTATATAAATATCTTGAGATGCCATTCACTGCATTGGAGAGACGTGGGTAATAACAGTAAAAATGAGTGATTGTAAACACTAGAGGGCGATCATGAGGAAGAGCAGCAGTTCCTCACTCAAAGTCACTGATCACTGAAATCAAATAATAAATGCACATGTCCATTCAAAATTGCAGCTGTTAGGATGAGAGTGGGCTTCTCTGTTAATCATCTAATACACATTTTGATGTCCTCATGATCTTGGTTTTTAAATGCATCAATTACTGTTTCACTAACATGAGGAACACAGGTGTGGAAGTTAGATGCTACAGGCATTCCATATGCTACGTATGTTCCCAGTAGTTTTTAATAAAATTCTCTCTTTTGGATGTTATACATACTTCACACATTCTATCTTCCTATATATAGTGTGAAAAACTTTCCCTTTCAATGAACAAATGTCACAATGAACATTTTACCAATATGTATATTATTGAGAAATGTTTTGGTCAGAATGAGCATGGGAGAATTGACCAAAATATCCTACATGTGTATATTTGGTCCATTTCCATTACTGTATGCCAATCAATGCCAGAAAAGAGTGACGACTGTGGTCCGTTGCCACACCCTCACTTGAACATGAAAGGTCAGAATTATATGCTCATCCATTATTGACTCAACAAAGTATTTAAAAATGAGATTTTGTTGCACAGACATGTTCTACCCTGAAATGCTAACTCTTCAAAGACCTTCTGCAATGTGTTGCACAATGCCTCTCATGTCATTTGAAATGTCTGAGCAATGATGGTCAGAGCTGCGGCTTTCTTTTTCTCTCTTCTTCGGGTTGCATTTCAAAGTTCTGTACTCATTCGCGGAGATATCTGAGGAGAATAAATAATCAATCCTTGAAGTGACAATCATTCTTTCTTTCAGTTTACACTGGAGAAAATAACATTCCACTGAAGATGATTTTCCTTGATAAATGACCCTTATAAATGGTAGAATAAAGTGCAATGGTGAATAATTGCCTGTGCACACTATAATTACATCATTGCAGACTAATCATTACTACAAACAATCGAATATACTACACTGCCCTAACTCTGAAGAACAGACTTCTTCCTTTTGTGTAGATTCTGTGCTGGGGACGAACTCACCAGCCTTAGCCGGCTGGTATGGAATTGGTTGTTGAGGGAGTGCTGGGGGTACGGAGGACACTGATTCTGATTTTACTTCTGCCTCTATGTACACTGATTCTGAAAGGGACACTGACACTGCTTCTTTTACTTCTACTTCTATGGACACTGATTCTGATTTTACTTCTGCTTCTATGTACACTGATTCTGAAAGGGACACTGACACTGCTTCTTTTACTTCTGCTTCTAAGGACACTGATTCTGAAAGGGACACTGCTTCTTTCATAGAGAGTTCTATTGCATTGAATGATGAGGAAGCTACAAGCTACAGGTGAGGCATTGAGGAGTCTGAGATGGGCATTGATGAAAGACCTAAGAGCTATAAACTGGGGGCTGATGGTTTGATTATTTTCTTTTGTTGCTTAAGGAAAAGGAGAAAAATAATCATCAAAAATATAATTCGTGAAGACTTGGAGGTGTAAGCAATAGTAGTATTTTTTGCCTTCAGGGTCATGCGAATGAATTTCAATAATGCCATACCAATGTACCCTAAATTTGCCTTATAATTGGAAATGAGTAAGTATTTGGCATATCAATACCAGACCAATTTGCATCATTTTAATGCAGTGAATTAATTTTTCAGCCATAGCATTAATTATTGGATTGTTAATATAATAATAACAATGCAAGTTCAACATTAGTTTCAGGCTCCTTTTCATTTTCATTCATTTTGTTAGTGAGGACATCCCTGTAGGACATCAGGATTACCAGCCTGCTGCTGCTGTGTTACGCCTCAACGTTCTAAGTTTTTTCACCATGAACAAGGACTCAGAAATTTTCTTTGATATACCAAAAGTATGTTGACTCTATTCAAGCTGGTTATTGATGTGGATTCTCAACAATTTAACTCATTTGCTGTCAGCAGTGTTAAAAGTCAGCATCCTACTTGAATGCTGGGTTGTGTGTGTTTAGAGCTAAACTATTAAAATAAAACCAACGGATAACTTGTGAAAGAGTTTTACTAGAAATATTATTAACACCTAAAGGTCTTCTTTGCTCATTCATCATCATCCTGGCACAAATGTGGTATCTTCATACTTTGAAGTTTTACAAGTAACATTAGAAGAGATGTCATTGGTCATCACTAGGACCGACAAGGGTCCAAGGATGGAACACCATATTTCACTGGAAAGATATTTGACCTATATCCATTTAATTCAGCATTCAACTCAATTAGTGTTCAATAATCATGAAAAAATTCAATCAGTTTGAGCTCATTTGCTTAATTTCCATAATATTCCAATTTCCAGAGTACTAGAAGGTGTGGGGCACTGTCAAAAGCTTCAATTTGCATCATAATGCTGGCAGATTTTTTTTCCAAAGCATATTGAATTAGCTTAACTGTATGGTTGATCGCTGGAGCAGTTTGTTATGTCTGGCCTAAAGGCAAGCTGGTGGAAGGGAAAATAAGCTTTTAAATCAAAGTGAGCTGATTTTTTATTATCACCTCAAATAGCTACCAAAAAATGGGAATAATAGAATTTTACATTAACTGGATATCTCAACCTTGTCACCTTGGTTTTATAAATAAGCACAGAAATTTCAAAAAGCTAAGATAAAAATTTTAAGAACAGAAACACCATTCTTCTCCGAAGAGGCTGGCCTGGTAGGTGAAACACTTGGTGTCAGGTTTTCTTTAGGCACTTACCCTCCCCCAATAATTATTTCCTTGTTTTTTTATTGTGTTTGTGTGATTGACAGATCCCTGGCATAGGAGGAATCCTGGCAAACCCTGAACGAGTGAGTGTGGGTGATTAACAAATATCTAAAACACCTGAGTGATGGAGTGATTGTGTGTTTACATAAGTCCTTTCCATATTTCTGTTTGATTGATGGGTCCCTGGCATGGGAATCCTGGTAAACCTTGAGTGTGTGTGGGAATGTGATTCACAAGAGTGGCTGTCATTCCTTAACACACCCCGGTGATTGAATAGATGTAAGTTTGTTTTACTTTTCATTATTAATTCTGCCTTTTTGTGCTTGATTGAGGTATATGTGGATCACTGTTTCCCAAACACACCCTAGTAACCTAATATGTGTTCCCTATTTTCCCCCCTACTGTTTGTAACTTTGTTTTATTCCCTCCGCTTTTATAGTCTAGAGCTAATCAAGGTTATGGTCTCAGCTATATCGTTTTCATTGCTTCATGAGAGTAGTTCATTTCATATTTACAGAAAAGCGCAGTTTTTGCATTTTTATAATTATTGCCAGATAGGAAACATGCATGGAAAATATTAGCCAGGGGTTGGCAAATATTATTTCTTTTGTCATGTTAATTTACAGGTCATGGATATCTTTACTTTTTTATCATTTCAAGTTTTTCAAGAAAGGGGAGCCTTTCTGCTACTATGCAAATTTCTTTGTGAAGACACTTAGCTTACTGTATAGCTTAAAAATTCCAGTGAGCGACAGTGTTGCATGGCTATCGCGAGGGACATTCTGCCACTACTGCATACGTTTGATCTACGCTATTTGCTTTTGCCCATTGTAGCCTTCCGTTAACGAATATTTGGCATCTATCTATGCCGTGCGTAGAGCCCGCGTATATCTTTCGTATACAGTATCATGTACTGCCATGTATCATCAACATGTACTGCCTGCGAGGATTCTTCTGCATACATGTCGTATGCCGCTTCGATGACCAAGTCATAGATAGCGTTCAGAGAATACTCAGCGAATATACAAATTCTTTACCAAGTTGATCTGTCTGCATACAGAGTTGAAAGACTTCATGAATCGGTCGCTTGGTAATTACACAGTAATAGTTGTGATTTTACACGGTCAAAATTGTAATGTAATTTCGGAAACATTTTTCACTTTTTTGGAGGGAGGAACTAGAATCGGCGGACTTTCGTTTACCCTTCCAGTCGGTTCCCTGGAAGCATTGAATTACGACTGTGCATTTTACCGGTAAATGACGGTAAAATATTCCAATTAATTAAGTTTTGAAATACCATGGGTATGCCAATACGGATTATTAAAGCCGATATAGTTTTCTTTTTTAGCTTTCCTCGATCAGTAGTCATTAGACCATTATTATTTAATGATATTACATTTAGAATGAAAATTGTGTTTTTCAAACAGTTTTAAAATAAATTACTGGTCCATTGCTTTATCGGGCATTTCATTGAGTAAGAAAGCCGTGGAAACAGACGCAATAGACAGTGGGAGAAGATTATGCTTGCATGATGCGATATCATAACGGAGGATGGTAGAAAAAGGCAAAACGCTTTTATGATTTATGCTCGATGACATGCTCCCTCTTGAAATCGTTCGCTCCCAATTTGTGTTTCTATTCCTTTATTATATTTCTCATATGACTCAAAGGTTTTCTTACAGATCTGTAATCTGAGAATTTTTAACAGCGTGCCAAGTTTTTTTCACTGATTCCAAATTATTTCAACGGATGAGAATTTTCCCAATTGATTTCAAGCTTAAGGAAATTTAACGGTATTTTTGAACTCATGAATGTCTTTTTACGAAATAATCATTATTTCCCTAGTTAGGTACATAGTGTATTTCTAATGCATAATTATGAATGCAGGGATGCAGTTAATTGAGGAGATTACACATCTAATAGTCATCATGTGCCAAATACTATTCTTCACATTTTCAAGCTGGGCTATTAATAACAATAACAGTCAAAAAATAGCTTTGTATTTACACCCTTTCATACATTATAATGGACACACATTTAATTTGAATCTGTACTCGTCATTCATTTTGATGGCATTTTCAAAATAAAATTATCCTTGGAAATTTGAACAGCATTTGAGTAAATATTGCTGAGAGAAAATGCTCACAACTTCCGCTTCGTGTTTGCAGTTTCATTATTAAATTGAGAAGTGCGAATTATCTTAAGTGATCAGCCGAGTTTTCTGTGGGTTCTCCTTTAAACTATAGATAGAGGAAGTTGGTTTTCGTTCATTTCAAACCCAGTAATATTCCAAATAGTCCTGATGCCCATCTCATTCAATCCTCATCTAAACCCTCAAATAATGAAATGAAAACTTATTTCCCGTAAACATCACCAAAGTCTTTACACTTATGGTTTGTTACTGAACTTGAAAATTTTCGAAATGAAGATTTTCATCATTCACTTGGTTTCAATCGTGTCAATGAATGTCGTAATTTGTTGGTAGGTGGCAGTGAAGTATAATGAATGCGAGTTTCTTGTCATTCAGTGAGACGTAGTGATCAAACGTGTTATTTGTATAGTGTTTTTTATTAGAAGGAATGATAATTCTAGCATGAAATTTAATGATGATAACAACCTACATAATATTTCCTTCATGTAAAGCAACTCTTCCTATCAAGTTTCATCAGAATGAATGCGATATATCTTGCGTTCGCTGAAGTCCAAGTGCTACATGGAAATGTGCCGTTTTATTAATCGCTGTGTCTTAAATGAGTGTTTTAAGTTTATGACTATTCTGAAACTATGATGTTATTTGTCCTTATTAGGTAAGAAGCCTGCCGATGATATTCAATGATGGGGTTATGTTTCATGCGACTAATGTTTGACATTGCCCCTCCCCCTTTTAGTGTGACTTTCATTTCCTTCCTCAGCAGCTGTTGCTGTTAGGAAATCATTATTCGCGAGTGGTACCATTCACTGACATGAATACAGATTTTCCCCATTTCTTACAGAGCTGGGTATCCAATAATTGTGTTTTGTTATGATGATACGTATAAAAGAAAGAATGTGCCACCATTGGTAGTAGATCATATGAGAGTAGTCATATGAGAAACTCAATTTCCAACTGGAGCAACCATGTCAGGAACGCCCTATGCTTCAAGGGAATCCCGTTCTTCTGAGTTCGATTCAATTGCACAAGTATTTGGCTGGGCACACACTACTCCACTTGTCACTTTCACTGGTAATGATGTTTACATTTATTCTGTAATAATAGTATAATAATATAATTATTTTTCACCAATTTATACTTGTTTATTTTTATTCTAGAAATGTGGTATCAGGTGTTCCTTTGGGCATTGTTTTCATCAATTTTTGTTCATGTTATTGCTGCTGCGATTGCCTTTGCTACACTCAGGAAACACAAGTTTGGCAAGTAAGTGTCTCTGGCAGTTAATTTAAATTATATATTTTTATATTAGATTATGGAATGTATCAGGAATCTATCATGAAAGAACTATTGGACAGACTTTACAGTCAATGTGAGAATGTGTGTGATTGTATCTGCTAGAGTAGTGTATTTTCATATAGTTCAATGAATTACGGACAATAGGCCAAATTTTGTTCCCACAATATTTCATATATAAAAAGCCCACTTTCGTAAATTGTAAAAATTGATTTAATGAAGTAATGGAATGTTATGGCTTTAAAACTATGAATTTTTATCCAATGAAGAAAATGATATTATTGTGGGTATCTATATATTTATTTCTTTTATTGACTTAAGACGTTATTACATATATAGCCTCAGATCGTATACATCCATTAGCTATTAAAGTGAAAAAATTCATCATGCATGCATATGCAATTATATTTTAAATTTGTTAACTTTTGATTAGAAAATCCCTTATGCATGTAGAAGAAAAAATTTAATATATAATTGAAAATCTCTGTAAAAAATATAATGGTTTACTCTATTTACAATACTCAGTTGTTACACTATTGTTGTTCTTAGTGTCATGATTATGTGGGGCAGAGTAATCTCATTAGAATTTGATCCTTTTTTATGTGTAAAAGGGATGGGGGTGTATAAATGGTTGGAACAGACTTAATCTTATGTCTGATGGAAAGAGGCCTGGTGTGAATTTATTGGAAGTACTTCGCAAGGCTCTCACAGAGATCTTTTCTTATCTAAATATCCTAAAAATGTTTGTAGGGATAGCCCAAAATAAGAGTACCATAGCTTATATGTTGGTGTGAGGGACATAGAAATTAAAAACTGCTCGTCCAGACTGGATCTTAGTCTCCTGACCAGAAAGAATCCTTGAGACATTTTACTTGCTGGTTTGTCGCTGTGGGTCTTAAACTTCAGTTGTGGATCAATATAAAACCCTAGAAAATTTACTGAATCACACTCCTGCTGCTAAGAAAGCAAGATTTACAGGCAGATTGTTTGCAGAGCACCAATATTTGAATATTTGAGTTGTTTGAAATCATAAAGTAAATGCCATCATTACATTCACCAAAGAGGATTATTCCAGAATCACCTGCAAAACCTTTGATGACCCTATCTATTGAATTAAGTTGTAGATCATATGGATATGACAAAAAGCAGAGTCCCCAGTGTTGAGCCTTACGGCACACCACGAGCCACTGGTGTATGTCTGGAAACTTTACCTTCATGGACAACCATCTGATAATAACCAGATAGGAGAGAACCAGCGATAGAGACACTGGTGAAAATCCATTTTACTGCAGTTTCTATTTGAGTAGGTCATGGGAAACATTGTAAAGGGCTTCATTCAAGTAAAAAAATCCGGCAAAGCAGTGTACCGGTCTCTCCAAACCCAAAAAACATCTTTAACAAAATGAGTAACTGAATCACAGGTGTTATGCTATGCCCTTATTCCAAAATGACTCTCAGCTCTTAAGTTATTAGCTTCAAAGTAATTTATTATCTGTTCAAGCAGTATTTTTAGAAGACTTTAGAAATAGTAGCAATAATTAATATAGGCCTGTAATTTTATTAAACATATTGGTCGCCCTTCTTGGATATGACTTGTGCCTGTTCTGGTGAATCAGAATATTTGCCTATATCAGTAGAGCAATTGAAGATGTACAAGAGTGTCTCGCACATGCTTCTGGCAGCCAATTTTAGTCCCAGAGCATCAGTAACACATGCATCACGGCAATAGTTTGTTTTTAGCTACCTAAACCTATTAAAACTCCTTCATCGGAGGCATGTTTAATGGTAAATGAGGAGAATACATCTTAAAAATTGCCTAAATAATGTCAACAACCCCTTGTTGAAATTTTATTGTTTTGAGCAATGGCTTCAATGACTTGAGAGAAGAAATGATTAAATTCCAGAGCTCTTAGTCTAGTTTTAAAATTGCTAACTTTATTAGTACAACATATTATCCCTTTCAATTATTTAGATTTTTATTCCCCTAGGCGTCGGCTGTACTAGATAGCAATATTTCCACTGCATTATGTGAAGGTCGCCCTGGATTTAAAATTAGATATACTAATGTCATTTTTCAATGCTGAAAGGTTTGCTACTCTCATTTATTTTCCTGACGAAGTAATTTTTTGGGCAATTACTTTTTCTGGAATCAGTTCCTTAGCTGATGAAAGGCGCTTGATTCCTAGGATGCTGTCATCTCCAACTAACCCATTAGGAATTTCAGCAAGGCATTCATGCAATTTAGGCAATTATGGCATCTCTCTATCAATAAATAACCGGCAGGATTCCACTGCAAGGCAGGAGGCTGCCTCGAAATCTTTTAGAGCCCATTGGTCTCCTATGGCACACGATAAGACATGAATGCCAGGGCACATTGCCGGCACCCAGTCCCCTCTCTCCCTCCTTTCTACGGTCGTGCTCATCATCTTGGTTTCTTTCTCACTCGCAAATGTCAAGCGTGGCCTTGTCCTCCGTACGTATGTCCGAGCAGCACCCTCAAATGGGAGTGAGGGATATAGCTGAACTACTCCCTTCACCATGTTTACAACAGTCCGTTGCTGAAAATCCCACTGTGCATTTTTGATTTTTCAAAATCAGTGGCTTTTTTAGAAAAGGCCATTTTAATGATTTTGCTGTGTTGTAATTTTCAGCAGAAAAATAATAAAGAAATGGAGAAAATAAAAGACATTGCCAGCTCCCAGAATGACGATATCCATATTCTTAATGTGTAATTGTTTTGATGCGAATCATGTCGCTAGGTATTTCATCGAGCAGGAGCAATCAGTCCTCTTGTAGAATGTCAATTAACATTAATAGTATATGTGTACGTATTATAATACTATATATGTACACTTATAAAATATGCTTATGAGGGGATCAGGATGGGGCTAGGGTCCTTGCTTCCAACCAAGAGGGCCTGGGTTTGAATCCTGGAGGTGACTGATATTTATCAGTGGTATTCCGGTCCCTACTTGAAGTGCTTTGTGGAGAGCTCTTTGAGTGAGTATGCCGTCTGTTGGATGGGACGTTGAACTGAAGAACCCTTGGTTCCTTTCAATAAGAGTAGGCTAATGCTGACACCGAATTTCTCTCTCCACCCTTCATCCTTTCCTGTCCATCCCTAATGGCACAAATGACCTCAGCCATTGGTCACCTGTCTTAAAACTATTGCCAATATGCTCGCGAAAAGACCAAGCTTTAGTTTGTCAGTCAATCTAGAGGTTGCAAGTATTGCTGAGGGAATTGGTGATTCAGCATGATGGATATGGGATGAGGTAAATTTGAATAGAACACAGGTCTTGTTTTCAAGGTCGGATGTCATCATCAGGTAGTCCTCACAGAAGACAACTTGTATATATACAGGCTGTGGCAACGTAATTTCTTTTTTCAAATGCGAAACGCTTTCACAAAAAGAAGTTATGTTGCCGCACCCTGTGCCCTAAGAGTGGGGGAGAGGATGGGTTGGTCAGAGTGAGAGGGTAGAGGGCTAAAGAGAGGTTTCATAGAGCACAATTTTCATTGTCTGTCGTTAGCTGTGGATGGGGTTTGTTCGAAAGGGGGGTACCCCTGGTTGTGAGCAATGGACCTGAGAGAGTGGTAGATCTAGGAGGGGCGAGTTTCGTTGGCAAGTTCATCCTTGCAATGGACACATTTTAAAATTTCTCTTTGCCTAGAGGCATTGAGTCAATGACCTTTATTTTTTAAATGGAGGATTTCAGTCTTCCTGTCTCTTTGGTGGTCACACTCGATACAGTGATTTGCAAATAGGGATGTTATGTTCCTAATCATTACACATGTTATGTGCTCCGTTTTTCTTTCTTTACATTTCTACCCTGTTTACCCAATATATTTAGTGGGACCCTCCGAGCACTCTTAATTTATTAATACACTCCACTCCTCTCAGGGAACTTAGTCATTAGAATGTCAGAGCAGGTTCTTAAGGCATGATTTACTGTAAAATGCAAATAAAATTTTTTCCTTTGCTAAACTCTTGATTACCTTTTGAGAAATATTCCCTAGATAGGGTATTCATCGCCATTTGGCAAAGGGATCTTTTAAACATGCAGGGTTGTAAATGTTGCTCATGGCTGTTTTTGTAGGTTTCTTCGGGTATAGTTTATTTGTTACTTCTTCCAAAAACTTCTTGTTAAATTCTATCATTTTTATATCGTTAAGTTCCTTATTCATATTTGAATCTGACATGGGAATAGAGGCGTACCTGTGGATCATTGCTTAAAATGCTAAAAGTCCTGGGTGAAGAAATGCCTTGAAGTAGAAGTAATTATTTGGTTCACGTACATTTCCTTCGGAAAATAAGAGTACCGTAACCTATATTTGCCTTTAGAAATGGATAGGTCGAGGAAATTCAGGGTACACCTTTTTTCTTTTTCACACGTGATCATGTGCACGTTGTTCATTTGGGTTGAATGAATTTAAATGTGTGAGAAACTTTTCTAGTTGCCTTTCAGAACCTATCCACACCCAGAACACGAGTCCAGTACTGCCCACAGGGGATTCCCCCCCTCCCAAACAAACCCCCATTAACAGCCAACGATTGACACCAAAAGTTGTACTTCCCTTTCTATCTCATCTACATTTTATCCTTCATTTACCCCTCCACCACTCTGAAAGCATATATATATATATATATATATATATATATATATATATATATATAAATATTTATTGTGTATATATAAATATATAGATATACATATATATATATATATATATATATATATATATATATATATATATATATTTTTTTTTTTTTTAAGGTAATCTACCGGTTAAGGTAGGTTTTTGGATGGACACAACTACCAAACAAATATTTTATTACTCCTAACAAAACACAAAATCCATCATCCATCTATATCAGGTCCCTCTTCATCTCTGAGTACTTTCTTCCTCCCTTCATCCCGTCCAACATCCCTATCCTGTTCCTTCCCTTTCCTCTTTTGCCCAACATTCTACCCTCTATCACAGTCTTCAACATCCCACTGCCGGTCAACAACCCCCTTCATCCACTTTTCCTGCCTCCATAGGAATGCTCCCAACAAACCTTCGCCCACCATACCAAGTACATCCTCATTTGTTTTCCTCTCTGTCCATTTCACCTTCTCCATTCTTCTCCACACCCACATTTCAAAAGCCTCCAATCTACGTCCATCCTCCTGCTTCAATGACCACGTTTCCGCACCGAATATAGCTACGCTCCATATCAAAGTTTTAACGAGTCTTTTCTTAACATCCTTACTCAAAGTCGCCATCATCAACTCCCTCCTCCTTGTGAAAGCCTCTTTGCCTAGCGCAATTCTTCTCCTTACGTCCCTACTACTTTGACCGTGTTGGTCCAAAACACTACCGAGATACGTAATCTGTTCTACCTGCTCTAGTTTTTGCCCTCCTATTTTAATGTTAAACTTGGCCTTTTTCTTCCTAGAAAATCGCATAACCTTTGTTTTATTAATATTGATTCTCATCCCATACCTGTCGCACTGAATTTCCAATTCACTCAGCAATGCTTGCAGCCCCTTGGCTGACTGACAAACTAAAGCTTGGTCATCAGCAAACCTAACTGATTTTACGAATCCCCTGCCCACCTTCATTCCTACGTCCAGTTCTTCCCATGCCTCTTTAATCATTTCCTCTGCATACAGGTTGAACAGCAACGGTGATAGTGGGCAACCCTGCCTTACACCCCTTCCTAACACTGCCCATCCGGACTCCCAGTTTCCCACCCGCACCTGAACAGTCTGAGACATGTACAGGTTGCGGATTAGCCTCCTTTCCCTCCAATCTATTCCTATTTTCTGCAATATACTCCTTAGTTTTTCCCAATTCACTCTATCAAACGCTTTTTCGAAATCTACGAAACAGGCAAATACCTCCTGGTTGTGTTCTATATTCCTCTCGATTAATAATCTCGTTACTGCAATGGCATCACGCGTACCTCTCCCCTTCCTAAACCCAAACTGATCATCCCCTAAGTAATCATTTGCCCGACTCTCTATCCTTTTGTTTATGATCCTCAGAACAACTTTAGCTGTGTGGGATGTGGCGGTTCATTTGTTGATATGGCAGTTCATTTGTTTGTGCGATTCAGGGGTGTGCCGCAACGTGTCGCCCTAGGCACGACCCACGCGGAACCAGTCACGTCTCAACCCCAGCCGAGCGTTCATCCCTATTGTGCATGTTGTGTGCGAGGCGCCACTGTCCACGAGGTTAAAGCCAACTTTAAACACTTATGGTGTTTTCCCTTTGACAAATTCCAAAGAAACTGTGGGAGAAAAGCACTCGACCGGATATTGAGGGATCTGGGTTCGAGTCCCAGTCAAGGGGAATGATTTTTACGCTCTGAAATTGTTGCATTGAAATGCACATTAGCGGATGACTCCGTTAAAAGTTACTGTTGCGGCATCTCCCGCAGTTTCTTTGGAACATAACCTTTGTTTACTTTGCATTGATTCTCTTCCCAAATCTATTGCATTGACTTCCCAGTATGCTAAGCAATGCTTGGAGACTCTTGGATCACTGGTAAAACTATCTATCTTGGCATTGAGTAAGCCTGGACCTAAGCTACCATCACCTACATCCTGTATGTCATACTCTCCTTCTATATCTAATCTTATTGGCCTAATGCATTTGCCATACAGTTCTTCTATATATTCTTTCCATCTCTCTTGGATCTTTCTGTGTTCTGCCTATATTTTTCCTCAATTCTTTGACTGCTTGCAGCAATTTTCCCTTTTTATGTCCTGACAGTGCCAACCAGTACCGCACTTATTTCCCCCTTCCTTTGCAACCTTTCATACTCTCGCATCTTCCGCCACAATTCTGTTGCCCAACTATTTGTTCTGGACCTTTAATAATTGGTAATATTTAATTTTATATCTTTCCTTTTCACCAACTCAGTGTTCATATTCTTCCATTTCCTTCTCTCATCTATCTTTCTAGTCATATTGTCTGCAATCCATGAATTCCTTATCTTTTTCCTATTTACATTTCCAAAAGTTTCTTTTGTGGCTTTTGATATCCCTTGGTGATATGTTCACAATTTTTCTCTATAGTACTTAGCTCCCTTTCCTCACTCAGATTTATCCTAAAAACTGCTGATATTCCTTCCTTTTCGTTTTGCTTAGTGCTTCTACATTCACCCTAAACCATAATTTCTGTTTTATCTTTTTGAATCAGATTCTATACTTTATGATTACCAAATTATGATCAGTCTGCATCCACTCATGGGAAATTGTGCAAATCAATCACACAGTACCTGAATCCATTCCTAAACATAATATAGTGTAACTGATACCTTTCTGAATACCACATTATTTCATCACTCTATTTCTATTTTCATCACTCTATCTAACATCAATCTATTTCTTCCTCTCCTCTGTCTTTCCTTATTTCTTAACTAGTATCCCCCACCTCATCACCATCTCTGTCTTAGTCTACCATTGCATTCCAATCCCCCAGCACTAAGAAAATCTTTATTAAAGATTTTCTGAGGAAAAAGTCAACATTAAATATTTATTCATCAAAGAGTGTCCCCTGCCACAGTAGATGCTACCAAAAGAAAAACATATTCATTATCATGGTAAAAAGATACACATTTATTATAATTTCACTCTTGAGAGGTCCAATTCAAAATATTCACTTAAGAACACAAGGGGTTTGAAATCAACCAATCCTCAATTACATTTTTGGCCCTGTTATGGCTAGTCTTCCCCTGCCCACCTTCATTCCTACGTCCAGTTCTTCCCATGCCTCTTTAATCATTTCCTCTGCATACAGGTTGAACAGCAACGGTGATAGTGGGCAACCCTGCCTTACACCCCTTCCTAACACTGCCCATCCGGACTCCCAGTTTCCCACCCGCACCTGAACAGTCTGAGACATGTACAGGTTGCGGATTAGCCTCCTTTCCCTCCAATCTATTCCTATTTTCTGCAATATACTCATTAGTTTTTCCCAATTCACTCTATCAAACGCTTTTTCGAAATCTACGAATCTAGCCTCCTTTCCCTCCAATCTATTCCTATTTTCTGCAGAATACTCATTAGTTTTTCCCAATTCACTCTATCAAATGCAATATCTAACTTTCAATATCAAACTTTCAATATCTAACTTTCTTGGTCTAAGCTCTTTGCTATACAGTTCTTCTATATACTCCTTCCATCTCTCTTGGATCTTTCCTGCGTCAACTATTACCTTGCCCGCCTTATCCCTAACTGCTATCGTTGATCTTCCTTTATTACTTCCCGATAACGATTTAACTTTGCTGTGCAGCGCACCGATTTCACCCTTCCTCTGCAGACTTTCCATATCCTCGCACTGCGTCTTCCACCATGCTTCTTTTGCTTTATTTGTGTTCGCCTCAATTTATTGTTTAATTCTTTGTGATTCATTTTGCCTAATTCTGTATTTACATTCTTCCATTTTCGCCGCTCATCCATTTTTGTAATCATCTCATCCGTGATCCATGGTTTCCTAGTCCTTTTAGCGTTAACGGTTCCAATAGTGTCTTTTGTGGCTTTAGACAACCCTCTCTTGATCATTTCCCATTTTTTTTCGATAGTACTAAGCCCTTTACCATCCTCCATGATTGTCTCTACCACCTGTTTGTATTCCTTCCTTTTCAACCCATTTAATTCTTCTAAATTCCATTTTCTAACTCGCTACCCCTGCCTTATCTTTTTTAAACGTACGCTACATTTCATAACAACTAAATTGTGGTCTGAGTACGCATCCGCTCCCGGGAAGCTGTGCGAATTAATCACACTGTTCCTAAACCTGTGTCTAACCAGGATATAATCTAGCTGATATCTTCTTGAGTTACCTGGCATTTTCCATGTATACCTGCGTCTTTTGTGGTGTCTAAACCAAGTGTTGGTGATGGCTAACCCCTGTCGCCTGCAGAACTCAACTGCTTTCTCCCCGCGGTCATTCCTCGTGCCTAAACCGTAGTCCCCCACCTCATCACCATCTCTTCCTTCGCCTACCGTCGCATTCCAATCCCCCATCACTATCAAATGTTTCCCTGCAGGAACACACGCGATCATGTCCTCTAACTGATCGTATATCCTATCGACTTCTTCTTCCTGATGGTTGCTCGGTGGCATGTATAGCTGAATAATAACTAAGTTCGTCGGTTCTGCTTTTATCTCCACTAGTAGTATTCTATCCATTACCTGCTCTATGTTGACTATGCTTCTTCCTAACTCTTCATTTAATACTATGGCAACCCCTCGTTGGCTCTCGTCCCCACCGCTGTATATTATTCTATACTTATCACTCCAGTAATCCCCGCTATCCTTCCATCTCACCTGGCGTAGACCTAAAATATCGATATTTCCCCTTTCCATCTCTCGCTTAACATTCTCCAATTTCCCTGTCCTCATCATTGTCCTAACATTCCACGTTCCTATTCTAAATAATTTGGTCTTCTTCTTCTGGGTCTTCTGTCCTGCTGCTGCTGGTTTTCCCCCGCAAGGGTTTCGTGGGATATTCGTGGGTTTCCATATAATTGTCTCAATGTTGAGCAGGTGTTCGAATCCAGTGTGACTATTGTCCACGTCTGTGATATTAGTTTTTTATCACTCTCCTTGTGGTAATTTCAATGTGTTTATTGATAAATTTTCCAGCATTCTGACCAATGTTTATAACTCGGCTGATAAAACCCCTGTTGATTGTCACTGGTGACTTTAATTGTGACCTCCTTCATGGCACCAAGGAAAAATCAGAACTATTAGATGTTCTTTCCCTGTATAACTTAAATGTAACTACTGACAAACCCACCAGGGTCAGCTCTACTTCTGCATCTGCCATTCATAATATTTTTACAAATATTGATTATCGATTCGTGAAAACCAAGGTTATAATATCCCATATCTCTGACCACTATCCATTACTTTCCACATTCTGCATCAATGTCTCTGACAAGATCATAACAAATTACAGGAGAAAGTTCTCTGATGAGGATGTAAATGCTTTCTGCAATTTGCTTGTGTCTCATGCTTGGACCAATGTTGACTCCATGAGATCCTTTGAAGATGGTTTTAATTGTTTTTACTCAACCTATTTATCCTATTTTGATTTTTGTTTTCCTGTATTACCCGTTAAATTTAAGAATTCGTCTGTCTAAGGGCAGAAAGTCATGGGTCACTGATGATATCCAATATGCATCCAGGGTCATGAAAAATATGGCTCTCTATTACAAAAACAGAACGGTCCCTATTGAACCTCTCGAATACAAGGCAATGAGAAAGAATCACAAATGTCTTCTTCAAAATGCAAAAAGAACTTATAATGATCGTAGAATATATTATGCTGGAAACAGATCAAAAGAAATATGGAAAATTATCAAGGAGTCAAAATTTCCTAAATCATTAACCCCCAATCTCAGATTACTGGACTCTCAAGGTAACATACTTGAGGATAGTTCTGATATTGCCATGGTTTTTAATGACTTTTTCACATCACATCTTTCACACAACGTGACTCAACAAAGCTTAGATAGACAAACATCAAGCCAATGTAATTCTCTATTTCTCTGCCCGTGCCCTGACATTGAATTGACTAAATCTAAATCTAAAACAAATTGGGAAATAAGTGCACCACTGGTCCAGATAACATTCCTTTTATCATCATTATAAAATCCTTTGATGTCATTAAACCACCTCTATTATTCTTAGTCAATGAATGTCTTAGACTTGGTCAGTTTCCATCATCCCTTAAAAGCACCAAAGTCATCCCCCTTTACAAAGGTAAAGGAAGTAAACAGCACATGACCTCTTATCGACCAATATCTATACTTGATCAATTCGATAACATTTTTGAATTGGTTTTTTATTCTCAATTAATATCATACCTTGAATTGCACAAATTGTTATCAATCTCCCAGCATGGATTTAGAAATTCCATGTCCACTACCACTGCTACCCACCATTGTATAAACAAAATATTGTCTAACCTAGACAATAAACTGGAATCTCTTGTTTTATTATTTGATTTCTGCAAGGCCTTTGATTGTGTCAATCACCATATGTTATCGCTGAAACTTCAGGAATCTGGCATAAGAGGTACTCCATATAATTGGATTGAATATTTTCTGAACAACAGACAACAGTGTGTGTTATGAAAGATGGAATATCTCATGTATCGCCAGCAAAAACAATATCCTGCGGGGTTCCCCAGGGACCTGTTCTAGGCCCAGTGCTTTTTCTCATATATATAAATGACCTCCCAAGGATGTTTAATTCTGTACCTAATATGCTTCCCATGCTATATGCTGATGACACAAATGTCTTACTGTCAGCCTCTTCAATCAACGGCCTCGTATCAAGTGCTAACAATACTATCCACCTTTTGCAAGAGTGGTGTGATCGTAATTTTCTTCATATTAATAAGGATAAAACAAATTAAATATACCTTGTAAACAAAAATAAGCCTCTAACAGATATTTCAGGGTTTTTTGACAATGTAATTATTCCAAGGAGTGATAATGCCTCCTTCCTGGGTGTTACCCTGGATAGTAGACTAAACTGGGATAGCCGTATTTCTAGCTTCCACAGAAAACTCTGTTCAGCGTGCTATTTGGTACGTTCTATCAGGCTAACTGTCAATAATGAAGTACTTATGTCAATCTATTATGGTGGGTTTACGTCCATGTAATTTTTAGCATTCTTTTTTGGGGCCAATTGCCCTGTGCTCATGTTGTATTTAAAATCCAAAAGAGGATACTAAGACTAATGGCAATGCATCCCTTAGAGCTCCATGTCGCCCCCTCTTCAAAAAACGTTATTCTCCCTCTCCCCTGTGTGTATATGCTAAGTGCTATTGTTTATGCTAAACACCATATTTCATCATATGCCACTAACAACAGCATCCACACCCATTATACTAGGACCTGTAGTCATCTACATGTGAACTACATAACAACTTGCAAGTCCAGTTTTTCCCACCAGAACATGGGACTCACATTGTATAATAACCTTCCTCAGGTTATCAAGAGGATTTGAATAATGTCCACTTTTAAATTTCAAGTAAGGGAGTTTTTCATGTTACATTCATTCTACTCCATTAATGAATTTCTGAACATGTAACTATGTTTTGTATGTATATTATTTTATGTTATGATCATTGACGTGCCATATATCTTGGAAAATATGTGCACCCAGATCCTCAGGCAAATAAAAACTATTATTATTATTTAATGGGTGAATTGGTTGAATTGAGGAGAGCTGATAAGTTAGCGGGGTGTTTGAAAGTAATGGAAGGACATTAGGATAAAAGGTTGGTTGTGGGATTATGGTTCTTGGGGCTGGGTTTTTTGAGGTTGAGGAGGGTTTTTGGGTTGGATCCCAGAGAGACTATGTCGGGGAAGTAGGTGATACAAATTGGAAGAGGGTGGGATTCTGCAGTGGAGGAAGGTTTTGGAGTATTCGCATGTCTTTGGATTCTTTTGTTCAGGAGGGAATCAGGATAACCTGGATAAGGTTTATTAGAAATACCCATACTGTTTATTAAAAATACCCGTGCTTGTTTCTCTTGGTCCTTATGAGGTATTTTTCAGTGTAATTGAAATGAGGTGCAAGTCTTTTTTTTCTTTGTGTTCTATAATTATGGATAGCACCATATGTAACGAGTGAGTTACAGTTGACTACAGAGATTGTTCACTTTTATGTACAAAGAATAAGGAGCCATATTCATGAAGAATTCTTACCAAGGATTTAGTATTCACCAAGGAACATTATCTTAGTATCATCCGTGTAAATAATTGCTTGAAGACTATTCAGAAAGCCAAGGTAAAATAAGGCAAATCATTTTAGTATGAATGAAATAATACCGGTCCCGATCTGAACCGCTGTGATACCCCAATATTCACATTTTTACCATTAGATAAATTCTGCAGTGCATTGTGTAAAATTGCAAATTCAATACTTCAGTTGGTATGATTCAATCTAGTCAAGTACTGGTACTATTTTGCCATATCTGTTAAGTTTGCTGAGTAAGATTTTATGATCTACAATATCAAGAGTTTTAGACTTATCCAGGAATAGTTCCTCTGGTTCCATTTCATGACCAAATGATGTAAATAAGTGATTTATAGCTGTGTACATAAAAGATTTAGTAGATCTATCGGCTAAAAAGCAATGTTGGCCCATAGCTCAAATATTGTTGCCTTCAAGGAAGTTAAGTTAAATATTGTAAGAAAGTGTTCTTAAAAGACTTTGCAAATTGGTTGATTGTTCTGTAGCTGTTAACCTCATCGGCCGTGCCTTTTATTTTATGAATGATTGCAACTTTAGAGATCATAAGGAAGGATGGAAGTATTCCTAATTTAAGAGATTCATTAACTTGATGTAATGGTGGATTTTTGATGACATCAAATTAAAGCAGAGTAATATTGTAAGCAACATCGTCAGGACCAGCTGCATTTCTATGAAACCATTTATCGGTTGCAACGATTCTCAATATCCAAACTTGACTAAAGGAATAGAGAAGTCTGTTTGTGACTATGGAGGGCAATGTCAATGCTAGCCATTCCCTTTGGTTTGGGTTTAACCAGAACATGATGAATTAAATGTGAGGAAATGGTTGCTGGGTCATGGGCCATTGGTCCCCTGCTCCAGAGTCATCACAAAGACCCTCAGAAGCATCAGCTGCTTGCTAATTTTACATGATTCCTTGATTCTGTTTGCAGAATTGAGGATTCTGGTATTTTTCAATTATTTTTCTTATCATTTGCTTTATAGTGCTCATATTGATGTTTCATATTTTTGTGATCTACCAATAATTTCAAATAATTTGATTCTTTACTAGTGCCAAGAGATTTTCAAGTATTCAGAAAACCTAAAAAAAATCTCCAGAGTTACCCAATTGTTTCCATGTTTCTTTGATGGACTCTCAAACATCTGCCTCAAAGGGAAAGCCTCATTGAAGGAAAACAAGAACTTAAACAATGAAGCAAGTCAAACTTAACATTAAATGGTGTATCATCACTCCAAATTTCACCATAGTCACAATATTACCATAGGACTTTCTGGAAAATAACAAGTTTGATTTCATCAACATGGTTAAATTAATACGGCTGTACCATTTATCAAAATGTATAAAGTGTTAAATCTGAGAGTTGGAGTGATGTGTTTGATGATGCAATGTTTAATGTATAGTTTGACTTGTTTCATGGTTAGCTCTTCTTGTCTCTTCATTTCTGGGTTTGCCGTCGGCATTGGTTGAGGGGTAACGACAGTTTTGCTGGCCATCCTGCCTGCGTATTCAGGTCAAAGGTTCTTCTTATGTAATTAAATACACTATGCATATTGAAAATGGCTTATTTGATTACAGTGATATTTTATCTGAATCAATTATGTTTATAACAACACATGTCAGTGGTTAGGTAGGTTGGCCAATAAGCACTATTGGGAAAAAACCATTTGCGCACCTACAATGTATACATGTAAGCCTCCATTATACACTGGTCATTAAATAAATAGATTCGAGTCGTTATGGCCTCTGTACCAAGAAATTATCCATTGCCAAAGCATTGAAATCAAGTGAGAACATTAGGTATTACCTCAACTTACTGGTGTTCTTATTATTTTTGATTGGTTATTTTTTCATTGCAAATGTTATCCCCCCCACTTTTTGGCATAAAGGACTGAATATGAGATGAAGATAAGATGATTATTTTCTTACGTTTTGCAATGACGTTGTGGGATGGACGCTCACATTTTGATGGCATTCTTGCTACTCCTTGTTGTAGGGGAGCTTGCACGCAAAGGCGTAGTTCTGCAAGAGTGTCTCATGAGTATGGCCATGCGATGATGATTGGGGTTTGTTTCGGTGTGGATGATGACCATTGCATTGTTGACTCTTGCAGATTCTTCCCAGTCCTAATCCTGATAATGGGTGTCGTGGCACCTCTCACATCAGGGGTGGTCAGCAGTGCCGCGGTGGCCTTTGTGTACCGTGCTTCCAGCTTTCAGATGGCACCACTGTATGCCCTCGTTTGGGGAGTTGGGCAGACTGTCATGTCTGCCTGCTATGGCTTCACTCGTATCCTAGCCACACTCTAAGATGCACCTCATCCTTCCTCTTCGGTACAAGAACAATGGGGACTAAGTTGCAGCTGCAAATCCAAGCGCGTCTCCCTCGTCTTTCATTTCATCCACAATCATTGACAACATCTTTGAAATTGAAAATATTAAGCACTGAGAAAATCTTGACTTTGTTATATTTGTACATGGGACTTCAAAGTTTGTAATTCACATAATGTTAATTGCCCACTTAAAGTGTTTGTTTCTACATACTTTTAAATCACTTATTGATGTTTTGTAATGTGATCTTTCTCATATTTTATATGTTGTCCATCCATTCCTAAAATTCCTATGACAATTTTGTGAGTACATGAAATAAGCGTCATTTGTGTTTGCCAATTACTTGTAACACCTGAGCAAAAACTGTATGGGAATAATGTGTAGTAAATGAATGAGATTGTGTTCTCCATAAGATAATATAGATTTGTGTGTTTTAAACAAAAGAAACACATTAAAATGAACCACTAGAAATGATGTACTTAAAAAGTCCAATTCAGAATTTATATTGTTTCTTTTATAATTTTTTTCTGTACATAATATTTGTATATATAGTCTTATCTATTTTTGTGATTGAGGGTGATTAGTGTTCAAGGTGAATGACTGACCGTGGACATATAATCTTCTGTCTTAGTGAAAACACCACATTACAAAGCAATTAATGATTTGTAAAATAATGTATATATTAAATACTAAGAAGTGCAATTGGTAACATGTTGTTAATTCACACGATGTGCTTTGTTTTGTTATAATTTAAGACAGGGTTTATCGTAGAGCTGCAAGCCAAAGATGCTTGACTAGCAGTGAAGTGATTGTAAGTTGAGGGCAGAATTATTTGGAAGTTGTTTTGGTATTCTCGAAGATGTGTGATATATAAAATGAGAGTGATGGGACCATGAGTGTGGCCAAAGGGTTTCCGACTTGTCAGCAGTAAAGGAAATTGTTTTGCTCTTTGAACACCAGCTGTTGAGGATTTAGTTACCATATAACCATGTACTTGGATGGAATATCAAGTATATACGTTGGAGGTTTGGTGCTATTGTGTTGTAAAATTTGGAGATCTTTGATGCACTTGTCATTTGTTGAGTATGGCTGTTAAGATCTCTTGTGCTTATATGAAAGACTTAATATTTTCTTTATGGAGTTGTTAGTAATGAAATTTGAGTTTTAGTTAGGTGATATCTTAAAAAGAGCTGACTGAGGAAATAGTTGTGGCAATTTTTGAAGGATTCCTGTTACTAAAAGATATATTTTTTATTGTTTGCAGCAATACTCATTTGCATCATGTATAATAAATGGAAGGATTTCATAACAGTATTGGACTGATCACAATTGAATAGGATGCTCGCATTTGTGGACACCTTTGTATTATCATGTTGTATCGTGCATTGATAATATGGCTTGTGAAAACCATATTCGTTGCACGAGGATATCACTTAGTAGGATTGTCACCTGAGTTTTTATAAATTGGGTAAAAAATGTATAATTGAAAATGACTGAATTAATGAGCACATTATTTATAAATAAAGTTGAAATTCATGAGGCGCAAGGTTTTCTTTAATCACTCCATCTGCCTGCGTGCCAAGAGTGATGAGGTTTGTTTCACGTTGGCCACTAAATAAGGTGATGGCATGGTAGATTTGTACAATTGGTGGAAGAATAAGCAAGATTGCTCATTCATAATTGCATTCAGTGACTCTTCAGAACCCTAGGTTCAAATGGAATGAGTCAGTGAAGATATTAGCTGTTAATTTTAACTCTGAAAAACTCTCAGAGATCAAGAGGAATGGGGACCAAAAGTGCAGTACCTTTATACTGTTCCAATGAATTCAACAATATATTGTAATCACTGGCACCCTTGATTAACTCTGATTATTTGCTGAACCTAATGTAATTTCCCATAAGTCTATCGTAACAGGTACTTGAACAGAATTTTGACAAATGTAATCTATGCTGAGACCTGGACAGTAGACCCAGAAGAAGAGAGAGAATTAAGAGGAATATAAAATGTGATATTACGGGAGAATATTGAAAATCCAATCTGTATCATTAGGGCCATTAATGAATAATAGGTTCTTAATAGAAAAAAGACAAAATTAGAAATATGCTTCTAGTAATATGACGGGTGTTTGGGATTGAGTTGAGACAAGAGGGCGATACGAAAAGCAAGGTCTCCAATTTTCTTTCATGAAATATCAAATTTATTCTCAACTTTGTGTACATCGTATGAAAGGCAGAGCATTTAGCTATTTTCTACATAGTCGCCTTGATGATCAATCACTTTTTGCATCCTTGTAGCTAGCAGAGGGTGGATGAACATATCCCAGCCGAATTCGTTGAATGGGGTGGTCGTTTGATGAGACACATGTGGACGTGCATTGTCATGATGTAAACACACTCCTTTAGTGAGACACATTGTTGTAACCGAGGACCTCCGAAACAATATTCTGCACGGAGAAGTAGTCAATCTCTTCATTTAGGTCTTCCTTTATCTCATGAAAGGTAATTCTCCGGTTATTGCACACCATCTCGTCCATTGGAGCCACCGTTGAGTCCGCCAAACTCGCCCGCCCCGACCGCTGTTCATCGTGGACATTTACCCGGCCATCAAAAAATTCCCTGCACCACTTCCGCACGTTTTTCATGTCCATACACTTCTCACCGTACACATCCACTAAATAGCAATGAATTAATATCGGAGAAGCAGTCGTCAGTTGGCTTCGCAACGCGGTGGGAGGAAGGTACGACGCCGGGATTAAAAAGCTGCTTACAAGGATGTAAAAAGTAGTTGATCGTCAAAACGACTGTGTAGAAAAATAGCTAAATGCCCAACCTTTCCAAAAATGTGCGCAAAGTAGGGAATATATTTGATTTTTAATGAAAAAAAATAGGAGACCTTGCCTTTCGAATCGCCCTCGTACATTACAAGGCAACCATGCTACAACTGGAGCGTACAAGTTTCTGCAAGTCCCTGATTCCCGAGAAGTCAGAATATTTTAGCTCACTTTTGTATGTGATAATTGTTATATACCTTTGCTAACTGTACATCATTGAGAAAATATCGCAATATTATTTGAAGGGTTTATCTCATCCCAAATGTTGGTTAACTGCACATACATACTGGCAGATAAAATCCAAACAAATAAAGAGAGCTTGCTTACTTGGACCATATTTCATGTTTACCACTTAGTGCTCTGAGTCTTTGTATTAATTCAGCTACAATAGCTTTTTAATGTAGACTAAACTAATTTAAATTCCAAGTGTAGATGAAAAATCAACTCATAAACTTTATGCTCAGGTAAATAATATGGTTTCAAACAGCTGAAACTATTTTGAAATTGCATTCTTTCTATTGCTGACCAGGCAGAATTAATGATTATGATTTAGTATTTTTAGAGGAATTTTATCAATAATGATTGACATTGAAACAGGTAAATTTGTTATTAAACATTTGGGTTTAAATGCAAGGAAATAACCAACCAGTTTATCAGACATTTGCTACGCTTAGTTCACAGTGGCAAAATTACACAAACAATTACAACGATAATCAAAACTATACTTTTAACTAAAAACTGTCACCAGGGTGGATGTTTATGAACCAGCGATGAATGATGGTGAACTATTGAATTATATATGATTATATATTACTCCCCCTCCACGGACTACAACCTTGACGGGGTGGAAGGGCTTGTGCGTTCTGATGACCCCTAGAGCTGTGCTAGCGGGAGTAAGAATAATTACTCCTAGTAGGGTCGCCCATGCCAGATAGGTCGAAGGTTAGGAGCCAGACGAAAGGTAGTCCACGCAGCGTCTGTTCCTCAGTGAGGCGGCTGCAATGGCGTCTGATCCCAGTGGGGCGGCCAGTAAGTGATGGTGTCACGTTAAAATCACTATTGAGGAAGGCAATGGGAAACCACCTCAATTGTCGTTCCCTAGATATATTTGATGGTCACTGCATAGAAAATGAGTCCTGGCAACTACGGGGCTCGGGCCAATCGGCCGTGTGTCGTGCCCGGCGGCGGGGGAGGCAAGGCTTCCGCGGTCGTCATCCAACGAAACCCTTGCAAGGGAAAACCAGCAGCAGCAGGACAGAATACGCAGGAGAAGAAGACCAAATTAGTTAGAATAGGAATGTGGAATGTTAGGACAATGATGAGGACAGGTAAATTGGAGAATGTTGAGCGAGAGATGGAAAGGGGAAATATCGATATTTTAGGTCTACGCAAGGTGAGATGGAAGGATAGCGGGGATTACTGGAGTGATAAATATAGAATAATATACAGCGGCGGGGACGAGAGCCAACAAGGGGTTGCCATAGTATTAAATGAAGAGGTAGGAAGAGGCGTAGTCAACATAGAGCAGGTAAAGGATAGATTATTACTAGTTGAGGTAAAATCAGAACCAACAAACTTGGTTATTATTCAGGTATACATGCACCCGAGCAACCATAAGGAAGATGAGGTCGATAGGATATACGATCAGTTAGAGGACATAAGCGCATCTACATCTACATAATACCCCGCAAGGGCATGTGGCGGGGGGTGTTAGGTCACCAACCGTAAAAAGGAAAAATACCACATGCAAAAAAAACAACACGGAAAATTACACCCACAGCAGTGCACACACTCATGCAAAAATCCCTTCATCCAATACTCATGCAAACACATATACCGCAAAGCAACTAAATACTGCACCCCATGATGCAGCACGAAAGCCATACTATAATACGGACGCTAGGACACAACAAGCAAGAAATTGAAACATCACTACCACATGAAAATGCACCACTGCTTCACCTCGGAGCTCAGTTCCCTAAGGGAACGGAGGACCTCCTTGGATCCACGGTCCAAGATGTCGTTGGTGCCCACATGGGCCACGACCTGCAGCCTAGAAAACTTCGTGCCTTTGACCACCGCCTCGATCGCCTTTGTCACCTGAGGGACTCCTCCGCCTGGTATACACCAGGCGGTCACCCGTTGATCGGCGCCTACGCGGCACGCCCTTTCCCTCAATGGGACCATTACACGACGGACATTCGAGCTACCTATTACTACAATTCCGTCCCTTCCCGTTCCCTGACGTCTTACCCTAGGCAGTGCCCTCGGAGTAGGGATAGGGGCTTCAGGTACGGTGGTGCTGTCATCCGACAACACCTGGTACCTGTTGGAGACGGGGATGGTATCTGCCTCCGCAGAGTCCAATCCACGCCGCAGCATTACCTTCCTCTTGCCCCAAGAGACGACCCTCCAATCGTCCGACCTACGGACGTGAGACACTCCCTCGTTGAGAGATGGGACACGGGGTAGGTCTCTAATCGCCCAGCCACGTGTTGCATTCGGACGAATCCGTGCATCCCTTTGGGCGTGGCAGGTTTTCGTATCCCCACCCCGAGCACCATCTCTCCCGAGGGGAGCCCTCCGGGTGGTGATCTCCGATCGAAGCTCCCGCACCATTCTCTCCAGCATGACTATACGGGCCCTTAAAGCCGCGCATTCGCCAGTGCCTTCGAGCATGGCAACAGGGGACCTAGATGAAGCCATCCTAATTTAACTACCGAGTTCCCAGCAAAAGCTAACTTGTATAAGCTACGCTAAAATTTCTAAGAGGGGTTAGTTAAATTTAGCTCAATCAATAAGTTACGCTTTGGAAGATAGTAAAGAAAGGAAAGAAAAAAGATGGTAAAGAAAAGAAAGCACTCACCGATAACAAATAAGATTTGAAGGACAAAAACCACCGCAAGCCACTAAGAGTACCCACTAGGAATACCACCACACTATTAAAAACTAATAACAAGGAACACAAAAACTAAATAAACTTAACTATTTCACAAAATTAAAGCTGACACTAAACTACCCTTCACTGGGGAAGAACAAGCACAGAGGTACAGAAGTAACAGCAGGCACGCAGGTAGTCTCAGGTAGGGTCGAACCGGTTTTAGGGAGCGAGCTCGAGCACGTCTGTTCTCGGCAGAAGCCAGGCAGAGAATGGCATGTGTTCCTGCAGGGAAACATTTAATAGTGATGGGGGATTGGAATGCGACGGTAGGCGAAGGAAGACATGGTGATGAGGTTGGGGACTACGGTTTAGGCCGGTTTACGGTTTAGGAATGACCGCGGGGAGAAAGCAGTTGAGTTCTGCAGAAAACAGACAGACAGAAAAGTTAAATCTTTATAAGAATGTAAGAAAGGGAGATCTATGTTAACAGTTAGAGATAAGGCGGGTAAGGTAATATTTGACTCAGGAAAGATCGAAGGGAGATGGAAGGAGGATAGAGAAGAACTGTATAGTAAAGAACTTCGACCAACAAAGCTAGACATTGAAAAAGAATATGACGTCGAGGAAGATAGCTTAGGACCAGGCATACTAGACGATGAGATAGAAAGGGCATTGAGGGGGATGAAACTAAATAAGGCCGTGGGGGTGGATAACATTCCCGTGGAACTATTGAAATGGTTAGGAAAATTTGGGAGGAGGAGGTTATATGGGCTGATTCATGGTATTTATGAGGAAGGAATCTGGCCGGAAGACTTTGTGAAATCAGTTTTAGTTCCTATTCAGAAAAAGGTAAAGGCTACATCATGTGAGGACTACAGGACAATAAATTTGATATCCCATGTGGGATAGCTGGGAATTATTTTAGCGCAGGCGGTGCTAGGAAATACTATGAAAGCACATACAAAGTGTTTGAATAAACAGAAGATTTATTTTGAGTGCTGTGTATAACAGACCAAGGTCAACGCGGTAAGATATATGCCATGGGAGCAACATGCACAATAGGGATGAACGCTCGGCTGGGGTTGAGACGTGACTGGTTCCGCGTGGGTCGTGCCTAGGGCGACACGTTGCGGCACACCCCTGAATCGCACAAACAAATGAACTGCCATATCAACAAATGAACCGCCACATCCCACACAGCTAAAGTTGTTCTGAGGATCATAAACAAAAGGATAGAGAGTCGGGCAAATGATTACTTAGGGGATGATCAGTTTGGGTTTAGGAAGGGGAGAGGTACGCGTGATGCCATTGCAGTAACGAGATTATTAATCGAGAGGAATATAGAACACAACCAGGAGGTATTTGCCTGTTTCGTAGATTTCGAAAAAGCGTTTGATAGAGTGAATTGGGAAAAACTAAGGAGTATATTGCAGAAAATAGGAATAGATTGGAGGGAAAGGAGGCTAATCCGCAACCTGTACATGTCTCAGACTGTTCAGGTGCGGGTGGGAAACTGGGAGTCCGGATGGGCAGTGTTAGGAAGGGGTGTAAGGCAGGGTTGCCCACTATCACCGTTGCTGTTCAACCTGTATGCAGAGGAAATGATTAAAGAGGCATGGGAAGAACTGGACGTAGGAATGAAGGTGGGCAGGGGAAGACTAGCCATAACAGGGCCAAAAATGTAATTGAGGATTGGTTGATTTCAAACCCCTTGTGTTCTTAAGTGAATATTTTGAATTGGACCTCTCAAGAGTGAAATTATAATAAATGTGTATCTTTTTACCATGATAATGAATATGTTTTTCTTTTGGTAGCATCTACTGTGGCAGGGGACACTCTTTGATGAATAAATATTTAATGTTGACTTTTTCCTCAGAAAATCTTTAATAAAGATTTTCTTAGTGCTGGGGGATTGGAATGCAATGGTAGACTAAGACAGAGATGGTGATGAGGTGGGGGATACTAGTTAAGAAATAAGGAAAGACAGAGGAGAGGAAGAAATAGATTGATGTTAGATAGAGTGATGAAAATAGAAATAGAGTGATGAAATAATGTGGTATTCAGAAAGGTATCAGTTACACTATATTATGTTTAGGAATGGATTCAGGTACTGTGTGATTGATTTGCACAATTTCCCATGAGTGGATGCAGACTGATCATAATTTGGTAATCATAAAGTATAGAATCTGATTCAAAAAGATAAAACAGAAATTATGGTTTAGGGTGAATGTAGAAGCACTAAGCAAAACGAAAAGGAAGGAATATCAGCAGTTTTTAGGATAAATCTGAGTGAGGAAAGGGAGCTAAGTACTATAGAGAAAAATTGTGAACATATCACCAAGGGATATCAAAAGCCACAAAAGAAACTTTTGGAAATGTAAATAGGAAAAAGATAAGGAATTCATGGATTGCAGACAATATGACTAGAAAGATAGATGAGAGAAGGAAATGGAAGAATATGAACACTGAGTTGGTGAAAAGGAAAGATATAAAATTAAATATTACCAATTATTAAAGGTCCAGAACAAATAGTTGGGCAACAGAATTGTGGCGGAAGATGCGAGAGTATGAAAGGTTGCAAAGGAAGGGGGAAATAAGTGCGGTACTGGTTGGCACTGTCAGGACATAAAAAGGGAAAATTGCTGCAAGCAGTCAAAGAATTGAGGAAAAATATAGGCAGAACACAGAAAGATCCAAGAGAGATGGAAAGAATATATAGAAGAACTGTATGGCAAATGCATTAGGCCAATAAGATTAGATATAGAAGGAGAGTATGACATACAGGATGTAGGTGATGGTAGCTTAGGTCCAGGCTTACTCAATGCCAAGATAGATAGTTTTACCAGTGATCCAAGAGTCTCCAAGCATTGCTTAGCATACTGGGAAGTCAATTCAATAGATTTGGGAAGAGAATCAATGCAAAGTAAACAAAGGTTATGTTCCAAAGAAACTGCGGGAGATGCCGCAACAGTAACTTTTAACGGAGTCATCCGCTAATGTGCATTTCAATGCAACAATTTCAGAGCGTAAAAATCATTCCCCTTGACTGGGACTCGAACCCAGATCCCTCAATATCCGGTCGAGTGCTTTTCTCCCGCAGTTTCTTTGGAATTTGTCAAAGGGAAAACACCATAAGTGTTTAAAGTTGGCTTTAACCTCGTGGACAGTGGCGCCTCGCGCACGACTACGAATGCATGTGACATTGTATGTACGGTATTTCGTCATAACATCTAGTTCCTTTAAAAGCCCCAAAATTTCAGAGTTTAAGAGGACGCCTCGGTAGCTTAAGTGGCTAAAGCACTCGACCGGATATTGAGGGATCTGGGTTCGAGTCCCAGTCAAGGCGAATGATTTTTACGCTCTGAAATTGTTGCATTGAAAGGTTATGTTGTTTTTAAGAAAGGGTAAAACTAAGTTGAAAATGAAATGGGAGTTCATAAACTCATACGTATATGTGGAAGAAATAATTGTAGAGGCATGGAATGAGCTTGAGATAGGAATGAAAGTCAATGGACAATTCATGAAATCAGATTTGCAGATGTCCAAACTTTAGTGTGTCAGTCAGGTTGCAAACTGCTGAGTGCTCTGTAAGAACAGTATGGTAGGTATGGAATGAGAATAAATGTGCATAAAACAAAGGTTATGTGGTTATCTATTAAGAGAAAAGCTAAGCTAAATGTGATAAAAAGAGTTCAATGACTACAGCAGGTGGAACATTTTACGAATATTGGCAGTGTTTGGGACTAAATTGGTCAAAGTAGTTGGGAAATATGGCAAAGAATTGCAATTAGTTATGAGGCTTTCACAAGTAGGAGGGAATTGATGATAGAGATGTTGAATAAGGATGTTAAGACAAGGCTCATCAAAAGTTTGATATGAAGTGTAATTATGTACTTACTGATACATGGTCACTGAAGTAGAATGATAGACATAGACGTGGATTTTGAAATACGGGAATGGAGGAGAATGGAGAAGGTAAAATGGATGGAAAGGAAAAAAAGAGGAAGTGCCAGGAGTGGTGGGTGAGGGGAGAGGATTGAAGGTAGAAATCATAAGGAGACAGGAAAAATGGATGCAAAGCATATTGATTGGTAGTGGGATGTTGAAGACTGTGATAGAGATGGAGAGCTGGGCAAATGTGGAAGTGGAAGGAATAGGATTGGCATGTTGGACGGAATAAGGGAGGAAGGAATCATACGGAGATGAAGAGGGAGTTCCTATAGTGCCTGATTTCAGGTTGTACTTTTTGTTAGGAGAGGGACTCCTGCTTTTTGTTTAGGCAAAAATTATTTTTTGTATTTTTTTATTTAGCATGATGGGGCTAATAACACATTTTAAACATCATCACTAAAGAGACATATTTCCAATTTTCGCAGGATATTTAATCTGTAATTTAGCCTTACCTCTGTGAATGAGTCTCAACCTAGCTCCTCTAATAATGCTAATATGCCACTCAGTTTGTCATAACTAAGTTTTACGAATCTAGCTCCACTATACTGTACATGATGTAATTCGGCACTCCATGAACACTTCCCTGCGGAACTTCTAGAGTGAGTTCCATTTCATTTGAGCTAACACCACTAAAGACTAATCTGTATCGGATCTTTCTAAAAGTCTGCAATCCAGCTGAGGATCTGTTCATCTGTGCTGTAGACTAATAGCTCTTTGAGTATTTGACTATCAGATATTTTCTTGAAAGCTTTTTTAAAGTCTAGAAAAACCGGGTCCACTGGAAAGTTACTCTCTCCAGAACCAAAGATAAGATGAACGAAAAGCCCAAGTTGTGTATTGCAGGATTTCCCTTTCAGTAACCGTGCCGGTTTTTCATCATTTTATAGTTTCATATTATCCTGTTGGCCACTGCTAGGGTGTGGCAGGGGATAATTACACACCAGACTTTGTACTTTTGGCCCTAAATACTTTTCTATCCTCTGCGGTCAGACAAGGTTATTCTGATCTTTTATTGTTTCAGGAAAAACAACCAGAAAAACTATCTGTTCTTTACTTAATCTCTCTAATCTTTCTAATTCATTGTAATTTCTCGTCGTGGCTGCCTCTGTGGGACTCTATTTAACACAGTTGTAGACTTGGTTAGAAAGGTGATGTATACTTATTGAAAATTCAGTACATGCCCATGCCAATGTTTCATACTCTGCCGTGGAGAGAGGAATGCGGAAGGCATTTAACGATGATAAAACTATAAGGTAAGAAACATCCAAATTCCATATCCTTCCTTTCACATCAACCACATGGAAATCTTATCTTCTACTTTGGTACATCATATTTTTGAACCTTTACCTTGAAACCAGACGTCAATTATTTTTACAGATAAAATTCGAACACCTTTTACTGCTAAGAACCATTGGCATTAAGTCACTGGTAGGAGATGTAAGGAATTTCTGGAGAAGGCTGGCTATATTTTAAGAACGAAGTAAAAACCTTTATTCAATGAAGGCGCTCTTTCAGTCACGTGACAAAATCTGGTCTGTCGGCATGTCCGTCCCTCCTATCGGATTCGTCCTCGCAATATGACGCATTTCGGCTGATCGTTGTTTCTTGGTCTTCGATAGAGTGATAGTTGTTGCGTTCAAATTGTGTATTAGCTTTGACATTGCATGGATAATAACCATTGATGCCTTTAAGAATTCATACCCTCAGAAATTATATGTCTAGGATTTTACTGGTCGTGTGGTAGGTTGTACATAAGTTGCCATACAGCGATGATTTTGTGAGGGGCCTTGACAGTTCTCCATCCTTGTGATTGTGCACTGACGCAGTACGAACCCAAATGAATCCGAAAATTCGCTTAAACCGTCCTAATGATTGTTCTTATAACAGAAGTTAATGTAACTGTAGTACCTTTATTTTGGATTACGTGGTAGCAGTTGTCACAAGTGCCATGGACTCTCTCATTGACCCCATCGAACATGAAGAGGAAGAGAATCCTGAAATTAAAATAAAAAGTGGTACGAATTACAAAGAAAATGGGTTGAATTATGAAGAAATTGCCGCGAAGCTTCTCAATGAAAATTTTTTACTTACTGCCTTGGAGCTTCATACAGAATTGATTGAACGTGGTCGAGGGATTAAAACCCTTAAGGAATTTTTTTCCAATCCAGGAAACTTTGAACGGCAAGCATCAATACCAGACTCTTCACCAACCATTCGTTAGTATAAATGATTTTTTTGTGCTACCTCTAGTCTACTCAATGAAAATTATTCATTTGAAATGTTTTGCATCACTGGCAGCACGGTCATCAAGTCAAGCAACTTTAGATTCACTGGACCTGACAAGATATTCAGAAGATGGCGAGAGAGGCGTTGATGAAAGAGTTGCAGTGTTGGAATTTGAATTAAGAAAGGCCAAGGAAACTATAAACGCCCTGAGAGCAAACCTTACGGTGGCCACTGGTAAAATATTCACTTTTGATGTCATTGGGTGCTAATTTTTTCAGTAGTGTAGTAAAAGATCATAAAGCAAAATGAAATGGAAAATTACTCATTGAAGTTTAAATTTACGGTATATTGTATAATAATTAACATCGTGGTACTTGGAAGTCGTCGAGTTTTGTAAATGACATATTCTGTACATCCAAAAGGTAACTACTCTAATAATATTTTCGCTCTTTTTCACAGAATCTGAAAATCTCACCCCGGAATCTGGTTCCTCTAGTGGGTTGCACAAAGAACCTATTAAGCCCCATGAAAAAAGGGCATTGAATTTTTTAGTCAATGAATATCTTATGCGGCAAGGCTACAAGCTTACTTCGATTACATTTTCGGATGAGAATGAGGATCAAGTGGGTATCAATTTTCAAGAAGCTAATCGTGGTAATAATTCTGACATGTTAAGTTTTCAACTCATATACATAATCTGGTTTCAACACTGAATGTCAGCAATTTTCTTGAGTTTCAGTTTGATCTCATTAGCAATTTTAGTTCTTATATGCAATGCTATTTATCCAGGTAAGGAATTAATTTATTTAGCAGTGGTTTGTAATTCACTCTGAAATGATCATTTTTCTTAGGATTTTGAAGATTGGGATGATGTGGGTCTCAACATTCCGAAACCCCCTGAGTTGTTGTTCTTGTACAGGGAGTCTAGTCGACAGTGGTCTAGTGATATGAAATCCGACATCGGATGTCAAACAATGGAGTCATGCCATGAAGAATCTCAGAATGATTCGGAACGGATGGGGCAGTTACATGATCTGGTTTGTGGACTTTTTATTTAGTTTTTATCTAAAATGATTTGTGCTAGGATGTAAGGTGTACACATTGTTAACCAACTTGAGGAAACTCGAGACTTAGCCAGGGAATAATTAAATTATGGTTGTTGCTCACCTATGTTTATTATGAAGTGGAATTTGGGGTGTGCTGCTGAAGTGATTCAGGCATCTGTTCCCCTAGGTAATGATATAAAATACTTTATTCATTTTGATAAATGTTGCAACCATATTAAATGTCGTCTAAAGGAATAGTACTCAATATATAAGCATGCATTCTTTAATGTGATGCAGGTTGTCATAAAAAATTCATCAGCTGAATTAAGCGAGTGAGCAAGTAACTTGGTATATCCTTATTCTTGAAATTTTGGGTATGGTCTGATTTCAACTGAGTTGGCAGCCAGTTATATGAACAAATGTTCTCATTATGAAATGAGTTGTAAGTTGAGGACAGTCTAAAATAATTGTTATTCAAGTTTGCTCTACCCTTAATGATGTCGTTGTGTGAGATGTTAATTGTTTAGTTTTTCATTAACTTTGAAATGAACTAGAATCTTGTAGATAGAGTAGAAAGATGGATAAACTAAAGTCATGATTCAATACCTAATAAATAAGGCTTGCAGGAATCATGTGGTGGGATATTAGCAAGAGAGTGAATAGCTTTCTTTTGTAGTAGCAAGATTTCTTTAATGTGTGAGGAATGACCCCATAACTTAACTCCATAATTCAAATGACATTGAAAGAAGGCATGATAAAGTGTTAAACTGTACTCATTTGAAATGAGAAAGTTGAGCTTTTTCTAATTTATAAACAGCTTTACTCAGTTTATTACAGATCTGACTGATGTGAGTGTCTCAGTTAATTATTGGTGTAAAAAAGTTCCTAGTATTTTGGCAATGTCAATTTCAGTTCTAGTTGTTGTGAGACTGCATACAGTATGCTGGGTTTTTCGGCGTATAAATGTAAATAATTAATATCAAACCATTCCTAAGCCTGTCAGAGGGCATATAGTGCCATTGCATTTTCTAGTTGCTGACAATTTTGCACGAAATTAGTGTTGTAGGGACCGATTTATTTATGGAACGGATTTAGATTTTATGTTACATGGGAAATCAATAATCATAATTATGAACAGTATTGGCCTAAGCATGGAGCCCTGTGGTACACCACATTGCACTTTAAGAACTGCAGATTGACAGCCATCAAGTTCAACCAATTGATGGCGATCGGCCAAATATAACTTAATTGATTTCGGTTCAACTTCCTTGATGCGGTGATATTCTAGCTTTGAAATTAACGTTGAATGATTAACACATTCGAAAGCCTTACTAAGATCGTATAGTGCGACAGAGACTGATTCCTTCTCTTCAAATGCATTAGTGACATAATTAACTACGGGCTCTACGGCCAAAATTATAGACTTCCCAGATTGAAAGCCATACCGTGATTGGGAAAAAAGATTATTATATTGAATAAACCGCATATTAAATGTTTCCTTTTAGATTCAAAAATTTTACCATGAACAGGTACTATGGAAATGGGGTGGTAGTTAGTTAAATCATCTTTATCACCTTTTTATAGACAGGTGCTGTTCTGAAATATTTTGCAGCATTTTGGGGAATCTCTTGTCTCAAAGCACAGGTTGACTAATAAAGTTAATGGTTCCGCAACTAACGCAATGATGTCCTTGATTAGAGAATTAGACAGGCCATAGATATCCTTGCTGTTGGATTAAAAACTTTTTTACAGTCAATATAATATCAAATGGGGTTGTAAAATTCCATTTTAAATTTAAATAATTTTGAGGAAGATTTTGGGGCATACTTACAATATGGTCAGCATCAACTTTTTCAGTGAACATATTGTGTTCGACAGCTTACAAGAAAAATTGTTTATGGTTTATTATTAGGTAATCTAAAGATTTAGGCAGGTTTTTGGATGAACATAATTAATAATTAAATAATTTGTGACCCCTAGCACAACACAACATCCTACTCTCCATCAGGTTCCTCTTCAGCTTTGAGTACATTCTTCCTCCCTTCATCCCGTCCAACATCCCTATCCTCTTCCTTCCCTTTCCTCGTTTGCCTAACATTCTCCCCTCAAATACAGTCTTCAACATTCCACTGCCGGTCAATACCCCCTTCATCCACTTTTCCTGCCTCCATAGGATTTCTCCCGACAAACCCCTCTCTTCGCCCACCACACCAAGTACTTCCTCATTTGTTTTCTTCTCTGTCCATTTCACTTTCTCCATTCTTCTCCACACCCACATTTCAAAAGCCTCCAGTCTACGTCTATCCTCTTGCTTCAATGACCACGTTTCCGTGCCGTACATAGCTACGCTCCATATGAAAGTTTTTACGAGTCTTTTCTTAACATCCTTACTCAACGTCCCCGTCATTAACTACTTCCTCCTTGTGAAAGCCTCTTTGCCTGGTGCAATCCTTCTCCTTATGTCCCTACTACTTTGACTGTGTTGGTCCAAAACACTTCCGAGATACGTAAACTGTTCTGCCTGCTCTAGTTTTTGCCCTCCTGTTTCAATGTTAAGCTTGGCCTTTTTCTTTCTAGAAAATCACATAACCTTTGTTTTATTAATATTGATTCTCATCCCATACCTGTCGCACTGAATTTCCAATTTACTAAACAATGCTTGCAACCCCTTGGTTGACTGACAAACTAAAGCTTGGTCATCAGCAAACCTAACTGATTTTATGAATTTCCCTCCCACTTTTATTCCTTCCTCCAGTTCTTCCCATGCCTCTTTAATCATTTCCTCTGCCTACAGGTTGAACAGCGACGGTAATAATGGGCAACCCTGCCATACACCTCTTCCTATCATTGCCCATCCAGACTCCCCGTTCCCCACCTACACCTGAGCAGTCTGCGACATTTACAGGTTGCGGATTAGTCTCCTTTCCCTCCAATCTATTCCTATTTTCTGCAATATACTCATTAGTTTTTCCCAATTCACTCTATCAAACGCTTTTTCGAAATCTACGACACAGGCAAAAACCTCCTGGTTGTGTTATATATTCCTCTGTATTAATAATTTCATTACTGCAATGGCTCTCCCCTTCTTAAAACGCAAACTGATCATCCCCTTAGTAATCATTTGCCGTACTCCCTATCCTTTTGTTTATGATCCTGAGAACAACTTTAGCTGCGTGGGATATCAAACTTATTGTCCTGTAGTCCTCACATGATGTAGCCTTTACCTTTTTTGGAATAGGAACTAAAACTGATTTCACAAAGTCTTCCGGCCAGATTCCTTCCTCATGGATACAATGGATCAGCCCATATAGCCTCTTCCTCCCACATCTTCCTAAACATTTCAATAGTTCCGCGGGAATGTTATCCACCCCCACGGACTTATTTAGTTTCATCTCCCTTAATGCCATTTCTATTTCATTGTCTAGTATACCTGGACCTAAGCTATCTTCCTCTACGTCATATTCTTTTTCAATGTCTAACTTTGTTGGTCTAAGCTCTTTACTATACAGTTCTATATACTCCTTCCATATCTCTTGGATCTTTCCTGTGTCAATTAATACCTTACCCGCCTTATCTCTAACTGTTAGCATAGGTCTCCCTTTCTTACTTCCCTATAAAGATTTAATTTTGCTGTACAGCGCACTGATTTCACCCTTCCTCTGCAGACTTTTCATATCCTGGCACTGCATCTTCCACCATGCTTCTTTTGCTTTATTTGTTGCTCGCCTTAATTTATTGTTTAATTCTTTGTGCTTCATTTTGCCTAACTCTGTATTTACATTCTTCCATTTTCTTCGCTCATCCATCTTTGTAATCATCTCATCTGTGATCCATGGTTTCCTAGTCCTTTTAGCATTAACGGTTCCAATAGTGTCTTTTGCGGATTTAGACAACCCTTTCTTGATACTTTCCCATTTTTCTTCGATAGTACTTAGCTCTTTACCATCCTTAATGATTTCCTTTACCGCCTGTTTGTATTCCTTCTTTTTCAAACCATTTAATGCTTCTACATTCCATTTTCTAACTCTCCGCCCTGCCTTATGTTTTTGAAGCGTATGCTACATTTCATATCAACTAAATTGTGGTCTGAGTATGCATCTGCTCCCGGGAAGCTGTGGGAATTTATCAAACTGTTCCTAAACCTCTGTGTAACCAGAATATAATCGAGCTGATACCTTTCTGAATCACCTTTTACATGGGCATTTTACATGTATATCTGAATCTTTTTTGTGGTGTCTAAACCAAGTGTTGGTGATGACTAACCCCTGTCTCCTGCAGAACTCCACTGCTTTCTCCCCGCGGTCATTCCTCGTGCCTATGCCGTAGTCCCCGACCTCATCACCATCTCTTCCATTGCCTATCGTCGCATTCCAATCCCCCATCACTATCAAATGTTTCCCTGCAGGAACACATGCAATTATGTCCTCTAACTGATTGTATATCTTCTCGACCTCTTGTTCCTAATGGTTGCTCGGTGGCATGTATACCTGAATAATGACCAAGTTTGTCGTTTCTGCTTTTATCTCTACTAGTAATAATCTATCCGTTACTTGCTCTATGTTGACTACGCTTCTTCTTATCTCTTCATTTAATACTATGACAACCCCACGTTGGCTCTCGTCCCCGCCGCTGTATATTATTCTATAATTATCACTCCAGGAATCCCCACAATCCTTCCATCTCACCTCGCATATACCTAAAATATCTATATTTCACCTTTCCATCTCTTGCTTAACATTCTCTAATTTCCCTGTCCTCATCATCATCTTAACATTCCACGTTCCTATTTTAACTAATTTGGTGGTCTCCTGCGTCTTCTGTCCTGCTGCTGCTGGTTTTCCTTTGCAAGGGTTTCGTTTGATGACGACCGCGGAAGCCTTGCCTCCCCCGCTGCTGGGCACGACACACGGCCAATTGGGCCGAGCCCCGTAGTTACCAGGACTCAAAATCTCTGTATAGTCCATCATGTTAATCTTGGGAATGATAATTGAGGTGGTTTCCGGTTGCTTTCCTCAATAGTGTTTTTAACGTGACACCATCACTTACTGGCCGCCTCACTGGGGTCAGACGCCATTGCAGCCGCCTCACTGAGGAACAGACGCTGTGCTGACTAATTTTTGTCTGGCTCCTAACCTTTGACCTATCTGGCATGGGTGACCCTACCAGGAGCAATTATTACTACTCCCGCCAGCACAGCTCTAGGGGTCATTGGAACGCACAAGCCCTTCCACTACGTCAAGTTTGTAGTCTGGGGAGGGTTGTTTACGGTATCTGGGGAAAAATGAAGATTTTCTTTTGCATTACTATGAAGAAACTCTGCACTTTATGCCGCCTTTTTTTTATTCTCTGCTTTGTTAATAAAGTCCTTGTATGTTTTATTTTTTCAAATCTAATTGAATTATAAAAATATCTTTTGCTTTTCATGTGAGCCTCTTTGTCGTGCAAGTTCCCACTGCTCTTGTAAGAGTGGTAGTAACTAAGTAAACCATTTCTAAGAGCTGATAACTCCTCAGTTTACCAAAGATTTTTTGCCCTTTTAGTAAGGTTTTTAGGGAGTAATTTTTTAGGAAAGCAGTGTTCAAGAATATCTAGGAAATTACCTAAAAACTTTGAAAACTTAAGTTGCTCAAAGGAGCCTGTACAAGTACCATGACAATTGATGCAAAAAGAAGTAATTTGGATATCTCTGAATTTTCTACTGTTGTAGGCCTAATAGTTATGGTTTAGCTTCTATTTGAAAATTTCGTTGAAGCTACTTGAGTCTTATAAATGAACCTTATACTTTGTTGGTAAGTTAGGAGGTAGTTAATAATACTTAAAGTATTCAGTACAGGACCAAAATTGATAATTGCATTAACCTATCTAGGCCAACAGAAAGTTGAGTTGATTGTTTGTTAGCCCAGTATAAACGATAAGGAAGCAGAAAATTTTCAAAAACACGACAATCAGAATATACTTTACAATTTTCGGCTTAACGCAGAGTTAAAATCTAAATTGATCTTTCTGAACGGCTTAAAGAAATAAATGTTCTGGGAAAAGCATCTCTAGTTCCTTTTGATATGAATAACCTATTCACTTGTGTCCCCAGATTGGAAGCCTTACTTTATGCTCAAAATTTACTCAATCATGCCAACATTGCCGCAAATATTTCAATTGATTTAATCTCCCTAATTAAAGTGACAATTAAAATTATTTCAGTTTCAACCACAAGTGTTACATCCAAGCAGATGGTCTAACTATGGGTTTCCTTCTTTCCTCCATCCTAGCCGAAATCTTCCTTAATTATTAAAAGAACATCTGTTCAATACTGTCAATAAGCTCGTAGAAAATGTGGTGTGTATTTGTTCCGCTACATTGATGGTAGTATTTGCCAGTGCACATGGCTAAACAGCCAGTTAGACTCCTTCCACTATTACCTCAGCCTGATCTATCCATATATTACCTTCTCCATAGAAAAAGAAGTCAATGGCCCTATTAACTTCCTGGATCTGTTAATTACCCCAAGAGAAAATAGATATGGGTCCAATTTACTGGAAACCCACATTTACAGATCTCATTATTCCCAATGATATCACCCACCAGTTTTCTCACACATATATAGCCCTCCTCTGGATGATCAACCGGCTCCTACACATCCAGCTCTCCCCCACAAATATCAATAAAGAACTTGATTACGAATATAGCCACCAGCAATGGGTACGATGCAAACCTAGTTGAAAAAGTACCTCAGAGGAAGCAAAAAGCAATGGTCAGAGGTAGAATTTCATCCTCTCAGCCCTAAACATCTAAAGACTTCAATTGGTGTTCAATCCCATTTACAGGAGATATCCTCTATAAAATCTCAAATATCCATCTTACTTCACTCAAAGAGGCCTTTTACCCACCATTTACTCTCTCTTAACCCATAGGTAATGGCAAAGACAAACAGGATATGCTTTTTAAATTGGGCATCTATAAATTAAACTGTGATAATTGCAATGCCTATTATGTTGGTAAAACTGGGAGGAATTTATATACATGAGCCATAGGGATTTCTATGCACGCCAGGGAGGGAGGAATTTCTATGCACGCCAGGTGTCACAAAAATCAAAACTCCAAATCCCTCTGCTTAAAACACCGTGCAGATAGGAAACACTAAAGCAATATTATCCAAGAAATACTGCATATCCTCCTGGAAGGATTAAAAATGGACACACTCAAGCAAATTGAGATTAGAAGGCTCTTGGCAGGCCCCAAAGCAATACTTTGTAATGAGTAATTGCACCCTCGCCTCTCCTTACTGAGAAACTAACGTGGACGGGAAAACAAATCCAACAGTTTGATGCAACCGTTTGCCCCCTACCCCTGCCATGCACCCACCCGACCCCATCCAATGCCACATCATAACGAAGGCCGCCTTTCCCTTCCCTCACCCGAATTACTCCGGCAACCACCTTCGACTTCCCACCCTCCCTCCCCCTCCCACATAGCCACCCCCTCTCCTCTGTCCTAAGGGTATGTATTCAACTGCTGCATGTGAACCAAACTTGTACCTGATGATACCGCAAGTCGGTGAAACTAATTTGCATTGCATCTTAGAATGAAATCTGTGGAAAATTACGAACTCCTGGAATATGGGCATTAGTTTACAGTGTTGCATTAGTGTTGAAATCCCCACAAATTATGATATTGGCCTTCCAAGTCAAGAAAAAGGATAGTGCTGGTTCTAGTTTGTTTCAGAAATGCTCAAATAAGCATGAAGGGAGCAATGCACGGAAGCAAGAATCAGATTCAGGACCAATGTGATTGAAGATATTTCAAATTGCTATTCCATATGGAATTCGTAATGAATCAATAACTTTACAAGGCATTCCTTTCAAGGCATGAATACAAGTACCACCATTTTTCGCGACAATAAAATGACGCCAATGGCTAAAATTGCTGATGTTATGCTCTACAACTTCTTTTTTTGTGAGTAAATGATCATTGGGACGTGGTGTATTGCAGCTTCCATGTTTAACAACTGCTTCTATCACAGATATCTAATTTTGTAAGCATCTCACATTTTGACAAAATATATTTATGTCAACCACCAGTCAGAAGGACTTAGTTTTTTGGAAAGTCGCAAATGAAGGAGGTGAAATGCTTTGAGCATATCTCCGTGGCGTGGCGCTTGCTGCTGTGGTGACTACCAGCACTCAGAGATTTTTCAGTACTTCTGAGTTCCACTCATTTACTACGGCAGCTGTGGTATGATAAAGGATATTTTACTCCAATTGGCCCTTTCAAAAAGGCTGGTGTATTTGCCAATCAGTTCATTCCACTGATCCATAAACGATTCACGTACATTTTGTGTGTGTGTCTGGGATTGTACAAATTGTCGGTAATCATGGTTAATCTTCAGTTTGATGATCAAGTGGGGAAGGCGTCTGCAAGTGAGCAAAGGAGTCTGATGACAGAAGCACCCACAACGGTGCATTGATCACATTTCTTTTTTAATAACAGTCTCAATTAATGTCTCAATCTTCACTGTGTTCTCATTGGAAGCTCTGGAGACGCACTCCTCCCATGCTTAATTCTATGGATCTGAAGTGTTCGAAGGTACATTCTCAGAGGTCAGTTAGTGCAAGGGATTGTTTGTCTACGGCCCTACCTCCTTCAACCATTTTCCGTCTTGCCATGTGCCCTCCAATTGCTGAGTGTTTTAAATAATGACTTGATGGCAAGCATAGAAGGCAATGCAGAGGCCTCCTTCATGGACTCATTGACCCAACTGTGAATATTTAGTGTATTGTTTCTGCAATAGCAGCACCAAACTCCATTTCTTCACATAATATAATCGCTCTAGTATCTTCTTTATATTTCCTTATCAATTCTGATATGTGTGGAATGTGCCTGGAGGGGGACACGGGATGTAATTAACCTCACAGTGCAGCATGATGGGTGTATTGGAAAGCTTCTTATTGCACCCTCTCCAAGGAGGGCGTGCCTTTACTTAAGAGGTTCTTTTCTGCTTGAATGGACTATAGCAATAATGAAACTGCATGTGGAAAGCATTTGTCCATATAAATTTCAACTAGCATTATACAAACCCCCGCAAGCAAAGTAGAAATTTAGGTTTTTACCATTTAAAAACCTTAGATCCCATCCTTGATATTCTCATGAATACTTTCATTTTGTGCAAAACCTTGGCACATTCAATTGTTTCCGGCTCAACTTTGTGGAAATTCATTTTAATTAAATTAAGAATACAAGATGATACAAGGTACCTGATGATGCGTTGCCTTGAGCGTTGAAACTGGTTGTACGTGAATAAAAGACAGTGGAAAGATACATTGTATCCTTCATTTAATTACCTTGGTACATCTTATCACCAAAGGTTAGAGACTCAAATATCATATTTAAGCACCTTGTTGCTGACCCCTTTTTTTATTTGGAAAGGTGAATGCCCTCCCAGCAATGCACTTTTTCTCTGGCCATCAGAGCAATTCTTTGCATCAGCCACCTCCCAGAAAATGTTATCCAGTGGTTACTGCATTTAGAAGGAGTTAGTGGAAAATTCCTGGCTTGTCCCCTTCACTTGGTGAAGTGCATGGATGGTCTCGATGCATGTTAGCGGATGACTTGGTTAAAAATAACTGTTTCTGCATCACCCGCAGTTTCTTGGACTTTACTTGGGTGCTATCATTTTGAATGTCTTCTTCACACTGGACTGGGAAAGCTTTTTTATGAATGCATTTCCTCTGTTTGGTCCAAGTTACTCAGCAGTCGAAACATTCAAATCTCTCACCAATGAGCTGTGCTTTCACTTAAATTAAAGGTCCCCACTTATGATTCCCATTCAGCTGGTAATAAATGGGATAATTAAGCTACTTATCCAGCTGTGTACCTACTTCCTAATCTCTGGTGCTAAAAACAGTGGAGAAAGGCAGATTCTGTAGATGTTCTGATAATTAACTATCCGAGTATTACTTGTTATTGCCAATATTCTTGTTTTATGCCATAGCTATTGCATATGTATACATATCAGAATAACAATTCTTCCGTGTATATCCATGCAGCATGTGTGTACTTGCAATTTTCTTAATATTGCCCAGTTGTATCACATCATCATATTGTGGTGTTACTTTGACATGTACGAGACCAGTTTATCTATCCCATCTACTGTTGTCATTATTTAATTCTCATACCATTGTTTGTCTTAATGCTTAAGGTGGAGGTAGATGTGGAAAGCCTTTACTGCAGTCAACCTGAGCCAGTTAACTATTTCCTGATCACACACTTTATGTCACTACCAAGGCAATCCACTTACCTCTGAAAATGTTTATGATATTTCCTGGCCCATAAGATGCACTCTTTTAGATTATAATTTACTAAAAATATTGCAATGCAACTCTCTGATATTGTTGCATTTTAATGTATATTAGTCAATAACTCCATCAAAAGTTATTGTTGCGGCATCACCTGCAGTTTCTTGGAATTTAAAAAAAACATTTGGATCGGACAGAAAAGGATCAATGTATTTTGTTGTAAACACGCACTGTGAAGAAAATCGAAAATTTAATAAAAAATTAGCATCTACGTGTAATATCAACATTTATTCATTGTAGAATCCCAGAAAGTCACCACTTAATTGTTTCTGCAATTACTTTCACTGGAGTTATCATTTTCTTCATACACAGTTTCATCTTCACTTCCATGGAGCACATTGATAATTTCACATTTGAAAAAAATACCTTTTGATAGCCAGTCGCAAACTAGAAATCAACTTCCGTTTCTTTCTTCCCGTGAGTCTTTCTTCCCTTTCTTGCCTGGCTTTATCAGAGAACAGACGTGCTCGAGCTCGCTCCCTAGAACCGGTTCGACCCTACCTGAGACTACCTGCGTGCCTGCTGATACTTCTGTACCTCTGTGTTTGTTCTTCCCTAGTGAAGTGTAGTTTAGTGTCAGCTTTAATTTTGTGAAATAGTTAAGTTTATTTAGTTTTTGTGTTGCTTGTTATTAGTTTTTAATAGTGTGGAGGTATTCCTAGTGGGTACTCTTAGTGGCTTGCGGTGGTTTTTGTCCATCGAATCTAATTGGTTATCGGTGAGTGCTTTATTTTCTTTACCATCTTTTTTCTTTCCTTTCTTTACTATCTTCCAAAGCGTAACTTATTGATTGAGCTAAATTTAACTAACCCCTCTTAGAAATTTTAGCGTAGCGTATACAAGTTAGCTTTTGCTGGGAACTCGGTTGTTATTTAAGATGGCTACATCTAGGTCCCCTGTTGCCATGCTTGAAGGCACTGGCGAATGCGCGGCTTTAAGGGCCCGTATCGTCATGCTGGAGAGAATGGTGCGGGAGCTTCGATCGGAGATCGCCGGCCGGAGGGCTCCCCTCGGGAGAGATGGTGCTCGGGGTGGGAATACGAAAACCCGCCACGCCCATATTGGTGCACGGATTCGTCCGAATGCTACACGTGGCTGGGCGATTAGAGACCTACCCCGTGTCCCATCTCCCAAGGAGGGAGTGTCTCACGTCCATAGGTCAGACGATTGGAGGGTTGTCTCTCGGGGCAAGGGGAAGGTAACGCTGCGGCGTGGATTGGACTCTGCGGAGGCAGATACCATCCCCGTCTCCAACAGGTACCAGGTGTTGTCGGATGACAGCACCACCATACCTGCAGCCCCTACCCCTACTCCGAGGGCACTGCCTAGGGTAAGACGTCAGGGAACGGGAAGGGAGGGAATTGTAGTAATAGGTAGCTCGAATGTCCGTCGTGTAATGGTCCCATTGAGGGAAAGGGCGCGCCGCGTAGGCGCCGATCAACGGGTGACTGCCTGGTGTATACCAGGCGGAGGAGTCCCTCAAGTGACGAAGGCGATCGAGGCGGCAGTCAAAGGCACGAAATGCTCTAGGCTGCAGGTCGTGGCCCATGTGGGCACCAACGATGTCACGGACCGTGGATCCAAGGAGGTCCTCTGTTCCCTTAGGGAACTGAGCTCCGAGGTGAAGCGCGTCCAGGGTGTCGAGGGGGTTCGGCTGGGACTAACAGTCTGCAGCATCGTTCCGAGGGAGGATCGCGGGTCTCTGGTTTGGAGCCGAGTGGAAGGCATGAACCAGAGACTATCGAGATTCTGCTCGGACATAGGAGCCTCCTTCGTCGACCTGAGGCCAACCCTCCGATCTTGCAGGACTCCCCTTAACCGTTCTGGGGTCCATTACACGGCGGAAGCGGCGAGTAAGGTAGCGGATAGGATACTCGACAACTGTAGGCCTTTTTTAGGATAGAGGGCAGGTCACTTAGTGGGTCAGTAACATCTGGGGATAGCACGTATAATATTATTAATAAAAATATAAAAGTCACCGACAACACTGGCATTGATTTAGAAAGACATGTGACATGCACTTCCCCACAAAGGCGTCCTAAATTACAGTCAGGCACAAATAAGGACGTTATTCAGCATCAAAATAATATAACTATACTTGTTAAAAATTGCAGAAGCCTCAAGAACAAATCAGCGGATCTAGAACACATAATCCAAACTCATTCCGCTGATATAGTATTGGGCACAGAGAGTTGGCTGTGCAATGACATAAACGACCAAGAAATTTTCCCAATAGATTTCAAAGTTTACCGACACGATAGAGATACAAGACCCGGAGGAGGGGTTTTCGTGGCAGTGGAAAGTCATTTTGAAAGCAGGCAAGTTTCATTTGAAAATAATGACATAGAAAGTGTTTGCTGCAACTTAATACGGACCAATCAACCCAACATAAATTTATGCTCTTTCTACAGACCTCCAGACTCAGATTTGAAAACACTTCATACCCTCAACGATCAAATTTACAATTTTACACGTAAATATAATAACAGCATCAACATAATTGGTGGCGACTTTAACCTCCCTGGTATAGATTGGGACAGCAATATCGTTAAATCTGGGACCCGCGATCGCGAATCTTGCAATTCCATGATAAAATTGGTTCAAAGAAACTCCCTCCATCAAGCAGTACGCATGCCCACCCGTGGAAAGAACATATTGGATCTATTTCTTACAAACACGTCTGAACGTATTATTAGTGTATCAACTGATGAGGGCTTGAGTGACCATAAAGCAATTAATGTCCACTTGGACATAGAAATAAAAAAGATTGTTAAACCAAAAAGAAAAATTTATAATTACCATAAAGCAGACTTTGAATCTTTTGCCAATCAATTAAACTCTTCACTACCCGAGTTCAAAACCCACTTAAGTCATGTCAACGTGGAAGAAACTTGGACAGAATTTGTCAATATCATGCAAAAAGGAATCGTAGATTTCATACCTATAAAATAAGTTAAAGCAAATCGCGACCCCAGGTGGTACAATAAAGACGTTAGAAAAGCCCTTTGAAAGCAGAGAATGCTACACTCTAGGTTAAAGAGGGCAGGCGTGAACACATCATCCCCTGAGAATAAACAATTATGGGACACATATAGATCCTCTAAAATTGAAACCAAAACACAATTACGTAGCGCCTTACTGGACTTTAAACGCAAAGTACTTTGCGAGCACTTGGACACTGACCCCTAAGCTTTCTGGTCATATGTTAGGGAAGTAAATGGGAGTAAACAAACCGTGGCTTGCTTAAGGGATTGTAGCAATATAATTCATACAGACAGTGAGGGTAAAGCTAACATCCTAAATTCATTCTTCGAAAGCGTTTTCTCGATTGATGTTGCCACCGCATATCTCCAAGAAACAATACATACTCCACCCATGGAAAAAATAACAGTGGACCAACAAGGAATTCTAAAATTACTTAATGAGATTAAACCCAACAAATCCCCGGGTCCCGAAAATATACCAGCTAGGGTGATAAAACATTTAGCTCCAAACATTGCCCCGTACCTTGAATTTATATTTTAAAAATCCCTCACAGAGTGCAAAGTACCTAAAATTTGCAAAACCGCGCAAATAACGCCTATTTTTAAAAGTAGTAACAGTAATTACAGACATATATCTCTCACTTCTATCTGTTGCAAAATCTTAGAGCACATAATTGTCAGTTCAATAATGAGACACCTTGACAATATTAACTTTTTAAGTCACAATCAACACGGATTCAGGAAAACCCGCTCCTGCGAAACCCAATTAGGATTATTTACACATGATTTACTTGTATCTGGTGAGAGAGGTAGGCAAGTGGATGCCATCTTCTTAGATTTTCAAAAGGCATTTGATAAGGTCCCACATGGTAAACTCATTCATAAATTGAAAGTCGCGGGTATAAACAAGGGCGCCATAAGTTGGGTTAAAGATTTTCTTTCAGAGCGGGAACAGAGGGTAGTCCTTGATGGCGCTAGTTCGGACAGCGTTCGAGTCACGTCGGGGGTACCTCAGGGAAGTGTGATCGGGCCGTTGCTTTTCTTGATTTTTGTTAACGATTTGAACCGCGAAGTGAAAAGTAAAATTAGGATGTTTGCAGATGACTTGGTGATCTATCGGGAGATATCTGGGGATGAGGATCGTTTTATTCTAGCGCAGGATTTAGATTGCATTACTAAATGGTGTTCTAACTGGGGATTGACTCAAAATTATAATAAATGTTCAGTGGTAAATTTCTTTAAAAGATCAACGGGATTTGCTTACAAATTAGCTGGTACATATGCACAGACCATTTCTGATCATTAATATTTCACTGGAAATGAATATTGCCTGGAAAAATCAGCAATATTGCTTTTGTTCTCATTTCAGTAAAAATTATATTTGTCAAGACAGTGATCCCATTCTTCCTGTGATTTATCATCCAGTTCTAACATGTTCCTCAAGCTTTGGCCATTTGAGAGCACATGAGCATAAAGTGTTTTAAGGCATACCTGCATTTACTGAATGCACCTCCTGCTCCTGTTCTCGTATCTCAGTCAGGGGTGACAAAACTCCTTTCATCTGCCTCGTTTCTCTGCTCGAAAGCTCAATTCACAACTTCAAGTTTAAATGCAATGCTGCATGACAATCTACTCACTTCAGATCCCATGAGGCTATTCTAATTTTAACTTTTTATGCAATGCCTAGTTTCTGTTATTATTTTAATATTATCTACTTGAGAGTGTACTTGATTGATATTGTCATTAATTGATTTTATGTACCTGAGAGTGTCATAAAGCCACATGTACTTAAGTTCGAGTTCAAGTAGACTCTGAATTTATAGGGAGAGATACAATGTATGTATATATTTATTAGCAGAGAGGCAACCTCCCTGTTAGCCCAATGCATATCAAGTTTTGCAGCAGCACCACATGTGAAATGTAACTAAAAGTGCTGCATTGTAGACTTTTACAATTTATTTGGGAATTTTTTACGAAGTACTTTCAACAAAATATAGAAACTCTGTTGCTTATTATTGACTCTTAACATCTATATTATCGTCATTTGTAACAAAGGCAACCATTCCCTATGCCTGAAGTAGGAAAAAACTCTCTAATTTTTAAAACCAGCATTTTTCCTGTAAATCCACTTGTGAGTGTTGTCAGAAATTACTCTTATAGGTTGAGGTTCTACCCATTTGTGGCCCTTTTTTGTGGCCCGGAAAAAGAGCATATTTTGGTGTAAAGGAAGTGTGTTCCTTGGGCCAGGAAATATGGTACATTCAAAACTCTGCCACTTTGCCACTATTTTATGCATTTTAATGTGGTTCATGGTATGAAATCTAATATGTTACATTCATTGCTCACTTCTTGAATATGTTGTGAAATGTGGAAAACTTGACTGAATTATTGGGAAAAATATGTTAGTATTAACTGCTGAATTTTTATTCCTACTGCAGTTATCATTAATGAAATGTCTTGGCTAGTGATTTTTTTGTGCTTGACATACGTTCTGGTTTAATGTTAATTTAATGTTCTAAAATATCTTCAGCCTACTTTCTGCTTTGTTGATGGCTTTTAAGTCATTAATTTTACTTCCTAGATAATGGAGGCTGACCTGATGAGGGATCAGATCTCAGTTTTACTGCAAGAAAAGCAAGAATTGCAGGCATTGATGGAATCAAATAGGTAAGTTAGTATTCCATTTCAATTGAATGCTAGATTTGTGTTGTATCTGCTTCTCTAAATTTTGAGCTGATATTTATAGTTAAAATAAAAGTTCCTGAAAATATTATAGTAGGCTCTTGAATTTAGATAATGTAAATGATTAAATGCAGTGATTCTATGATATTTTGGATATTTTAGCTGATTAATGGCAAGTTTTCTTTCCTCTGGATAATAGATACACATAAATATCTCAAGTAAAATTGAACCGAGCATTCCATTTCATCCAATTCCCAGGTATACACTTACTTTGATTTTAGTGGTTGCTGAGCAGTTATTAATGTCAAAGACAGTCTTTCCAAAAGAAAATGAGTCTCTTTGGACATTACTTTTGGAACCTCTGCACATTGAAAGAGCAAGGTAGGGCAAGGTACACTGTGAAATTCTTCCAGATGGAAGTGTGGCAGCATGATGGATTGTGCCCATTGGTGCTCCATAACGTTCACTATAATAATGCTGACCTCAAGGTATGAATATGAAGATCAAAGGAGAGGGAAAGGTTGTGGATTGCCCGATGTGAAATGAGTGAGAGAGGCTCATTTACAAGTCAATCATTTTCCTAGGCCTCACCATTCCTGTTGCCTGTTTGATTTTTCATTTTTTGGAATTCCCATGTACACGAACCGTGTCACCCACTACTATCCCCATTGAGCTGAAATTACATATTTAGATAGGCCTCCTCAAAATTAACAATTCTCTTCCCAAAGATTCCTTAAGGGTGGTATTTTAAAATGATAGAAGTCTGGGGAGTCTCACTGGCAATCATCAGAAAAAAGGTACCATCAAATTCTCCAACATGTAGTTTGAAATGAAATGACTGAAGTGTGACAGTACAGGTCAAACCAGTTTTAAAGATTTCATCAAAGGGTCAACTCCATGCCTTTTAGAATGAACTGGGCAACTCCAATTTTGCCAAGCATCTCATTGACTCTGGACACTGGTATGAAATCCCCTTCTCATGGAAGGCACGTGAGGGCAATAGGATAGACACTATGGGGTAGCTGGGGATTCCCCTTCATGAAAACAATTCAAAATTGGCCAAAGAAGGCTGCTTACACTCACACTGCTCTCCTCTCCCATCACCCCTCTCCTCCTCACCCCTCTCCTCCTCACCCCTCTCCTCCTCACCCCTCTCCTCCTCACCCTTCCAATCCAACACTTACAAACCACCTTGCCCCATTAACCTCTTGTGACACCCTTATCACCCTATTCTTCCACCCACCCTTTGGTGTTTGCATATATGTGTGTCTGTGTACATAGGCACACACATGTGTCTAGGAAAAAAGGATGGGAACACACAAAAGATAAACCCAAGGCTAGAGGGGAAAGTAGAAGGGTGCCGATTACTGAGGCAGGAAAAACTTTAATTGACCGGGACTTGAACCATGGACCTTGGCTTGCTGAGCTGAGGTGCCAAGCTAATTAAGCTATCCAGGAAATTCAACTATCACTGAAATCCATTATGGTTTATGCAACCAAGAGCCCCGATTCTTTGGCCAGGAGATGGTGTGAAGGAGCTGTTTCACCCACCAAAGGAGAAATGGACGAGGACACAAGAGGAAAGGATAGTTGGGAAAGTTGTCATGCATGTCAATAAGGGTAGGTTCAATGCATTTTGGAGTCATGCATGCATAGATAGAAGAAGGAAAATGAGTCATTTTGGCCAACCATGCATTCAAAAACGAAAGCCCACCAACAGGTGAAAACATATTCATTAGGGTATAGGCAGAGGGAATAGGGATAGAATCACTGACAAAAGACCAACACAAGGCTATTGGGGAAGGTGGGTGTGGATTCCCAGCAGAAAGAAAGCAATTGGTGAAGAACTCATTACCATAGGTTTTTTAAAGAAACTTATGAATAACAGCAGACTTCATTTTACAAAAAAATCAGTGATGTATGTATGTATTTTATTTAAATGGGTTAATTTAATTTTTAAATGGGGTCCTCTTATGCTTTGGGGCTCTGATGCATTATGTGAAGTAATGATAATTCAATGGCAATCAAAGGTGTATCAGACTCGAGGAGTAAAATGTGCACTCGTATGAAAGTTTTGTATGGGGAGTTTTGAGTAAATGGGCAGTTCCTAACCACCCAGACTCAACACAACTGGAATTGTGGAATAGATTCATTAGTGATATTTGTTCTTGATATCATGGCAAGGGCAACTAATGATAAAATTTCTCCATTTACCAAAATCCCTCTCTACCTCCCATAACGCCACACATTTAAGTGTTCCACTCCCACAGTGTCCATCCATGGCCAACATACTTTTAAAACGGAAGAGAAATGATGCCAATATTTAAGTAAATCATGTACTTCCCTCAGCCTCATCCATATGAACCACTCCAAAAATGCCCCACCATGTTACAGACACCCTCCCAGCCGAGGGAGCATTCTCAATCTCTAGCCTCTTTTCTTTCCCTGAAGCACCCCACTGCCCTCCCTCCTGTCCTCCAGAAATGCAAATGAAGCGCAAGGAAAATACCATTGTATTTTGCGGTGTCCACATTTTATACGCTTATCATTTAGGAAACCATTGAAAGAAGGAATTGAGATCAATATGTTTTGATTATGATGAATGTATGATAGTTTTCATTTTTTTCCCGACCATGTAAGCAAACATGCGTAATCAAAGTGGATAAGATGTTGGTTCATTTCAAGCTATCTAGAAATGTTTCGCATTATATGCCGATTTAGGGTTTTCCAGTTTTCTACTCATATTGTCTCCACTAGTTTTGATGTTTTGACATCATGTTCACATCTCTTTGGATTTCACAAAACCAGATAACAATGTAGACTTGAATGTTATTGTAGGCTCCTGAATGATTTGAACTGGATAATGATTAGGAAACAATGAATCAATCAATTATTTTTTGAATAAAAACTGTAAAAACTTGATTAATTAGGAATCAGATTGATCATATCAATCCCAATGCTTTATTGTCATATTTTTTTGTGTGCTTAACTCAGCTAACATATTCGTGCTGGCCTGTCGAGGGTAGCCCAATGATCAGTGCGCAATGCTCTTTAGTCCAAATGGGGTCGAAATCAAAGGAGGTATGCTTACCCAAGGGCTTCCTCGCTCTTCCCTCTCCGTCAGGCACAAGGGGGGACGGGAGGAGGAGGGCACGGCGGACGCCAGTGGCGGGGAGGCGGACATGGAGGACGTGTCTGCACCGAGCAGTGTGGGTGGGGGGGCATCGCCCGAGTGCTTTGAGATGGTGGGTGGCGAAGAGGGGGGCCATGAGGAGGAAGAGGGGGGCAAGGGGGGGGCAGGAGGGGGGGAGGGTGCAGTTGCGGGGGGAGGGGGCGGTGGAATGGGGGGAGGCGGGTCCTCATCATTGTCGTCGGGGGCAGCAAGCGAGACGGGCGGCTGGACGAGGGTGGACAGGCCACTCAAGCAGCATCCCTCCACTCCCACGCTCCACTCTATGGCCTCCACCTCGTCACCCCACCTGCCCTCGGAGATGATGGCCACCACCCAGGGTGCACCGGACGACTCGGAGTGGCTGCCAAGTGGAAGCTCTGCGGGAAGGTGAGGAGTTGGCCCTTCTCAAAATTGCCCTCCTATTAACGAGTATTTAGGGTCCTTGGTCAATCATCAAACTTTTAGGCTTCATTCAGAGCATGCCATTTGGGTTGCACAAAATTTTATCGAATCAGGTATTATTATCTAATATATATGTATCTTCTAAATGCATCCTGATGTTAGCACTAAATGTTCAAATGCTGGGAATTTGTGAACAACTGCATCGAAAAAGTGTTTTTTGGTCTCTTCCAGTCTCAGGATTGGATTGTATTGTAAATGCCTAAAATTTCTAAAATGGTGGGCACCGTTCGTTAATCGAGTGGACCAATACCGTGTTCCTCTTCACACCCTTCCCCAATTTGCCGACCATCCTACCCCTACCAAGTTACTCATCCATCTCTCATTGCCCAAATTACTTCAGCTGTCAACCACGTCCTCTAATTAACCACCACCACTAATCACGGTAAATAGTTCATATTTTTGGTGTTTGTCGACTCCGTGTTGTGCAACTCTGAATATACCATTGGGTATCATACAGCTTGAGAGGTAAACGTAATCCGAATCAGCGCGTCACTCTAAAGGGAAAAATAAATGTGAATGTGCACATTCTAAGTCTCAATTTGTGGTAAAATTTTCCTTAATTTTTCCATGTCACTCTCCTTTGTCACACAGGAAGTTGCCGAGTGCATTCCGCCATGAAGTGCTCTCCAGGTGCTTTGTGAACACGTCCAGGCGAGAGGGCTCGCTTGTCGAGGACATTCTGGCGCCAGCAGATGGTGATGTGGATGGTAGCAACCATTACCTCGGTGCGGATGCTCGTATCCAGCGCGTGGCTCAACTCCTCGCACGCAGCCTTCCCCGAATCGTGCCGAATGTTGTGCTCACCCAGCGAGAGGTGAGTGCGAGGGGATTGTTGGAGAAGTTTTCTCTTGTGATATACCACTAACCTCTGTAATTTATCTGAGGGTTGGTTTGGAAGCCAGAGTGGAGCTCACCCGGAACAAAGCTCTGTATGGTGCATGAAACCCACTCGCACTCAACAGAAGAGGAGGATGGCCAGTTCCTAATGCCTTGTGCTTCCTATCGTTTCCCTGGAAGATCTGGAAAATCCCTGAAAAATTACTCTGGAAGGGTTAAGTGGGGGGGGGGGGTGCCAAGAATAGGCAAGGCATTACCTGGAATCAAAGCCAGGTCCTCTGGTCAGTGGCCTCAGTGCTCCATGCACTGGACTGCCTTGTAATACATACTATCCTGTCCAATAAATATGCAAACTGAGGCCATAAAAACTTTATTTTGCAAAATTTAGTCTACATCGATTTTGTCCCATTTAAAGTATTTTAACTTTCATTGCTATGCACGTATTCCATCCTCTTCTTTTCCACTGTTTAAAGCACCCTTTAAGGAAGTCCTCGACTGTTTGGCTTTTTAGTTTTCTCATAATTTTTTTGCTTTATTGTGTCCACATCTTCCCAGTGATGTCCCCTCATCACATTTTTGCATTTCGGAAATAGGTAAAAGTCGTTGGAGCGTATTGAGCAAATAAGGAGGATGATCAAGGATGGTGATTGAATTTTTTGGCAGAAACTGGCGAACAATCAATGCTAAATGAATGTGCAGGTGCATTGTCATGGTTAAAGGTCCATCCATCATGTCCGCTTAAAATATTAGTGTGCACCTTTGATTTTCCTAAATTCAGTTAATCGCTATCATTTGGACAGATTTTCGACGATCGGTAAGAACAAGGGGCAGTACACGACCAATGTTGTCGTCAACACAGGTGGTTGAAGGTCGTCCCTGCCTTGCGTCATCATCTGTGGCATCTTGATGGCCATCTTTATAACGGTTAAGCCACTTGAATACACGGATGATTTCTTCTTCCGAGCATCATCACTGTAAACAGCCGTCAACATTTCAGCAACTCCTTGATGGCTTTTACCGTGCTTCACCAAAAAACTTGAGGTTGATTCAGCTGAGTTCAGTGATTTTGTCAATTTTTTCAACAGTAAAAACAAGGAAAATGGAAACTAACACAACTAGCACCATATGCGCAGCTTGATAAATCCGCCGAGCACGGATGGATGGCTCATTGGGTCTCAGAGGCAACTAGGTATTGTCTGCGTGAAGGCCATCAGATTGCGCAAGGTCGCATATTTTTTGTGTAGACCGTGTATGCGTGTGTAGAATGATTGATGAAATGTTGTTGTGTGGTGTAAAGAGGTGCATGAACGTACTGTGATCAATATTGTGTAGCTGAGCACTGCACGACCATATGTTATTGAAAATTTCCAGATATGGTACAAAACTGATTCTCATTACAAGTTGTGGAAATCGTGATAAAATGAATGAGTAAACCTGCTGGTAATTAAGAGGCCTGCACCTCTCGATGCTCCTCATCTGCCTTAGCAAATGATGTGTGGGGATCATCTTGTTGTGCTACATCCTGTATGTAATCTAAAAAAATGAATTCCATTGAATGTGCAATGTCAACGTTTTTGTGGTTATGTATTGCCATCTTCAATTTTGCCCATGTCTGCGGTAGTTACAAATGTTGAAATGTAAAAGATTAGTTGATCATAATTTGGAGACGGGAGGAAATGAAAATCCTGGCAATTAATGATAATCTTGTTCCTTAAAATCCACCTTGTGGCAAATGTTTCCCGTTGATGTTTCCATCGCTGCTGGGTACACTCCCCCTTCTTCGCTACTCTTTGTGAAGTGAGTGACACTTGAGGCTTCAGAAGTACCAATCATAAATCTCTAGCCCTAAGTAGTTGATCAATAAACTGGATTTTGAGCGGCTTGAAATTTGTAATTAAAAAAGAATGTATCTAGCCCTCCTCTCGAGCGGAGCATCTTTGAGAAAAAGGGTGATCGTGAAGATAGGAATTAGATCTGCCTTGTTGTGCACTTTTGTGAACGTGAAATACAACTTTAGGAGTAGAGGAAAGTAAGGTGTGTCCAAAATTTGGCATGTCATTTCACTGTCTCAAGGAAGGTAATTTCAAAAGAAAGTTGTTATGTAATATTAAGGACCATATTAAGCATCTGAACCCTGATTGTTAGCCGTGTGTTCGATGCCTTAATATATCTTTCTATTTCAGGAGTTGATCCCCTTGATGATATGCACTGTTTGGCTTCATCCGGATCCATTGGAAAGGAATAGACTCCTTAGCCTTCTCTTTAATCTTAAGAAACGACCAACTTCAGAGGAGAGGCAAACCATTCTTGCAGGTAATCACTCTTTCAGAAGAAAAGGCATATGTTTAAGGAATATTCAATTCACAGTGTTCATTTTGTTGGTCCAAAATGATAAACATATGTGGTACAACTCCTTATTTACACTTTTCTAGGGGTTGTAGAAAAAGTGTACTCTACTTTTACCTTTATATAAACTACTGAAGAAATCAAAAAAGTATAAAGAAGTATTGAAAAAAGTTATTATGCTTGCATAAGTGAAAATAAAGTTTAAATATCGTTTTGTAATTTTCTTGCAAAACAAGTAAAATGCTGACAATATTTCACTTGTCACATTCGAATACCATTCATATATTGGAAATATTGAAGGTGACCGTTGCTCCATTTAGCCAGTAAAATATACAGTGGTTTATCAATGCACCGCATTTCTACATGTGCCGAATGAAAAGGAACTATGGTGCATAGAGGGCAAAATATTGCAATGGAAAGATTAGACGCACTCAACGCTAGAGTGTCAGGGTGGAAAAGGTCGAGGCGAATGAGTTTAACACTATAAAATTGTTGCATTGATTAGCAGATGACTCTGTTAAAAGTTACTGTTGCGGCATCTCCCGCAGGTTCTTGGAATCAGACATACCCTCTGTATGTCCAGCAACTTACGCAGCACATGATAAGACGTCATTGCATCCAACAAGAGGGTCAAAGAATTTGATCCTCATCCATTTATTTAATTCTCCAATCTATGCAATTGATTATTTTGTCCTTTCAGTATTCATGCCATTCCAAGATTATGCAGCCATCCCACCAATGTATTGTAATAACTGTAAAACACAAACTGAAATTTCAACAAAACATGCACTATTTAGTAATCCTCCCATATTACTATGATGGGTGGGAGGTAAGTAGTGCTTTAAGTTCTTATTGAGCTGCTCTGCATTTAAAGGCAAAGTTGTAAAAGCAGAATATAAAGATATTTGTCTGAGGTCATTTTCTAAAAAGCCCTTTCCCATCCAGACTCTTTCTTTGGAAGGCCTAATAAGGCAGGAATTCCTACTAAGTTTTTGTCATTCCTCATCATTCTCGATGAAAGTTATTCCTCTCAACTTTTCTGTATGTGGTTGCCAAGTTTCATCTCAAATGCCCCCATATTGGATATAAACTATGCATTTGTTGAGTGAGAGATAGCCGTAAAAGTTACCTAACCATGGGTTCTGCGGGGAGTGGCCAGGAAAATGACTGGGAATGACCTCAGCCCCTGGCCGCCATTGTATCATGAGTGCAGGTGTATTTATTATTAAAGGATCATAAAATTTGAAATTATTCATTACATATTTTGCTGAAATGAGTCCTCTGATACCGAAGTTCACCTCCGCTTCAGTCCATGCCCACCTAAGTGTGCTCTTTTTTGTTGAGGGGTGCACTCTGATGAAAGAATGGTAGCCTCCCCTCGCTGAAACCCAAAATACTCTCTATCTGACTGTACCTAAATATCCTTTTTCTTCCAAATCCAAACTTACTCAATCAGGTGACTGATGAATGAAGTTGGAAACCATTTGTCAGTGAGGGTACCAAGGCCATGCAATGCAATTGACTGTTGGCATATTTAGAATTGCAGAAATAAAAGCTATGTAGCCCCTTTTACATCGCCATGTGGTTAGTGATTCATTCTGAAGTAGTTGTGTGTGTGTGTGCGGGAACAGAAGCGCCACCCCACCCCAAGTGGGCGCTTGGGCCTGTGGTGGCTGTCCTGCTTCATGCATGGAATACTGGAGGCAACTAACTGGAGTGAAATGCTGACAGCCCTGGAAAAATCTTGTGTGCATTTTAATTAGGACTCCTATGGGTTGGGTGGAAGCGGAGACTGTTTTAACCTCTCTTGCCCCTATGAAGACATTATTATTGTAATTATTAATCCCGTCATTGGCTCCAATTAAAGGTATTTTCACCAAATGCCTGCCTGTAATTGTGATGCAATTGTTCCAGGACAGATGAGAGAGGCTTGCACTGATGCTGACCGTTGCTTCTGCTCGTGTTTCAGGGATAGTGGCGATTGCCAAGTGCTCAGGCCTGTCTCTAGTTGAGGGGGAGATCCTGCCACAGTGCTGGGAGCAAATTGGACATCGGCACATGGAGCGGAGGCTTCTGGTGGCAGAGTCATGCAGTGCATTGGCACCCTATGTCTCGGTTGGTGTCCTCCTCCATCTCGCACCTTGCTTCCTCTTCCCCTTCCCCTGGTCATCGTTTGAAGCTTCTAGACTGTGTGAATCCCAAATCATTGTAAATTCCATTTTAATTGTATTATACATTGAAATAATATACACGCTTTACAAACGAGTGAACTCTTTAGAGGTGTAACATGTTGGGCCAGAAATTATGGGAAAAAAGTTGCAGGGAAGAAACCAAAGCTGCAGGGAAGAAACCAAAGCTGCTTTCTTCAAGAACATGGGAGCATGAGACAGACTCCAGATCATATGCAGCCCTCGTACATGCTATGAATTAGCCCATAAAAACTATTCCTTCCTAAACCCTCCAGTAGTTCCGTGGCAATGTTATTCATCCCCTTAAATTAATTGACTTCAATTCCCTTAACACCCTTCCTATCTTGGAATTAAGTATGCCTGGTCCTAAGCTTTAATCAATGTCTATTTTGATGTTGAAACTCACTGGCCCAATATCCTTACCATCAAGATCCTCATTGTGTTCTGTCAATCTCTCTTGAATAAATTCTGGTACTATCATTTCTTTTCCTGCTATATCTTTAATAATGTGCAGGAATTTTCCTGTTTTACTTTCTGATGGTGCTTTCACAATCCTGTACACAATGGTCATTTCATCTATCCTCTGTAAACTCTCCATATCCTCATGCTGTGACCTCCATCGTGCTTTTTTTGCCCTATAAGTTTCACATCCCAGTTTATTATTCATCCCCTTGTACTTCCTTCGAACTGAATCTGTGTGTTCATTTTTCCATTTCCTTCTATCATCGATATTCTTAATCATCTTTTAAGTAATCCGTGGATTTTTTGTCCGTATTTTATTTACTGTTTAAAGAGTTTCATTTATGGCTTTCAATATCCTTTTCCTGATGTGTTCCCATATTTCAGTCCCTGGTGTACCAGTCTCCCTTTCCTCGTCCATAATTTTTCCTGCTGCTGCCTTGTACTCCTTTCTTCTTGTCCTGACAAACGCTTCTATATTCTATAAGCTACTATCTTCCATGTTTCATCCTCTTGAATCTGGCATTACACCTTTTTTTTAATAGGTAACCTACTGGTTAGGGTATGTTTTGGATGGGCACAAGCTACCAAACAATTCTCTCGCCTCTCTCCAAACAATATGCAATACAGCATCCTAATATACTACAAGTCTGACTTCATATCTGTGTACTTCCTTCCTCCCTTCATCCCGTCCATCATCCCTATCCTATTTCTGCCCCTTCCCCATTTGCTTAACATTCTCCCTCTATCACAGTCTCCAACACCCACTACCAATCACTGTGCTTTTCATCCATGTTTCCTGCTTCTTTCTAATTTCACCCAACATCCCCTCTCCTTCACCATACCCTGCCCTTCCTCATTTTTTTCCTTTCTGCCCGCTTGCTATTTCTAAATCTCTGCCCCACAACCATAGTATACACAAACATAATATACCTGTAGTCTGATATTTTTCTCAATCCCTGGGCATTTTGTGTATATACCAATGTCTTACTGTGTTTTTTAAAATGTCTCTCTAGTATGATTGAACTCTGTTTCCTGCAGAACTCTATTGCTTTCTGACCGTGGTTATTTCTTGTTCCTAAACTCTAGTGCCCCACCTCACTCTCTTCGTGCACCACCTTATCCCAATCCCCCATAAAATCAAATGTTCCTTCCCTGGGGCGCACTCAATCATTTTCTCTATTTGGTTAAATATTCTATTTCTTCTTCCCCATGATTACTTCTATACATACTATAAAACAATAAGTTTGATTTTTTAATGCAGCAAACCTAACATACATGTGTCAAATGGCACAGGTGCGAGTGGTGAATGGAGAGTTGTGATGGATAGTGTTAGGAAGAAGAGTAATACGGGGATGTCAATTACTATGAGCCAACCTAATTATTTTAGCTTGACTTACAAGTTATCTTAACAGATTCAAGCTGGCTTTAGTCAGAAATTCATCTTCATTATTTTCATTTGTTCTGAGATGCAAGAAGGCTGTTTGCAATTCCTGCTGGTCTGAGCTTGGTGGCATCTTCAATTCATGTTCTAATTATTACGCCAGAGGAATTGCCTGTAAACCATAAACACAGTAACTTGGGGGATCGAGATGTGCGGGGGCTAACGTACTGGCTTCCCACCCAGAGGGCCCGGGTTCAAATCCCGGCGGTGTTGAATATTTTTCAGAGGTATCTCGATCCCCACTTGAGGTGCTTTGTGGAGGGCACTCTGAGTGAGTACGCCGTCCGTCGGATGGGACGTTAAGCTGCGGACCCCTTGGCGCCTTTTGTAAAGAGTAGGCTAATGCCGACGCCGGGTTTCTCTCCACCCTTCATCCTTTCCTATCCATCCCCTATGGCGCAAATGACCTCAGCTGTCGGTCGCCTCCCCTCAAAACTACTACTACCACAGTAACTTACCTGAAGTTCGGTTGATTGGGTGATGGTAGAGTTCACCCCATAGCAAGTACACGTACGTACTTAGTATCGGGTGAAGAGGAGACGAAGGAGAAAGTGACGAGGCAGCTGATGACCATTCAATTAGTGATAATATTGCCGATTGTTTCAAAAAGTGAAAGACACCCTGGGATGAGTGGTGTGAGGTCTGAAGGGAAGAATTAAGGCCTCATTGTTATAGGTGGGCTTTTTTCCATAGTGCATGACTGGATAGTTACCATAGAGACCTCGTACATGTCATAGGTTTCAAATGAGATTATGATATAATTAAACTGTTGAGAATCAAATGTGAATGAATTATTAGCATGTTTCCAAAATATGTGCTTCTGTGAAATGCATTACAACATTGGTAGTTCAGAATAAGTGCGTAAAATATTGTAATGATTTGTGATGATCTTTGAAATGCCGTTTGCCCATGTATTAAGTGAATAAAATTACATGAAAGTCTGTTATATAATCTGATGCCCATTTCATTGGGTCCCAATTTCAATGCTTTAGTTCTTATATTCCGATAATGGATGTCATTCCTGCCTCTGGTGTAATCATGATGATAGGCAGAGTTAAGAGAATAGTTGCCAATGTTATTTTTTATATATAGAATTAAAAACATAATGTAGATGCTCGGGAGTGGTAGCAAATTTAATTCACGGAAAATAGGCCTTGATGGAGCATTGTGAGGTTTCCTGGTGATGCTTCTAATAGCTTTCTTTTGCATTTTAAAGATGTTTTGAGAAATAGCAGCTGATCCCCATAATATTATACTGTAGGTTATGTTTGAATACATTTCCCCATAGTATAAATTGAGTAGTACAGTTTTACATGTAGTTTCATACAGGTGTCTTAATAAGTAGCAAGTTGAACTGAGCTTTTTGTTGAAGGGCTTTTACATGAGTATCCCAAGAAATATTTGCACATAGAGAGATACCTAGGAATTTGCATTCTGTCGTATGCTCAATTGATTGGTCATTGATTTTTACCCGCAGATCATCTGGCACGTTCTTATTGCGTGTGAAGTATGCTATTTTACTTTTATTTACATTTGAGTCTAGAAGGTCGTCTGTACACCACTTGTTCATTGCAAGTGTGACAGACTTAGATTTTTCCACAAGGCTGGGATATGTTTGTGTTGATATTATTACATTTGTGTCATCAGTATACAACACTGGTATTATTCCATCATTATTTGGTAAGCAGTTAGGTAGGTCATTGATGTATATCAGAAAGAGGAGTGGCCCAAGAGTTGAGCCTTGTGGAACACCTTTGTCAACTTAGTACGCTTCAGATGAATATTTTGACCCATCAACTTTGACCCAACAACAAGTAACACTACTTTCTAAGTGCGATTATGAATATAGGACTTCATCCAGTTTAGAGGAATTCCTCTAATTCCTATTCATTGAGTTTAATTAGTAGTCTATTGTGGTTCACATTATCAAAAGCCTTTGACAAGTTAAAAAACATTCCAGGAGTTTTGTGTTTAGCATCTAATGAATTAAGTATGTTGTCGATTGCCGGACATATGGCAGTTGTGGTAGACCTTTCAGATCTAAATCCATGCTGAGAATTTGACAGTAGTAAGTTTTTTTTCGAGATAAGATGCTATTTGCATAAACATGGCTTTTTCGAATATTTTAGCAAATGTATTTTGGATGGCTATTGGTCTGGATTTGTTTCTGAGTGAGGAGACAATAGTTTTTAGATTGGTTTCAGAACAGGGCTTGGCAAACATTGACGATGGTGCATTTGCAAAAAGCACATCGGCTGGAGAAATAGTTGAGCAGGCAGCTGATACGTAGTATTTGTTAAATTTATTAGCTAAAGATGAATGGCTAATGGCAGTGCTATTTTCAAGGTTACAAAGTTTTGGGAGAGTGAGGTGCGGATGTGTTATGATGTTATGATGTGTTACTAGAAAACACAATTCAAAATTATGTTTGGAAATTGAATAAAAGTAATTGAAACCTTCGTCTACTGACTTGAGGTCATGGACGTTGTTCCAGTTTTGGGACTGTAGAAGGAGCAGAAAATGCTGCATATTTCCATGAGTAATAGACTGCCTTAGGTAAGTTTTATCATTTAGGCTCTCCATTGGTTGGTTAGTACCAATACTAATTTTCACCATGCAATGGTCTGTTATACCTAGGTCACTAACAGCTGTTACTACTTTTTCTTGGTCAAGGTTGGTCACAGCATAATCAATTAGGGTGGCGGATGTGGGAGTGACTCTCGTAGGATTATTATTGAAACATTCCATGCCGTAAGTTTTGAACAGATTCAACAATTCGGATCTTTGAGGGGAGTCAACTAAGAGATTACAGTTGAGGTCGCCGTTCAGCAGGAGTATCCGGTTGTTTGCATATAAGGAGCAAAAGAGTTGGTCCAGTTTTTTAATAAATGCATGAAAATCGCCAGTTGGTGATCTATAGACGGAGATGAGCTCAAGCAATCCCACTGGAGTTTCATGGAAGCACACTGCACATTCAAAAGTTTTTTCTTCCTTCACAGGCACGTCGATGAAGTTAATAGTCCCCTTTAATCTACTATGCACGAATATGGCCACACCTCCATTTTTATGCGTGGTCCGGCAGAATGAGGACACTAGGGAGTCATGTGAGAGTAATACACAAAATGTCTGGTTCACACTCATTTATAGCCACTTCCTGCTGGTTTACTTTGTTCCTGAGGCACTGAATATTAAATTGCGCGATTGTTAAAGGCCGCCTAACTTTGACCTACCCATCGCGGAGGTCAGGTGGGCCTTTGGAAAAAAATACCTACTCACACAAACATGTTTCGGCCAAAAGTCGGGACTTTCCACTACATCTTTTAAGTCTTCACCAAGAGATTCACGAAAAGAGGTATAGGTGCCTCTAGTTACCTTCAGCTGCTCGATCTCAAAGTACTTGCCAGGTATTTTGCTTGATGCATACTTTTTTACTGCTTCGATTGTCGTGTCTTCTTTGAATCGCCAAGCGGCGAATGTGGACCATTTTTGGCAGCCCGACTAAATCACTGTCCAAGTTTGACGTCCCCACAATCGGCTTTGGCCGAGGTTTCCGCTTATTTGAGACCATGGTGTAGCCCTCATCGTCTTCTTCCCTCATGTTGCATGCAGTGGCATGCGTTTCCACAGGTGGTGGCTGTAAATTTCCTTTGCGAGCAACGGAAGAGTACGGCAGCGTCACCTTAGGAGCACGCTCTTTATTATTAGTATTACTATCAGTAGCTACGGCTTGAGAGTAATTAAAACGTTCCATGTTACTTTTCCTCTCTTTCACAGTTTTTTCGGGACACATTTTTAGAATGGCGATTTCCTTAGACTGGTTATTTATTAAATTCAAACAGTCCATTAGCTTGACCTGTAGATCTGTCACTATATGCAGGAATTTTTTTAATTGTGTCACATGGACCAAGCAAACACTTTTCACATCGATAGAGTAATTGCAAACAGTTAGCCATGGAATTTGCCACTGATTCCGTTAGACCAACACATCCATATTGGAAAAATGACTGACAGCCTAATCCATTTTCCAAATATAGCTGGTTTTCAGGAATGTTTTTGGAGCAAGTATCACAGTTATTACCGGAAGTCGCCATCTTTAATTATCTGTTGCATTGCAAAGCCATAAGTGTCCATTCTGTTTTACTCCAGTTCCCATCAGCTTATTCTTCATCACTGGGCCTCAAATGGCTGTGCTAAAAATTATCTTTATGGTTGGATTATTTCTCTAGTACTGTTTAATGTATCATTTTGGGTATGGTTTGATATAGTAAACCATGTACTGCCTGTATTCACACCAGCACCAGAATTTCCAGCCAAAATTACCCTCAGCAAAAAATTGCCATCATCGAACACTAAAGCCAGTGCCTTGTCTCAATAGCCACACTCGCTTATCTCTATTCGCTGCTGCTGCTTCCTTCAGGCTAGCATACGATCTGAAGTCTCATGCTCCATGTCCTTGAAGAAAGCCACTCTGGTTTCTTCCCTGCAAAGTTTCCTCAAATAAATTCTTAAGGAATTGGTTATGCCTTAGTAAATGTCTTATTGCTCTTCTTTGCCCAGTTGTTCTTAAGAGTAGTATCTTTTCTTTCACTCCTGCTAACATCTTTTCATTATAATTCGTTGTCTCAGGCGTGACTTCATGGAATCGACTTAACATAATGAAAGGAGAAACTTTGTAATTCCACATAGATTTATTCGACGGACGACCTAGGTTTCGACGTGGCACGTCATCATCAGGTACATTTTGTAAAGAAGACAGAGAATATATAGTCACACAAATTGGGGGGGGTGGGTTGGGGGGGGGGGGAAGGCGAGAAGAGAGACAACTCCCCGGTCTGAGGTGAGGGTTAGGGGGTGGAAGAGGGGAAAAAAACCCAGGGGGGGGGGGGGGTTGGCCCGGAGGTGGTTAAGGGGGTTGAGAGCAAGGGGCTAGAAGAAAGGAAAGGATTAGGAACTCCGTAAACTCAGGAAGGGGGAGGTGGTGAAGGGGACGCGTGGATCAGGAGGGAGAGGGGAAACCCAGAATATACGTAAAAACGCTGTATTAAGAGCCGGTAGGGGAGGAGGTAAGGTAGGTGGGGTGTCATTAGGTGTGGAAGGAAGGAAGGTCTAGAAGGGGGGAGTGGGAAGGGTACAAGATTTCGTTAACAATGGTAACCTTATTCTTAACACATTTCAAAATTTCAAATTGCTCTAGCGCGTCAAGCCTTTGTCCTTTCTTCTCAAAATGTAAGAACTCTGGCACAAAATCACTCCGATGATTCTCGTCCAGCAGATGTTTGGCAAAGAGAGACGCCGAGTCCTTATTTTTGACGCACGATTGGTGTTCCTTGATCCTCTCTTTAAACTTTCTCCCAGTCTGGCCGATGTATCCTGCTCCACATTGACAATTTAATTTATAAACACCACTTTTCTCACTTGTAGGGATTCTGTCTTTGGTATGAGAAATTAAATTCCTCATGCACTGTTTGTTATAAAACGCTAGTCTAATTTTGTCTTTGGGGATTTTTCTGCATACCCTCAGGGATAATGGGCCTAAATAGAGAAACCTTCTCCATTGAGCCCTTGATATATCGCTAGGTATAGACCCATAAATACTGTTTCTGGCTAACTTGGACATTTTCCTCTTATAAAGTTTGTCTATTAGTTTTTCCGGGTAGCCATTGTTTACTGCTATTGTCTTAATAATATTAAGTTCCTTTAAAACGCTGGAAACCGTCATTGGTATTGAAGTTAGTCTATTGATCATGGAATGAAATGCTGCAAGTTTTTGTGAAAAGCAATGTCTGGAGGTGGAGTGAATAACATGGTCCGTGTATGTGTCTTTCCTAAATATGGAAAATTGCAATTTCTCATGGGATCTTGAAATGCAGATATCTAGAAAATTCAGGCAACCGTTTACTTCCTTTTCTATGGAAAATTGAATATTGGATTTTAATGAATTTAAGTGGGAGAGGAAATTGTCTAATTGCCTGTCTGTCCCGGACCAGACACATAAAACATCGTCCACATACCTGTGCCAGCTAACTACGTTCTTGGTGAGGGGGTGGGGAGAGGAAAATAAGTCCTTTTCGAATGCGTCCATGTAAATATCTGCTAAGACAGGGGACAGGGGGGAGCCCATGGCTAAACCATTGGACTGTTTGTAGAACTGTCCGTTGAAGACGAAATAATTCTGGGAGACGCACAAGGAGAGAAGAAGACACAGTTCATAGGCAATGGGAGTCGAGATGGACTTCCGAAGGAGGATGTCTTGCGCTAGGTTCACGGCTACTTTCGGGTTCACGTTGGTAAAAAGATCTTTTACGTCAAAGGACGTAAAAGGACGTTGCCAAACATCTGCTGGACGAGAATCATCGGAGTGATTTTGTGCCAGAGTTCTTACATTTTGAGAAGAAAGGACAAAGGCTTGACGCGCTAGAGCAATTTGAAATTTTGAAATGTGTTAAGAATAAGGTTACCATTGTTAACGAAATCTTGTACCCTTCCCACTCCCCCCTTCTAGACCTTCCTTCCTTCCACACCTAATGACACCCCACCTACCTTACCTCCTCCCCTACCGGCTCTTAATACAGCGTTTTTACGTATATTCTGGGTTTCCCCTCTCCCTCCTGATCCACGCGTCCCCTTCACCACCTCCCCCTTCCTGAGTTTACGGAGTTCCTAATCCTTTCCTTTCTTCTAGCCCCTTGCTCTCAACCCCCTTAACCACCTCCGGGCCAACCCCCCCCCCCTGGGTTTTTTTCCCCTCTTCCACCCCCTAACCCTCACCTCAGACCGGGGAGTTGTCTCTCTTCTCGCCTTCCCCCCCCCCCCCCAACCCCCCCCCCCAATTTGTGTGACTATATATTCTCTGTCTTCTTTACAAAATGTACCTGATGATGACGTGCCACGTCGAAACCTAGGTCGTCCGTCGAATAAATCTATGTGGAATTGCAAAGTTTCTCCTTTCATTATCTTTTCATTACTTTTTCTTTCTACCCGGCTTTTTTTTGTTAACTTCCTTCAAGTCCAGATTACCATTGCCTCAAGCTTTTATCTCTCAGCTTTCCTGATTGTCCATGTGTCTCACATCCATATAAAAACACCCTCCAAACGAATGTTGTGTTGAAATTTTCCCTAGAGGAGAGCCTTACATGGTCATTTATATTAGTAAATTCTTCCTGATTTGAAGCGCTTGTTTTGCCAAGGCTATTCATCTCTTAATCTCCATCTCACATGCATTTTTGATGTTAATAATATTCCCCAGGGGGCTAAAATGTCGAACCTAATCCAAGGTAGTGCTGTCTATTATGTCATTTTTGACGATTTCTTCTCTCTTTTCTATTATAATTATCTTGGTCTTCTTGTTTATATTCGAATTCAAATCTTCTATGTCTCTGGATAGTATTTTGAGCATCTCATTATTGTCCTTTTCAGAGTCTGCTATTGTGGCTATATAATCAGCAAAGCGGATACTGTGAATTCTTCTTCCATTCACTTTAATATCTTTAGTCCTTTCTTGCATTTTTGTAAATGCTTCCTCGATGAATAAGTCAAAATAAATGTGGGGACAGGGGACAGCGTTGTCTCACGCCTCTTTTTATTTGCGCTTCTTCCCTGCATCCATTTATATCAATTTCAGTTTTCTGTGTTTTGCAAAAATTTATAATCTCCTTCCAATCAAGTTCGTTAGCCGTCAATATTTGAAGTATTAGTCTCCAGTAAACTCAGTCAAATGCCTTTTCTAATCCTACCCAAGCATATCTTCCTATTAATCTTTATCCTTCTCTCTAAAAGCAGTCATAGTAAACATAACAGTTTCAGGTTTAACTTTGTTGAATTACTTCATAATGAGGAGAATAAAGAAACTTTACACTTTCACAATAAAGAATATTATTAGCTTTATTGTGGAAGTGTAAAGTTTCTTTTTTATCCTCATCTGTGGTAGTGTTCATATCACTTCTTTGCTTCCTTTTTCTGTCCCAAGTCCAAATTCATCATATGCAAAATTTTGCTCGATTTACCCTTTTATTTTGTTGGAATAAAAGGGAAAATAATCTATACGTGTAAAAAAAGTCATAAATTGTGTTAGTTACACCAATTACAACTAAGAAACGACTCTATTAATTTTAATGATGTTTGGTTTTTTTCAATGACTCAGCCCAGAATAGCAGAGTAACCTTTAAAATATTGTAAAAGTATCGTGTCGTATCGTCAATGTTAATGATATTTGGTTTTTTGGATTGATCTCAGCCAGGAATAGCAGGATAACCATTAAAATATTGTAAAAGTATCGTATTGTGATAGCATATTGCAAAATATCGTATCGTCGACATTCATTACATTTGGTTTTTTGGATTCTTCTCAGGCCAGAATAATGGAATAACTATTAAAATATTGTAAAAGTATCGTATCGTGAATTATCGTATTGTAATGTCAAATTTAGTGAAATTTTGTTTTTTGGATTCGGCTCAGCGTAGAATAAATGAGTAACCATTTAATAATTGTAAAAGTATCGTATTGTAATTCACCATAAACACAGTAATCAACCCTAACATTGGTTTGGTAGGTGAAAACTGATGCTCAATGTGATTCATGTGACTATACTCACAGAAAAATTCAAAGATGAGGAAGTTCTCATTCCGAGGATTCCCATGATCCCAACCGATATGTCTTTTGAGTTTAAACGAATTAAATTTCCCATTCATGTTGCATTTCGATGACAATGAACGAATCACTTGGCCAATGTTGAATGTTTGTGGTCCCCCCATGTTTTTCTCATGGTCAATTATATGTGGCATTTTCCCTTGTTGGTAAACCATCTGCTTTGTGTGTTCTTGCGCCTAATAACAAAACAAAATATGCTGTATATCAGAAGATGCTTGACTCAAGAGAATAAACCCGAATGTTTACATAGATTGAATAAAGGTAATGCCTTTCTGACAAGCCATTGTAATACTTAATTTTGTAGTGTTATTGAAATTTTTTCCTTATGTTATTATAACAAGTATGATAAAAATTGGGACAGCCGTTCTTGATTTATAAATGGTGTAACTAAACTGTTAATTGATTGTTAGGCGGTACGAAGTTTGCCGGGTCAGCTGACATATATTATAAACAATAATATTATTTTAATTGGAACAGTCTGTTGTGTTAACTTTCTTAGGGATTGTAACTATTTTATTATCAGTAAAATCTTCAGGTATCCCTCCTGTTTTGTAACATTTGTTAATCTTTTGGAACAAGATTCTTTTGTCATATCGCCAATATTTTTCAGTATTTCTCCGGGTATATTGTCTGGGCCTGTTTCTTTGTTGTCCTTCAATATTCTCTAAGCAAAAGTAAATTCTTCTCTGGTTATTGAAGGGCCTAGCCTATCCCTGCCTTTACCTTTCTTATCCCCTATATAGGCATGTATTCTTGCCATCTTTCATCCACTTTATCATTTTCTAAGAGTATATTTCCATTTTTAACTTTAATTACATTTGTTCTGGTTCTTCCCTTTAATTCAAGTGATTAAATTTTTGTATTTGCTTTTTCTGTCCTTCCCCCCCTTCACGAAATCCTCTTCCATTTCCTCAATTCTTTCTTTCATCCATTTTTCTTTTTCTTCGCTACATTTTCTACGTTTTGTAGTAATGTGGTCCTTTAGCTTTATATATTTTCCAAAATCTTTCCTCCTCATCTTATGACTTTCTTCGATGTGATCTAATATTTCTTTGCTCCTCCATGGCTTTTGCTTATCTAGTTTTCTTTTCCCTAGTATTTTTGGTTTCGCTGTTATAATACATTGGTTCATTCTTCTTTTTTTCTCAATCAACTTATTTTTGTGTAAAAAAATCATCAAAACAAAAACTGTAATTTTTCTGTTTTTCATCTGTGGCACCTTTGTAGCGTTAGAAAATATTGTAAGTAAACCTGTATCACAAACCAGCGAAGACACCGTAACTACTGATAGAAGCGAAGCCATGTTTTGCTTTTAATTCAAACTCACCCTTAAAAATTCAATATTTTTCCTCATTATTGTTGAGCAAACTTCCCACATATTTGATGAAAGAATTTGCATCCAAAAAGAACTGAGTCATTTTAAGATACTAATTAAGTAATCTGAAATATTGGCCCATCAGCAGTTTATTCAGTTTGTCTAAATGACAATCAGAGGACTCTCCATGTTTGTGATACTGATTATAGCGTTGCATGAGGTTATTCTCATTTGTTGGGTATTAGGGATGCCTCATTGAGAGGTTCTTATTTGGAGTACCTCTTGTGATGGACGTCCTATTTATTGATGTTGTAACACTCTTTGCTCTCACTTTTCACGCAGGCCACGGTCAGAAACTCGCTCATGCTGTCAATGCTCCAGCAGATGCTGCTCGAGGAAACTGAGGAAGAAGTCCGAGCCGCTGTGGTGACCAGCATAGCTCTTGTCGTTGCCTTTGTGGATGACAAGGACAAATATTTTCAGGTTTTTGGAGTAGTCAATTGCCTTATTTTTTGATTAAATTTCATGAATATGTGTTCCATACTATTCAAATACACCATGGCTGAATCTATAATATTCAAATGCAGTTTTAATTGAGGTTTTAGTGGTAATATTTGATGATTTTGTAGGGATTATGGCTGAATTGGTTTTTGGGAACATGGAAACCATGAATAACAGAAAATACAGAGCAATCTTATTTCGGAATGAGGCAACACGAAAAATCGACTCCTATTGTAAAGCTTCCCTTGGACCCGAGGTGAAAGGCAGGAGTTTCACCATTAGACACTGGTGGTGCAGACCGAGTGGGTCGGCCCGGCATGAGCTGCCATAGCTGCGGGGGAGAGTGAAGTTCGCGGTATCAGCCGCAGTATTGCGATGTGGAAGGCAACGGGAAACCACAGCACATTATTCCCCCTAGAATATGCAGCCTTGCATTCAAATACAAATCCTGTAGAGGAGAATGAAGTAGCTGCAGTAAACCAATCCTGGGATTGAAATACTGAATGATGATGATGGCTGCTCTTGCGAGAGAGCACATCTATGGATTGATGAAGCTTTCTCTTTGGGTCTTCCACCTGGTCAGGGGTTCCATGTTGGCCGACGTTTCGATGCCCGACTCGTGCATCGTCCTCAGGAGTGATGAGTCCATCTCCCCGAGGACAATGCACGTGTAGGGCATCAAAACGTCGGCCAACATGGAACCCCTGACCTGGTGGAAGACCCGAGAAGACTTCATCAAGCAAATACGCCGGGAAAGCACCAGATCTTACTTTACATCTATGGATCCTTGGGAATCTAAATCTTGGACTTTGAGGAAATCAAATGGAGACAACTCACATGCCGTATTTCTCTTCTCTTTGTGCCCAAAAAAAAAGGGCAGGGAAAGCTGGGGAGAGAGATTTTTTTCGCACAAATAAATTAAAAATGTTACCACCACTAGTAATTGCTGGTAATATTTTCCCTTAATTTCAGTACTTTATGATCATTTCTTGGTGCATCAGCCATAGTAACTTGAGAATTTTTATTCAACATCCCTATGAACTGAAGCATTAACATGGAGGAAGGGCTTGTACATTCTGGTGACCCCTAGAGCTGTGCTGGGAGGTGGGAGAAGTAATAATTGTAGGTGGTGGGGTCAGCATGCCAATCAGGTCAAAGGGCAGATGCCAGACGAAAGGTAGTCCAGGCAGCATCTTGCAAAGGAAACACTTGGTTTTTCCACATAAAATATTTATTCACGACCTAGGTTTCGACGCTCAGCGTCATCTTCAGGTGAAATACAGGCCAAAATCTTTCTTTATATAACAGAAGGAATGGGGAGGTGGGGGGGGGGTGGTGTGTATGGATGTAAGAAAGGAAGAGGAGATGGTGGGGGAGGGAAAGGAGCGGGATTGGGGTATTACTGAGAAGGAGGAGTCAAGGTTAGTCTCCGGGGGGGGGGGAGGGGGTCTTCCTTTCTTACATCCATACACACCACCCCCCCCCCCCACCTCCCCATTCCTTCTGTTATATAAAGAAAGATTTTGGCCTGTATTTCACCTGAAGATGACGCTGAGCGTCGAAACCTAGGTCGTGAATAAATATTTTATGTGGAAAAACCAAGTGTTTCCTTTGCAATATGTATCGTTTCCACAAAGTGACGCCTGAAGCTATCTCCAGGCAGCATCTGTTCCTCAGAGTGATGGTGTCATATTGAAAACATTACGGAGAAAGGCAATGAGAAATGTCTCGATTATTATTCCCATGATTTATGTGATATTGACATTGAATAGAGTAGCATGGAGGGCTGCAGTAAACCAATCCTAAGATTGAAATAATGACGATGATTATATGATATACAGTATAGAGAAAAAGAGTCCTGGCAAGTCTAATGTGGTCGTCATCTCATGAAATCGTGGCAAAGCAAAAGCAGCAGCTCAGAAGATCCAGAAGAAGAAGACTGAATTAGTTAGAACGGGAACTTGGAATGTTAGGACAATGTTGAAGATAAGAAAAGTAGAGAATATAAAGCAAGAGATGGCAAGAGGAAATAAATTTTAGGGTTATGCAAGGCAAGATGGAAGGATAGCAGGTATTATTGGAGTGATAGTTATAGAGTAGTATATGGTGGAGGGGATGAGGGCCAACAACGGGTTGCCATAATATTGAATAAAATAATATTGGTAGAAAGAAGCATAGTCAACATTGAGCAAGCAATGCATAGAATATTACTATTAGAGGTAAAAGCAGAACTGATGAACTTGGTCATTGTTCAGATATATAAGCCACCAAGCAATCAAAAGGAAGAAGTCGATAGGATATACGATCCTTTAAGAGAACTTAATTATGGTGAGGGAGGGAACTATGGTGTGTGAGCATAGGATGACTGTGGGGAGAAATTGATTCAGTTCTGCAGGAGACCAAGGTTAGCCATCACCAACCAGAAAACTAGACACCATAAAAGGTGTCCATAGAAAATACCAGGGATTCAGGTAGGTATCAATTAGATTATATTATGATTAGGCTTCCATTAAGGAACAGCGTGACCAATTCGCATGATTTCCCTAATGGTTTTATCCATTTCTTCAAGTAATCTGCGTAATAAGAAGTACTTGAAAAAAATTTAAATGTGGTAATTTCTCTCGAGGAAAAATTGAAATATATGATGGAAAACACATAAATGTATGACAGAAGTGGCAGCCCACTTCAATGTGCCTGTTTCAACTCTGTCAACTATTTTGAGAGGGAGAGAAAATTGGAGAGTCCAGTGAACTGAGGGAGACAACTGCAGAGGAAAATCCTCAAAGGGGCAAAATTGGAGGCCCTCTAGAAGGTGCTGTGTGAGTTTTCTCAGATGTCAGGAAGGAAACATCCACATGTGATCCAATCCTGCAGCTGGAAGTAGAAGACATCGCTTTGAAAATTGACAACTTCAAGGAATCCTTTGGCTGGCTTGCCAATTTAAGGATATGTGGTGATGAAGACTCCACCCACATCCCATACAGTCCAAGTGGTATTTTAAACTTTGATGAAAAGGTCCTTTTTTGTAATTCATTTCCAGAGCATGTGATGACCATCCAACGAATGAAATATTATTGTGTCGGAAAAGGAGAGATCAATTGACATTGAGACTGTCTTGTGAAAAAATGAGAGTCAAAAAAATTTAGACTGCATTTATTGGCTAATATTAAAACCCTAAGTATTTCAAACTTTACAAATAAAGATAAATTTTGAGTGCCATATAAATTTCACTGCAAAAGTTGACGGAAAAGTGCTACTAATTATAGGCAATGCAAACTGCTGTGGGTGAGAATAGATGTTTCATTGCACACGTTTCAATTTTGCCTCCAGTAATTCCACCAACCAGTCTTTGCCATTAGAGAAAGGTATGAACCAGAATGCCAAGACTTTTTATAGAGAACTACTTCTGAGCCATCATCTTTGATAGATTCATGAGTTTTTGGCTTGTTTTAAAACAGCAAAAAGTTGAAAATTAATCTGTAAGAACCATAAGCATGGAGTTACCATGTTAAGGAATTTTCCAAATGACTCTTGTCATTTGGTAACATAACAAAACTTTATTTCAAGAGTTACTCACTGCTTGGTCACCTGTTTTTACAATGTGCCATGAAAATGATGTAGTTATGATTTTGATGACTGAAGCCTTAGTTCAACGTGACCCTCTCATGATTAGAGGGTCCTTCTCAGTCATAGTTTCCCAGTTAACCTCAATATATCCCTCACTCTCTGTTTTCATTAATCTAGTTGATCTCTTTTGAAAACCAACTAATTCCTTAATGCCGCACACACTGTGATTGTATACACATTCTTTCCTTTCTTCTTAAGAATGATTCTCTTTTAAATACAAACTGGAGGCACCAAGGAACTGTCTCAAATAAGAAAAAGTAAACTAAAATTTTGAGTGATAAATTCCGTATATGCCGTCATTATTTCATGATATAGCATTATATGCTGGAGTGGAATTAGATTATTGTTTTTAGTGGTACCTGTTAGGAATATTAATGTCTTATTTGCTTTGTTTATTGAAATAAAGTCATCCATTTTGGAAAAAATGTTACATGCAAAGTGTGTGAAGGGAAACAGATATTTTTGCATAAAAAATTGTATTTTCAGGGAATTAGGGTTTGGCATTGGTGGAGCACTATGATCAGGGACAAACTGCATATGGAGTAATGCTGTGCTTTCTATTTTCCCAATTGTTCACAAATATTTATCGTATAAGTTTGCCAATTTTTCCTCTCTAGTGTAAAATTACACTTTTTAAAAACTTTTTTTGTTCACTGTATTCCTGTTGTGATAGCCAGTTAATTGAAGCAAGCTTCTCAAGGTGAACCTCGCATTATTTTCTGCAAATGTGCTATTCTCCTTAATTCCGCCAGTGTGAAGAGTTGACTGTGACAGCCCTGGGTGACACCTCCGAGGTAGTCCGCACTTGCGCCATGGATGTGCTGCTGCCTGTGTTGGCGCAGTGGGCCCTTATGCTGGATCGCCTGCACTCGCACCTCTTTCATCGATTCCTGCACAAGCTCAAGTCTATCACCACCTCGTGCATTGGGAAAGTGAGAGCTGTTTTCTGATTTATACCTTTCATTAACTTGCTAGTGTTGATTACGAGCTAATGAAACTGTTCTCATTCTAAAGGGGGTGTATGTGCACTAGGGATTTAAAAAGAGTTGGGTGAGTAACTAATACTGCCCAACCAGCTGGTAGAAAAATGTTGATCTAATAGGTAGCATGTGCATTTCACTGAATGGGGATAAGGATAGCGGATACAAGACAGTTGAGTGAGAGAATTGAAGTGCTAGAGATGATATCAGATCTGACCAATCTAGTGGAAATCCAGGTGTTGACAAGTGGTCACATAGAGCCAGTCAAGTATTAGGAGGAGGGAATAGTTGGTGCTATGAATTGGGAGAAATGACATTAATGGCTTGAGGTTCTACTTAGTGAAAATTCATGAACAAATAAAACTTAGTATGTATTCATGCCAAGAACTTTATAATACAACCAGTTCAAATGCAGAGGCAAAATCATCTTGGTATAAAATCTCATGTATTGCTAGTAACTTTATATGTTCTCGTCAGGAGGGGAGGTGGGCTGTGGAAGGGAATTTGCAGCAGGAAAGGGAGGAGTGGGGGAGAAGGGGGGGCTCTGAGGTGGCCACGTGGGAGATGGTGGGGGGGCTGGGTTGGTACAATGAGGTGGCTCATGGGGGAGGGGAAGAGATAATGGGTGGGAAGGAAAGGATTATGAACAGGGGGAAGATGCAGTTTACGAGTGCATTTTGTTGGTGGACAATAAAACTTCCAACAGAGGTGAGTATCTTACGAAGATGTTTCTTTTTAACCAAATGTCCGGTGATGCACTCTCTTTTTATTTCTAACTGCTCCAGGGTGTCCATATTTTGTCCCTTTTACACTAAGTGAAGTATGTCTGGAACAAAGTCAATCTTGTGGTCCACCATCTCCCATGGGTGCTCGGCAAAAGGGGATTGGGTCACATTCGTATTCCGTTTGTGTTCCTCGGTGCGTAGCTTGGATGATCTTCCCATTTGTCCTATATGGACTGCGCTGCAATCTTCACATTTAAGTTTGTAAATGCCTCTTTGTCCTTGGTCTATTGTTTCTATAAAAAGTATGGGAAAAATCTTCAGAATAATAGATTTGTTACAGATATTCCTACAATATCTCAAATTACATTTCTTGAGTGTCAACACACTTTAGTCGGCGGCTTTTTCATAACTCAAAGGCTGTCTGGTAGGCAGATTCTGGAAGGTCCTTGAGGGTGCACGTGCAAGTTTCTTAAGCAACACTTAGGGTCCCATGGTGGTGGTGTCCTTTGAAGGAGGATTTCACTTGTATAGGAATAGAAATAATAGTCTGCTAGTGGTGCCAAATGGGGACTGTATGGGGGTTGGGGAATTATTGCGGTGCCATTGCTGAAGGTCTTCACAAGCAGACCCTCAACTCTGCTCTTGGCCGCCCATCAAGATCTTAGGGAAGAGTTAAGCGCAGATCGTTGGCATGACCAAAGTTTCAGGGATTATGGTGTACCCTGTCATCTTATAAATGCCAATATGATCGGCGATCATGCATACACGTAACTGAAGGTTTAAACTGAGCACTTCATGCCTACGTCAGGAAAAAATTGTTACCGATAATTTTTATACAAAGCTTGTATTTTGACAGCCGATGTTGAAATTTAAGTATGTTGGAGAACAGGGCCGACTGTATATAGCATTTTTGAAATTGAAAATTGCACAGGAAAGGGAATTAGAAGGGGCAAGTATGGAGCAGGTTTTGCGTCTAGCATGGTTGCATGTAGTCGGAGGAATTGGAGTGGATTTAGCAAGGGGCAGCCAAATAGTTGGCGGTTTTAAAAATATCAGAAAGATTAGCTGGACATTGAAATGTTACTGAGGAACTTTGGAAATGAGGTCTGGGGTGGTTTTGTTGTTGAAGAGGACGGGTCAAGGTCTCTGAGAATAATTTTTAAGGACTGTGTCGCAGAGGAGGGTGACCTAGTGAGCATCAGAGTAATTAGGTGGAGAAGAGTGAAGGAATGAGTGTTTATTACAAGGGAGGACTTACATTTTGGTGCCTGGCTGAATGCTGCTTTGGAAGGGAACGTTGAGGGTAGTTGCAAATATCGTAGTAGGGCCGGAGCCCATACTTTCAACAAACAGTCAGATTGCGATAACCTGCCCCAATTCCCCTAATGTCAATTGTCATGGGCTTAAATAGAGTTCTGCATGGGGGTGGGGGTTTGATAATACAGAGACTGTTTATCTTTGAGAGTCAGTGGAGGGCCTCCTCGTGTGTGGTGACTCGAGGGATAGGACATTACCTTTGGTCACTCAGTTGCATCCGTCTGAGCGATAATTTGGTGGTGAAATTGTGTGGGGTAACTCAAAGACCTCTTATCCAACAACTCAATGGCAGGGAAGAAGGTCGTCATTTTTCTTTTTGGTGGAAATTTTAGGGGTTTATGTGTTTTGTATTTGTTTCAGAATTTTTTGTGTAGGAATCTGGATAATCACATGGAATAAGATAGGCATGAAGCTGTGAGAGGGATTTATTCAAGAAATCAGGGTTGTTGCAGATGCGGTGGCCTCGGGTAGAGTGAGAATAAGGGATTGACTCTTGAGTGTGGAGGGAATGAGAGCTACTGAAGAGAAGATAGCGTTGTTTGTTCATGGGTTCGATGTGGACTGAGTAAACTACGCCTTTCTACTGCAGTAAACCTTTGATCAACTCCCCTGACAACAAGGGAAATATATTTCTTCCATGCAGTCTTTCCTTTTCACCAACTCCCGAAAACTAATCACATTACCATTCTGTCACCCTCAATTTCCACCATAACCTATGATGGAAGGCATTTTGTAGTAGAAGTGAGGTAAGAAAAGAAAGAGATGGCAAAAATGGCCAAGTTTCTTTTAGAAATTACCAGAAGTTGGGTTAAGTGAGATGTAAAAATTTAAGGGTACAATCTAGAGCAGTTATTAGAACAGTTAACCTACCTTGGCTGTGTTTTGGATGAAGATGGTGAAAGTAGTCTGGAAATAAGAAGAGTTGTGGCCGGCAATGAAGATTTCACTTGGAGGAGGCCATTGATGACATAGTGGTGTGGGAGGAGAGTGGGTTGCTGTCAGAAATCCAAGCAGAGAGGCTGGATGTTAAGGATTTCAATTGGCGATGGATCATTGAAGACCAAGGGAGGGAGGGAGATACGACAAGCAAGGGAGGTGCAGGAGTAGGATGGGCAAGTTGGATGGGCAAGTTGGATTGGCAAGTTGGATGGAATGAAGGGAGGGAGAGAGGAAACGGAGATGAAGGGGGATTCGTTTTATCCTGAGTGTCAGATGGGGCTGAGAAATGTACGAGTATTGTTTATTTCCATCCAAAACGTGCCGTAAATGGTAGACAACCAAATAGTAATTAGAAATGCCTGTAAGACAAAGCAATTAGAAATGGTCAGGTACAATGATATTGAATAGTGGTATAATGTCGTTGCAGAGAGTGATGTAATCATTCTCTTGTGTGGCTATTAGGACAATTGCTTGGATGTTTTTATTGATTTTTTTGTTAAATAGTTCCTCCAAGTATAACAAGTTATTAAAAAAACCAGTCTTATTGATAAATGTTTTATTAATATTGTAATGGCTGTGTAGCATTAAGGGAACGTATCTCAGTGGCAAACATGCAGAGTTTTTTATAGTCTTTTGTTTGTCAAGTGTGCCCATAAGGATATGGCAAATATTACTAATTTTTCTTTTGCATAAGTATATATGTGTAACATAAAACAGAAATGATGGTCATTATGTGCTACAGATAAAATAATCTTTTGTTTAGTTAATCTTAAACTTCGTGGGAGAAAAATGCTCTCCTAACTGGAAATTTCAAGTTGTCTGGGTATCCAAAACTCCTGAAATAGGTGCATAATATTACTCCTGCTGTATAACCTATAATCTTTTCGAAATGTTTGAATTCATGTGACAACCTTTAGTTGTTCTTGGCGTACAAGTTAGGCATTCAATAAGCTTGTATATAAGCTACCAGTTTTGCAATTTCTTTCAACATATATGTACAGAATATTTGTATGCATTAAATTTGGATTGATTTGCTTTGTAAATGAAACCAGCATGCCTTCGCACCCACTCAGTGATGAATGTGAGTTGGGAAATATCGCAGAAGTTCTCAGATCATAATTTAGTGATAATGAAGTGTAGTGTCCAAAAACGGCAAGGGGGGAGGACGGTTTTGCAAATGGGATGTAGAAACAATAACAGGAAAGACAAGAAAGGAGTATAGGGAAGGCTGCCGAGAAAATTCTGGGCAAAGAGGGAGGGATGGGATGTATGGAAGAAAAATAGGAGCATCTAAAAAAAAAAGGAATATTGAAAGCTGCGAAAGAAATTATGGATAGTAGATGGGAAAAGTGCAAGGAAACCATGGATTATGAACAAGATGATTAGAAAGATAGATTAAAGTAGGAAATGGAAGAATGTAAGGTAGGTAGAAGGAAATATAAGGAGTTAAATGATAAACTGAGGTGGAAAACAAACTGTGAAAGAAATGTGGTGGACTACACGGTGCGAGGATATGGAAAGTTTATGAAGGACGAGTGAAAGAGTTGCGCTAAACAGGAAGTTGAGGAAACAAGAAGGGAAAATCCATGTGTTCAATCAAAGATGAGGCTGGAATATTATTAATTAAATAAGGTAAGATTCAAGAGATGATAAGAATATACAGAGGGGCTACATGGTAAAGATATCAGACTTAGGCATAGAAAGAGAATGTGCTGCAGGTGAAGATAGCTGAAGTCCACCTGCCACGCACCGCCTGGAAATCTGCTGCTACAAACCATGTGGGACTACGATCGCAGAAAGAAATGCACGTATACACTCCCTAAAGATATTACTTGCCTATGAGTCTTTCCTATGTCTTTTAATTTTAAATTTTCTTCATTATTCATAGTTTTAAGTTTCTCCTTCTCACAAACCACAGTTCCACTTCAGTCATGTTTCTTTCTTTCAATGCCATGCCTTTCGTATGTACAATGACCGGTGAAGTGAGACTTCACTCACTGGTATGATTTATACTTGCCAGTGTGGGCAGTCAATCATGAAGTTAAAAGGGCTTTATGGGAATTTAATTGAAATAAGGATGTTCGGGTGGACAGCAATCTTGCGGAACTACTTAAAGGTTTAGGAAAATGTGGGAGAAAGAGATTTTATGGACTAGCTCATAGCATATGTGAGGTCTCTGGAACATTAAGTTTGATTTTGCACACAGCTAAAATAGTTCTCGTGATAATCAGTGAACGGAGAGTAGGGCAAATGATTGCTTAGAAGATGATCATTTTGGATTCAGGAAGGGGATAGGCAAGCGTAATGCCATTTCAGTAATGAGGTCACTAACATAGGGACATATTTGCATGTTTTGTAGATTTTGAAAAGGAATTTGATAGAGTGAATTGGGAAATAAAAATGAATACACTGCAGAAAATAGGAATAAGTTGGAGGGAAAGGAGGGTAATCCACAATGTACATGTCTCAGACTGCTCAGGTGCGAGTGGGGAACGGAGAGTCCGGTTGGGCAGTGTTAGGAAGAGGTGTAAGGCAGAGTTGTCCATTATCACCGTTGCTGTTCTGTGTATATGTGAAGGAAGTGGTTAAAGAGGCATGGGAAGAACTGGGGATAGGAATGAAATCAGTGGGGAATTCGTAAAATCAGTTAGGTTTGCTGATGATCAAGCTTTAGTTAGTCAGTTAGCCAAGAGGTTGAAAGTATTGCTAAGTTAATTGGAAATTCAATACAATAGATATGAGATGAGAATAAATGTAAATAAAACAAAGGTAATGTGGTTTATAGGAAAAGTTAAACATTAAAATAGGAAGGCAAAAACTAGAGCAGATAGAACAGTTTACGTATCTCAGAAGCGTTTTGGACCAAAAGTAGCAGGGACATAAGGAGAAGATTTGTGTTGGTCAAAGAAGCATTCACAAGGAGCATAGGGTTGATGACAGGGGCGTTGAGTAAGGATATTAAGAAAAGACTCGTAAAAACTTTGATATGGAGCGTAGCTATGCACGGTGCGGAAACGTGGTCATTGAAGCAGGAGGATAAACGTAGACTGGAGGCTTTTGAAATGTGGGTGTGGAGAAGAATGGATAAGGTGAAATGGACAGAGAAGAAAACAAACGAGGAAGTACTTGGTATGGTGGGCGAAGAGAGGGGTTCGTTGGGAGCAATCCTATGGAGGCAGGAAAAGTGGATGAAGGGGGTGTTGACCGGCAGCGGGATGTTGAAGACTGTTATAGAGGGGAGAATGTTGGGCAAAAGAGGAAAAGGAAGGAACAGGATAGGGATGTTGGATAGGATGAAGGGAGGGAGGAAGTATACGGAGATGGAGGAAGCTTGTTATAATTTTGGATATCGGGTTGTGCTTTTTGCTAGGAGGGTCAGGTAAATGTGTTTTTGTACAATTTTTTAAGCTGCATCCATCCACAACCCACCCTAACCAGAAGATTACTAATGACAATGGTCACAAAAATATGAAGACTGGTTGGAAAATGGATAATTTTTTTGCCTGCTCCTGTTGATGTAGAGTATGATGGGCCCCCCTTTTCCCTTCCCGCCCTCTCTCGCATGTGGTTGTTTGCACACCCCTCTCTCCACCGTCCGTCTTGGCAGACACCACCTGGCTCCCCCCTGGGCATGGCAACCGGCACCACTTCATCGCCCCTGAGCACGGGCAGCCTGGGGCTGAGCGGGGACTGGCGTGCCGCACTCACAGTCCGAGTCCTCAAGGCGCTGTTGCCGCAGCTGCTGACGTGGGTGGTGGACACGCAGCCCGTGTGGAGGAAGGGCAGCTTTGCGGAGGACAAGTTTGCCAAGTGTGAGTGCGCACGGGCATGGCGTGAGTGGAGGGGCTGCGCAGTGTCACATTTACCCGCATGCAAGACAGCCTTTCTTCACCGACTTGGGCATTACAAGACCTCTCTCTTTCTAGAGCACAAGGACACTAAATTTGCAATTGCATCAGGCGTACTGCTGTGTGATCTGCCCAATTATGGGTTTTCTGGCCAATCTTGAAGTTGCGGCCTTTTAAAAGAAATTAATCACTCCCAAATGAAACATTGGTAGTGGTCCGAAAGAATTTTGGCTCGTGGCATTGACTCTACGTAATCCTGTTAATTCCTGAAAGTATGTGTGACGAAGGGTGTTAGGCGGCAGCGGTGATCAGGAATGGGAGGTGAAGAAATTTGTTGAGGAGATATTAATTTTAAATGGCATATCTTGCATGTTTTGTTCTGAAGTGGGCCTATGGCAACTGAAGTTTGCACGAGAACTCTATCGATCATCATCTTCCTTGCTTTGATGAATAGCACGCAGTGCTGACAAAACCTATAGCCTACTGAGTAGTCTGTACCTATAATTCTGGCCCCTGTTATCCTTCTTTTCATGTAAGATAAACAGATGCTGTTTGCTGTTTTTTTAGTTCTGCATTTTAGCAAAAATATATACTTGTTTATCTAATTCCAAGGAACTGCGGGAGATGCTGCTACTGTAACTTTTAATGGAGTCATCCGCTAATGTGCAGTTCAATGATACAATTTCGGAGTGTAAAAATCATTTGCCTTAACTGGGAATCGAACCCGGATCCCTCGATGTCCAGCCAAGTGCTTAAGCCAGTCAAGCTATCAAGGCATCCTCTTACTTATTTATCTCTAAATTAAAGGTAATCCTAGCAACAGTATAAGGTTGATTATAATGGATGGATAACAAATAGTTCAAACAGGCAACAAAAGAATTGGAGTAGCACATACTACCTTGATCAAAAATTTCCCGGAATTTATTCAGAAAATTAAAAATACAAGTTTATTCATCTAAATCTATATTGTCCCCTTCAAAGTAATCCCCATCGACTGCAACACACTTATGCCAGCGCTTGATCCAATCCTCGAAACATTTTTTATATTCGGTTTTCGGTATGTCCATCAGTGCTTCCTGCGATTTTTCCATTACTTCCTCTCGGCTGCTAAAACGCGTTCCCCGTAATGGTTTTTTAACTCGATTGAACAGAAAGAAGTCACAGGGAGCCAAATCAGGTGAATTCGGTGGCTGTTGGATGGTATTTGTTGCATTTTTCGGCAAAAAATTACGAATAATGATAGCACTGTGCGACGGTGCGTTATCATGGTGCAAAATCCACGAGTTTTCTGCCCACATTTCTGGTCTCTTTCGGCGAATTGCTTCACGCAAACGTCTCATAACGCCCAAATAATACTCTTTGTTTACTGTCTGGCCTTCTGGCAAAAATTCATGATGCACTACACCGTTGTAATCCATGAAAACCGTCAGCATTGCCTTCTTTTTTGACTGAAAACGACGTGGTTTTTTTGGTCTCGGCTCATTTGGTGAACGCCATTCACTTGCCTGATGTCTGGATTGCGTGTCGTACTCATAAACCCACGTCTCGTCTCCAGTAATGATCCTTTTGATGAATGTGGGATCGGATTCAGCCTCGCAAATCATGTCTTTTGCGACGTCAACACGGTCTCTTTTTTGCATGAAATTGAGGTCTTTTGGAACCAACTTTGCTGCTACACGACGGAAACCCAAATCATTAACCACAATGTCTTGGGCGGATCTATAGGCAATGTTCAAGTCTTCCGCTATTTCTCTGATGGTTAATTTGCGGTTATTGACCAACATTTCTTTTACTTTATCAATTTTTTCACCGACCTTCGATGTCGATGGTCTGCCACTGCGTTCATCATCTTCGATTGACTCACGACCACTTCTGAACCGCTCGTGCCACTGGTAAACGACCGTTTTTTTTAGAGAATCGTTGCCGAAACACTTTTCCAACATTTCCAACGTCCGTGCGCCACTAAATCCGTTTTTTACGCAAAATTTAATACAAGTTCGTTGTTGCAAATTTAAATCCATTTCTGCAATTGTAAAAAATCGCCAACACACACAGAGATAGATGTACTCTTGGCTACGTAACTTTTGCAAATGTCAAGTTATGACACTAAGATTTAAAGGGAATATCAACAACAGATGTACCAATTTAACAAAAAAAACAGAACTCAAATCGGAACGATGGGAGCGCCACACGGTGGTTATTCCGGGAACTTTTTGATCAAGGTAGTATTAAAAATGCCACACCCTAAAAATGTAGAGGGAGGCATGGGAAGGAGGAAGCGGTGGTGCTGGGTGGCATTGGTGGAGGAGAGGGACTTGCAGAAGTCGTGGGGTTTATTGAAAAGATAAGAATGGCAGAAGGCAGTCCAGAATATCGTTGTAGGAACATGGGAGTCAAAAGATGTGGGTGTGTATGTTTAATGATAGAAGTGCATAGAGCTCATTTGGCTAAGTGTTGAGCATTTTATATCATTTGGGGAGTCATTATGGAAATATAAATGATGCTGGCATTGAATAGTGACAAGAAATGAATTCGGTTAGCATTGAAGGAGCTGGAGAGTGGAGGGCGTGAAATCAGGGCCCTGAGAGAGGTGAAACAGATAAGCTTATCGACCCCATATTGATTGCATCAAGCAACCCAATTCAAGGATAGATCTCATTGTTATAAGGTCAAATGCTTGGAACAATTAATGCAGAAATGGAATGGCTACCTTAATATCTCAAGTATGGGTGTTAATAAAAAATGTAAGGTACTTCAAATATCAATGGAGTATATAATGGCCCTTTATTCTTATGAGAAGTGCTGTATGAAAATTATTTTTCCTTTTTGCTGTATTTTAATCATAAATTCAGATGCATCTCTGTATGTTGACTAAGTAAATGTGTTTTTATTGCTCAGGTTCTGCCCTGGAGGAAGGAATTGCAATTTTTCAACTCACTCATTCAAAATGAAATTATTGATTAATACTTATTCCATAGTGTAGGTAAATAGTCATTAGCTTTTTTCAATGAATGTTTAATCAAAAATAAATTGGTGTTATTACCAGCCGTCATTTACCATCACTCAACAACTTTTTTAAATCTTTGAAAAAGACTATTTTGAAATGATCCTTCAGTGAATTAATTTTACAACTTAGGGCATGCACTTTCATTGCCTCTATGTAATCTAATGTTTTTGTGTTTGAACTGTTTTTAATAAGCTAAGAACATGCAAAATACTATGTCCACTGATATTTTTGGCAGCGGGCATACAGGGTTCGTCCGGAAAATAAGTGTACTGAGCTCAGGAAAAAAAATTTATTACACTTTTACATATCTTAAGCTAATATTCCTCAAAATTGGACCCTTGTGAGTCGATACACTTGTTCCAGCAGCGTTCCCATTCCTGGAACGCTCCCACAAAGGCATCATCGGGAACCTCTCGAAGACTCCTCGTCGACCTCTTCTCTGCCCTCCACGAACATCTTGTGCCACCGAAAGATCATGTTTCTGGACATGGCTGACTCCCCGTAAGCCTGGTTAATCATACCGACAGTTTTGGTAGACGATTTCCCAAGCTTTACCGCAAATTTGATGGAATAACGCTGCTCCAAAAACTTCGGCATCGCGTTCCGTGACGTGGGTCGAGCGTGGAGGTTCGCGTTAACAGAGCTCCTCACTACACCACAGCTCAGAGCCGACTGCCTTTTTCAGCGTCGCTTGCCAACATACCCCCCTCCAATCGCAGATCGTCAGAGCGGTGCTGGGCGCGCCTGGAGCGGCGGGAAAAAATCAGTAGTCAGTACACTTATTTTCCGGACGAACTCTGTAGTGTGTTGAAACCAATGTGCATCCTGGAGGAATGGTTACCCAGGGTGTATGTGCATAGCGTTAGTGTGTTGCTCACTTGTTGCAGGGGGCAAGGGGTTCGTCTGCCTGTGCCATGGCTTGTTTGACCCTGCTATATTCCATGATGCCAAGACGGGGGACATGAAAGATGTGAGGTTGTTGGCTGGAGTCTTCCAGGAGCTAATGGAGCAGGAGTGGCCGGAAACATGGCCCCAGCTGGAGTGGCTGGTTGACGAAATGTGCGTGGCTCTTATGTGGAAAATAATTGTTGAATGGCACACAGTCGCAGGCAATGAATTTTTAGTCATTGTTAGTTGTTTAGATTATTACATTCTATTATAATTTTTCACCTTTGGAGAATTTTCAACTTTATTGTTGAACTTTATAACGACTGTGCATAACATTGGAATTTATTAAAGTTCATCAAAAAATAATTGAGAAAGGTATGAATGTGTAAACTCTCAAAAGCATGTAAAAATTCTCTGATAGTATGGGAAATAATACTTAGAAGGGCAATTCCATTATTTTAGAATCCTGATATAATGAGTTTGGCATATAATTAGTGTTGATAAGTGGGTCATTCAACTAATCCTTAGGAAAAAATAAAATAAATGTTATTTTGGGTAGATTTTTTTTCAATTTTTTAACCTAACAGGCTTTTGGCTTGGTATACATTTCCCAGTATTTCTCCAACTTCATTAAGCCGTCCAAAAAGTCAGATTTTGGAAGGTCCTCAAAATAGGCATCTTGTGTTGGCGATGGCTTCCTCATTCAACATGAATTGTTTTTAGCCGAACTATTTTTCCAAGTTTGTAAAATGAAAAGAAGTGACTGGGGGCCATTTCTGGTGAATATGTTGGATTTTTTATTAGTAGCTTTATCTTTTATTCCATAATTTTTGCCATTGCAACTGTGCCGGTGTGTTCGATCAACTATGAAAATGGAACCATGTGATGGATGTTGCTGAAACTTTGACAGCAGTCTAGCGAGAGATGAGGCTTACTGAAGGCAAAACACTTCCAGTAGTAAGAGTGCCATCTCTTTGTATTTGTTGGGAATTATTGAATGACCCACGTATTTAAAGAAATGTCTTCCATGCTATTTGTGAGAAGGATGTTCTACCAGCTCCATGTTGATAAAACACCCTCTGGGTAGCATGTTCCGAAAGGTGATTGATGTGGAGGACTGTATTTTTTTTAAAAATATTTCCCATCGACCACCTTTTGAGGATGCCTTCTTTTCCAAATGGACGATAGGCTGGTAACTAGTGTGTGCTTTCTATAATACGGTGGCTTGGAGATGTTAACTTTCAGAAAATACTTAGGTTTCATATTAAATGCTAGTATTAATAAAATTTTAAGCAATGAATGGGATGTATGAGAGATAAGTTGTTAACAATTTACATATCTAGGTAAGCAAGGTGCTTGTCAAGGGAGGTCCCACTGTACTCCATATTCTAATCTGGCTCTTTAAGACACGCTATGACTTTTCAGGATGGAATTCATAAAAAAGTAGTGGACTAAACTGAAAGGAATCAAAAGTATTTCAATATTTACACTTTATGTGAAGAAAATGGAATTGCTACATTAAAAAATAACTTCTATTTCATCATAGAATCTTATAAACTCATTATTATTTTTGCTGGGGTTGTTTATTCCCTCTTACGCTATATCATCCTCGCTTCCATCGAGCGCATTGCTAATTTCATCATTTAAAAAAGACATGAAAGTGTCCTTCCTGCCAGAACTTATTCAACCAGCTGCAAGCATTAGAAATTGATGGCTGGTAAATTCTTCCTGTTGATGTGACGTCATGAGTTGGTGCAACTTTCTTCATGACTACTGAGTCCGTCCCAAAAATAAGTAGCCTTCTCATCTTTTTCAACTCAAAAGGCATTATCCACAAAGAGTTTGTGTCTCAGGGGCAGACAGTGAAAGTTTTCTGTGGAAGTCCTCTAAAGGCTGTGGAAAAGAGTGCAACAGCATGTGAGTAAGGTGATCTTTGCCTGCTGCGGAACCACGGCAATGCACTGCCCTGCACTGCCTTCCCCGTCAAGTGTGGACTACTTCCCAGCCAAGCACAAGGTGGCATCGCTTGCCCCGGGTTTATTCTAGTTATTTTTGGGAGAGGCCCTTGAATGGTTGATTGACTGAAAAGTGTAGAGGCTGCAATTGAGAAGTTAATTCAACAGGAATCACAGCAATATGTGTCTTCATTTCAGTAGCAAGTCTCTTTGCTTACTCCATTTTCTGGGCCTTGATCTCACGCTAATGGAGATGATTTCTTCAGAAGACCACCTGGATACCTGGACCGCACCCTCTGTCAAACCCTCTCCATCCGTGCATCATTTGGAATGAACATGAATGGAAATCCATGCATTTAGGTGGCATATTTTGTTTTGAAGATTAACCAAGAAGGTAGTTTGAAACCATCAGCTGGATACTCAAGAACAACAGTATGGTATCTCTTCTTGTTGCCAGAATTGTGTATCATTACTGTCTTAGCACCTTTAACGTCCACTGCTCTATTTGATGGGTCATCAAACATCGGGGGCAAACTCATCCATGTTCCCTATTTACCCTCCTTCGAAACACATCCTTTTTCTCTAATTTATGACATATTTGTGGAATTCTTTAAACTTTCTTTCATATCCATGAGGCAGTGTACTCCTAGTGTGCTTGCAGAGATCATTTCTCCTTGTGAAACTCTCATTCCATGGTGCTGTCCGAAAACAATCTGCATTACACATACCTATCACTAATTTCCTCACTTCAGTTGACATCAATTCCTGTTGTGACTGTAATTCCATTCTCACTGAGATTTATTATTCAGTTCTGAACATGTTCCTCAATCTGTGGTCATTTAAGAACACATGAATGTAAAGTTTTCTTTTACTCCTATCTGCTAACCAAATCAATTTCCTGCTTCCTCCATTCCCATAACATCTTCTCAGTCCGAGGTGGGCCCCAGCACTATGCAGCTGCCCTGTTTCCGTGTATTGAAACGTTAATCAAGACTCAAAATTTATATGCGACAATCCTCATTCTTTTGATCCCGTGCAGCTATTATAATTTTCACTTTTTATGCAACAGTAAGTTTCTGTGTATAAAAGTGGATATGCACACTAAATAGAAAGGATCATATTACATGTTGAATAACACTATCAGACTAATAACATTAGAGTGCCTGTAGGCTCTGAGTTAACTGTGAGAAATACAATGTATGAACAGAGGGGTGACATCATCTCCATTAGCCCAGTGCTTAAGTTTGGGCATTCTTAGGAAGCACTGTCAAGGAAATGTCAAAGCCCTCTTGCTTACTACTGGGCAAAACGGTGTAATTTTCAAAATTTGTGTTTAAGGCAACCATTTTCTGTGCCTGAGGAGAGAAAAGTAGTTCATAAGGATGGGGATGAAAAAATACACTGGGCTTGTCAGAGTAGAATTGATGACAGCATTTTTATATAGATTTCTGTCTCTTGTGGTATTGTGTAAAACTGTGTGGCACTTGGTTGGGCATGAATCACCTAGCATTTAAGATAACTGAAAAGAAGAATTAACAGAAGAAGAATTAATTAAAAGAAGAATCAGTAGGGAATCACCTTTACTTTTGGAATTTTGTATTTATATTTCTTTTGCTATTCTGTATGCTTGGCGAAACATTTCACCAGTGGCTTTGTTTGGACTTCACATTTTCTTTCCACGACATCAATGCAGTCGAGTTTCCATTGAATGAGGTTTGATGACATTGAAAATTCTCAAGAGTGTGTGCAACAGCCCCATCGAGGATGCAGTGATTCCCCTAATGGCTGCCATCTGCTCTCTCTTCTCACAGGTTGCCTGGTCTTATGAATATCCTGAGATCATTGGACATGAGCATGGAGTGCACAGTGGCCGAGCTAACCTCATTATTTTACTCCTTGTGTTGTGGCTTTGGCAGGGCCTTCACAGTTCAAAAGGTGTGTGATGTGGCGTGCTTTTCATCTGTAACCTTCATGTTTACTAATTCTGTTTACAACTACTGAAAAGTCCAACAATACATTTGAGCACCAAAATTAACTGTTGTGAACAACAATGATAGTGAAATTAGTACATTTACATGATGATTGAACCTCTGGAAATATGATAAAATATTGATTAAAATCTCTGGATGTAATAGTGATTCCTTGGTTGAAAAATGTAAACTTACTACAAACCATGTAGTTTTACGCTTAACTTTGTGGAAACTTTCCATATTGAAGACAAATGATAAATAATGATTGTGATTTCCACTATATCAATTTTATTCACACGTTCTGGGTTTCAACACTTTGTGTCATCTTCAGGTGAAAATTACATGCATGTTGGCGAATATATACTCTTGTCGAAAAGAGGAAGGAGGGGGGTTTGGTGGGCGGGAGGCTGAGAATGATTGTTTAGATGAAAGAGGCAATGGTGTTGCACACAGGATGGGGGAAAGGGAAGCCCTGCATATGTTGGTTTTAGGCTCAACATTGCGGCAATTCATGACCTTTGTAACCTCACACCACCTCGCAAAAACTCTGACTCTGGTCGGTACAGGAAAATGGGGAAGGGTCTCGTGGACTGTTCAGCTGTTAACGCGGGGATTGGAAGGTGGTGGGCTGTTATTTACCCTTGTATGTACTCGAGGGGGATGGGAAACAACGGGGGCACCCGGAAATCCCCAACAGTGAACCTATTGTATGGTCTTTTCTGATCACTTACAAATATTTATTATTCAGTGGAATATCACTTAATGAGCTCCTCACATAGAGAGTAATATGCATAACAAGCAAAAATATTGGTCCCTGAAATGACTTGCTTTACGTGCAAATTTTTGCATAACGAGTGACGAGGGGAGAGTAATTCCCGGATTGATTGCATGCCTGCTACTTAAGTTTGGGTTTAGCACTTGTTCCGCTAGCATCTTTCTGTCCCTAGTGATCGCACTTTTTTCCAAACTTGTCTTCAAACATATTATTTGTGATTATTTAATGCTAAATTTGTTAACATTTTGAGTAAAATTTTAGAAATGTTCACAAATAAAAATCTACAAGAAGAAATCCATAAGAGAATAAAAATAGCGGCAGAAATGAAAAATGAAATCATTGGAAATTGGGAACAAGGTGTGAGCGTGGCTGATGCAGGCATGCACATTAACAATCAGTCGACATCAACAGTTTGAATAACTGATGGTAGCACTTTTCCACTTGATAAAATATTCCAATGAATCTAGCGAGCTGCCGAATTTCCCACTGGACTTTCCAACTGAAGTCATCTCTTGCAATTGAATCTTTTACCTCCTCGTATGCACTTATTTGCTGTCTCTTCCTGTCTCTCAGGTCAACCCACTGTTCATAGAGGTCCTCCAGGGGCTGGAAGGAGGGTCCATCGGCTGGTGGTCACATCCCTCCCTTGTCCCCGTTTTCCTGATTGGGGTTCTTGCTGGAGCTGGGCAGGTTAGAGAATCTTTCTCTCTCTCTCACCTTTTAACAAATTGGCCCATGCACTCGCACCCAGAATACCCATCTATTCTGGTACATACACCAGAATGGTTGCATGGTGTTGGTTGTCTAACAAAAGTAATGCAGTGGACTCTCTGCCATTAGTTCTTGCTCCTTGGTGAGCCACTTTCCTTGGCCTTTACGTCTTGTCTCCAATCTCATGGGGAACTGAGGAAAAATCCTCATTTCTAATGTTTCGGTAAGGGCAGGGGAGGAGTATTTCTTTCAGCCATAATAAGATTTTAAAAGGTTTCATTTTGGTGTTATTCATTGTTTATTTTGAGTACAAATGCAGGAACACTTGCAATAAGTTGTGTTACTTATTAGGAGTTCCTGTCAAAGTCAAAATTTCCCAGCAATTTGAATTGTTGCAGGTGATCTTTTTCAGATATCTGCCAATACTGAAATTGGCTCTGTATTATTTTGATTGTTTTGACGTTAAAAGAAGTATTTGTTTACGTGGTAAATATGGCATTTTCTGATGTCTCATGCCAGACGGTGCATCACCTCCACGAGGGGTTTGTGTCCATTTCAGTGTGGATGGGATGACTCGCCTTCATTCCCTTCAGTCATAAGTGCTATTGCAGTGAGAATCCATTGGCAGCTCGTGGTGTTTTGTTTGGGAGGTTATTTATTTGTAAGGCACATTGTAGACAAGGGCCTAATCAGCAGTTAACCCATGATCATCTGTGCATCCTTGCGCAGTCATTGGCATGGAATATCAGGAGTTGACAGTATTTTCAAACGGCACTCATTGGAAATTGCTAGGAAAACATTTCTCAGAAGAATATAGTTCTTCCTCTCACAACACCTTCATTAGTCACCTGCCACACTACATGGCTGGAATCTGTCGTGATTATGCAGGAGTCCAAATAATCCGTGACCTGATTAGCGAAGGCTCACTTAAATTGTTTATTTGTGGATGCCTCACCTCTCCCAGGAGGACAGTGACATAAGCCAAGTGGGGAGGATACTGTCGGGCGTGCTGCGGTCACTGCCGCCAGAGGACACCACCCCTGACGGGAGCTCGAGTGGGAGCAGTGGTGCCCTGATGGCTCTTGAGGCAAGCGTCGTTGGCCTCTGCCAGCACTCGGCATTCCATGAGACGGTGCTGACCACGCTGTGGGAAGGTATGTCTGGAGATCACAGTCATTTTAAGTGCTACTCATCAGTCCAAAACTATTGCGCATGGATTTAGGGTTATAAATGTTTATTGCTGTTTAAATTATTATTAAGACTTGTGAAGTTAGGTAAATTCCTGTAGCCAAAAATAAGAAAACTTGAGATAGCTCCTATAACATCATTAGTGATCATCAAAGGGGAGATGTAAGGGCTTGACAGCGAGGAGACTTCATCTCCAAAGCTCTGTTCAATGTCACTTGACTACGGCACTGATGTCTCCTTGCTGTCAAGCCCTTACCAATCCCCGTTGATGGACACAGGCTGACCAAAATAATGTAATTGGAGCTTTCTCAAGTTTTCTTATCATTGGCTGTAGGAGTTTACCTAACTTCACATTTGCAGCCAAAAGCTCACACGTCTTCTTTTTATCATCAAGACATGAACAGCATGAAATCCATAGGCATGAAAACCATGAAATCAAGATCAATTTACAAGTTTGATGAATTGTTTTGTATTTTTATATTTTTGGAAATATATATAGATATAGGTGTGTAGCCATCCAATGATAATTTGAGATAGTGATAATGATGCTCTATTAATTTTTTAATTTGGTTATGGACTTATTGGTTTTGACTCAGTTAGATTGAGAAGGGTTGCTTTTTATTTACTATTTGGTATAAATTGATTTTTATGAAGTTTCATGTGACAGAGCCATGATCTTCTGCCAGTGAAAATATTTCTTCCTGTGAATGCACCAAGTGTAACTTGCCGACAATAATCCATTCTGCTCCATCAAGGTCTGGCAGCCTCTTCCCTCATTTGATGAAACTTGATTGGCATTGCCTGGACCGATAGATGAGAGCAGACAGTATTGTATTAAGTGTCTTGTGTGGCTGCTACAGAAACTCACTACGAACGGACCATGCACCAGTGGGACCCAGCTTGCAATGCAGTCTTTGTGGGTCTTTAGCAAAGGCTGCTCAAAAAGCTCTTAAAGCTTAATTCTCATGAGACTTCAGAAGGCACGCATCAGAGTGTTGACCTTCTAAAGAGGTGCTGCTCTTGCTGGAGACCTAAAAAGCCAGTGGATGACAGGATGGCCTGTACATTTCCAGTGGGCCAAGGGTGAACTGAGAAAATCAAGAGCACAGCTGTTGTCTAAATATATGGGCTTCCAGGAACCTTGTGGCATCATTCCCACGCATGAGTTGTGTCACATTGTAGTGTTATTTCTCTTGCACTTCCCTTCTGTGCAACTAACGGCCCTCCCCTTGGCTTTTGACAGGAGTTGTGCATCCGCGTGCTGGAGTCCGTGGTGCGACGGCATCTTTGCTGGGCACTATCGTTGGCAGGATCTCGGAGCCATTGGTTGCATCCCGAGTGGCGCCTGCCCTAGTCACCCTCGCCTCTGATCCAGATGTGTACGTTGATGCTTTCAACATCTTCATATACCCTTTCATTTTGTGTCTATGTCAAAGTCATCGTTCAAACATCGATTCCAATGTTATACCGGAAGCCTCCCTGCAATCAAACTACCTCTTGGTTGATGATTTTTCACACATTGGATGTGTGCATAGAGTGCTATGCTGTTTTGATTAATTTCTACTTAAATCAGAAATGCCAAACCTGAATGAAAGGCTTGCATTAATCATTTGCACCGAGGGATCACCACAATAAATGTTTACATTACTTGTACTTTTTTAGTTTTTCATATCATGTAACCTTTTTTCAATGGCAAATTACAACTTTTTAATGTTGCTAAACATATATAGGTTACATATGAACAAAATGATAGTTAAATGCAGTGTATTCCTTTGCAGCACATCACAGTGTTTGTCAGATACACCTTTTAAACTTTTTGTTTTGATATTGTGGTTACCTTTCTAATATATTTTTCTTGTGCCGAGCCTCGTGCTCCGTGTCTGTGTAATTGCTTGTTTCGATGGTTCCCTGCTCGATGCAATGACTGCCGTGTTGCTATGGACATGCCAATGTGCCTTTTTCCATCAAATTAAACCCTTAAGTTATTTGAGGTGGACTCGTTTGTGAATCCCAAACACCTTTCTCTCCAATTGGGCGATGATTGGCTCTAAAGGCAGTCCACACGTGCGTCTGTCTTCTTCCAAATTTCTTTGTTTTGAAATTTGAATTTGTTTTTTTTTCTGATTATAAATGAACCTTTTTGCCTGCAACATCAATGGCCTCATTCTGGAGAAATGCCGGTTTTTTGAGAGTAAGGGTGTGCATTAAAAGAACTTTGCCATCTATGTATTTTGTGTTTGAAGGTGTTTATCATTGTCAAGATCCACCTGTCATGGCCCTTGTCTTGAGGAGCATGCCATTGCCCTTAGTTAAGTGCTGAAACCCTACGTCCATTTCACCTTTTCCATCCGCAAGGAAACATTTCATGATATGCACCCAGGTACTCTGGGATGTTGAAATTATTAACCTGAAGTTCACGTATACCTTGTAGTTGCCTAAATTATTGAACTGTGTCTTGATTGGCCTCTACACAAATCAATGTGATGAAAATCTCAAATTTATGTTCACGAACCTAAAATTTACATTAACTCTTGCTGACCCACTGAGATTGACACCTGACCAACTCATTCCAAGACGTGACCTATAGCCTCTAATTAATGACTCACTTTTTTGTGTTATCAAACTTAGTAGTCACCTGGATTGACTGCCAAAACTCTTTACTCATGCATATTATTAGCGAAAGGCAATGGATGACTATGAATATTGTGCGAAGTGATAGCTATGTCTGATAAATGACTGTTGTTTCCCCATTGATATCCTTACACCGATGACATAAGGTATGCATATTGATGGCTTTAATATCCTGAAAAATCTTATGGGTTAGGTAATGAGTTCTTAATTAATCACAATCAGTATTAATGACAGGGCTGCCACCTATCTGAAAAATCAGGAACATTTTTAAATTTATGTAGGGCTACAGAAAACCTGAAAAAGTCAGGGAATTTATTTAGGATTCTGGGAAACTTGGTAAATTAAGAAATATTTCTGGAGACATAACAGATGTTCCAGTTAGTCTTGATAATTATAATCATTTTAAAAGAAATAATTTGATTCTTGACAGCTAGATTCATATGTTCCTCAGGTATCAATCATGTGTGCCTTCATGCAACCACACCCTTGATCTGAGTTAGGATCGCCAGGGTTCGATTTGATGTGTGGATCATGCCCTTGGGGATTAAAATTCACCCCTGTTGCTTTGTGTGGGTGCGTGCTCATGCTCAAGGGTGGATGCTCAGGGATAGAGTCAATAGGTCAGTCTGGTCAAAAGATTTGCATTCACCGGCTTGAGGTCTGTGAGTGTGTGCCGGGCATGGATGGAATGCCTCAGCCCCCCAAGTCCCTCATTGTGCGAGGATGTAGGGTGGCATCTCGGCCTGATGATGAAGCACCCCACCTTCTCAGTTTCAAAAATAATATTATTTCTCTACACAATCTCTTTAGACTTCAACACACTTGGTTGAGCGTTTCTCCAACATCAGCATTGCTTCCCGGAAGGGAAGGCTGTGAAAATATCCATCTCTGGCCCTCACAACTTTTTCATTGGACGTTAAGTGCTTCCCAGAAACAAATTGCTTCAAGTTTGGGAACAGATGGAAGTCATTGTGTGCTAAATCAAGAGAATATGAGGGCAGAGCAAATTGTACCCCCATCCCATCCCATAGTTATCCCATCGCCAATGAACCTTAGTGAGCATTTGCGTGCATTGTCTTGGTGGAAGATGATTTTTTTCTTCTTCAATCCATCCCTTTTTCTGCAAATTTTGCATCCAGCTGGTCAAGAAGGTTGGAGTAATATTTGCCTGTAATTATTCTGCCTTTCAGAAAAGAAAACACTTGGTTCTTCCACGTATACTTTTATCATACACGACCTAGGTTTTTACTTCAAAATCATCATCGGGTGACTTTGTAAGTTGAAACCTAGGTCGGGTTTAATGAAATATATGTGGAAGAACCAAGTGTTTTCTTTTTCGATATGAATCACATCCACAAAGTGACGCCTCAAATCATCATTCTATTCTGTCTTTTTCAAGGTAATCAATTAACAGCATCCCTTTTGCATCCCAAAACACACTGGCCGTGACCTTTCCAGCGGATGAGATCGACTTGGCTTTCTTTGGTGCCGAACCCCCGGCTTCCACCCACTGGTTCGACTGCTGTTTCGTTTCTGGCATGTAGTGGTGGACCCATGTCTCATTAATGGTTTCAAATAGCCTCACAGAATTGGTTGGGTTCCTCTTCAATCGGTCCAACCATTGCTGCAAAAATTGCTTGTGCTTTAGATTTTGATCGGCAGTCTGCGAATTCGGTGCCCACCTTGCGAATCCCTAACTCTTTCTTGTTTGTGTGTTTTAAATGTGTTTCATGCTAATGATTTTTCAGTAATAGGATTTAAGTCTGACGTGACTTTTCCCTTGACTAAGGTTTCTCACAGTTTACCCCACTGCAATTTTCATTTATTGTTAACATTTTACATTGCATTTAGCAGTGAAATTACTCACAGGTATCCTTCTAAGAAGTTATGTTCATTCGTTTGATTTCATTAAAGCACACAAATCACTGATTACACTTGTAGGCACCAGGAAATTTCTTTCAAAGTGGACAGTTGGTGTGCACGGGGAGGAAGCAAATATTTTTGTCATTTTTCCACTTTTTGCACTAAGGTCCTAATGGCACCACAATGACCTGGGGTTTTTGATAGGGCCTGGTGGGGTTTAGTAAGCTGATCGCGTAGGGCATTCGAGATGACAGGGTGTCCAGCACTCGTGGAATGCATGCGTGATCTGATAATTTCTAGGAGAACATGGACTAGTGGAATATTGATAATACTGTGTTATAGACCTCGTGTATAGTATGTGTGTGTGTTCCATGTGGGGTTTCCCAAATTGGAGATTTATAGTGCCAGGAAGGCATTAGGTTGCTGGGTATTGGGCAGGCAACAGCATACTGAATGCATTGATTGGGAAAACCAATGAATTGCCAAATATTTGTGCATATTGTTTGAATTTGCATGAAATGTGGTCAGCACATTGCAAAATTTTCATATTACAGTGAAGCCTCGTGCAATGATCATAATTCGTTCCGTAGCCTTTCTCGGAAAGCAAAACACTCATTACAAAGTTACTTATTTTATATCGATTTGTGTAAAGTCCATATAGATATGCCGGAGACAACAAATACATTCCATGTCAAAAAAATAAATTATGTACTAGGTTCATTTAAATAGAATTTTACGTATGAGTTTTATATATATCTACACAATTATATATATTACATAATTATGCGTAAATACTCGTACATTTAAGGATCATGTGTCATGCTTATCTTTTCTTCTTCTACCACTAAGTGAAGTAACCATGAGTACGAACCCTTTGTGAAAACAAAAAAAATCAAAATAGTTAATTTTTTATGCTACATACCCAATTCCTTTGTACTAGTCTTGCATTTTAATTTTAACACTGTTGCATTTCAATAGCTTTTCATGATCTGGATGAGGAGCAACCCGCCAACAGCATTGAGAATATGCAAACGCTGCATAGATGATCCTCCTGTCATTCTCCTTGAAAATAATTCGAGTGATGTCCCTTTTGTTGGAGGAAATACAAATTGTTGATGCCGACGGATTGTCAACGTGCGTGCTAGGTCAGCCATGGTCGCCCCTTGTTCTTGATTTTCAATGATTATACTTTTCATTTATGCTGTTGTTTTTGTTCTCTTATGGCTGTTTTCTTGCTGATCTTTCTTTGGGGACATTTTTAAAACTTTTCTCAAAATATTATTAATATTTGTGCAAAAAATCACGAATAATATTTCTGAACACAAGAAAAATGTGTGATTAGTGTTGAATCTAACATGCTAGCAGAATGAGTACTAAACACAAACTGCAGTAGCAGGCACGTAATAATTCCAGAAATTGCCCTCTCCTCGTAACTCGTTTTGCGAGTCATTTATGGGACTGATATTTTTGCTCGTTACACAAATCATTCGCTCTCCGAGGTGCTTGTTAAGCAAGATTGCACTCTACTCAAAGAAGAAAACATGCAGAGGGGTGGCGCAGTGACTAAGTTCCACAATATGTTATCTCTCATTAATTCTAATGGTAAAGTTGTCCAGCTTAGCCAGATTTAAGTGTTAAAGTTTTTGCTCCTTCCTAATTTCTTTTCTTGTGGCCTAAAAGATTTTAAGCTGGATAAATTCATAGGTTATAATATCTGGCCCTCTTGTCTAGGAAAACATGTGTCTCTTTGTATTACAGCCTGTTTTGGAGTGATAACATTCCTTATAATTCTATAGGTCTGTGAAGGCTGCCACCATTCCTGCCTTTGGAACAATCATCACCCACAGTTCGCTTAAATCAGTGAGTACTACTGACTTTTTAAATATCACGTGTGTGCGTGTGTGGCATGGAATGGATTTAAATGTTGCACTTACCAAACCCTTTTTTTGGGCAAAAATCTTGAGTGCCCAAAAACTAACAATTGAAACTTATTAAATGGAAAAGGGGATGACATCCTAAAGTAAAGAAATAAGAAAAGATTAGTGAAAACTTTTAAATAGAGCATAGTGTTATGTAATTATAAAACTTTGTAGATAGCCTTGGAAGGTCTTGTATTCTAATCTAAGCTCAAGCCAAATGAATTTTTGTTCATGGTGGATTTTCTTAAACATGTGGTGTCTCTGTAAAAGATTTAGAAATTGAAAGATTTGGAGAAGTTATGGCACTCAAGAATAACAGGGATGAAAACTCTTGCAATTTTCCCCTTAGTAAACATTTATTTCCGGTTAGTTTCCATTGTCAACTTGACAAAGATGTGGTAAATCGACACTAGTCAATAATAAATCTTTATCAAGTGGAAGATTGTGAGTGTGTTCATCGCTCTTATTGTGGAACAGTTCCACTACATCACACCTCATTTTGTACTTTATATGAGGGGTACTCTAGAATTATAATTTAGAGTTCAGTTTAATGTGAATGTGTTTTTGTCTCACTCGCAAAGTATTCAGTGTGCAGGGCAAATTCATACTTCTTGTGTAGCCTCAACTTTTGCTTCCCATCAGTTGAATTGCCCTGCGATTTGTAAGAGTGGCTTTCCTCAGTGTGCTCTCTGTTTTGACCAGCTGTGGATGCCACAGTCAACTTTCTGTAGAAAAGAATGAGAAACATTAATTGGTACATGTATTCTACATGGCAAAAATAACTGGTTACAGCAATAGTTTATTAGTACTAATTACAGTATTACTACATTTGCCTATTTTGTACATGTGATGTCTTTTATTCTGTTGCTGTTGTTCACAAAAACAATAATAAAGCTTAAAGAAGACAAGATTGATGAACTTATTGCAAGAAGAAAACAAGGAGCCAAAATTATAATTTCCCGGCAAATCAGGAAATTACATTAAGAATCTTGATTGGAATATGAAAGTCAAGATATATAATGACATAACCGAATGAGTTTTTTGCAGGAGGCAGAAAGCCCTTGACTTTAACTCAAATCATAATGCATGTGGTTTTTTCTCAAGTGCATTTGTAGGCATTGTTTCTGGGACATTCTGAAGTGTGGAGTGACACACTAATTATTGAGTGGAGTTCCGTGTGTTGAATATAGTTTATATGGGTCATTGCTCATGAAAAGAAATAACTCCCAAGGCTTACTGATGAATGCAGTTTGTGTGGTCCCTGGTTGATTGTCTGGTTCTTGGGATTGCAGTGCCCGCAGGTGCAGGATAAGGCCCACATGCAGATCCAGAGTTTCCTGATGGAGGCCACGGCCCATGAATTTGGGCATGGCCGTGCATACAGCAACCTTGTCCTCACGCTGATCGCCACCCTCCGCTCCATCCTCCCCTTCAGCTCCAATGCATTCCGGGATGAAGGTATGGTGCTGCAATCTCGTTTCCCTCTTGCCGCTTGACCCTCCCACCGGCCCTTTCCCTTTGCTCATCAGCTCTTCACATCCACAGGCTTCTTCACGCTCTTTAACTGCCCCTTGTCTGCAGAATTAACTTGTGGATTTGCAAATTCTTGTGATTTGATGTTTGAATGATTCTATTTGTATTTCAAAAACTTGATGAGGTGAATTTGTTTATCACTCCCGCCCATCAGCTTACGGTATATTTTCAACCCCACTATATTTAACAATGAATATTTAATTATGCACCATTCATTTATGCATTAAGTGCCTACTTAAGTATGAGTTGCTTATATTTATTTTTCTCTTGGGAAAAGAAGGCTAATAATATGCCAATTTGACAGTCTTTACTTGGTTAGGACATAAAAATATGTTAAATTCAATTTGCAAGTTGAAGTTATTGCAGTTTCAGGTAAATTGTCATTATGATTATAATTATTTTGGTCAGTTCTCTTATTGTCTACTTCATTTTCAAGTGTATATTTCACAAAATAAGATCTCAATTACAAAATCAAGAGCAACTAGATAGAAATTATGAAGTTTCATATCTTTCTCTTAGATTTAGTAGATAAAAAAAAATTCCATCTCAATTCAATGGTCAAAATAGGCTGTATAAGTTCAAGTGTTTCAACTTTCTGTAGATGTTCCTTGAGAACAAAAATGTAGGCATAAAGGTGAGGGGATACTCAAAAATATTTGAATTGTGCATAATAGCCAACATTTTATTTGCATAAGTTGAAGCCAGTTTCACCAATCAAGCAATCAAAAGTAGTATTCATGAGGCATTGTGCATTGCCCATCAATGTCCAAAATATCTGCAACAACAAAAGAAAGATATTTGTGGAAGAAAAAATATTTTTAAAAGTAATTATCTTCATATCTCTCCTCTTCCAACAAATGCATGCACTCCTGCAACATTGTGGCGACTAAATACTTGTGCAGCTAAGTTAACGGACATTATCTGGACTGATGAGAGACTGGGGACAAATGAGCCTTTAGAAATGAAATATGATAAAGGATATAAATACATGGCACACCAAATAATGAATTCCAATCCGGAAATAATTAAAACATATTGTCAATCTTAAGATAAAATTTGAACCAAGATAGTGTAAAATATTAGCTGTTTAAATTGATTAATGCAGTTAAACACTATTTAAATATTTTCTTAAAACTTTATATGAAGAGTAGAATTGAAGAAGACAGAGTGAATCCAACAAATTAGTATCTAGTTCTATTTTAAATTATATCATGTTGGTTTATCCCTAACATGTTCCACACTTGAAAGCACTTGATTATGTCGAATCTAAAAACAGCCAGAATAGGATAATGTATTTGCGCATGTGTAAGTTAATATAAATAAAATTATGTTACGAACCACCATTAAGGCTTCAGAACCACACTGATGTCAATGTTTGAATGCCAAACTGCAAAATGAACAGTGGGCGACGTGACATCAATCGACCTGCAGAACTATTCTAATAAGTAAAACACTAGTCCTGATGATGTTACAGTGTAAACAAAACTAGTCGACGAATAAAGTTTATTTTGTAGAAAGCAAAGATATTATTTTTCCTAAGATAAGTAAAACAACTAAAACTTAATGCAACATACAAATTTGGTTGCATATAATTTCAAATCACTAAATGAGTCAGAATATGACGTGAAAACCATTACATTGGAACTGTGTTGGTATTTCAGTGTCGGAACAAACTGCCAGTAAAACCAGTGTTTGCTAACCACATCCTCTTGTGTATCATATGGTTAATGTACATATGAAATAACTTTGGATTGTTACTGGAGGTCCGAGTGATTCCAGGATTGATAAATTTGTAGTGAGTTCATAAGGTATGAATGGTACTACGCAACTTACCTCCCAACTCCCCTTGAAAAATTAAAATGTTTACCTCCTCTTGATTCAGAGCCAAAAATACAACATCCCCCCTGTTCCGCAGCTGCAATTGGAAATTTTCACTAAGAAAAGCATTGCTTGTCCCGTTAGGGGTGGGGTAACGTTCTCGTCTGCCAACCTCGAGGTCGTGGGTTTGATTCCGGCCTAGGTGGCTTGTGTGTATGTACTTGTCAAATTGCTATATCAGGGTTCAAAGTCTGATGAAAAGGTCAAAGTGCTGTTTTCGGACTAATGCCAGATAAATAAATAGATAAAATGAAAGATCATAAAAATCTCAACTTCTTTCACTGCTGCTATGGCTACCAAGATTTAATTTGAAATGAAAACGGGCCCCTCCCTGTAAGACGCTAAATTTTAGGAGTGGGGGGACTGGTCAGCTTCTTAAGTTGGGAAAATTGATTGCAGATGGCTCAGAACAAGGTGGAGAAAAGGGTGGACCAGTGACACTGGCCTGATCAAAATCTGCCAACGACCGCCTATCATCCTGCTTCAGTGATCATGTTTCCGCGCCGTACATAACTACACTCCATACCAAAGTTTTGATGAGTCTTTTCTTAACATCCTTACTCAGCATCCCTGTCATCAACTACCTCTCCTTATGAAAGCCTCTTTGCCTAGCGCAATTCTTCTCCTTATGTCTCTCCTACTTGGACCATTGTGGTACCATACTCTTCCGAGGCAGATAAATTGTTCCACCTGCTCTAGTTTAAGAACTACTTAAATAATTAACTCAGCTTTTAGTAGCTTTAGTGGAGGAGACTGGTTGCTGAGGTCATTTGCTCCATTAGGGATAGATGGGAAAGGAGGCAGGGTGGACAGAAACCCAGCATTAGAATTAGCCTACTCTTAACAAAGGCACTAAGGGGTCTACCGTTCAATATACCATCTGATGGATGGCACACTCACTCTAAGTGCTCTCCACCAGGCACCTCTAATAGGTATCGGGATAAAATTGAAAAAAATTGCCATCCCCAGGATTCAAACATGGGCCCTCTGGGTGGGAAGCCATTACTTTAGCCACCACAACATCCCAATCATGACTTAGCTTTTCTCTTGACCAAAAACTATGTAACCTTTGGTTTATTTATATTGATTCTCATGCCATATCTATCACACTGACTCTCCAATGCTCTCAGAAATGCTTGCAACTCCATGACTGACTGACAAACAAGAGCCTAGTCATAAGAATACCTCACCGATTTTACGAATTCCCCTCGGACTTTCATTCCCACCTCCAGTTCTTCCCTTGCCTCCTCTTTAATCATTTCCTCAATGTATACGTTAAACAGCATTGGAGATATTGAACAACCCTGCCTCACACCCCTTCCTAACACTGCCCATCCAGACTCGCCGCTCCCCACTCGCCCCTGAGCAGTCTGAGACATGTACAGGTTGTGAATTAGCCTCCTGTCCCTCCAATCTATTCCTATTTTCTGCAATATACTCATTAGCGTAAATTCCTCTTGGGTCCTCCACCGGGTTATATCGTCCATATTGGCTGACGTTACGATGACAGAGTTGGACATCGAAACGTCGGCCAATATGGACGATATAACCCGGTGGAGGACCCGAGAGGAATTTACGCAGCTGATACGCCGGGAAAACACCATATCTTTTATCAAATACTCATTAGTTTTCCTAATTCACCTTTTCGAAATCTGAGGAGGCAAATACTTCCTAATTGTGTTCTATATTCCTCTCGATCTCATTACTGCAATGGCATCATGCGTACCTCTCCCCTTCCTTAACCCAAACTGATCATCCCCTAAGTAATCATTTACCCTGCTCTCTATCCTTTTGCGTATGATCTGAGAACCACTTCAGCTGCATGCAAAATCAAACATAATGTTCTACACTCGTAGTCCTCACATGATTTAGTCTTTACCTATTTTGGAATCAGAGCCAACACTGATCTCACAGTTTTCTGGCCAGATTCTGGATCATAAATGCTACAAGCTAGTCCATAAAATCTATTCCACTCAGATTTTCCTATGCCATTTCCATGGCATTATCAACCTTCTTGTTGGTTGCAGGCCGTAACTTATCTCCTGCTGGATTTATAGCGTTGTACATTATGCTCTTTTTGATTAATGTATTATTTTTCAAAATTATTGAGAGTTGATGGGGATATTTCACACGTCTTGACGATGTCTCCTTTCTTCATTCCATTGTCTTTTCAAATGGCTAGTTTCTGCTCAGAAAAGAGTATGATAAGAATCACCACAACCAACCATTAAGTGGTGCATGTCGTGGTTAATCTTGAAAAGTACTCTCTATCTTGTTATTCATCTGTAAATCATTTTGTGAACGTCACGAAAACATCAAATATCATGGAAGATTAAATGTTGATACTTTGACTACTTCCATCTGATAACTTTTAATAATAATAATAATAATTTTATTTCCCCAATCGACAAATACATAGTATGGTACAGAATATCATACAATTATGTGATCGTATAGGTTACGTCAAGAATTACAGTAACTGGATTACTAGCCAGAGAAAAGAAAAATAAAATAAATTTATACCTACACACATAATTAAGAATTTACACAATATAAAATTCAGAATTACTCAGAGCTGAAGTTGTCATTCACACTGTAAAAACATTTTTCATTTAAGTAAATAAATAACTTATTTAACTAACTTTTAATAACTTACTTTACAAACAATCTGCTGAAGAAGTCCATTGAAGATTTAGTTGAGTCATATTGGCATCGTCATGCGTTGTCCAGTTCAATCCCTTAACCACGTTTCACTCTCTCCCCCTAGCGCGAATTGGCATGCACTTGTGGAAATACCATGTAGCTGGTTTTGCCTTCCTCACCAGTGCCCCCCGGGGTCTTCTCTCGCATTGCAGTGGTGCTGCCCCAATTGTCTGTGATGGCATCTCAGGTGGCGAGCATGTGGAAGGGCGCCATTGCCATTGGGAGGAACGTGCCCTGGGCAGACAGTGTGGCCGTGGCACTTGTCGAGACCTTTGCCACAGCCTTGGACTGTGCCTCAATGAGACAGAATGTTGCCTCTATCCTGTTGCCTGGACTCAGGTATTTTGGATTCAATTGATTGTGGCACGCTGCTTACCCCCTCTGGTGATGACTAATAAACGTACTTCTTCCCAGGTGCCTTGAGGCTGGTGGGAAAGAATTTCTTCCAGCACACCATGACACTGTCCTGGCAATGATCCGAGAAGCAGAAACACACAATGATTTGCTGGCAAATCGAGGAATGGAAAGGTATATTCAAGCTATTTTTTTTCTGTGTTGGATGTCTCAGAGTTGTGGAACTAGTATTGATTTTCTGGATATTTTATAAATCAGAAAATATTTTATTTTTTTAGGCCGAACTTTGTGGAAAACCAATCTTAAATGGATTAAATGTACAGTAATCTTCACACAATTTATTATCTTGGTACAACAGAGTTAGAGCTCATCAGCATAATCTTCAGCAAGATGGTGGTGATGTGCTAAAACTTGGCTGTACCACGAATAAAATGGTATGAAAATTACAGTTTAATTCAATCATTTGAAATTTGTTTCACCAATTGGTTTGTCGAAAGAAATGTGCACAAATGACCAGTATCAATGCAGCTTATTCTTTTGGAATTACTGTAAATCCTAACTAATCTGGTTCCAGGCCTCTGCTAAACTCTGAAAAATTAATTGATTGATCGAGGGTCATGAGAGGAAGTACTCTGCCAAAAAAAATTTGTTTGCTTGGCTTGCAATTTTCTACAAATTTGGTTGAAGGCAATTATAGTTTAATCTATATTCCAGCTGTATATTTGAAATTATCAATCAAAATTTGCTGTGTGAAACATGAGTCATTGGTTCATGTAAATGCCATACGTTTTGCAGACGTGGAAGGTGTATTTGAAATAGATGACTGAATCGTTCCATGCTCTTTGTGGCTCTCCACATGCGCTGGTGCTTAATGATTGTGGGATCGTGTGGCAGAACACTGATGTAACTTTTGACAGTAGCACCAATGAATGGTGCCAGTAAAAGAAAACATGACTTTGTGCATTAAACAAGGTTAAGTTTCTCAAGAAAATGGATGCGGTGGTTACTTTTGAGATTTGTAATTGCGCTTCACTTTTTCCAATCTGAAACAGAAGAAGACTAAGGTCCATCTATGTGCTCTTAGGTTTGAATTAAATTTCCACTGAAAATGGAAAGAGGCATAAGCGATCTAATGGAGTAGAACTGCATGGCACTAGCATACAACGCACAGCATCATAGGAAGCTTTCAAAATATTTGCATGCGGAGAACTTAATTAATGTATTGGTCGGCCATGGCTGTTTAGGAATCATTATTAACCTTAAAGTTCCATCACAAGTGCTGATAGTGATGCCTTTGAACTATTTACAGAACATTTACAGGCTCTAATGATTGAGTTCGATTTACATTAATCTTAGACCGATAGTACAGATGAAATATACTGATGATCTGTGAAAGAATGCTTCTAGAGGTGACCCTTGGTTTCCAGATGAAAAATTGCAATGGAAAAGGTTTTTATACTCCTGTGTGTGCTAATGCTGATTATAGCCCCAGGTTGTAGATTGTTGCCGTGGGATAATATGAACGGCCTCGAACTTTGAAGAGGAAATGAATGACTTCTCTCAGCCTTTAAAAAATTTGAAAAATGCAGAGTTCATTGGAGTTACTGTGGTGGGCTCTCTTCATAGTAATTTCCTTCTGTGAGTTGCAAAATGTCAAATCGATGCTCTGGGAAAATCCAAGGAAGAAAAGTGAAGTGCTTTTGTGTAATTAGGGCCTAGGTGGACATGTTAAAATCCCAAGTTACTCATTTTCATTTTAGAAGCATCAACAAATTGTGTGTGGAAAGTCACATTGAAATATGTTGGAAAAAAGTTTTGACAGTGTCATGACCACCGAAAGTTACTAAAGAAAACTTCCCATTCATCTGAAATTTAGCTCTAAATCATTTGGATAATTACTGATAAGTTATTCTGGAAATGGATAAAATTAATGAGATAATACAATTGAACATGCTTTACCATTGTTTTTTTGAAATTACTAATCACTGGTTTGAATTTTGGTCTTTAATGAGTTGTATGGAGTCATTAGAAGTGTGCAATAAAAAATGCTCAAGATAATGACTTATTTTCAAAAGGTGATCGAACTTTTGGAATGGTGCACCTCGAGTATGTTATTTTGAATTTGATTGGAAATATTGCATCCATAGAAACTTGCCAAATGACCAACTTCAACCATGTTGTTGATATCTTGTTTTGTTGATTAGTTACGGTTGTTAATGTTGAGGAATGTTTGTGGAGTGCAGTGAAAAATCGGATCTGGGAAATTAGCTCTTTGAAGGAGCAGCGTTGCTCCGTGAAATTCTGCGAATCCCTCACGAAAACTTTTGAGTTGATTACCAATGCTTATGGCGAGGATGCCATGAAACTTACCATGTGTTATAAGTGGTTTAGCCAGTTCAAGAAACGACGGCAATCAGTGGAAGATGGCGAGTGTTCCGGGAGACCATCAACATTGACTGATGAGCTCCACATCTAGAAACTTAACAATCTTCTTCATGCATTTTGGCATTTGACGATCAGGGAACTTGCAGAAGAGTGTGGCATCTCAGTTGGTTCGTGCTATGGAATCCTGACTGAAAAATGGAGGATGCATCGAATTGCTGCCAGATTCATGCCTCGTCTGATGACAAGTGACCAGTTCTACTCTGTAAGGAACTGTTTGATCGTGCTGAAGAGGATGAAATTTTCATGTCCTGGATTGTATCAGATCATGGATGATTCCTGGGTTAATAGATATGACATTGAAACAAAAGTAAAATCATCAGAATTGATTGATGAAACATCCCATAAAAGCTCGATTGAATTTCAAGGTGATGTTGAACGGGATTTACGCCTCAGTCCCTCAATTTTCAGCCTAGTGGTTTACCCAGTGAAGCCATTCAGAAATCCCAAAAGCCATCATTTCTCAATTTTAATATCCCATCGATTACTATGATTTTTTCAGCTTGTTTCTTAAAATATTTGCAGAGTTTGAAGTCTTCCAGAATTTACAATTCTTGCTGTTTCATGGCACTATCAGCCTAAAAATTTCAAATTCAAATACCATGTGGGCCCACCCTCACATTTTATTTGCTTGAGTGAATGTTAAGGCAATTTTAGTTTATTGGTATGCTAAACACTTGAATGATCGGGTGGATTAGTTGGGCGAGATGTGCTGGATTGCTCATAGCTCTGAGAAAATTGCTTCACAAAAATGAAGCGAGTGCTCCTGTTTCCCTTGTTGCCTAGTTTCACTGTGAGCCAATGAGGTGTGGACGTGCGTGTGCGCTTTGGTTATTGACTCTCCCTGCCCCCTCCCTCCCAGCAGGTCCAGCTCCGGAATGAGCCTGGCCCTTGCCACGGCCAACATGGGTCAAGGCGTTGAGGACATGCGCAACAGAATGACCAAGATATTCCAGGGGAAGCCCAGTGTAAGTCGACCCAGCAACCTCCCAAACATCCCAGGGATCTTCAGGAAAAAGTAGATGATGTGGTGACCCTGCATGGCCCCTTGAGATGTGACCTCACGAGTTGTTTTCCCAGGACAGAAGTCTGCTTCCTTGGTGCTGAACAGAAGGAATGCGTTGGATGCTTGTACATGCCTTGCAGAGCTCCGGTGATGGAATCTATTCATGCCCGAGGAGATGGATCTATATTTCAATCGGTCATCTGATATATTGCTAAGTTCTGCATTATTATCTTGTCATAAACCTTTTGAGTATTCTCTTAGTCATTTATAGGTATCTCATTATTTATTTGGCCTATAGATATGTTGAGATATCATTCCTATGTGTACTCATATTTATTCAAATTATTTGTGATGTGCTTTTGAGTATTTTACCATAGATAGTTTATTTTGGTAGGTGCTCTGCATGGAGGGGACTTCATGGAGCACAATGACGAAGCTTACGGTTGGAAATTATGTTTAAAGTTGAGTCTCATGTCTTGATATTTGTGAGGGTTTTGTGTATAATTCCCATTATATACAGATCATATCAAAGTTGCAAACATTACCAGAGGTATGATACACACAATTCTAATCAGCAAGAATGGTCAGAGCCATTTACTTTTACAAATTGATGAATTTGTTTTGTGGTCACCACTGTTGTTTAAATCAATTTGCCTGAAGAAAGAGTTTTTGACTGATGAAATTATGGCAAACATAATTTATTTTGTACATATAAAAGTATGTTAATCCATCTCGTTTCACACGTCTCTGAAGTACTGTGTCATCTGGTGTGTTTTTATCTAATAGTGGTCAGTGAGTATCTTCCAAAAGCCAAGGCTTGAATTGGCTATGTGATTCTACAGCAGTACTTGTGTGCTGCTTATTGTGCAATGTTATATCTGCGATTTCCTTTCCTCCTCCAGAGATTGTTGTATCTGTTGTATATTTATAAATGGTGCTTTTTTAGCTCATGCTTAGGATTTATTTTGTAATGGTTGTGGATACAAACTTTTGTAATCATCACAAATCTATATTTTTTGTGCACCAATTCTGCAAAAGCTGGTTTTGTGAATTTTAATTTGTTATTTTAATAATATATTGTGTATGTTTATCATTTTTAAGAAATGTTTCTTTTCCTGAGACCTAATTCCACTCATCCTGTGCCAAGATGTAATTTGAATCCAGTTGATGTTAGATTCCAGTTCATCATCTATTGTTGGTGGTCACAAAAAATGTTTGGGCTGGGCCCAGTTTGCTTATTTCCTGTGCCATGGGAAGAACTAACCAAATCAAACGTTGAATTTAAGCAGTTATAAGGTTTCGATTGTACGGTGGAATATTTTAAGTGTGAGCCCCTCTCTGAGAAAAAGATGTGATAATAAAAGGGAGTACCAAAAGAGAGTTTTGAGGTTGTATTGATAATGCCATGGCTGCCAGGGACCACTTCAAGTTCCTTGATGGCAAATTGTCTTGCATGATGCTAGAAGAGATGGGAGTGCTTCAGTGGCCACCTTAATTCCACGCTGACCTTTTGAAGAAGAGTTTACTTATCCCTATGTGAGTACGTAGACTTAAATGCTTGAAATTCTTTGTATGCAGCATTCTTTGTATGTTTCAAATGTGGATGTTTTGGTACTGAAATATTTCTGAATTTTGAAATTATCTATATTTCGGTCCTGTGAGTGGTGAAATTACCCAGGAATGGCACATTTATAAATTAATCATATTTAGGACCAGTATTTTTTGGATATTCAAATTCAAAGAGTTTTGTTAGCCTTCCAATATCTGTTATAACTCACTATGATTATTGTAAAATTTCCTAATGAAACCTTGGGTAATTGGAGTTGAACACTCAATTCCAGAACCATCAATTTTATCAACACTGGCTATATATGATGAAGTACTTTTCACCATCGCAACAGTTCTCTGCCTCGATGGCAGAGAACTGTTGCGATGAGAGTTTTGCAGTCACTTGAGATAGCTTCTTCGCACTTCATAATACCTTTGCACAAAGTACACTTCATGGTGGAAAAACTGATTGTCAAAGAGAGCTGATGCTACTCTGGGCTCATCAGGGGAGCCATTAGAATCACAAAGGTGCTGGATAGCTTTAACAGAGAGGATGGATGCACATCACCAATTTATGCAAGTGAGGAAGAAAGGAAACTGATGAATCAGAGTACACTAGACTGCCAATAGGCTTTCATTCATTCTTTCAAGGTAGTCTACCTATTTAAAAGTAGGATTGTGATTGCCAATAATGACTATTTACTTAAGTGTCACCAGAACTTTCTCTTTCTTTTACATTATCCTATCTCCATTTGTTCATAACTTCTACCCACCTTCGTGTCTCCTAGAGAAAGCTTACTCTCTTCCTTTTATCCTTCCATTTCAGCCCTCAGCATCCCACTACCCTTCAATGTTCCCTCCATTCGCCTCTCTGCCTTCTTCGCATTTCCCAATGACAACTTCCCCTCTTTGCTCACCACCTCAAGGCCTTGGCATTTGCCTACATCTCAGTTCAATCGCTTTGTCCATTTCTCTCCGCCTCTCTAAACCCTCCAAATCCAGGCAGCTCAGCCTCCTGCCTCCTAGGCCATGTCTCACATCCATGAAGCTCTACGCTCCATGTTAATCTTTCAACTAATTTCTTCTTCATATCTTTACTTGGTGTACCTGCCATGAATTCTCATATTCTTTAAGATGCCTCTTTAGCTAATTCAATCCTCCTAATGTCCTCACTATAACACCCCTTTTTCTTCCAATTACTGCTCGAATAGATGAACTGCTCCACCCGTTCTGGTCTATTCCTTTATTTTACCTTAATGCCTAACCTCATTCAGATCCCCTCTTTTTATAATGCGAATGGATTCTCAGTGCCACTGTGGTACTCTGGAATACAAATGCATACTTGGGATTTCTTATGGGGAACAAATACTTTATATAACCATGTATACATATTTATTAATGTGCAATAATACTAATCATAATATGCTAAAAAATACTTTCGTTGATAATTTGTGCTTAAGTTTTTTATTACCTTCCTGGTATTATATTTTTCATGGAGGCCTTTTCAACCATAAATCTCCAGTTTTCCTGCTCATTTTCAAGTTGAAGAGTTGTAAAGAAACTTGATATTTACCTTGTGATATGGTTAATTTACCTTGGATATACTTTACCACTGTATTGGTTTGGTTGTAGGGAATGGAGTTCATCAGCAAACCTTGCTTCCATATATGAGAACATTTTCTTTTGTAAAATGAGGAATATCCCTAGTGTATATAATCTGGTTTTATCATTGGGCAACATATGCTAATCTGGTTCTATCATTGGGCTGATATTTTGCCATAGGTAAACCTAATTGCTTCAAAACTCCCCAACTTTTGAATGAGTTTATCCAATTACACTAACCTATTAATCAAAAGTCATGCATTCACCTGGGAAGTATTTTATAGTTTCCTAGTGTATAATTCAAAACATCTCAATCCGTCCTTTCAAGACTAAAGACAATTTATTTTTTGGTTTGTCTTTATCCATCTAAATGCAGAAAATATGTCACAGAACCTATATTCGCAGCCAATCTATGGCATCGTTATCCCCATAAGCCCTGTCGAGCAAACCATTGAAGCTTAAGTTCTTGTCTTTCCATCTTTATTTCCTTGGCCCTGTTAGTTTCTTGCCTAAGTTTATTGTTTGGCTCTTTGTATGTTTTCTCCCCTTCTCCCTGTTTCTTCTCGCCATTCTTTTCCCCACCAGTATTCATCCTCTCCAATTTTCTTCTTTCATCCATCCTCATAGGCATCTCACTCACATGCCCACACATGGCTTCTTATTTCTAATTTTCTCTACCATTCCTATTGTTTACTTAACTGCTCTCTCTATCCTGTTCCTATAACTCGCTAGCATTTCACCAAATCGTTTTCATTCCCTTATCCTCATTTAGATATTGGTTAAGTTTTTCTTTGTACCCATCCTTTCAATCCTTAAACATTCTACTGTGGCCCTCTCCTACTCCTCCTGACCCTTTGCAATTCTAACTTCCATTCCAGGATGACCGAATTATGATCTGATCCCGAGCGTCAACTCGGGAGTGAGTTGATGACTCTTGTTTCCTAACTTTTTTAAATCTTACTGGTACCTACCAGTTTCTCCTCGTGCATCTTTCTCCATCCACTTTCCTTTCATGCATGCCTATACCTGTGATGATGTTTGAACCACTTTTTTTATTATCAGAATCTTCTTCTGCACAACTCCCAACGTTTCCTCGCCACGATCATTTCTTATTCCTACACCACACGTACTCTTCCCACTCCTCCCCCATCCACCCCTTTGCCTACCACTGTCTTCCAATCATCCCCCTACTTTTACGCAGACCTATGATCTTTGCCATATTGCTCCTCTTAGTATTTTTTCTCACCACCCTGCATTTTTTTGGTTCAATTGATAATAATTTTCCTGTTGTATCTTTAATAGTGTTCTCTGCATTTTCCTCAGTGATAATCCTTTCACCTTAGCCCTTAACAGTTTTCTTCAGCTGCCTTCAATTTCATCTGCTGTGAATTTTCCATATTCTCTGTCTCACTTCCACCATGATTTTTTTTCCCTTTTAGTTTCCCTCCTCAGTTTATTATTTATCTTTTTGTACTTTCTGTGCCCTAATTTTCTGTTTACAGAGTTCTGCTTTCTTCCCTCATCTATCTTCCTAACTACCTCATCTATCTTTTCCCATTGAATGCTCCCAATATTTCGTTTGTGGCTTTCGATATCCCTTTTTTGAAATTTTCCCATCATTCTTCTACTGCACTCATCTCCCCGTCCCGATTCTTAATACTTCCATTGCTTTACAGTACTGCTTTCATTTGATCCTGGTTAGTACTGCTACATTCAATTTCCTCATCCTTCTTCCATGTTGTATCCCGTTGAATGAAATCATTTAAGTAACACTAACTTATGATCGATACGTGTATCACCATCCACTTCTGGGAAACAGCGAGCACTTCTCATGCTCTTCCCAAGTGTGCGTAATCATCAAATGTGATTGGGTATCATTTTTGAGTAATTATAACTAAGAAACAATCAAGATATCTGACTCTGCATATTGATTGATATTTATGTAAGTAATGTTTTAAATTACAGCTATTTAATGTTGATTTGTTTTGTTTCAGGAAGCCGTAGATTGAAGTAACTTGCAGAATGGAGAAGATGGAGACTCAGGGTGCAATTGAGTTCATTCATTTGGCAGATTACACTTTCTGGCAAATCCATGATGAAATGATGGCTGTCTGTGGAAATAATAGCCTGTCATTTGACACAGTCATGAGGTGGAAAAGGAATTTTCAAACTGGCAACATGTCCATCAAAGGCAATTCAAGAAGTGGAATACCAACACTCGTGGACATTTTGCCACAGTGAAGAAAGTGGACTTTATCCTATTTGACCAAGGAGCAGCCATCCAAACGATCATGAAGAGTAAGTAAGGAGTAAGTGAGTAAGAAAAGTTATTCACGAAGAAGTGAGCATGTCAAAGATGTCAGCATGCTGGGTTCCACGACTACTGAGTCCTTTTCATATGCAAATATGGCCTGACCTGTCAAGGGAGATGTTGGCTCTTTTGGAGCAAGAAAGAGAGGCTTTTTTAGGTTGCCTGGGTACAATGAATGCATCTTGGATCAACCAATATGGTCCAGAGGTCAGAGAGATGCGCAAGGAGTGAAAGCACAGCAACTCCTCCCTCCGTCCCCCGAGAAGGCTAAAGTGCAGAAGTCTACGGGGAAGGCCATGCTCTCTGTTGTGGAGTCATCTTAGCAGTCTATCTGGAGAAGTGTCTGACCATCAGTGGTGCCTATTACTGCACACTGCTGAACAAATTGCATGATGCTCTGAAAAAATTATGGTATGGTATGATCACCAAAGACATTTGTCTTCTTGCCGACAATGTACCTACTCACTCATCTTGTTGTATGGTTGAGGAATCAAAGCAATGTAGCTTTGAAATTTTGCCACATCCACCATATTCCTCCGGTCTTGCCCCAAGCAACCTTTTCTTTTTCCCAGAAATGCAAAAACCATTGCAGGTTTGGAGATTTGACTACACAAATAACATCAGTCAATAGGTGGAACAATGGTGTTCAATGCAATCTGCTAAGTTCTAAAATTGAAGGCTTTTGGAAGGTCTAGAAATGTATAACTCTGGATGATGACTATATAGAGAAGTCTTAAGGATAACAAATAAAAGTTGAGTTTCTATTGCAATTATTCCCTCCCATGGACTACAGCCTTGACATGGTTGAAGGGCTTGTGAATTCCAATGATCCCTAGAACTGTGCTGGTGGGAGTTATAATGATTGCACCTGGTAGGGTCACCCATGCCAGATAGGTCGAAGATTAAGAGGTAGTAACATAAGGTAGTCCTTGCAGTGTCTGTTCCTCAGTGAGGCGGCTACAATGGCGTCTGACCCCAGTGGGGTGGCCATTGAGTGTTGGTGTCACGTTATAAACACTATTGAGGAAGGCAATGGGAAACCACCTCTTTATTATATTCCCAAGATTATAATAATGGTTGGTATAGAGGAAATCAGTCCTTGCAACTTGGGCACTCGGCCCAATCGGCCGAGTGTCTTGTCCGGCAGAGGGAGAGGCAAGGATTCCATGGTCGTCATCTCACAAAATCTTTGCAAAGCAAAACTGACTGCAGCAACACAGAATATGCAGAAAAAGATTAAAATAGATAAGGATCTTGGAATGTTAGGACAATGCTGAGGACAGGATAATTAGAGAATATATAGAGGAAGGAGGAGAGAGGAAACATAGATGTTTTACGTCTGTGCGAGGTGAGATGGAAAGATAGCGGGGATTACTGGAGTGATATATATAGAATAATATACAGCAGTGGGGACGAGAGCCAACGAGGGGTTGCCATAGTATTAAATAAAGAGGTAGGAAGAAGCGTAGTCAATATAGAGCAGGTAATGGATAGATTATTACTAGTAGATATAAAGCAGAACCGACGAGCTTGGTTATTATTCAGGTATACATGCCACCGAGCAGCCATAAGGAAGAAGAGGTCGATAGGATATACGATCAGTTAGAGGACATAATCGCGTGTGTTCCTGCAGGGAAACATTTGATAGTGATGGGAGATTGGAATGCAACGGTAGGCGAAGGAAGAGATGGTCACAAGGTCGGGGCCTACGGTTAGGCACGAGGAATGACTGGGGGGAGAAAGAAATTGAATTCTACGGGAGATAGGATTAGTCTTCACCAACACTTGGCTGAGGCACCACAAAAGGCATAGGCAGGCATGGAAAATGCCAGGTGACTGAGAAAGGTATCACTTAGATTATTTACATATACTATTTATTTGATTATCACAGAATTAGGAACATTGTGATCAATTCACACAGCTTCCCGGGAGCGGATGTGGAATCTGACCACAATTTAGTTGTTATGAAGTGTAGCATTCATTTAAAAAAGGTAAGGCAGGGATGGCGGGTTAGGAAATGGAATGTAGAAGCATTAGATGGATTGATAAAGGAGTATCAGCAGATGTTAGAGAAAATCATGGACGAGGGTAAAGAGCTGAGTACTTTCGAGGACAAATGGGAATTGATCAAGAAAGGGATATCGAAAGCCACATAAGAAACCATAATAACCATTGATGGAAAAAGGACAAAGAAATCATGTATCACGAATGACATGATGATGAAGATAGATGAGAGAAGAAATTGGAAGGATGTAAACACAGAGTTAGGCAGAAAGAAGTACAAAAAGTTAAATAATAATTTGAGAAGGGTAACAAATAGAACAAAAGAAGTTTGGTGGAAGACATAGTAAGAATATGGAAAGTTTGAAGAGGAAAGGTTAAATTGGTGCACTATACAGGTAGGTTAAAACACTTTCAGGAAGTAAGAAGGGAAAATCTGTATAAGCAGTTGGAGATAAATTGGGTAAAATAGTTGTTGAAACAGAGAATGACAAAGACATTTTGAAAGAACATATGAAGAACTGTATGTTAAAGAACTTAGGCCATCAAGGCTAAACATACAAAGAGAATATGACATAGATAAAGATAGCTTAGGTCCAGGCATACTCAGCAATGAGATTAAAGAAAGCATAAAGTGAAATAAAATCAAATTAGTCCCTGCAGGTAGACAACATTCATGCAGAACTACTTAAAGGTTAGGGGTAATGTTGGAAGAAGACTCATTAAGAACTAGCATTTATGAGAGAAGAATCTGGCTGGATCACCTTGCGAGATCAGTGTTGGTTCCTATTCCAAAAAAGATAAAGGCTACTTTAAGTGAGGACTATACAAAAAGAAGTTTGATTTCCCCCACAGCTTAAGTGGCTCTCAGGATCATCAACAAAAGGATAGATAGCAGGGCAAATGATTACTTAGGGGATGATCAGTTTGGGTTCAGGAAGGGGAGAGGCACGCGTTATACTATTGCAGTAATGAGATCGCTAATAGAATACAATCAGGACATACTTGCCTGTAGTAAATATTTCAAAAAGATATTTGTTAGAGTGAATTGAGAAAAACTAATGAAGATATTGCAGAAAATAAGAATAAATTGGAGGGACAGGAAGCTAATCCGCAACCTCTAAATGTCACAGACTGCTCAGGTGCGAGTGGGGAACAGAGAGTCAGGAAGAGGGGTAAGGTAGGGTTGTCCATCATCACTGGCGCGGTGCAACGTATTTGTGGAGGAAATGTTTAAAGAGGCCCCCGGAAGAAGTAGAAACAGGAATGAAATTCAGGGGTGAAGTCATAAAATCAGTTAGGTTGGCTGATGACCAAGCTCTAGTTTGTTAGTCAGCCAAGGAGTTGCAAAATTAGTTGGATGAATTGGTATTTCAGTGTGATAGACATGGGATGAGAAATGATATAAATAAAACTATGGTGATGGCGTTATGGTGTTTTTCCCAACAAACCCCTTTCTTCGCCCACCATTTCCTTATACTTCCTCATTTGTTTTCTTCTCTGTCCATTTCACCTTCTCCATTCTTCTCCACACCCACATTTCAAAAGCCTCCAATCTACGTCTATCCTCCTCCTTCAATGACCACGTTTCCGCGCCGTACATAGCTGTGCTCCCAATTAAAGTTTTTACGAGTCTTTTCTGAACATCCTTATTCAATGTCCCTATCATCAACTCCCTCCTCCTTGTGAAAGCCTCATTGCCTAGCGCAATTCTTCTCCTTACGTCCCTACTACTTTGACCGTGTTGGTCCAAAACACTTCCGAGATATGTAAACTTTTCTACCTGCTCTAGTTTTTGCCCTCCTATTTTAATGTCAAGCTTGGCCTTTTTCTTTCTAGAAAATCACATAAACTTTGTTTTATTAATATTGATTCTCATCCCATACCTGTCACACTGAATTTCCAATTCACTAAGCAATGCTTGCAGCCCCTTGGCTGACTGACAAACTAAAGCTTGGTCATCAGCGAACCTAATTGATTTTATGAATTCCCAGCCCACTTTCATTCCTACCTCCAGTTCTTCCCATGCCTCTTCAATCATTTCCTCTGCATACAGGTTGAACAGCAACGGTGATAATGGGCAACCCTGCCTTACACCTCTTCCTAACACTGCCCAACCGGACTCCCCGTTCCCCACTCGCACCTGAGCAGTCTGAGACATATAAATATAAATACATATATATATATATATATATATATATATATATATATATATATATATATATATATATATATATATATATATATATATATATATATATATATATATATATATACATTCAAACACGAAATACTGCCAAACGGCGAATAAATACTCATTTATATAGAAACAGATATAAGGAAAAGGGATAGGAACACACATAAAGGACGAACACAATAAATTCGATTCCGTCTTCCCCACCTTTATTGTGTTCATCCTTTATGTGTGTTCCTATCCCTTTTCCTTATATCTGTTTCTATATAAATGAGTATTTATTTGCTGTTTGGCGGGATTTTGTGTTTGAATGTGTATTTGGCCAATGTGGCTCATCTCTTTCTTCTGGCTATGCGTGCCACGAAACGCACTGTTCCTTTCCTGTATGATGTTGTATGAATTCTAACCAACCCAGTGTCTTTTCCTCTTGTGTTGTGTCTATTTCTCCTTTGGTGGGTGAAACAGCCCCCTGACGACATCTCTTGGCCAAAGAATCAGGGTGCTTGGCGACATATTAGACCCACGGATCTCAGGGTAAATTACGTTTCCTCGATAGCTCAAGTGGTTAAGAGCATCCGCCGGGCAAGTGCAAAGATCCGGTGTTCGAGTCCCGGTCAAGGAAATATTTTTACCCTTGTGATCCGTTCAACAGTGGGTTAGAGTTCATATAACATCATACTGGAAAGGAACAGTGCGTTTCGTGGCACGCATAGCCAGAAGAAAGAGATGAGCCACATTGGCCAAATACACATTCAAACAAAAAATCCCGCCAAACGGCAAATAAATACTCATTTATATAGAAAAAGATATAAGGAAAAGGGATAGGAACACACATAAAGTACGAACACAATAAAGGTGGGGAAGGCGGAATCAAATTTATTGTGTTCGTCCTTTATGTGTGTTCCGATCCCTTTTCCTTATATCTTTTTCTATATAAATGAGTATTTATTCGCCAATTGGCGGGATTTTGTGTTTGAATGTGTATATATCATCATACTCTATATCAGGTCCCTCTTCATCTCTGAGTACTTTCTTCCTCCCTTCATCCCATCCAACATCCCTATCCTGTTCCTTCCCTTTCCTCTTTTGCGCAACATTCTCCCCTCTATCACAGTCTTCAACATCCCGCTGCCGGTCGATACCCCCTTTAGGCACTTTTCCTACCTCCAAAGGATTGCTCCCAGCAAACCCCTCTCTTCGCCCACCATACCAAGTACTTCCTCGTTTGTTTTCTTCTCTGTCTATTTCACCTTCTCCATTCTTCTCCACACCCACATTTCAAAAGCCTCCAGTCTATCCTCCTGCTTCAATGACCACGTTTCCGCACCGTACATAGCTAGGCTCCGTATCAAAGTTTTTATGAGTGCTTTCTTAACATCCTTACTCAATGTCCCCATCATTAACTCCCTCCTCCTTGTGAAAGCCTCTTTGCCTAGCGCAATTCTTCACCTTACCCCCTACTACTTTGACTGTGTTGGTCCAAAACACTACCGAGATACGTAAAATGTTCTACCTTCTCTAGTTTTTGCCCTCCTATTTTAATGTTAAGCTTAGCCTTTTTCTTTCTAGAAAATCGCATAACCTTTGTTTTATTAATATTGATTCTCATCCCATACCTGTCGCACTGAATTTCCAATTCACTAAGCAATGATTGCAGCCCCTTGGCTGACTGACAAACTAAAGCTAGGCCATCAGCAAACCTAACTGATTTTACGAATTCCCAGCCCACTTTCATTCCTACCTCCAATTCTTCCCATGCCTCTTCAATAATTTCCTCTGCATACAGGTTGAACAGCGACGGTGATAATGGGCAACCCTGCCATACACCTTTTCCTAACACTGCCCATCCTGACTCCCCGTTCCCCACTCGCACCTGAGTAGTCTGAGACATGTACAGGTTGCAGATTAGTCTCCTTTCCCTCCAATCTATTCCTATTTTATGCAGAATACTCATTAGTTTTTCCCAATTCACTCTATCAAATGCTTTTTCGAAATCTACGAAGCAGGCAAATACCTCCTGGTTGTATTCTATATTCCTCTCGATTAATAATCTCATTACTGCAATGGCATCACGCGTACCTCTCCCCTTCCTAAACCCAAACTGATCATCCCCTAAGTAATCATTTGCCCTACTCTCTATCCTTTTGTTTATGATCCTGAGATCAACTTAAGCTGCGTGGGATATCAAACTTATTGTCCTGTAGTCCTCACATGACGTGGCCCTTACCTTTTTCGGAATAGGAACTAAAACTGATCTCACAAAGTCTTCCGGCCAGATTCCTTCCTCATAGATACTACGAATCAGCCCATATAGCCTCTTCCTCCAAAATTTTCCTAAGCATTTTAAAAGTTCCACGCAAATATTATCCAGCCCCACGGCCTTATTTAGTTTCATCTCCCTTAATGCCCTTTCTATCTCATTGTCTAGTATGCCTGGACCTAAGCTATCTTCCTCTACGTCATATTCTTTTTCAATGTCTAACTTTGTTGGTCTAAGCTCTTTACTATACAGTTCTATATACTCCTTCCATATCTCTTGGATCTTTCCTGTGTCAACTATTACCTTACCTGCCCTGCTCTAACTGTTAGCATAGATCTACTTTTCTTACTTCCTGATAAAGATTTAACTTTGCTGTACAGCGCACCGATTTCATCCTTCCTCTCCAGACTTTCCATATCCTCGCACTGCGTCTTCCACCACGCTTCCTTTGCTTTATTTGTTGCCCGCCTCAATTTATTGTTCAATTCTTTGTACATCATTTTGCCTAATTCTGTATTTATATTCTTCCATTTTCGCCGCTCACCCATCTTTGTAATCATCTCATCTATGAGCCACGGTTTCCTAGTCCATTTAGTGTTAACGGTTCCAATAGTGTCTTTTGCGGCTTTAGACAAGCCTTTCTTGATACTTTTCCATTTTTCTTCGATAGCACTTAGCTCTTTACCATTCTCCATGATTTCCTCTACCGCCTGGTTGTATTCCTTCCTTTTTAAACCATTTAATGCTTCTACATTCCATTTTCTAACTCGCCGCAATTGCCTTATCTTTTTGAAACGGACGCTACATTTCATAACAACAAAAGTATGGTTTGAGTCCGCATCCGCTCCCGGGAAGCTGTGCGAATTAATCACACTGTTCCTAAACCTGTGTCTAACCGGGATATAATCTAGCTGATACCTTTCTGAGTCAGCTGGCATTTTCCATGTTTACCTGCGTCTTTTGTGGTGTCTAAACCAAGTGTTAGGGATGACTAACCCCTGTCTTCTGCAGAACTCAACTGCTTTCTCCCCGCGGTCATTCCTCGTGCCTAAACCGTAGTCCCCGATCTCGTCACCATCTCTTCCTTCGCCTACCATCGCATTCCAATCTCCGATCACTATCAAATGTTTCCCTGCAGGAACACCTGCGATTATGTCCTCTAACTGATCGTATATCCTATCGACCTCTTCTTCCTTATGGTTGCTCTGTGGCATGTATACCTGAATAATAACCAAGTTCATCGGTTCTGCTTTTATCTCTACTAGTAGTATTCTATCCGTTACCTGCTCTATGTTGACTACGCTTCTTCCTAACTCTTCATTTAATACTATGGCAACCCCACGTTGGCTCTCGTCCCCGCCGCTGTATATTATTCTATACTTATCACTCCAGTAATCCCCGCTATCCTTCCATCTCACCCCGCATAGACCTAAAATATCTATATTTGCCCTTTCCATCTCCCGCTTAATATTCTCCAGTTTCCCTGTCCTCATCATTGTCCTAACATTCCATGTTCCTATTCTAACTAATTTGGTCTTCTTGTTCTGCGTCTTCTGTCCTGCTGCTGCTGGTTTTTCCTTGCATGGGTTTCGTGGGATGACGACCGCGGAAGCCTTGCCTCCCCCGCTGCCGGGCACGACACGGCCGATTGGGCCGAGCCCTGTAGTTGCCAGGACTCATATTATCTGTATTGTCCATCATTTAAATCTTGGGATTGATAATTGAGGTGGTTTCCCGTTGCCTTCCTCAATAGTGTTTTTAACGTGACACCGTCACTTATTGGCCGCCCCACTGGGGTCAGACACCATTGCAGCCGCTTCACTGAGGAACAGACGCTGTGTGGACTACCTTTCGTCTGGCTCCTAACCTTCGACCTATCTGGCATGGGTGACCCTACTAGGAGCAATTATTATTATATATATATGTATATATATATATATATATATATGTATATATATATATATGTACATATGTATACATATATATACATATATATATATATATGTACATATGTATTTATATATACATATATATATCTAGTATCCAGTCATCCTAATACCAATGCCTAAAGGTAAACATAGATAAATCAGTGCTTGAAAATAAAGTAGCACAAAGGAGCAATAAGTAAACAGTGAAATAAAAATTCCAAGAAATGAACTACAGAATGTATTTTGCTCTTCATTTGGTACTACTGGTTTCCATGGTTAGGCTTCATCATAAGGTACCATCATGTACCATGAGGTACCATGTCTGTAGAAGCAATGGTGAATGCTCCTATGAGGGCAGAGTAAGGATGGAACAGCTTAATGACTCTGCCATGCATATACATCCTTCATTGCTCTTTACTTGTTGGAAAGAATTTATATTTGTTTAAACCGACTTCAACCTGTGGAAGGGAGAATGTGCACCTGAAAAATCAACCACTGAATATATTGAAGAAATGTCCATATCATGCAGCCTCTCTTATTTATAAGAAACTGCCAATGAACATAAAAAATAAGTCCTCTGTGACTGCTTTTAAAATTGAAGTTAAGTATTTATTACTCCTCAAGTGTAATACAGTGTTGATGAATTCTTAGTTGACAAATTGTAAATAGAATGATGTTTTTTGAGTCATTTTGTGTTCCGTGTGGTAATGTTTTAGGGAATTATTACTATTTTATTTCTTTTCCTTACCCCGCTGACCATGTTTTAAGTCATGCTCATCTAAGTTCACTGCCTGGGAATTGAACCAGTTGACAATGGCATTCGAGTTCTTTATTCTCTTCAAACCATTGTCCACCAAGTCGCTGTTTTAAGGTCAAGAAGAGGAAATGGTTGCTAGGTTCAAGGCCTGGACTGTAGGGTAGGTTATGAAGAAGTGAAAAAAAATGCTCATCCACTCAATGCTCTTTGCCTTATTAAGTTGGTTGGAGAGCATCTTTGGTGGCCACCTTGTGCACAATTTATGATATCTGAGCTTGACTGCCACAATTGTGTAAATGGTGGTGCATCCAACAAGAGGCAAATTATCAGTCGGAACACCAATCGTCAATCATATCTCAGGTTCTTGGTCCACTTGTTGAACCATTTCATCTGCTTGGATGCTGATAGCAAAATTGTAGTATCCACCAGTTGCGAATCGCAAGCTGTGATTTACCTATAACTTTGTTCTGACCCACCAATATTTATATGAAAGTAAACGGTGGATCTGTTTCGACCCCTTGTTCACCTTCCATCAAACCTTCATTCCACTGACTTATAAACCCTATGGTCTTGTATGATCTGTCACCACCAATATCCTCTTGTTCAGCTGAGGCAAGGCGGTCACTAGTGACAGACACAGTCATCTTCCTGGAGGTGATCGCCTCCCTTCCTCACCTCAAACTTCAAGAAATAAGGACAAAGTCGTTCCATAAGAGCAAGTCCTCTAAAGGGCTATGCCAAAGAGGGATGATAGAAAAGATTTGAAAACCCTTGTACCTATGATAGAATAAGAATTTTCAAAGCAGTCACTTAAACTATTAAAATGGTCAAGAGAAAAAAAGGGCATTTAAGTAAAAATGTGTTTATCTTGTAATATCAAAACCAAATTTCAAAAATGGTTTCCCCTGAGAAAGCATGAGTGTCCTTAGACGATAATACATATTTTACTGCAGATAAGTGTAAGTGCTTCGGATTTGTCTAATATAAAGGCCATATAATATAGGTTTCAACATCCTCTAATTCCTACATAAATGGGCCAAATCGCTGGAAGGGTGAAAGGCATAACCCTTACTCGGCCGAGGGTCAAGAGGCCCTGAAGCCCCTCCCTCAGTCACTAGATTGAAAGGGAAGGAAAGGCGACGTGTTTGGAAGTTGGGAGAAATGTAAGGGTGGAATGCAAGGAAGCCTTGGTTTCATTGTGCCGAGTGTCCAATTGCCAAAATGGACCCCTCCATCCCGCTGGGAGGAGCAGCAAAGCGACCTAGTTCTGCTAACACTCATTATATACACTACATCATACCTACAATATTCCATAATTTTGTTCAAGGACTTTCCATTGGTAAACAGTTAAAGCAATATTTTCCTCCTTTATTTAGCCATTTAATGACATTAGTTAGTATTTGTGGTGCCCCAATTTTCAATCTAATCATGGCATTTAAATTTAAGAATGGATATAGGAAAAAATGATGCCGTATAAATAAAAAGTATATTTTGTTAAAATCTTGACCAAGTACACGTTTAAAATCTGAATAAAATCTATCAATAAATGAGACCAACAATCCTTGCACAAAATTTTGAACCCTGTTCTTTGACCTTTTTAAGAATTTAGTGTCATATGCATTAGTTTTTCCCCCCTCCATGTGGCGAAAGAGCTTGTGCATCCTGACGACCCCCAGAGCTGTGCTTCGGCAGGATCATTACAACTCCCCCTGGTAGGGTCGCACATGCCAGATAAGTTGAAGGGTAGGAGACGAGCAAAACGTGGTCTGTGCAGTGTCCGTTGCTCCCTGCAAAGGCACTTGATCCCTGTGAGGCAGTCATTGAGTGATGATGACACATTAAAAACATTATTGAAGAAGGCAATCTTGTCTGTCCTACCAAAACATAACTTGGTATTCAACTTTCAAACAAGCCAATCTCCATCTGTGTGTGCTTCCTTCATCCTGTCCAACATCCCAAACCTATTCTCGCCCCTTCCTCGTTTGCCCAACATTCTCCCCTCCATCACCGTCTTCCTCTTCCCATTGCCAATCAATATCCTTTGCGTCCATTTTTTCTCCCTCCTTACGATTTCTCCCCATGATTCCCTCTACCCAATCCCCTAACGCAATTCTTCTCCTTATTATTCTACTACCTTAATCGTTTTTGTCCAAAACACTCGTAGATACGTAAACTGTTCCACCTGCTATATTTTTTGCCCTCTTATCGAAACTTTTAACCTAACCTTTCTCCATTGCTGCCCGGGATAGTATAATTCTATCATCTGCGCTTATGCAATTGTTTTATGAAAATAATCCTCTCCTCCGCGCCGGCTATTATTGTCACCAGGGCTCCTTCCTTCAACTGTGTCGGCCGCCGCAAACCGCAGCACTCTCTCCCATCATCCGTACACTCCATCCTTTCTTATTTTTGCCTGCATCTCATTTGTTTCTTCCTGGTTGGTTTCATTAGCGATCAAGGACGGTACTCAGCAGCCCCACTGTATTTTATTTTTATTGTTGTTTTCAACTTTCTCCATATTCGATCGCAGTTATCTGCGTTCTGCATATCGATATTGTAGCGTTTTATTCCATTCTCATGTCTTTAAGGAGACTAATGGCGTCTTTTGGAATTTTGTTCCTGCCAACGTTTTAAAAAGATTCTACTGATCCACCAAAGCTAAAAAATTGTTTGACCTCATTGTATCATTTTTTAATTGGTACGCTGGAGAACAGCAATGAAACCCATCTTCTTCTGCTTCGTTAAAATCCAGTTTTCAATATACGAAAATTTTGAAATTGATCTTCACAATTAATTAAGTTACCTTTAATGGAGTATACCACTCCTCTACATATATTCTCTCTTGCGTTGGCCTTGCCGAAGTCTTCGATATAACGGCCGTCGCCCTAATTGATCGAAGACTCTCAGGTCTTTTCTGATTTGTTCCAGTCAACGATTGACTAACGTGAACTTCTCTCAGTTACTGTTTAGCCGGTAAATTGTTTCTTTTCTTGTGCAGATTCCACTGGTTATTTCATAATACATCGTTTTGCTGCACATGGCTTCCTACTCCGTTCCTCCTTCACCGTTCCTCGCTTTAACTGCCCATTTCAGCGTTGTGTTTGGGAGGTTCATATATATATATATATATATATATATATATATATATATATATATATATATATATATATATATGTTTCACGCCTTTTTTCCAATGGTTCATGTTTCTATTCGTGGATGTCTCCATTTTCCGGGTTCCCGCCGCGTTGGTCGTCAACCATGACAACCAACGCGGCGGGAACCCGGAAAATGGAGACATCCACGAATCCTGAACGCCACGGAAGACTACGATCCAACATTATACGCCTCTACGGGGAGGAAACGCACAGTAAGATACGAAGATTTGAGAAGTTGCGCAAGAAGAAGGGGAGGCTTCTCTCCTCCTTAGCCTTTCTCCAACGCTGCCGAGACACCAACACTCTACCGTGCTGTGTGGAAGTAAAGCATCACCTCAACACCAAGGCCGCCAGAAGATTTCTCCGCCGGACCAGCGAGGCACTACTCAGGGAACGGGTACGGCACACACGCCACTCCCTCCACCTGTGCTCGGAAGAACTTCTACGAATTCATCTGGAATTGGGCGCCAAACTCAACGCCACTGATTGGGACACAATAGAGACAATAACCCACGACTCATCCCGGAATACTGAAACTGCAGTGTGGGAGACGCAGATCAGGAAATTCGAAAAACTATCCGACCGACAACATCCCAGCAGTTTGGGTCATGGCCCCGAAAAGGACCGTTCAGTCATCAACTTTACGGACTACCAACTGACCAATGCTCACATCTCGATTTTATCGAAAGGACTGAATTTCGCTATTGCTCCAACAAAAATACCAAAGGAAGAAATCGTCACAGAAGTGGAATATGCCATCCGGAAGCTTCCGAAGGGAGACGCCGATGAAATTAGAGAAGATGTTGCCCGCATTCTCCGGAACGCAAGACCACCCAAAATGAACATCACGGGAGCCGAACGACGAGCCTTATCCGATCTCCGCGGGAACGAAAACATTCTCATACTCCCAGCGGACAAGGGAAACTCCACGGTCCTCATGAAGAGAGGTGACTACGAAATGAAGATTTCCCGTATGCTGGAAGACTCCACTTACAGAAAACTTCGTTCGGATCCCACTGCAAAAGCGGAGCGAGACACCAGGGCGCTGATAAAGAATTCTACCATTCCACGGGAACATCAAACACGTCTGTTCCCATCTGCGGCCAAGCCACCAAGACTATATGGATTACCCAAAGTCCACAAAGAAGGGGTGCCCCTCAGGCCAATAGTCAGCCAAATAGACGGACCAACCTATAGACTGTCCAAATACTTAGCACAGTCACTTCAACCTTACGTCGGACAAACCTCATCTTTCGTGAGAGACTCCACTCATTTCATCGAAATATTGAAGAAGATTACTATCAGCCCCAACGACATCTTAGTCAGCTTCGACGTTGCATCACTCTTCACAAACGTCCCAATTCAAGAATCGGTGGACATCATCAAAGAGCTCACAAAATCCGGCATTCCAGAGGATCATCCGCAGCTGATAGAGTACTGCCTACGGAACTCCTACTTCCTTTGGAGCGGGAGTTTCTTCGAACAACGCGAAGGAGCGGCAATGGGCTCACCCCTATCCCCGGTGATAGCAGACATCTATATGGAAAAATTCGAACAAACGGCGATCAAATCCCATGATAAAAAACCAAAGTTATGGCTAAGATACGTGGACGACACGTTCGTAATTTGGCCACATGGACCTGAAGAACTGCAGAGATTCCTGGAGCACCTCAACTCTCAGCATCCGGCAATACAATTCACTATGGAGACCGAAAAAGACAACCAAATCCCGTTTTTGGACATAATGGTGAAGAGGAGGACCAACGGGAGTATCGGCCACTCAGTATACAGGAAGGCCACCCATACTGACCGCTACCTGAACGCCCACTCACATCATCACCCGTCCCAGAAGGCATCACTCGTGGCAACACTCCTGCATCGCGCATACAAACTTTCGGATGCAGAATCATTGGCCAAGGAAAAGGAACATTTGATGACGGCACTGAAGATAAATGGATACAAAGAAGAATTGGTCCTGAAAAGGACCGCTAAAGTGGAAAAACGCCACCAGACACCCGACAAGGAGAAACATCAAACTGACAAGCCAGGAACCTATGCCACCATCCCCTACGTCGCCGGCACAAGCGAAAAGATCTCGAGGGTCCTGAAGAAGAAAGACATTGTCACAAGATTTAACTGCGTGACCAAAATAAGCCAGATAATTCCAAGGCCCAAGGACAAGATCCCGAAAGGTCTTCTCGAAGGTGTGTACCGCGTGCCTTGCTCTTGCGGCAAATCGTATATCGGCGAGACATGCAGGTCCATGAAGACCCGCCTGCAAGAACACAAGAGGGCAACGAAGAATAAGAAATTCAGCCTATCAGCAGTCGCCGAGCATGCCTGGAGCGAACCCGGACACGACATCAAATTTGACGAAGCCGAGATAATCACCAAGGAAAAAAGATACTATCCTCGGCTGATTAGAGAATCAATTGAGATCACAAAAACGCCGAGAAACTTCAACCGGGAAGACGGTTACCACCTGACGAACGCCTGGAAGAGAGTGTTCCAGAAACCAACCAATCACAACGCAGCAGCGAGAGAGCGAGGGCTATATAAGCGCAGCCAAAATGATATCACTACGGCCTCCTCAGGGGTGAGAACAAGCGGAAGCTTGACCACCAGCTGGGGGAGCCCACGGTGATACTTCGGCTGGACCACGAGGCCAAGCTTATGAGCCGTGCCGCGAGCGAAAGGCCCCGAGACAATTTTGTGCGAGAAACAATGTATTCTTTCGTTGTTAAAGGGGTGGAGCACGAGCGACCAGTGGAAGACGTCATCCGTGGGCTGGAGAATGCTGGGGTGCCGGTGAAGAGGTGCTGGCGTATCAAGAGCCGCAGGACATCGGCGTACACCACGGTGCTGCGAGTGCTCACCAACGACGCCCACGCTGCACGGACCATACTGGCCCTCAAAGGGGTAGTAGTAGACGGAGTATGGTTCCACTGCGAGCCTTCACATCCCCCCCCGCCCCAACCAAGGCAGTGCCCCCGATGCCAAGATTTTGGCCATACAGTTGGGCAGTGCAACGCAGACGCCAAATGCGGCAGATGCGGAGCGGGCCACCGAGCCGCAAACTGCCAGGCGGAAGCTTTGCGCTGCGCCAACTGCGGGGGCGGCCACCACGCGAGCGCATGGGCGTGCCCAAACAGGCCAAAAAACCCATCTTCGCTCGCAGCCACAGCCCCGATTCATGCGGACCCTTTCCTTTCCACGGCTTCCGAGAAGGACGACGACGAGGCCAAGAAGCCGGTTACGAGGGGAGATCTGCTGCGGCTGCTGACGCTTATCCACGTCAACCTCCAGCCAGCAAATCGGGTACTTACTGCTAGGATCATCAGGGAGGCGGCAGAGTCGGTTCTGGGAGTATCAGTGACACCACTGTACTCCGGGAACCGGGTCTTTCCCAGCGTCTCCTACGCATCTATGACCGCATAATGGATAAGTACTCTAGGGTTGCTTTCATCAACATACGGGGTGCTGTGCGGCAAAAGAAGCCGCTGATTATGGGACACATAGGGTCAAAGGGAGTCTCCATCATGGGGCTGGTGGAGACATACCTGCACCCACACTCAAAATTTAACATTTCTAATTTCCAGGAATTCAGCACCCCGCGGTTGGCTCCGAAATCCGGAGGAGTAACACTTCTTATCCGTGACGACATCCCAGCGAAGAGACTCCAATTCCCAGAGCCCATGGAAGACAACAACGAGGGGGTCCTCGTACAAACATCCATCAATCAAAGAAGAGTCAACATAGGAGTTCTATATTCAAGAACGCAGGACAGTCTTCCAATCAACGCCATCAACTATATCACCACAATGAGTGAACCCTATATTATACTTGGAGACCTAAACGCACGCAATCACTCTTTTCGGGACGTTGTCACCAACACCAAGGGAAGGGAACTGGAGAACCTCATACAAAACAACAACATGATCCGACTTGACATAAGAACACCAACTTTTGTCGGCAGAGGTCCTTCCTTCCCAGATCATGCCTTAGTTTCTCCTGCTATCCTCCATCTCTGCGGCGACGTCTCGGTAGATGACTGCCTTTCCTCTGACCATATGCCTTTCTCCTTTCCCCTTTTTCCCATCACCCGAAGGCTTAGACCATTTCTCCTAAGAACCGACTACTCTAAAGTCGATTGGGCGGCCTTCGACGAGAAAATCAATCAGGCCACAGGACGTATCAGCACCCCTAAATCGATGTCCGACATCGACAACGCCGTAGATACGGTGGAAGAGGCCTTCAGGGTGGCGAGAAAGGATTTCCCCATAAAGAAGATTAACCCTGCACGACCACCACTACCACGGCACATAGTGGGACTAATAAAAGATAAACGCAAACTCTATCGGGACTGGGTGAAAACCAAGGACCCCGCATTAAAAACGGAGTGGAACAGGACCAACGCCATCATCCGGAGGAAGATCATCGAATTCAAAGAGGTTGCGTGGGAAAATACATGCAATTCCCTTGACTACAGGGACGGCGGAAAATTCTGGGACAAATTCAAGGTACTATCAGGCCAAAAAAGAAGGGAAGCAGTCAGCCTCATCGGACCGGATGGAACGCCCATTGCACTTCCCGAAGAGAGGGCCAAAGAATTCCGCCGAGTCCTGAAAACCATTTACCGACCAATGGAAGACAACCTATTCGACGAGGATCATGCCCGGAAGGTGGAAGATCATCTGGATTCCTTACCCTACCCATTGCATCCCACATTCAACAATGACCAACAGCTGGATGATATAATGGGAACCATTGACTCCGACGACCTAACACTTGCTAGGCCATGGAAGAACACTGCTCCAGGTGAAGACGGGATCACCAGTCGGCAACTAAAACATGCCCCATCCTGCTATCCAGCATTGCTGAGGATATTCAACGGCATGGTGACCATGGGTTACTATCCCAAAAAATGGAGAAGAATGACCATCGTCATGCTACCGAAAGCGGGAAAGGACCACAAGAAGGCAGACAATTATAGACCCATAAGCCTAACAAGTAACCTAGGCAAGTGGTTTGAGCGGATCCTAGTGAGAAGAATGACCACCTCCTTCGAAAGCAAGGGTATCCTGCCGCAGCACCAGCACGGTTTCCGCCCTGGAAGGTCCACCATCGATCCCCTTGCACTTCTTACCACGGAAGCTTCGGAGGCAATTAACAAGAGGAAGCACGTGGCGGCCCTCTTTCTGGATATAGAAAGGGCCTTTGACCACGTCTGGCACAGAGGGCTTTTGTACAAGCTATCGCAGATGCCAGGGATCTCGCCATCCCTGATCCAACTGATCAACTCTTTTCTTTCAGATCGAATTGCCAGGGTCAAAGTTGGCCAATCTACTTCCACCCCGTTCCACCCAACAGCTGGTGTGCCCCAAGGCACTGTATTGTCTCCCCTGCTCTTCTCGGCATACTGCTGGGACATGCCATCGGATACGGCACAACGGCGAACAATCACCACAGCTCAATATGCAGACGACACCGCTATCTGGACGACAGCCGGAAACCAAGGAAGGGCGGTGGCCTGCTTGCAAAAACAGGCCAGGCTTCTAGAAGATTGGTTCCAAAAATGGAGATTGAGACCGAACCCAAACAAGTCCACCTTTCTCATTTTCAAAAGTTACCAGGACCACAGGATGCGCGGGCTGCCACAACCCTCAATTGAGCTTTGGCAGCAACGGATCCAACCATCTGTTTCTGTAAAATATCTAGGGGTCACCCTAGATAAACATCTAACATTTAACACACACATACAAGACGTGTGGGCGAGATGCAGCCGTCGAAGTGGCCTCTTGCGGGCGGTTCGGGCAAGGGGTAAAGGGGTCTCAATCGAGTGTGGCTTGGTCCTGTACAGGGCCTTTATACGCCCTGTCATGGAGTACGCCGCACTCGCGATCTTACCTTATAATAACAGCCTCAACGTCTGGGCCGCCCTGGAGAGGAGGATACTGAGGCAGCTGCACCTTCTGCCACCCATGTCTCCCAGCTCAGAAATCCACAAAATAGCTAATACTGAACCTCTCCTTTACAGGTTATGCCGCCTTCGGGCACGGACTGCAAACAGAATGGCCATGTACAATCCTGACCTACTGGAAGACATTCTGCAGTGCACCCCTTCTGTGCTATGGAAACGCCCCATACAGAAACTTCTCTCGCCAGCATGCATCATCCGACAGCAACTTCGTCTGTACTACCCGGAGGCAGAACTTCCACCTCAACGGAGACTCCTGCCGGTTCCGGTTACGCTACGCCCCAGCGAAGACTACCCCCTCTTCGAGAAGAAGACTCGAAGAAAGAAAAAGAACAAAGATGTGGACCCTCAAGCTCTTTCACAACAAGTGCCAGTGATATGATACGTGTGTGTGCGTCTAAAACTAAGACTATAAGACAATTATTGTTATACTTTGTTATTGTCATTAGACAATTATTGTTATTGTTGTTCACACTTCTTCTTGTAATCTGTCCTTCTGGCGGCCTGCGGAGGGTTTTTCGGGTTTCCCCTTCGCCTCGGGCGAATGCCAGGCCTATGCTACCCCGAAGAAAAGAGTTCCGGATTTTGTGTTTTTTTCTTTTCTGCAACCGCTGATCAAAGACATTTTCCACAGCGGTTCTAGTCCCTGAAGAGGCATGTGCCTATAACAGGGCTTCCTTGTTAGTTGTACTGTTACCTATATTATCTGTTATATTATTGTTATTACTGATTATTGTTACTGTTTTGTACAACTACTTGGATAAATAAACAACTTTTGAACTTGAACTGAACTTGATATCGGCACTTCGACCTGAAGACGCCTGGTGGAATCCAGGCGAAACTGTCGTCAACCATGACAACCAACGCGGCGGGAACCCGGAAAATGGAGACATCCACGAATCCTGAACGCCACGGAAGACTACGATCCAACGTTCATGTTTCTAATCCATAATCATGGCATTTTTAACATACCGCAGTGGTAATCGCATCCTGAAAACACCTCGGAGAAGAATCGAGCGGCGATAAACGGAGCCCTTCCGAGCGATAGTTTTCGCGACTCTAATCACGAGCGTCATCGCGTAAGATGTTTTCTGGCTTTTTTCCGAAGTACAGGCGAGTCTGTGATCACCTTAGTTAACCTACTTAATTATCCAGAGGCGGATGTTTGAAAAGGAAAAGTTCAAGTTTTTTGGGAATCCTACCTTTTAGGATTCAATGCGGTTTCTGTAAATCGAAATGACTTGAGAGAACGGCAGGTCTGCAAATCACGAATGGCATGAAGAGGCATAAAACGTCTAGGTCCAGATGGCGTCTCTTCGATGAATTCGAAACATTCCAAGCACGGTAGTGATATATCTTAGAGAAGTGGACGGCTAAGAGGAACGGAGTAGCCCTTGGGAAACGAGCCGCCCCACTTCTCCCAATGTTGGGCGAACTCCTCATTGACGCAAGGCTTTCACTTAGGCGAAGTTCATGTTCATAAATTCTTACAGAAACGAGCGTGCTTACTCAACTGATGGAATTTGCACACCACCGTTCCTATCCGCGAAAATATACTTCCGGCAGATTCGGCAACGACCATCACGCACGGAAATAATTACATGGAAGCTTCATTTCTAAGAGAAGCGCTGATTCAGCGATTCTTTTGACTCACTGGAGAGGTCAAAGTAATGTCGCCGTGAGATGTCCAAGGAGAGCGTTCGTCGGCAGACATTGGCAGTTGGGTCATAGCGCATGCGCTTAGAATCTCTCGTAGAGCAAACGGGAGACTTTGACTGTAGGCTTGGGAAGATAGTCGCTCGTTTTCTTGCCATGAGTGAATTGCGTATTCACATTGTGTTTGGAAAGGACTCTTGCGATTCTCTCCGTGGTTCCCGCATCATATTGAATGGTGGCATACACTGCAGAGGGGAATATAAGTAATAAAAGAGGTTCCGTAAAACTTCCCTGGAGAACACCCGAAGTGACTTCTACTGCACTGCATTTTACACGACTACTTTGTGCTACCCTTCACACTCGACCATTCAAAAAGTCTTTGATCCAACCCAGGATATTTTTATTTATATCGTAGGTATAGATAAATGTATCCTAGGTAGTGCTCCTTTCGAGCTTTGTGAGTTGTTCACTATGGGATACGTGGTCGGAAGCCTTTTTAAAATCTAGAAAAATGGCGTCCATTGGAACGTCACTCTCTACCAGATTTAAAATATCATGAGCAATAAGCGCAAGTTGTCTCTCGCAGGATTCACCCTATCGGAAGCTTGCTGGTTTTTCTATCTATTACTCCTGATTATCGAGGTGTCTCACGTTTGAACTAGCGACTTAATCTTCCGTAACCTTGCACGAAATGGATGTGAGGGAAATAGACCTGCAATTACTCGGTTCCCCCTTGTCTCCGTTCTTAAATATTGGTGTTAAGTTAGCCGTTTTCCAAACTCTGGGAACCTTGTGATCGACCAGCGACTCCTTAAATATTATGTCTATGTAGAAATGACCTTAATCCGAAGCTAGATTCTTAAATATACGAGCCCAGAGGTTTTATTAGACCAAATAACATTTTTCAGTAAACGTTATACTCCATTACGAGATCGAGATTTCAGCCTTTTTGAGAGACGCATATGAGATTTAAAATTTGGATATCTGTTGACCGGCACGATTAGGTAAGCTATCGGATACATTCGTGAGGCATTGGTGAAGAAGCTTTGAATAAAGAAATTTTATAAGTTAGCCTTTTCCAAACTGCTGATTAATCTTTTGCCTATATCATTTATGAGTGAATTAACTGTAGACTAATTTTCCTGGACCTCGTTCTGCCAATCGTGGATGAGGAACTCAGTTACACTTTTTTACTCAGTTAACATTCTTACCGATTATCCATACCACGGTCGGACAATGTTTTTCTGATGCCTTATTGTTCGCGGAAAGAATGACATCTTAAGTCTATCTGTACTACAATTAATCTCTATAATTTTATTAACATGATCTCTCCTACCGTAGCACGATAGGGGTATAATACATTTTCAACATCATTGCTAAAGAGACATCCTTCCAATTTATTCAAGAGATTTAATCTGTAATATAGCCTTTGCTCCGTGAGTTTCTAAATGAGGCCTAACCAGCGAAAAATGACATTTGTCTTTCACCTAATCATCACATTTACCAAGTAGCCTTCCAATAAATCTTAATTTTTCGTTAGCTTTTCCACATATTCCCTGTTTGTGTTTCACCCAGGAGGCGTCGGGAGTGAGGGCAACGCTTAGGTATTTAATTAAACCTACACATTTTAAGGTAGGTTTTTCGATGGACACAACTACAAACAAACATTTTATTACTCCTAGCAAAACACAAAATCCATCATCCTACTCTATATCAGGTCCCTCTTCATCTCTGAGTACTTTCTTCCTCCCTTCATCCCGTCCAACATCCATATCCTGTTCCTTCCCTTTCCTCTTTTGCCCAACATTCTCCCCTCAATTACAGTCTTCAGCATCCCGCTGCCGGACAACACCCCCTTCATCCACTTTTCCTGCCTCCATAGAATTTCTCCCAACAAAACCCATATCTTCGCCCAGGATACCAAGTTCTTCCTCATTTGTTTTCTTCTCGGTCCATTTCACCTTCTCCATTCTTCTCCACACCCACATTTCACAACATCATCATGGAAAGGAACAGTGCGTTTCGTGGCACGCATAGCCAGAAGAAAGAGATGAGCCACATTGGCCAAATACACATTCAAACAAAAAATCCCGCCAAACGGCAAATAAATACTCATTTATATAGAAAAAGATATAAGGAAAAGGGATAGGAACACACATAAAGTACGAACACAATAAAGGTGGGGAAGGCGGAATCAAATTTATTGTGTTCGTCCTTTATGTGTGTTCCGATCCCTTTTCCTTATACGAGGGTCATCCGGAAAGTAGTACCCGTTCGTGCCGCATGAAGTGCTGACGACGCGAGTAGCCGCTGGACGAGGTCAGATAGCTTCAGTGGCTTGTCTGCCTTCTCTGAGCCAAGTTGCGTGACGAGAGACTGTGCAAGATTGCCTGTGTTGTTTCTGTGATTGTTTACAATGTTTAAAAAAATTGAGAACGCCGCCAGTTGTGAAGTGAGGGCAGTGATTAAATTCCTCAATGCAAGAAACGTTCGCCCATGTGATATTCATCGCCAATTAAAGGAGGTGTATGGAGACAATGTAATGGACGAGTCGTCTGTTCGGCGGTGGTGTCGCAACTTCAACATGGGGAGGGGGAACACACACGACGATGAGCGTTCGGAGAGACCGTCTGTCATTACAGACCAACTGGTGAGCTCAGTTGACGAATTCGTGAGGAACGATCGGCGCGTCACAATTGATGACATCTGTGAGCATTTTCCCAATGTTTCTCGAACAATTGTTCATGAAATTGTTAAACACCATCTGCATTATGCAAAAATTTGTGCAAGATGGGTCCCTCGCGTATCTCAATGAGCTGGCGGCGAAGGACTATGCAGCAGGAATACAGAAACTTGTCACACGTTATGACAAATGCCTTAATTTGCTTGGAGATTATGTTGAGAAGTAGTTTAAAGTATCCTCTTTCAAATAAAATTTTTTATGTTTGTTAATATTTACTTTTGTGTCTTTATTTCACGAATGGGTACTACTTTCCGGATGACCCTCGTATCTTTTTCTATATAAATGAGTATTTATTCGCCGTTTGGCGGGATTTTGTGTTTGAATGTGTATATATCATCATACTCTATATCAGGTCCCTCTTCATCTCTGAGTACTTTCTTCCTCCCTTCATCCCATCCAACATCCCTATCCTGTTCCTTCCCTTTCCTCTTTTGCGCAACATTCTCCCCTCTATCACAGTCTTCAACATCCCGCTGCCGGTCGATACCCCCTTTAGGCACTTTTCCTACCTCCAAAGGATTTCTCCCAGCAAACCCCTCTCTTCGCCCACCATACCAAGTACTTCCTCGTTTGTTTTCTTCTCTGTCTATTTCACCTTCTCCATTCTTCTCCACACCCACATTTCAAAAGCCTCCAGTCTATCCTCCTGCTTCAATGACCACGTTTCCGCACCGTACATAGCTAGGCTCCGTATCAAAGTTTTTATGAGTGTTTTCTTAACATCCTTACTCAATGTCCCCATCATTAACTCCCTCCTCCTTGTGAAAGCCTCTTTGCCTAGCGCAATTCTTCACCTTACCCCCTACTACTTTGACTGTGTTGGTCCAAAACACTACCGAGATACGTAAAATGTTCTACCTTCTCTAGTTTTTGCCCTCCTATTTTAATGTTAAGCTTAGCCTTTTTCTTTCTAGAAAATCGCATAACCTTTGTTTTATTAATATTGATTCTCATCCCATACCTGTCGCACTGAATTTCCAATTCACTAAGCAATGATTGCAGCCCCTTGGCTGACTGACAAACTAAAGCTAGGCCATCAGCAAACCTAACTGATTTTACGAATTCCCAGCCCACTTTCATTCCTACCTCCAATTCTTCCCATGCCTCTTCAATAATTTCCTCTGCATACAGGTTGAACAGCGACGGTGATAATGGGCAACCCTGCCATACACCTTTTCCTAACACTGCCCATCCTGACTCCCCGTTCCCCACTCGCACCTGAGTAGTCTGAGACATGTACAGGTTGCAGATTAGTCTCCTTTCCCTCCAATCTATTCCTATTTTATGCAGAATACTCATTAGCTTTTCCCAATTCACTCTATCAAATGCTTTTTCGAAATCTACGAAGCAGGCAAATACCTCCTGGTTGTATTCTATATTCCTCTCGATTAATAATCTCATTACTGCAATGGCATCACGCGTACCTCTCCCCTTCCTAAACCCAAACTGATCATCCCCTAAGTAATCATTTGCCCTACTCTCTATCCTTTTGTTTATGATCCTGAGATCAACTTAAGCTGCGTGGGATATCAAACTTATTGTCCTGTAGTCCTCACATGACGTGGCCCTTACCTTTTTCGGAATAGGAACTAAAACTGATCTCACAAAGTCTTCCGGCCAGATTCCTTCCTCATAGATACTACGAATCAGCCCATATAGCCTCTTCCTCCAAAATTTTCCTAAGCATTTTAAAAGTTCCACGCGAATATTATCCAGCCCCACGGCCTTATTTAGTTTCATCTCCCTTAATGCCCTTTCTATCTCATTGTCTAGTATGCCTGGACCTAAGCTATCTTCCTCTACGTCATATTCTTTTTCAATGTCTAACTTTGTTGGTCTAAGCTCTTTACTATACAGTTCTATATACTCCTTCCATATCTCTTGGATCTTTCCTGTGTCAACTATTACCTTACCTGCCCTGCTCTAACTGTTAGCATAGATCTACTTTTCTTACTTCCTGATAAAGATTTAACTTTGCTGTACAGCGCACCGATTTCATCCTTCCTCTCCAGACTTTCCATATCCTCGCACTGCGTCTTCCACCACGCTTCCTTTGCTTTATTTGTTGCCCGCCTCAATTTATTGTTCAATTCTTTGTACATCATTTTGCCTAATTCTGTATTTATATTCTTCCATTTTCGCCGCTCACCCATCTTTGTAATCATCTCATCTATGAGCCACGGTTTCCTAGTCCATTTAGTGTTAACGGTTCCAATAGTGTCTTTTGCGGCTTTAGACAAGCCTTTCTTGATACTTTTCCATTTTTCTTCGATAGCACTTAGCTCTTTACCATTCTCCATGATTTCCTCTACCGCCTGGTTGTATTCCTTCCTTTTTAAACCATTTAATGCTTCTACATTCCATTTTCTAACTCGCCGCAATTGCCTTATCTTTTTGAAACGGACGCTACATTTCATAACAACAAAAGTATGGTTTGAGTCCGCATCCGCTCCCGGGAAGCTGTGCGAATTAATCACACTGTTCCTAAACCTGTGTCTAACCGGGATATAATCTAGCTGATACCTTTCTGAGTCAGCTGGCATTTTCCATGTTTACCTGCGTCTTTTGTGGTGTCTAAACCAAGTGTTGGTGATGACTAACCCCTGTCTTCTGCAGAACTCAACTGCTTTCTCCCCGCGGTCATTCCTCGTGCCTAAACCGTTGTCCCCGATCTCGTCACCACCTCTTCCTTCGCCTGCCGTCGCATTCCAATCTCCGATCACTATCAAATGTTTCCCTGCAGGAACACCTGCGATTATGTCCTCTAACTGATCGTATATCCTATCGACCTCTTCTTCCTTATGGCTGCTCGGTGGCATGTATACCTGAATAATAACCAAGTTCGTCGGTTCTGCTTTTATCTCTACTAGTAGTATTCTATCCGTTACCTGCTATCACATTTACCAAGTAGCCTTCCAATAAATCTTAATTTTTCGTTAGCTTTTCCACATATTCCCTGTTTGTGTTTCACCCAGGAGGCGTCGGGAGTGAGGGCAACGCTTAGGTATTTAATTAAACCTACACATTTTAAGGTAGGTTTTTCGATGGACACAACTACAAACAAACATTTTATTACTCCTAGCAAAACACAAAATCCATCATCCTACTCTATATCAGGTCCCTCTTCATCTCTGAGTACTTTCTTCCTCCCTTCATCCCGTCCAACATCCCTATCCTGTTCCTTCCCTTTCCTCGTTTGCCCAACATTCCCCCCTCAATTACAGTCTTCAACATCCCGCTGCCGGTCAATAACCCCTTTATCCACTTTTCCTGCCTCTATAGGATTTCTCCCAACAAACCCCTCTCCTCGCCCACCATATCAAGTACTTTCTCATTTGTTTTCTTCTCTGCCTATTTCACCTTCTCCATTCTTATCCATACCCACATTACAAAAGCCTCCAGTCTACGTCTATCCTCCTGCTTCAATGACCACGTTTCCGCGCCGTACATAACTACTCTCCGCATCAAAATTTTTACGAGCCTTTTCTTAACATCCTTACTCAAAGTCCCTGTCATCAACTCCCTTCTGCTTGTAAAAGCCTTCTTGCCTAGCGCAATTCTTCTCATAAGGTTCTACTACTTTGACCGTGTTGGTCCAAACACTTCCGAGATACGTACATTTTTCTACCTGCTCCCAGTTTTTGCCCTTTTATTTTTATTTTTAACTTAGCCTTTTTCTTTCTAGAAAATCGCATAACCTTTGTTTTATTAATATTGATTTTCATCCCATACCTGTCGCACTGAATTTCCTATTCACTCAGCAATGCTTACAACCCCTTGGCTCACTGGAAAACTAGAGCTTGGTTATCCGCAAGCCTAACTAATTTATGAATTCCCCACCGACGTTCATTCTTACCTCCTGTGCTTCCCATGCCTCTTAAATTTCTTTTCCCCGCATATACGTTGAACTGTACCAGCAGGGTTACCTATTGTCACCGCCTCTTCGTAACACACCCCATCTGAACTCTTCGTTCCCCACCTGCACCTGAGCAGTCTGAGACATGTACAGGTTGCGCATTAGCCTCCTTTCTCTCCAATCTATTCCTATTTTCTGCAATATATTTATTATTTTTTCTTAATTCACTCTATCAAACCGTTTTTGAAATCCACGCAACTGGCAAATATGTCCTGTTTGTATTCTATATTGCCCTCGATTAGTGATCTCTTTACCGTAATGGTATCCCGCGGGCCTCTCCCCTTCCTTAACCCAAACTGATCATCCCCTAAGTAATCATTTGCCCCACTCTCTATCCTTGTGTTTATGATCCTTAGAACAGCTCTAGCTGCGTGAGAAATCAAGCATATGGTCCTGTAGTTCTCACATGATGTAGCCTTTACCTTTTTCGGAATAGGAACTAACACTAATCTCAAAAAGTGTTCCGGCCAGATTCCTCCCTCATAGATGCGACGAATCAGTCAATAAAGACGCGTCCTCCAACATTATCGCAAACCTGTAAGTAGTTCTCAAGGAATATTTTCTACCCCCACGGCCTTATTTGATTTAATCTTCCTTGATCTCATAGTCGAGTATGCCTGGGCCGAAGCTATCTTCCTCTACGTCCTGTTCTCTTTCTACACATGCCTAACCTTGTCGCCCTACATTCATTAGCATACAGTTCTTCTATATATTCCTTCCAACTCTCTTGGTTCTTTTCTGTTTAACCATTATTTTGCCCAATTTATCTCTAATTGTTAGCACAGATCTTCCCTTCTTACTTCCTAGTAGTAATTTAACATTACTGTCATCAATCAACATCAATTTCACCCTTCCTCTGCAAACTTCCCATATCCTCGTATTACCTCTTCCACCACGATTCTTTTATTCTTTTTGTTACCCTTCTCAATTTTTTATTTAACTCTTTGTACTTCCTTCTGCCCAACTCTATGTTTACACTCTTACATTTTCTTCTCTTATCTAGCTCTCTGATAATCTCATCCGCGATCCATATCAGCGTGTGAGAATTCGAATTACTGCTGTGCTTGCGACACGTCACTACTCAGTACTTTCAAGCTGCAAGCACTGAGTAGTGCTACCAGAGGCCTTTGCCGCCGTCAAGGCCGTGGTTTTTCTAGTGATTTACTTGAACCTTTGAAGCGCTGGAATATCTATCTATTGCATGGAGGCTGCATGTGAAAATTACAAACGTGAGAACCTTCCAAAATTACGATATAAGTTTTAAGGCTTTCATTTGGCACACCGTAGTAGTATGTTGTTCGCTTTAGAAGAGAAATTCTGCGGGTTGGAGGGCTTCTATATGTGAACACAATGAATCGGGGAAGGTATTAGTTGAGTGACCTATTTCTATCCCATAACTAGGCATTTATTCTCTATTCAGTGTTAATTCCCTCACCTCCGAAGGATTTTCTGTTTTACGTTCTTCTTAATTTGCTCTATTTATCGTTCCTTGAATGTTCCATTCTATTATGTTTCTAACTAATTCAATGTGCCTCAAGTTGTATCCCATCCATCCAATTCTTCTTCAGCGTAGAGTTCGCCTTACTGTCCTTTTCTCTTCTGCTCTTCTAAATACTTTCTCTTTCCTCAGTTTCTCTCTTCATTTCATTTTCAGCACTCTCCTATTTAGCGCCATGTTTGAAATGTTTTCATTCTTCGCTGGTCCACTTGTCCAATGTTACACACCTCTGATCCGTTGTGTCCATACAGACGTTGTAACAAACTGCTTCCTTGTTTGCAACCTCTGGACATATTAGTGGTTTCTTCTTCACGAACGCCTTCTAAGCTTGATCTATTCTTCGCTTGATGTCGCCTCTTCCATTCCTAAGTTATACTGCCCCCCAGTTAGATGAAGGATTCCAAATACAAGTATTATGGTTATCTTCTTGTTAATGCTCACAGTTCATTCGCGAAGTACTTGGCCCTTGGCATTCGGAGTTACTTGCAGGTCCTCTCGCGTTTCTGAAACTACCGCTATATATAGGGAGGATGTGGAAGTCCAGGGGTGGAGGGTTGGACTACTGACCGGAAGGCCCCTGGGTTCGATTCCCGGGGCCGCCCCTGAGCACCTTCAGCTTTGATATAATTCAGCAACCGGATCTTCCAAGGTAATCAGAGACGGCGCAGGGAAAGCATCTGGCCCGCCTTATCACCCCACTAATGAGTGAACCTCACACGCCGTTGTGCTTAAACCGACCCCCGGGTTGATAACTGTGTTTTTACATATGCACATGCATATGTAAAAATGCATTACATACATATGACGCCCGCATAGACAGTCACAGCGTGTGCACAAATATGTTCATTTTAGTGCATACACGAGAATTCATCCTGCTGTATCACGCCAAGACCTCTCTCTCTCAATGCGCGACGGAAGGGGTGTTGGGGGGGGGGGTGCGAAGGCACGTGTGTGTTTTGGCGCGCGCGCGCCAGCGGTCCAGACGTGGCGCATGCGCCCTGCCTTTGTTTTGGTTCCCGCAGCAGCGGTCGTCGAGCGTGTGGAGTCGGGAGCCGCCGCTCGCTGGCTGGGGCGCTGCCGTCTGTGTTCATTAGACTCCGAGAAAGGGGAGAGGCTCGAACCCTCGTCTCGCGCGTCCCGAAAATTCACATTCCGTGTTCCTCTTCTTCTTCCTCGAGTGAAAGAGAGAGAGAGGGAACGGAGAGCGCATTCTCTTGCCCCACAGCGCACTTCATTCGGCGTGCGAACGTAGTCACGCATCCCTCCATTTCCGCAAGGGGCGAGTGCGTGCGTGTGTGTGATTGGAGTCTTTTCCCCGCAGCGTGTCGGATATCTCGCGTCCCCGAGGAACGCGGGTCACGCCTCTGAGCGACCCCGCCTGCGAGGAGCGGCAGCACCTCTGAGCGCGCGCGTGTCCGGGAGGCGTGCCGGGAATCGCTCGATATCTCTCCGACCAGCAGGGTCCGGCCCCCGCCCACTCCCTCCCCAGGTGAGTGAGACCCCTGTCTTCCGCCGCTCGCGTGCTTCCTTCCTCCTCTGCCTTGCGCCCTTTGACCTTGCATTACCTCCCGTGCCCGCTCGGCTTACCCTCCCTTGGATGGCATTGGTGCATCCTCGCCTTGGCGAAACATTGAAGGATTTGATGACAAAATGAGGCGCTGTACGCATGCATTCTGTCGCCGATACTTAATTCAGATGCTGCTGGTTTCGAAGCTTAGGCGTGAATATTTTCATCCGAATTAAATTACAATGGCACCACTGCATTCAATTGTTCCTAGTTTCGTGAAGATGAACTTGCGCATCGTTGAGTGAAAAACCATCGGGGGATTTAGCTTCCTGCGAATGAGCAGCAAAGTGACAGCAGTGGAGGGATTCTTTGAATACGGAGACGGAAATGACGAGACCGAGAAATTCACGAAACACAGGGATGCCATCAACGCAAGTTTCAAGAAGCATTAACGTAATCTCTTATTTAAGATATGATGATGGTTATTGCTCATTTCATTCTGCAGAATTATGTTTCATATTTAACCCACTTGCAATTTGATAAACCGTTTTCATTCAACAGTCAATGTCCTGTGGGAATGACATTCAAAGTAGAATCTGAAAATATGTGTGCATCCTCGGCACGATGGTGATATTTTGGAATTCCGTATTGATTTCCGTAGATCGCTGTGTCGGGTGGGGGGGTACGACGTTGGGGGGGGGGTAAGCCGACCCCAACTCTCCTTCGGTGGGCTCTGCACCCTCGGTCTCTCACCCCCTAAAGGTGCAGCGTTCACTTGCGAAAGGAGAAAGAGACCAAAGGGAGAGTGGTCGAGTTCAAGCGGGTCTGCCCAGCCGTCGCTTCGGAGTGATTCTGGCATTCGAAGAGAGGTGGAAGATGTTGCCAAGTCGTGACGAATATTAAGATATGGAAAATGTAATGCTTTGGGAAACCTAATGCACTGATTTTAGGGTGAGACGTTATCTTTTAGCTTTCTGACGTTGCATAAATAGATTTATCATAAATCCGCAATGCCAGAAAATCTGGCATCTCGTAAATTTTTTAACCTCGACTTTAATTTTCAAACGTATTCGGTGTACTTGCGCAAAATTTAAAAAAATGCATAATTACCTTGATATTTTGTGTGAATTTGGCCTATGAACTATGTTGCATTTTGTTTTCAATTTCCCCAACTACTGCACGGCATTGCTCTTCTTGCAAATTGATGAAAATACCGAAAGTTCCAAATCGGAAAGGTCACTGGTTTTGGGACTACCGAGTCGGTCGCTTCGCTGGATGGCATTTAAGGCGTGGAGGTTGGCCCTTGATAGCAACCGCCGGCAGGCGCCGTATCGGGATGCACGCCGGTGCGGCGGGAGTTCCGCCGACCCTGCCCCCCCTTCTCCGGGGGTGGAAGATGTTGCGAAGTCGTGATGCGCAGACCCTCTCCGGGGCCCCGGCCCTTGAGGAGGGCTGCGCATCAATTTACACAACTACTGGCTAAACGTCGCAGGCGCGTTGGCAGCTTTCTTAAATGTGTGTGTACTCATTCCCAAGCACTCACGAATGTGTATCATCGTTGTAATAATTGATTTCGTCATGTATATTATTGTGATTCGACCGAGAGCATCTGCAGATGGAGTTGTTGCCCCAGTCGCGAGCCATTTGGTGCGCTGGGTCATTCGCTTGGATGATCGATCAGCCCCGTCCATGCCCCGACGCTGAACTGAGCGGCATGAATCGTGGGACAAGGGAAACGTGCTAAAAGTTGGGTGCAGAGAAATATAGATCAGTGTAAATGAAATAATAGAAAATATGTTTAAATAAATAGCAGTTAAAGTGTTTAGCTCAGCAAGTAGATATGTAAGGGGAGGTGTTCAATGGCCGACGTATTTATGAACCTACGCACGTACCATCGAAATCGGCTTCACGTGAATGTCCTTTGACCAACTGCCCAGTGGCCATCGGGAGGGCGGGAGCTATGCCGGCGTGGTCTCAAAGAAACCATGGCATGACCAGCCGTCCTTCACGCGAAAATAGTATATTTCAAAGTAATTTTTACAATAAAAAGTTTTTACTCCATCTTAATGTGACTGGTTTCGACGATTATGGCCATCGAACAGTTTCGTATTTTGTCATGGAATAACTCCAAGTTTTAAAAACGACCTAATAATTTTTCTGATGCGGAATTCCGCCACTTTCCGACGTCCCCGGCGAATACAAATATTTCCGGGGCGGCCAGGGGAGGGAGAGCTTGCCGATGACGAGGGGGCGTTTGAAGTTCACGAGCGCCCCGCCGACGAGAGAAGTGCGAGTGGGGGGGAGGGGTTGTGGCTGGACCATCCGTCGATGATTGAATGGCCGCGGAGGGAGGGTTCCGGCCGCCCGGCTGAAGCGGTCTCCTCTCGCGCGGGCGGTGGCGCCGCCGGAGTCGTCGGCCGGGCGCAGGGCCCTCTCCACCTTTTCGATTTTGGAGCGCGGGGTGGATGGGGTCTCGTCTATGAAAATAATCTTATTAGATAAATTTGAGGATTTTTAATATAATAGGTTAACCTTATTCACAGAGCAATTAAAATAAAATGGAGAGAAAGGAAAATAGACTAGTGTGCAAGGGCCGATGGGAGAAATTGGGGTCGCTGAGCGGCAAAGGAGGAATGGTGGGGGGGGGGTGCTGATAACGTAGGGCGAGGCATTGGAAAGAAAAGGCACCGTGGATGGAGTGAGGAGGTAGAGAGAGAGAGAGAGAGAGAGCTAAGGAAAGAGTTATTGAAATTCGAAGTTTGGGATTTAAGGGTATTTAGTGTCATATAATCATGACTTAAAAGCGTACAGACGTGTATATTGCCCAGGCCCATCGGAAACTTACCCTTAGAATACTCATAATATATTCAAAGAAAAAACCCAGACTTTTGCATTGTTCTTTGGAAATCTCTTGATGCTTGAGTCGATGCCGAAGCCAGAGTCCCATTGGACGTGCAAGCAAGTATGTAAAGCTAGCGAGGTTGGGGACCTGCAAGAACCACTTTCGACTCTCCCCCTCCACTCAAATCAGTTTAGGATTCTTTTGACAACCACCCCAACCATTAGATATAAAATTTGAAGACATGACTCGAATGATATCCCTTAAAGCGTGTAAAATGGTTGAGTTTTGTGACCTATTGGATAGAACGGGCGCTTGCACTTTGGAATCAGCACGTGCTATACCACCATGGTACCTACGATGCAGAGCCTTGGTATTTCTCTGCAGAAAGAAACGTGTACGAAAAAGTGCTGAATGAATTGCACGTACGCGATGTCGCAGCATAGTGAATAGGCCCGGGGGTATTTCTACGGGATGAAAATCCTCAGCCCACGAATCGTCGTCCTATGGAATGGAGAAGGTTTGGGCTGCTTCGAAGAAATTTCACATTTCGTTTAAGGCGTGAACTTCCTATTTCACCTAATATCATCTACTTTTACATTATTGTCCTCTTCTTCCTGATTTCTTCAGGTGTATCTAGTTTGCTAGATTACTTCTTTGTTTGCAAGAGGGGATAGGCATTTTTGGAAATGACCCGTCTTGCACACACGCACAGCGCGGGCCACATTTCTCCGCGTACTGCGCGCGTCAGCTGTGGATGTGGCACCCCCGCACACGCACTTCGCCAGTGGACTTCAGGGTATTTCAGACGTGGGGTGCGGAAACTTTCTTCTTGCTCCATAAACTTATTGTTATTAGGTAATCTACCGGTTAAGGTAGGTTAACCACCATATAAATATCTTGTTTCTCCTAACAAAATACAACCCAACATTCAACTCTACATCAAGTCCCTCTTCATCTCCGAGTACTTCCTTCCTCCCTTTATCCCGTCCAACATCCCTGTCCTGATTCTCCCCTCTATTACAGTCTTCAACATCCCACTGCCGGTCAGTACCCCCTTCATCCACTTTTCCTGCCTCCGTAGGATTTCTCCCAACAAACCCCTCTCTTCGCCCACCATACCAAGTACTTCCTCATTTGTTTTCTTCTCTGCCTATTTCACCTTCTCCATTCTTATCCATACCCACATTTCAAAAGCCTCCAGTCTACGTCTATCCTCCTGCTTCAATGACCACATTTCCGCGCCGTACATAACTACTCTCCGCATAAAAGTTTTTACGAACCTTTTCTTAACATCCTTACTCAAAGTCCCTGTCATCAACTCCCTCCTCCTTGTGAAAGCCTCTTTGCCTAGCGCAATTCTTCTCCTTACGTCCCTACTACTTTGACCGTGTTGGTCCAAAACACTACCGAGATACGTAAACTGTTCCACCTGCTCTAGTTTTTCCCCACCTATTTTAATGTTTAGCTTAGCCTTTTTCTTTCTGGAAAATCGCATAACCTTTGTATTACGTATTTTGTTTCTCATCCCATATAATATCTAATTCACTCAGCAGTGCTTTTATACCCCTTGGCTAACTGACAAATCAGAGCTGCTTGCCCCGCAATTCCTTCCAAGAAGCCCATTCTCCCCCTCGCTCTCTCCCGCATCCTCCCGTCTAACGCGGCCTCGTCAACTTGCCACCCGTCTCTTTTTACACTCCTCCGCCCTCTTCGGATTTGCCCAGCACGACTTCCTCTCCCACCACCACCACTCTCTCGCTGGCCTTCCTTCTCGCGTTCGTCCTATCCCCGTCCGCATCTTTAAGACCTCTCGCCTGCATTCATTTCATTCAGCCCAACACGAGGTTTCGGAGCTGCTCTCATTGACGGGCCTTCCCCTCCGCCAGGGCCTGCTTGCGTGCTCTCCGATTCAGCTCGTCCCCGTCCGCGCTATCGATTCCCTCCGTTCCCCTAAAAATGGGGTTTTCCACGGCAGCCACCCTACACTGCCCCTTTTCCCTACCCCCCGCCCCCAAGGTAGCCGGGCCGTCACAGCGCACGCACAGTCCATGAGGCTCAAGGGTGGCAAAACCCCCTCCCCCCTCTCCCCCCCAAGCGCGTCCCCATCCCCCTGCCGTTGACACGGAATCCGATCTGGAATGCGCTCGTCCCGCGACGTTTCGACTTCGGTGTGTTGGGCTTCCCGACACGCCTGCTCGGCGTCGCGGTGGTGGCGCCAGGCGCGAAAGCATTACGCCGAGGATTTAATCTTCGCGGTGGTTTTACCAAAAAAATTAAAGCCTCTCCTAACCATTACCCATCAACACTTATAGCATCCAACTCATTACCGGCCTTTCCGTGACACTCGCATATCAACGCATCTCCACGTTGGCGAGTTGGAATCCATCGTGACTCGCCCTGCGCGGGTGACACAGCTATATGCGTGCGTGTGTGCGCGCGATTCGAGTCATCGCCAAAGAATAAGGAGGGTTTGAAGTATGACGCCGAAACGGTGATGAAGAAGTTGACTCGAGTCCCGACTTCGCCTTCACCTGCGAAACCGTGGCTAATATTTCGCTCAATGTTTCATTACGATATTTACTCGGGATGTTTGATCTTTGGATGGGTTGGATTAGAGTAACACGCGACATCGGCGTCATGTTTTATTTGTAAACAAGTTGTACGACTGTTCCCACGTCAACATTAATGCTTGCTAAGAGCCCACACTGAGAGCGAATCCTCATCTCATCACTTATGACCGATTGCGAGAGCGATATTTAGCCGGGATTCATACGAGAACCCGAGGGTTGAACCTTGACGTGCGTCTGTAGGAAGACTTTCATCTCTGAGAGAAACAGTTGCGGGCGATCCTACAAGGTTTGGAATCCATGGATGAATTTCAATGCGCTCGACGGAATCGACAATGGTAACCTTCAGGTCGGTCAGCTATGCCATTTACATGGCTACGTAATTGCGCAATGTCATTATACGAGGGTCATCCGGAAAGTAGTACCCGTTCGTGCCGCATGAAGTGCTGACGACGCGAGTAGCCGCTGGACGAGGTCAGATAGCTTCAGTGGCTTGTCTGCCTTCTCTGAGCCAAGTTGCGTGACGCTAGCATTGCCTGTGTTGTTTCTGTGATTGTTTACAATGTTTAAAAAAATTGAGAACGCCGCCAGTTGTGAAGTGAGGACAGTGATTAAATTCCTCAATGCAAGAAACGTTCGCCCATGTGATATTCATCGCCAATTAAAGGAGGTGTATGGAGACAATGTAATGGACGAGTCGTCTGTTCGGCGGTGGTGTCGCAACTTCAACATGGGGAGGGGGAACACACACGACGATGAGCGTTCGGAGAGACCGTCTGTCATTACAGACCAACTGGTGAGCTCAGTTGACGAATTCGTGAGGAACGATCGGCGCGTCACAATTGATGACATCTGTGAGCATTTTCCCAATGTTTCTCGAACAATTGTTCATGAAATTGTTAAACACCATCTGCATTATGCAAAAATTTGTGCAAGATGGGTCCCTCGCGTATCTCAATGAGCTGGCGGCGAAGGACTATGCAGCAGGAATACAGAAACTTGTCACACGTTATGACAAATGCCTTAATTTGCTTGGAGATTATGTTGAGAAGTAGTTTAAAGTATCCTCTTTCAAATAAAATTTTTTATGTTTGTTAATATTTACTTTTGTGTCTTTATTTCACGAACGGGTACTACTTTCCGGATGACCCTCGTACCTGTACACTTGGACATGGTACCAGGTTCGAGTGGGAGCATGTGGAACGGTCTTCAGGTATTCGCATGAAGGAGAGGGAGCGACCTTCAGGCATGCTGAAAGTGTAAATAAAAATGATAAAAACCTTATTTGCCGCCTGCGATGCCTTCCACGACTTTCTTTTAACGAGAGACGGACGCTCTCCCGAAGTCGCCAGGACTTCGGGAGTCTAGACAACACCAGGACATGGCGGGTGTGACGCGAGTGCCGGGGTGACGATGATGCGCCCCCCTGATTGGCTGGGCCTCCGCCACGTCCCGCGCCATTTCCGTTTGGTGCACAAGCCACGGCGAAAAAATGCTTTGTGATTTGTCGTGGCATTGCTAGTTCGATAGGCATGTCGATAGCGTGAAACTATGAGGCATTTCTGTAAATATTATTAATTGCCGGAAACCTGAAAATGAATCCAAACCGTGCCAATTACACTGGAGAGGGTCGAGCGATGACGGCGACACAATAAAGCCCTCGACACGAGTCGGGTCCGATTGTAACGGTGATGTGTACAAGTTTTAAGGATTTAATTATCTCATTAGCTCCCAATTAATTTTGATCGTGAATGTGCCAGAAGGCGACAGCTGACGATGCCTGCGTTGGAATCAGCGTCTTTATTTGGCATTGGCCAATGCGTTTGCCTTTTAAGTGGACAATGTATGCCTTCACCACTTCTCATTCCATTCAGATTCTCATAACTGAAGTGACTCGTCCCAGCGACAGGACTGAGTGTTTACTTCAACTGCGAAGACATTTGGTGCCGTAGAATCCAATAGTGGGAATGGTATCTGCTTTGACTCTGGACTTTAGCAGTGGACCCAAGTTTCGTCTGTGGTCACTAACCGGAGCAGAAAATCCTGTTGATTGAAACGGGTCATACATTGATCGTAAATTTCCATTCTGATGCATTTGTGATCCTGCGTCGAGAGTCGCGGCACTCATCTAGCGGATGGGTTTCTCATATCCAATGATTCCACTGTGATAAGCCCGTTCAGATGACATCCTTACTGCTTCCGCGATTTCTCGCACTTCCAGCCGGCCATCCTCCATGACCATTTTATGCACTTTTTCCATGATTTCAGGGGCAGTGGTACATTTTGGCCGACCATTACGCGGATCATCATCTAAGCTGTCCCGGTCACTCTTGAACTCGTTTGTCCGCTTGGCAACAGTTGCATATGAATCAGTAGAGTCCCCCAGAGTTTTATGAAAGTCGGCATGAATTTCCTTTGCTTTCCTACCTTTCTTTACGAAGTACTTAATCAATGTTCAATTTTCAACTTTTTCCATCTTCACAAATTACTAGACGGGAACGACAACAGAAAGGCGTCCGCACCACAGATCTCTTCTCTCCAAAGCACTGACGCGTCACGAGTTTACTCATTACAAGGATTACCTTTATCCACGCGGGAAACTCGTTGCGCTAGAGTTCACATCTGGTGGTGATTCCGTGATCCTTTCTAACTACATCATATGAATGAATAAGTACGCGGGGGTTTAATGGTAGGCAACGGTAACAGTGGGTTGTTCCTCTCGGCACTGCCGCCCTCGTCTTCGTCTCTTGCGTGTGACTGCGCACTTTGAGCACTCGCAGGTTCATCGGGGCCATCACCCCAGCCGCAGACATGCCTGCGTGTAGCATGACCCGGAGTGTTCGTCCGGACGACCGTCCCTGCGGTCGCTTCGATGGACCGACCGACCCCAATGGTGGCCGAGGCCGCCATTTATTGGATTCCTCGGGGGGCCCCAAGTGTGATTGCTGAGATTTTGTACGCTTAAAAAGAACGGTTGTCAATGGCCTTCATCACACCCTGCCTGTCGACCATTAGGAAGTCTTTCCTCGCACGCAGGCAGTTTGGAGATCTTTTTTAGACCTCTCGCTAGCATTCCTATCGGAAAACTATAGCCTCAAATAGAACGTCCGATGAGAATTCTCGGCCTACTCCAAAAATACATATTCCTGAATTTGACGGAATCCGAACATAACTCCCTCCCCCCTGTTCGTGAGGAACTGCCCCTGGAGGACACAGTGGCAATGTGTATCGGATGGGCGTCCGTAAATATTCCACATCCAGCGATTCAAAGAATGAACCATTTGAACAAGTTTTCATAATTGTAACTTCAATGGGGGAAACGGGGAACATACTCAAGTCTCACGCACTGCACAGGCAGGTCGGAGATTAATGTCATAATTAGAGAGAAATGTCTCTCTACAGTCGAAGGCATCGAATCATAGGATCGCTTTATCTCTTGCACAGCTTTAGTTTGAAGGACAGAAGTCGGTTTAAGTGATCGCTAAATGTAAGAGGATGACTGAAGGACTTGAGGAGGATGAAGATTGGAGCGTAAGCGCACGTGACTCGGTCATAACACGTGGCCGTGGCAAAATACGACTCATGTTCATCTTTGAAATTCTTCAATTATCTACAAGTAAGTGAGCGCGATGAGCAACAGAGCAATAGTAGGGTTTTCCCGGAAGCCTTAAGGAATGGAAAGTATTTTTTCTATGATTGGAGGGAGGCGGCGGCATTTCAGCGAACGAGTCACAGGAGTTCCGTTTCGTCTCTCGCGATATCACCGCCGTCAAATTCCACGCATCATCGCATTGAGATCAATTCTTTCGCCGCCTAAACTGTTCTTTTTTCCTTTCCACGGCTAATCTATTCCTCTCCTAGTAATGTTCAGCCATCGAGTCGTGGCGATGGTTTAAAGATGTTGACACAATAGTGCACATCTGCCTCCTGGCATATTCACTCGTGAATTAGTTCTGGTCGAGGGTTTGGAGACACTTCATTCCTAAAGGGAACATCCTTCATCACCTCATTCAGCCAGAGGGCACTGGGCTTGGTGTGCTGGGAGCGCACGCCAGCCAGACGTCGTCTGTCGACGCGAGGGGGGGCCACCGCATCGCCTAGAGATGCGTTTCACCTTCACTATTCGACAGCGAGACTATTTCTTACGTTTCGCAATCGAGTAATGTTCCCAAGTGAGATACAGACGCCCGCGTCTGCGCTTGGATCTCTTCGGCAGGAATCGCCGCTTGACCCCCGCACTCTACCCCGCTCCCGGAGACCTCGCTCTCAGCTGCCTCCTCACTGCTTTTGAGACATGCTGTGTGTCGCGGGTAGTTGACTAATATTTAGGCGAGCTTTTAGTACTAAAGGTGTCTTTTGAGATTACCTTAGCATCAATTATCTATTTTTCGTACAAAATTACATACTGTCGGAACGTTTTAATTTTTCATGGCTTTATTATATTTTGGGTTTTTTCGATGTAGTGAGGCGATGCCTCCCTTGGCCAAGGTTTGGCGAACGCCCCACTCGTATGATTACCCAGTTGCATGGATATATTCTTATCATGGCATTACTAGATGCTTACACTCTCCAAACACAGCATTACGTTTGAAGGTTATTTTCCTATTAGATACCTATTTTAGATACCAATTTGATTCTCTTAACGAATAAATAAAGAGGCATCCAATCACGGGAAAATACGCGCGAATAGGAATGAAAACGGAATAACATGAAAAGATGATATTCTTATCCATTAAATGAAGCACCAAACAAAGAAATATGTGCTTACCCCTACATCACAAATATCTGAATCGAATATCTTGATAAAATAAAGTTATGGGAAAAACTAAAACTACGTCAATTCGGAAGACGCCGAGTTTCTCCTGAGAAAAGTTCAACCTTTTCCCGCATCGCGTCAGGCCTCCGTTAGTAGTAATACTTTACCCTCTCAGAGAAAAATCCGAATATGCATACGTATCCCTCTCCCTGACCCACATACTATATGCATACGTATCCCTCCCGCCACGGCAAGCATTCTTCCGCTGGTTTATTCATTTATTTTTTCTATACTCTGCAAGCCACCGCCTGGGTGTGTCGCAGGGGGTCATTACACACCAGACTAACTTTGACCCAAATACGATCCTACCGCGGGCGAACAATGGTATTATGATCCCTTATCGTTCGTGGAAAAAGTGATATCTTAAATCTCCGATGGTGGTCTGAAAAGTTTCCGACCTCAGAAAATTTCAGAAAAAATGTCTTGTATCTTGTTAGTTCGGAAACTTTTCTGACCACCCTCGCATCTATTCTACACTTAATCTCTCTAATTTAAATTAATATGATCTCTCCTATCCTAGTACGATGGGGGTAATAATACATTTTCAGCATCACTGCCAAAGAGACACCCAAATTCATTTCCAAGAGCTACAATATGTTGCCGGTTGCCGCGCTTCATGCACTTGGAATTATGGGTTGCAATATAGAATATAATAAAATAGAAACAATTTTATTGCTCTGGGAGTAAAGTCCCTTGGAGAAGAATACATGTTACATGAGGTTACCAATGGAGTAAAACAGGTTAACATAATGCATATAATAATGTAACTAAACCAGTCACAAAACACAGTATCACATCAGTTGAGCGAAACATGTAGCACAATGCATATATATATATACACACATATATATAGATATATATTTATATATTTGTGTAATATAAAAATAAATAAATAAATATATAAATATATATATATATATATATATATATATATATATATATATATATATATTTTTTTTTTTTTTTTGCGTCGCCGAAGAGCGTTCCATTTCGAAGATATATATATATATATATAAATATATATATATAATAAAGACGCATCCAATCACGGGAAAATACGCGCGAATAGGAATGAAAACAGAATAACATGAAAAGATGATATTCTTATCCATTAAATGAAGCGCCAAACAAAGAAATATGTGCTTACCCCTACATCACAAATATCTGAATCGAATATCTTGATAAAATAAAGTTATGGGAAAAACTAAAACTACGTCAATTCGGAAGACGCCGAGTTTCTCCTGAGAAAAGTTCCACCTTTTCCCGCATCGCGTCAGGCCTCCGTTAGTAGTAATACTTTACCCCCGGGGAGGGATATATATATATATATATATATATATATATATATATATATATATATATATTATATATATATATATCACTCCCCGGACTACAACCTTGATGTGGTGGAAGGGTTTGTGCTTTCCGATGACCACTAGAGCTGTCCTGGCAGGAGTAATAATAATTGCTCCTGCTAGGGTCACCCATGCCAGATAGGTCGAAGGTTAGGAGCCAGACGAAAGGTAGTCCACGCAGCGTCTGTTCCTCAGTGAGGCGGCTTCAATGGCGTCTGACCACAGTGAGGCGGCCAGTAAGTGATGGTGTCACGTTAAAAACACTATTGAGGAAGGCAACGGGAAACCACCTCAATTGTCGTTCCCAAGATATATTTGATGGTCACTGCATAGAAAATGAGTCCTGGCAACTACGGGGCTCGGGCCAATCGGCCGTGTGTCGTGCCCGGCGGCGGGGGAGGCAAGACTTCCGCGGTCGTCATCCCACGAAACACTTGCGGGGGCAAACCGGCAGCAGCAGGAAAAAAGACGCAGAAGAAGAAGACCACATTAGTTAGAATAAGAACGTGGAATGTTAGGACAATGATGAGGACAGGGAAACTGGAGAATATCAAGGGAGAATTGGAAATGGGAAAAATAGATACATTAAGTCTATGCGAGGTGAGATGGAAGGATAGCGGGGATTACTGGTGTTATAAGTATAGAAAAATATACAGCGGCGGGGACGAGAGCCAACGAGGGGTTGCCATAGTATTAAATTAAGAGGTAGGAAGAGGCGTAGTCAACATAGAGCAGGCAAAGGTTAGATTTTTACTAGTAGAAGTAAAATCAGAACCGACAAACTTGGTTATTATTCATGTATACATGCCCCCGAGCAACCATAAGGAAGAAGAGGTCGATAGGATATACGATCAATTAGAGGACATAATCGCGTGCGTTCCCGCAGGGAAACATTTGATAGTGATGGGAGTTTGGAAAGCGACGGTAGTCGAAGAAAGAGATGGTTATGAGATGGAGGACTACGGTTTAGGCACAAGGAATGAGTTCTGGAGGAGACAGTGGCTAGTCATCACCAACGCTTGGTTTAGACACCACAAACGACGCAGATATACATGGAAAATGCCAGGTGACTCAGAAAGGTATCAGCTAGATTATATCCCGGTTAGACACAGGTTTAGGAACAGTGTGATAAATTCGCACAGCTTTCCGGGAGCGGATACCGACTCTGAAAACAATTTACTTGTTATGAAATGTAGCGTCCGTTTTAAAAAGATAAGGCATGGGCGGCGGGTTAGAAAATGGAATGTAGACGCATTAAATAGTTTGAAAAGGAAGGAGTACGAATAGGCGGTGGAGGAAATCATGGAGGATGGTAACGAGCTAAGTACTATCGAAGAAAAATGGAAAACTATCAAGAAAGGGTTGTCTAAAGCCGCAAAAGACACTATTGGAACCGTTAACACTAAATGGACTAGGAAACCATGGCTCACAGATGAGATGGTTACAAAGACGGATGAGCGGAGAAAATGGAAGAATGTAAACTCAGAGTTTGGCAAAATGAAGTAAAAGGAATTAAACAATAAATTGAGGTGGGCAACAAATAAATCAAAAGAGGCATGGTGGAAGACGCAGTGCGAGGATATGGAAAGTCTGCAGAGGAAGGATGAAATCGGTACGCTGTACAGCAAAGTTAAATCTTTATCGGGAAGTAAGAAAGGGAGATCTATGCTAACAGTTAGAGATAAGGCGGGTAAGGTAATAGTTGACACAGGAAAGATCCTGAACTGTGTAGTAAAGAGCTTAGACCAACAAAGTTAGACATTGAAAAAGAATATGACGTAGAGGAAGATAGCTTAGGTCCAGGCATACTAGACAATGAGATAGAAAGGGCATTAAGGGAGATGAAACTAAATAAGGCCGTGGGGCTGGATAATATTCGCGTGGAACTTTTAAAATGCTTAGGAAAATTTTGGAGGAAGAGGCTATATGGGCTGATTCGTAGTATCTATGAGGAAGGAATCTGGCCGGAAGACTTTGTGAGATCAGTTTTAGTTCCTATTCCGAAAAAGGTAAGGGCCACGTCATGTGAGGACTACAGGACAATAAGTTTGATATCCCACGCAGCTTAAGTTGATCTCAGGATCATAAACAAAAGGATAGAGAGTAGGGCAAATGATTACTTAGGGGATGATCAGTTTGGGTTTAGGAAGGGGAGAGGTACGCGTGATGCCATTGCAGTAATGAGATTATTAATCGAGAGGAATATAGAATACAACCAGGAGGTATTTGCCTGCTTCGTAGATTTCGAAAAAGCATTTGATAGAGTGAATTGGGAAAAGCTAATGAGTATTCTGCATAAAATAGGAATAGATTGGAGGGAAAGGAGACTAATCTGCAACCTGTACATGTCTCAGACTACTCAGGTGCGAGTGGGGAACGGGGAGTCAGGATGGGCAGTGTTAGGAAAAGGTGTATGGCAGGGTTGCCCATTATCACCGTCGCTGTTCAACCTGTATGCAGAGGAAATTATTGAAGAGGCATGGGAAGAATTGGAGGTAGGAATGAAAGTGGGCTGGGAATTCGTAAAATCAGTTAGGTTTGCTGATGGCCTAGCTTTAGTTTGTCAGTCAGCCAAGGGGCTGCAATCATTGCTTAGTGAATTGGAAATTCAGTGCGACAGGTATGGGATGAGAATCAATATTAATAAAACAAAGGTTATGCGATTTTCTAGAAAGAAAAAGGCTAAGCTTAACATTAAAATAGGAGGGCAAAAACTAGAGAAGGTAGAACATTTTACGTATCTCGGTAGTGTTTTGGACCAACACAGTCAAAGTAGTAGGGGGTAAGGTGAAGAATTGCGCTAGGCAAAGAGGCTTTCACAAGGAGGAGGGAGTTAATGATGGGGACATTGAGTAAGGATGTTAAGAAAACACTCATAAAAACTTTGATACGGAGCCTAGCTATGTACGGTGCGGAAACGTGGTCATTGAAGCAGGAGGATAGACTGGAGGCTTTTGAAATGTGGGTGTGGAGAAGAATGGAGAAGGTGAAATAGACAGAGAAGAAAACAAACGAGGAAGTACTTGGTATGGTGGGCGAAGAGAGGGGTTTGCTGGGAGAAATCCTTTGGAGGTAGGAAAAGTGCCTAAAGGGGGTATCGACCGGCAGCGGGATTATGGAGACTTTAATTGAGGGTGAAATGTTAGGCAAACGAGGAAAGGGAAGGAACAGGGTAGGGATGTTGGACGGGATGAAGGGAGGAAGAAAGTACTCAGCGATTAAGAGGGACCTGATGTAGAGTAGGATGTTGCGTTTTCATAGTAGTCACAAAATATTTTTTTAGGAGCTGTGCTCATCTAAAAACCTACCTTAACCGGTAGATTACGTAATAATAAATAATAATATATTTATATATATAGATATGACAATAGTTATAATTACCATAGCGTAAATATTTAGCCTGACAGAACAGTATAAAGGTCATTTTGGTAGTGTGGTAGACAGATATTCAAACGTGTTCCTGTTGAATTGGAGTGCGTTCCTGGATAATTTTACTTTATTAGGCAAAGAGTTCCATAGTTTATAGGATGAAATACTGAATGACTTTTCATATATAGCCGTGCGGTATTTGGGAAGATGGAATGTTTTTGTAAAGCGGATTGATGTCTTTTTTGTAAGTGAATTTAATATAAAATTTTCATATAAATTTGAAGGGGTTTTTGAATTCAGAACTTTAAATAATTGTGAGGTCTTTTGAAGCATTCTCCTCTGTTCGAGTTTTAGCCAATTCAACATTTTATAGTAAGGAGTTACACGTTCATTAAAGCGCATATTAAAGATGAATCGTAGACAAGAATTTTGGAGCCTTTGTAATTTTGTACTTAGCTCCTTGTTCACATCAGTATAGACAACTGAGCAATAGTCGAGATGTGGTAATACTAGCGTTTGAACAAGCTTCTGGCGTAATGTTATAGGGAATAGGTGTCTGAAATGCTTCATTTTGTAAAGAGTTTTGTGAACTTTATTCGAAATGGCATTTACTTGCAGGTTAAGGTGCTGCTTAGATAAACTCCTAGGCTTTTCACTGTATTCGAGCCGCATATGTACATTGGCGGTGCTTCTAAAGATTATCGACTTGGTCTTTTTGGGATTTAGATTTAGCCGACTTTCAGTCAGCTATTCACAGATGAGTTGGATAGCCTTGTTGACCAAGTCAATGGCATGGTTAAATCCAGAGGGGTAGGACTCAAGGTATATCTGTAGATCGTCAGCATAAAAGTGATGTTTACAATAAGTTATTTTGGTAGCTAGTTCTTTTATAAAAATAGTAAATAATAAAGTTCCGAGAATTGACCCCTGTGGAACTCCACATAGGACAGGTTGGAAAACAGATACATTCCCATCTTCATCCTTAACAGCTTGCTGACGATTAGATTGGTAGGAGCGAAACCAGCGAAGGATGGAGTAAGAGAACTTGAGTTTGCTCATACGTTCCAGTAGTATGCCGTGGTCTACTGAATCAAAAGCCTTGCTCAAATCGAATTGGACTAAAACTGTTACCTTTTTTGCGTCTATGGATCTACGTATATCGTCAGTTACCTTTATCAAAGCCGACTGAGTGCTATAGAGCTCACGAAAGGCCGACTGATACTCATCGAAGAAATTGTGCCGCGTAAGATGCTCCACTGTAACCGTATGAACGATCCGCTCGAGAGGTTTGCAAAGAGAACAAAGAAGTGCAATAGGTCGGAAGTCAGACATTTCTTTCGGAGCTGTTATTTTCATTATCGGTCGAACTAGGGCAGATTTCCACAAGGTAGGAAATATAGAGAAACTGAGTGAACAGTTATAGATGTCTAGTATCATTGCCATTACTACTGGGAGAATAACGTTTAGCATTCTTGCACTGATTCCATCGACGCCTGTTGAATTTGATTTTAAACTGTTCACTTGTGTTATGAGCATTTCGGGTGTGTAATGGGGGAAATAAAGCCTTCCATCGTCAAAGTCGGATAATAATGCATGATCTAATGAAGAGAGATTATTTTGGGTTTGAGTAGAATGGTTACCACCCTCGACATCATTTTCATCCTTGAAAGCAGACGTGAGAAAGTAGCCATTTAAATCATCCAAGGGGAAGTTCAATTTGAATGGGGGACGTCTAGGCTTTCCAAGTCCGAGGCGCCTCAGTTCCTGCCAAGTGGACTTTATGTCCCATTTAACGGAAAAGCACAAAACATAGTATTTTTGTTTAGCGGTACGGATTCGGTGCTGCACTTGATTGCGAGCCACTTTGTATTGTTCGTGGAGGTTCGGGAGTTGAGTTCTTCTTAAATTACGGCGAAGACGATCCCTAACCGCCATGAAGTTCCAAATTTCGGAGGTTAACCATGGAGCTGGATGACGTTTTGGCTGAATAACTTTTTTTGGCGCATGTGTATCAAAGAGTTGCATGAGTATTGTATTGAAGATATTAATTTTTTCATCCACCAGATGAGTGTTGAAAAGTTCACTTAGGTTAGTTTCAAGTGAGTCTACTGCAAATTTGGACAAATCAAAATTCTTGAAATCACGAAAACACATATAATTAGGTTTATAAGTTTGCAGTTTAAATCTATATTTAATGAAAACTAAGTCGTGTTCAGACAAAAAAGAGACAGGGAGCTGTCCATACTCTTCAACCTTGGACATGTCGTCGACAATAAAGAGGTCTAGGAGGGTACTGCTATTCACAAGATTATGGGTGGGCTGGTAGGGAATGAGGAATAGGTTACAACTAAATAGTAGGTCACTGAGATAGGTGCTATTGTGCGTTTTCTTCATGATGTCAATGTTAAAGTCACCACACAGAATCACGCCTTGGTAGCTAGGAAGAAGACGGATCAGAGAAGGCTATAAGTCTTCAGACAAAGCCTGTTTTGGGGGGTCTATACACGACAAAAACAATATTTTACCCTCCTTTCCAGCTATTTCAATGAACATATATTCTGGCCTGAAGGGGGAGCCATCAGACTTATTCAACAGTTTAAATGATAAGCTCTCGTGCAAGTACACACAAACACCACCACCAACTCTTCCTGGTCTGTCATTTCGCAGAAATTTGTAATTACTCAGTTGGACGGATTCCGAGGAGATGTTTCCGTTAAGCCAACTTTCAGAAACAGCAATGGCGTGATCATTTCGAGCAGAAAAGCAGTCCTGGAACTCGTCAAATTGTGTCTGAATAATGACTCTGCGTTTACATGGCACTTTTTTAACATTTCTGTGGAATTAGGCATTTCTGTGACATTACTGAGATCTTCGAAACAGGTAATCACACTTCGTTCCCCCCCGTCCCTTATTCTCGTGTAAATCCTTCCTCCTCGTATCCAAATATATCTGAATTTTTCTGCTCTTTTGAGTTCCCTGGATTTAGCGTAAATTTTCCTATTGAACTGTGTGAGGGCCTCGTTTATGTATATCGTCTGATTGGGGACGTTATTAAACCCAATGTCTCGTGTACTAAGGTCGCGTTTAACCCTCCGTCGGCTAAGGCACTCGCTAACCATTCCTTGCCTCAAAAATCGAAGCATAATTATTGGGGGCCGATCTGAGTCACTACGAGTTTTCACACGATAGACGTAATCGATGTCCAATCTATCCACTTGAACTCCTATTGCCGGGCCTAAATATGGCGGCGTAAAGGATGCACTTCCTGTGTCCTAAATACGGGATCCGAAATAGGCGCCTAAATTTGCTGCCCAACCAGTTCGGGCACCCTTCAAGATGACTTCCTCCCAAAATCCGAGGGATTCCGGCGCCCAACCGATGAGGAGACCGGGCGCGTCTTCAGTTCGGAGCCCCGCCACTCATTCGGCGTCGGGCGCGGAGGGGGTCCCCGGTTGATTGATCCCCGGGGTCACGCGAACCTGTTGACATGGGCCCGCTTCGTCCCCGGAGACTCGGGTCTCGTCCGGCGGGCCGCAAATGTCACGTGGGGCCGTTTCGCGTTCACTGTTTCGGGGCGTTTACTCAGTGGTCGTGCACATTCGTGGAATTACGCGTCCGTCGTCCCGTGAAGTATCTGTTAATTCAATTCAAACGTTTCGATTTGTATTTCTGGACATCATTCACAAACACGAAAAACGGCATATTCATAATGAATCCTCGAAGGGAAACGCAATTTGATGAAAAATATCTGAATGAAGTGCAAAAATTTGAAAAAAAGTGCACAATTTATTCGTTAATGGTATCGATGATGCTGTTAATTACTCCGGTGCCGTTTTCCATCCAAGGGTTCTTCTTCCTTCGAATTGTGAGAAAATAGAAAGAGAGATCGGTAAAGTTTAAATTTTGAATACAAAAAATGGCAAAGGCTGCTCACGTTCGATGGAGGGTGCAACAATGGATGGCGGCACAATGCCAGTATGGGTGCCTGTGGCACCGTTTGGGAGGTGCCACATTAATCGGATAATCCTGGGTCGGGATTCAACAACTCCCCGTAGGGGAGGGGGACGTCAGGGGGGGAGGGAAAGAGGGGATTTTGGCGTGAGGAGGTCATTGCATGGGCGCTGGCAATTTGTCAAGGGCCGGGAGGGAAATCACGCGACCCTAGTAAAAATACCGCGCGCCCACGAGAAGTCTTCGCTCCCACGGTGTCGGGGGGATGGCCTCAAATAGATCCCTCCCCGCCGCGATAATCAATCTCCCTCTGGAGGGAATCGCAGGCAACCCAAATGCTCACCCCCCTCCCTTTGCGGGGGAGTTGTTGGATAGTGCCAAATATTTCCTCTCGGCACGGTATTCATTTCATTTGAAGGAACAGATTAGGAACTACATGGTCCATCCTATTGGAGAAAGGCCGTCATGTCCATCGGTTTGCTAACAATGCTTCTTCTATACTCTTTTCGGTGTAAAATAACAATATAGCTGTTGGAATTGGCTTGAGGGAATATGTCTCGCGAAATATAGAGAAATAAAACTTTCGCTCAATGTCTTCGTCTGCAATGACTCAGTGCACCTATTTATCTCTTTATTTTATTCCGGTGGTCGAATATACCACTATATTTTGGTGCCATAATGATTCCCTCGGTATGGCAAGCAAACTCAGATGTCTTGTGCCTTTCTGAAAGTCCTTTCGTGAATCAAAGGGCTCCCCAACTCATTCCTCCAACACGACTCTCTCTCTCTCTTTCTGTTATTTAACAAGTTCTCAATCTTTAATGAAGATCTGCCAGATCCCTTCTTAACTTTTTCACGTTCCTTAGTAAACGTTCTCTCCCATGGATCCTAGGAATTCTCCGCGCTCTCCAAATGTGGCCCCACTAATGCGAAGTAACAATCCTTACTTTGACATTGCGTGATCCGATAAACCGTCCAAAGAATGGAATCTGGCTTCATTAAGGCTGACTCGCACATTACTCTGGTGTGCGTACACATGAAGGGTTTGAGTCTAAACTCGGAAGCCACGTTTGACCTGTTCTCAGAGTTGCTCTATTCGATCGCATCTATTTAACATTTACATCTTGCTGTTCTTTTCTTTCATCATGACACTTCCGTGTTGTACACATTCTTGCATTTAATTATATCCTAATTCTAATTTATAACATTTAATTCCCTCAGCTCTCCCATTTCTAGTCTTAAGCGCTATAGAGCAGACTGTAATATTTTGTTTCTCTCGCAAATCGCTGTTTCGACCGCAGAAAATACATTAATTCGCTATAAATTGCGGAGCCATGTGTGATGTGGAGGAACCGCTCCGCGATAACTGGAACAAAAATTCAATGGCAATATTCCACTTGATAAATGATTACTAAGTTGAAAATTGCAATAGTTGTTGTCACTGTTATAAAGTCGCTATTAACTAAGGTCGCCAATGTAGTACATTGAGAAGAGTTCATACGTGTGAGATAATACTTCCCAATGGAACTCTTGAAGTTTAATCTGTCTCCAATGAAGTCCGCAGATCGGCAATTACTTTTCGTTTACTGTTAGATATGAAGTCCCCAACCCAGTTGGTCATAATACCATAAAATGATAGTTGGTGTGTCATTTTCTCGGGATGGACCTTGTCAAAGGCTTTCTTCAATTTGAAAAATACTTCATCTCATTATGTATTCACGATTTCATTTTACGTATTTCGAGTCCAAGGTTCATATGTATTCGCATGATCAACCTTTCCTAAATCCGTTTCCTAAACCTGGTTACGGTACACGGAATATAATAGCATGTCCCTTCTGTCAAAGAAGGCCACTACATTACTAGCAATCATGTGTTCTATGATTTTACAGGACTTCTTATGTTTATTAAATTGATCTGTAATTATTTGAACCCTGCCCATCGCCTCCTCCTTAGATTGATGATAAGACCTTAGTGTCATTTGAGCTCAGCGTATTCCAGTCACGACGCAGCGAACCCTCTCCTATCGACTTAAAGGAATTGTTCTTCATCGAGGTCGGTTTATTCAGCAAGTTACTACAGCATTATGGCAGGCGGAATTTCTTCAAAATTTGAGGCTTTGTTTGTTTCCCTATTTAGGTGCTGTCTTTCATTCCTTTCTTGGACATCTTAAATGGGTATCTTAGGTGTGTCAGGTACTTCGTTTGATACCTTTTTATTTTTACCGTAAACTTTATCAAAGTAACTGATAAGCAATTTGGCCGTGCATACGCTCTCCATCAGAATTTTGCCATTTTCTGCTTTTAAAGAATGTAGAGTTGGACGCTATCCTTGTTATTTTCCCGAAGCGAGACCAAATGCCTATTAAATATTCGCTTTTATTTTGCTTATGTAAGATAGTGAGAATTCGCTGATAGCCTTCAACATTTTTGATCGAAATTAAATGAGTTTCTCTTTTGAGGTATTCTAGGGATGCTCGTTATTATTTTAAAACAATTTTAAACAATATTAAAATGAACTAATATTCAAATATGTTAGTCTCGTAATTGGTCTGGAGAAAGTATGGGGAGAACAGCCAATGTAAATAAGAATGGGGAAGTTCTTTGTAATATTGTCTGATTATAGCCACTATGCATTCAGATGTCCTGTCAGAAGGTTATCGAAACGTCGGCAGCAATGGATACGCAAATCCGGTGGAATACCCGAGGGGATTGTTCAACTCAACAGATACACTGGTAAAGCACAAGATCCTATGTGTTCCAAATACATGCGTAGATGCCTGAAACTTGGTATTCGTTGCCTTTTGTATAAAATATGAGATGGGGATGAGGATCTACGCCTGCAATATCGACATATTTACGATGAAAAATTATAAGTTTAATATCACACAGAATTCGTCTGCCTAAGGCCTAAACTACTCGCCGATGCAAAAACTTCCTACAGCCTGTGAAACTCTTCATGCCCATGCACTCAACCACACTAATCATCTTTATCAAGTAAGCCATTTTCGGTGGTCCCTTCTAAACTACCTCCCGACACCTTGCCTTCGAGGCGATGAGAACCAGGAGATTCTAGCGTAGTTAGAAAGGATATCGGAATCACCACCAGATGTCAGTGCTAGCGCAACGAGTTTCCCGCGTGGCAATAGGTATTCCTTGTAATGAGTAAACACGTAACGCGTCAGTGCTCTGGGAAGAGATATGCGGTGCTGCCACCACTCTGGCGTTGTTCCCGTGATTAGTGTAGATGGAAAAAATTAAGATTCCAGAAGTGATGAAATACTTCGTAAAAAAAAGGTGTGAAAGCAAAGGAATTTCATGCCGACTTTCAAAACACTACGCGCCTTCATATTCAACTGTTGCCAAGTGGACAAACGAATTAAAGTGTGGTCGGGACAGCTTAGATGAGGATCCGCGTGGTGATCGGCCAAAATGTACCACTTCGCCAGAAATTATTGCAAAAGTGCATAAAATGGTCATGGAGGATGGCCGGCTGGAAGTGCGAGCAATTGCTGGAGAAAAGATTAGAGATGAGTGCCGCGACTCTGGACGCAGGATCACAAATGCATCAGAATGGACATTTACGAACAATGTATGACCCGTTTCAACCAACAGGATTTTCTGCTCCGGTTTGTGACCACAGACGAAACTTGGGTCCACCCCAGGGTCAAAACAGCAGTCAAAGCAGTGGGCATATGTTGATTCATCACCACGCAGCAAAGGAACGGCGACTCGGTCGGCCGGAAATGTGATGGCTTCAGTTTTCGGGGATGCGAAAAGGATTCTGTCGTTAAACTATCTTCCCAGTGGTCAAGCTATTACTGGAAAATACTACGCTAACCTCCTGCTCGAAGTACAGAAAAATATACACGAATAAAGGCCAGGTTTGGCAAGGAAGAAAGTCATCTTTCAGCAAAACAATGCACGCCCACACATGTGTCGTCGCCATGGCAAAAATACTACGTGAACTAAGATACGAATCGTGCCAAACCCCCCTTATTCGCTTGATTTGGCTCCATCAGATGGCCATCTCTTCTTCGAGATCAAGACCTTCTAAGGTGGAGGGAGATTCTCTTCAAACAAAGGACTGAGAGCCAACGTTGTCGGCGGATATTGTGGTGGTCTCAAGGACTCCAATAGTCGAGATGGGATCAAGACATTGGAACATCGCTGGAGCGAGTGCAGGAGTGTACGGGGAGACTACATTTGGAAGTAAAAAAGTTTCACCGAGGTAAGCAATTTATTTCTCTTTCATTCAGAGAACTCTTCTAATTATCCTCGTTCGTAGATTCCCGAAAATTGCGCAAATACTAATTCCATTTTGCGGTCTTTAAAAAGGTGTCTCTCTACAACTGCCCAACTGAGGTTGATTTATGTACTATTATAATCAGCCACTCCCCAAAGATGAATTTTCTCTGTTTATTTTGTAAGAAAAATACGTCTATTCGTTTGGTTTATTGCGCTTATTTAATCTTATCTCGTTTATCTTTTGGAGATAATTTGACAACACAGCAGTGGCAATATGCTCGATTCCTTAGACATGATCACCGCGAATGGTTTTCACGGGCTATTCACTTCTTTTGAGACGATAGCGTTATTCTTATCTTTTTTATCCGTTGAAAAGTGGCGGACGGGTCTATGGAGGGCATTTGCAAGGAGGCAAGGGGAATTGATTGGGCGTACCATGGGGCACTGAAGACTGTAAGTGAAGGGAGCATGTAGGGGGAGAATTTCAGACGAAGCATCGAACCTCGAGAATTATATAAAAGAAAGAGACTGGGGCAAAGAGATGGATGAACAAATGATTTCGCATCGAAATGATGAAATCCCCGTGCTTGACAGGCGTCATAATATTTTCTGTCTTTGATATACTATAAATATCTATCTATGTTAAAATAGGTGGGCCTTTTTCACTCATTCTCTACGTTCATATGGAACTGGGGTCTAAATTCGCCATTGAGTCTACAGAGTCCGCCAAAAAATTAAGAACAATAAATCCCGGTCAAAATTTATTGTAGATCTAAGTGCGTTTTTGATCAAATCCTTTCACCCCAGTGCATCGATACATGCCAGCGCCTCTACCAGTTACGGCGCGACTTCCTTGACGGTGTCTCCTCGCGTTAAGGCACCGCCTCGCTGACGCGTTATCCAGCATGCCAAAATGGTTGTCTTTCAAGCTCCTCTTTATTCTTGGGAAGAGAAAGAATCCGCATGGAAGAGTCTAAAATGTTCTGGTCGTTGTCACAGCGGTCCAAGAGATCATCACAGGAGTAGCCTTTTGATCATCCGACAGCACCTTGGAGACAATCTAGGCGCACACCTTTCTCATGGTTACATCCCCTATTAGAATGCGATACACTGTGATATTCGGCAATTTGCATTCTTCTGATAGTATTCGGACTCTTTACGTGTCGATCGGAATTCAGTGTATATCTCTCAATTTTTGGACATTTTCCTCGCACTGTGTCGTTGACGGACGTCCAGAGCGTTCCCCGTGGTCAACCTCCTCTCTCCCCGCCCGCAACATCTTCTGCCAGCGGAAAACCATTTCTTGGGACATTTCTTCATCTCCGTGAGCATCCTTGAACATTTTCATCGTCTCCGAACTCAATTGACTGACCTCAGCAAAAAATTGAATCATGGATGGTTGCTCCATGGGACGCGGCATCGTGAATTTGCGATGCGACCCTCCTCGAGTCTAGCAGCGATCCGTGAACTGTAACGGCCCACAGACAACTGACGCGGTTCACGTTGCCCCCACCACCAAGACCTCCTGCAATAATCGCCCCACTCCAGTCGCTTGCGTCGGCGGGAAAGAAGTCATCCCCCTTAATCCCTGTCCTCCCTTTAATCGTGAATGCCACCCATCTCAATTCCACTTCCCCCGCCCGCATCGCCAATCAGTCGTCTGTGCCGCTGTAATGTGGGGGTGCTGAAATATTAAGATAGGCAGTTAGTCTTTATTTGGGCGAAATTGAGACCTAATGGTCCCTTCTTCCATTTAACCCACACAAACATTCAACCCATCAAACATTAAATACAAACGCGTGTGTGTGTAATCTCATTGGAAGCAGAGGTTGCTCCCCTGCCCATCACCATCGACGCCCTCTGGGATCCACCGTGCACGCAATGGGTGGGGCCGTTTGGATATGGGCCGAGGGCTCTGATGGATCGATCGACCCATCACTGATAAATGATTGATTCCTTTCGCCGTTCTCATCAGTTTTTAATTCTCTTTGGGGGTTGGCTCGCCGTGAGAGCCACGCCCTTTCTCGACCGGCGAGGCGCCTTTCCCGGCCGCGTCGTGGCGATAAAGGGAAGACACGCGGAACGCCAAAACACAGCGAATGGGAGGGGAAACAATACCTGAAATAGTTATTGCATTTGGAGCACAGCACCTAAACATATTCTACTGAAGATTGCCGGATGCAGCTCTCCATTCGGCTCTTCCATAAGATTCTCTTCAACTCTTCGAGGATTGGCAGAAATTAAAGAAAGTTTAGTCTTATAATTTACTGCATACACTTTTAATTTAATATTACAACATTAGGTGAATCTGTAATGTATGAATGGTGCAAGTATAATTGATTTGACTCCAGCATTGCGTCGGTGGGAGCCGTTTCAAGTTAAAACATGTTCAGTTCGCCTCATCCTGGGGATGTTGATGCCTCGTCCGGACCATGGAAGTAATACCTCCCGCGGGAGTGTTTCTTCACATTCACTGGAACAGGAAAGGTCACGTGGGGTAAATTCGAGACTACAGGGAGGAGGAGGAACACGCTTCAAATTTTTCCTCGATAGATATGAAGTAGTGACCACGTGAGGCCGTGCATCATATCGTGGTGCACCATCCAGTCCGTTGCTTTAAAATTTGACCTTTTGCGGTGGACATGGCATTGGAGCATTGTCAGTGTATCCCTATATTGTGGTATCATTCATTTTCAAGGGTTTGTGTGTGTCCTGGTACAGCGTGCCAATTCAAAATTTCCTTGGAAGTCGAAAACTGATGTGGCCATAACATTTCCAGGAGGAGCCAGCCTGTTTTTCGTGATGCCGGGATGGTCATGGCTTTTCTGTGTGATGATTACAATTATGTAGCCGAAGCCCACCTGTAGTGATATCCTGCGGGGCTACAAACTGCCCATCTTCCTGTAATGTCAACTGCGAACAGACCTGCAGGCGATCGCCTTTCTGTACGGGTTTGAGAGCTACCCGGGAGCCCACCGCGGATACGAACACCTCTGAAGTGCAATGCTTCAATTACCAATGTGCGCATTGCACGAATGAATCGATCGACGTTTATGACGGGGCTCAAATCGTTATTTGACCATCTCCCCTCCGCTGCGGCAGAGTTCCCCTTGATTTCCATGAGAGCGGCGATTGGAGCCACGGGTCCAGCTCCTCTTGAAATTGATCACCTCCGCTCTTTAAGCATTGTCAAACGTCTTCCGTGGCGAAGAATAGACTCTCCCCACGAGCCTCAAGAGTGCCGGCCTCGGATGGTGATACTTTCAAGCGAGAGCAGCATTTCAATTTAGCGCATTGCTCGTTTTGCATGTTACTCGTACCTCCATCACTGACCCGGGCGAATTGGACATGGTTCTCCTTGAAACAGCTGACGGTGGCGTAATACTGAGTAAATTTGATGGAACGGATGCCACATTTTGGTGCGTTACATACCGATCTAGCAATATAAGAGGGTATTAAATTTTCGCACAATGAATTGTGCGAAAAAAGGGTGTATGAATACAATCAATATACCAACCCTCTTGCGTGCTTTCCCTCTTTAAAACCTGTCATTTTTTATGTACATATGCAATCCAGTCCACCACTAATCGTGCTCTCGTTCACTTATCTCTTGATGCGGCCACCTTTATGAGGCCATCTTCTGCCAAAATATTCTCGTCGAAGTTTTCCCTTCTTATCGTCGTTTTACTTTGACTTCTCCCTTCTTCTACTCCCTTTTCAACACCTTCTTAGGTCAATCAATCCGATCATTTCTTTTTGCGACAGTCTCGCGTTTGCCATGCTTCCGATGCACGTGTGCGCTCAAGTTAAGCGCTTCCCTCCTTCCACGCTACTGCTGCCGGATGACGATCGATACTGTATCTGCTGACCAAACAATATTTCTCGCATCTCGAATCACGCTACATAGAGACAAGATGGACGAGAATAGTGGTGGTGGACGATTATCCTTGCCAGAGGTGTGTTCAAAAAGTAACGGGAATTTTTTTCCGCATAGTTCAACCATGAGAGTTGGCCACAAAGTCAAACGATCGATAAAGAGTACTCCTTAATATATCAGCGCCATTTGCGTGAAGCAATGCGAGAAAAACGTCCGTATTTGGGGCGAAACAATCCATGGCTTTTCCCCACCAAGATAATGCTTCATAGCTTCACTTAATTGCTTGTTGTTCGCGAATTTCCGTTCAAAAACCACACTGCAGTGATGCCTCCACATTCGAAATTCGTGCCCCTGTGTGACTTAAATCTTATTCCCAAAAATAAGGAGAAGAACCTTAAAAGGGCCGTCCTCGTTTTACAAACACAGATGAGATTAAAAACAAACGCCTCGCTAGAGCTAGAACTGGAAGCTATACCAAAGATGGAGTTCCAGAAGTGTTTCGGGGATTGGAAAAAGCGCTGGCATGCAAGCGTATAAACATCGAATGAATTCGAAGGGAATGAATCCTACTTCAAAGGGAATAATAACATTGATGCACTAGACGCATGAATAAAATTCTTTCCAAATAACTAAAACTCCGGTTATTTATTGAATGCACCTCGTATTTCAGGCCTTTCACTCATCTGTTGGTTGCCACGTGTCGTTGGCGTGCGTCCGCCATTGGTCTCCGCTCGGGGACACTCGTTTGAATGGTTTGAGTCGCGGTCCGAGAGTTATTTGCATTCTTGCTAAATTGTGGGGGAGGGTGTGAAATCCATTCAAGGCCGGCGGTCTCGAATGAACGCCGTGGCTCTTCTTCCTTTTGGAGCAGCCACATCGAAACACATTCATTCACTGGATAGGGCGGAAGGGTCATGCTGTCACCGCCACCTTGCTCCTTGCTAACTGGGATTGTTTTGGTCATTAACTAATTACTGTTCCACTGTAATGTCTGATTTACTTGACAGTGAGACCGCAACTTCAATCAAGCAGAAACAATCAGCCGAAATATATTGATTTAAGCCTTTTACACAACATTTTATGACGACTTAATTAAATTCCTATGAACTTCATCCACTTGTTTAATACTTCCTCAGGTCCCAAGCGCTTGCGGAATATTCGTAATGAGGCCTCATGAATGCCAAATGACGTCTTCCTTTCGTATTAGATTTTCCCGCGGCCGGCCTCCCTCGAGGAGCCATCCCTTGGGGCGCCCCCCAATCGTGGACGGGAGTGAGCAGCCTGCGCCCTCGGATGTGCCGCGCCCCGCTCTTCGCGCGCACTCATTCTGGAGGGACTTGGCTCTCAAGCGTGACGTCGTCGTGACGGGAGATGCCGAGGGAAGAAGCGTGGGTTCGTGTTCTGCTATCTCCGCCCAGCTCGAACTCCTAGTCGACCACCTCGCCTCCGCCGAGGGCGCATCCCCACTCGCTCGCGCGTGAGATATTCCTCCTCCCTGCGAGAGGCGGAGTCGCTCCAGCCACTAGCGCTTGTCGAAACTTTTGCCGAATCGTTCGCTGTGGGTCTGGCGAAGGGTGAGTCGCACGAGGATTCCCATTTCAACGGTCCCTTCCCCCAAACCCCGTCCCCATCTCACCCCCACTGCTTCCCGGACCCCCTCAACCGCCGAGTGAGCCGTGCGATCATGTGTGCGTCCCCGCGGAGAGCATGGGGCACTCGGGGAATCATTTGATTAATCAGCGAATCATTGCCACTCCTTCCTTCCCTTCCCTCAATTAGTGCGCGTGCGCACACGAACTCGTGTACGCGAGGTTTGTTCAAAAGGTTCCCGCACTTTTTGAATAGCGCGCCTCTGGGTGGTTATTTTTTAAAGCGCTTGGTCCGCGGAAACTTCCCAAATAACCGCCTTCTGCCACTTTGTTGATTTAATATTTTAATGATTTCTTACAGCCATTTATGTGGAGTGCGGCGAAAGTTCGGATCAGCGGAAATGAGCTCCTTGAAGGAGCAGCGTTGGTCTGTTACATTCTGCGTGAAATCCTGCAAATCCTTCATGGAAACTTTATTGAGTTGATTACCAAGGCTGATGGTGAGGGTGCTATGGAACGCACCGCGTGATATGAGGGGTTTACCCGGTTCAAAAAGGGGCGGCAATCAGTGGAAGACGACGAGTACTACGGAAGACAATCAACGTCGACTGATGACCCCCACCATCGAGGGAGTGGACAAGTGGTTGTTCGTGCAAATCGACGTTTGACCATCAGGCAAACTTGCAGAAGAGTGTGGCATCTCGGTTGGTTCGTGCCCTGAAATCCTGACTGAAAAATTGAGGATGCATCGAGTTGCCGCCAAATTCGAGCCTCGCCTGATCTGACACCAAACCAGAAGCAACATCGAGTTTAAGTCTATCAGGAACTGTTCGATCAAGCTGAAGAGGATGTAACTTTCTTATCCAGGAGCATAACAGGTGATAACTTGTCTAGGATCATAGCAGATGATGAGTATTGGGTTTATGGATACGCCATCGAAACAAAATTGCAATCTTCAACATGCATTAATGAGACATCCCCCCAATCAATCCAACAAGCTCCAAAAAAGCTCGACAAGATCGCTCGAATGTCAAGGTGGTGCATGACGGTTTTGTTCGATGCAAAGGGGGCTGTGCGTGACGAATAGCTAACTAAAGCCCAGACAGTCAACGCAGAGTACTTTCTGGGGGTTGTGTAATGCCTAAGAGAGAGAATCAGGCGAAAACAGCCCGAACTTTAGAGGAGGGGCGAGTGGTTTTTTCACCACGACAACGAGCCGGCTCATGCGTCTCTCGGAACTCGTGTGAGTTTTGAGCCAAAAACAAGCCCAACAGCAGGACAGAAGACGCAGGAGAAGAAGACCGAATCAGTTAGAATGGGAACGTGGAATGTTAGGACAATGCAAAGGATGAAAATTAGAGTATATTAAGCGAAAGATGGAAAGATTAAATATAGATATTTTACGTCTAATCGAGGTGAGATGGAAGGATAGAGGGGATTACTGGATATAGGTGATAGTTATAGAGTGATATACTACCTTGATCAAAAAGTTCCCGGAATAACCACCGTGTGGCGCTCCCATCGTTCCGATTTGAGTTCTGTTTTTTTTGTTAAATTGGTACATCTGTTGTTGATATTCCCTTTAAATCTTAGTGTCATAACTTGACATTTGCAAAAGTTACGTAGCCAAGAGTACATCTATCTCTGTGTGTGTTGGCGATTTTTTACAATTGCAGAAATGGATTTAAATTTGCAACAACGAACTTGTATTAAATTTTGCGTAAAAAACGGATTTAGTGGCGCACGGACGTTGGAAATGTTGGAAAAGTGTTTCGGCAACGATTCTCTAAAAAAAACGGTCGTTTACCAGTGGCACGAGCGGTTCAGAAGTGGTCGTGAGTCAATCGAAGATGATGAACGCAGTGGCAGACCATCGACATCGAAAGTCGGTGAAAAAATTGATAAAGTAAAAGAAATGTTGGTCAATAACCGCAAATTAACCATCAGAGAAATAGCGGAGGACTTGAACATTGCCTATGGATCCGCCCAAGACATTGTGGTTAATGATTTGGGTTTCCGTCGTGTAGCAGCAAAGTTGGTGCCAAAAGACCTCAATTTCATGCAAAAAAGAGACCGTGTTGACGTCGCAAAAGACATGATTTGCGAGGCTGAATCCGATCCCACATTCATCAAAAGGATCATTACTGGAGACGAGACGTGGGTTTATGAGTACGACACGCAATCCAGACATCAGGCAAGTGAATGGCGTTCACCAAATGAGCCGAGACCAAAAAAACCACGTCGTTTTCAGTCAAAAAAGAAGGCAATGCTGACGGTTTTCATGGATTACAACGGTGTAGTGCATCATGAATTTTTGCCAGAAGGCCAGACAGTAAACAAAGAGTATTATTTGGGCGTTATGAGACGTTTGCGTGAAGCAATTCGCCGAAAGAGACCAGAAATGTGGGCAGAAAACTCGTGGATTTTGCACCATGATAACGCACCGTCGCACAGTGCTATCATTGTTCGTAATTTTTTGACGAAAAATGCAACAAATACCATCCAACAGCCACTGAATTCACCTGATTTGGCTCCCTGTGACTTCTTTCTGTTCAATCGAGTTTAAAAACCATTACGGGGAACGCGTTTTAGCAGCCGAGAGGAAGTAATGGAAAAATCGCAGGAAGCACTGATGGACATACCGAAAACCGAATATAAAAAATGTTTCGAGGATTGGATCAAGCGCTGGCATAAGTGTGTTGCAGTCGATGGGGATTACTTTGAAGGGGACAATATAGATTTAGATGAATAAACTTGTATTTTTAATTTTCTGAATAAATTCCGGGAACTTTTTGATCAAGGTAGTATAGCGGAGGGGAAGAGAGCTAGCGAGGGGTTGTCATAATATTGATTAAAGAAGTAGGAATAAGTGAAGTCAACGCAAGCAACATCGATAGAATATTACTGGAAGAGTTTACCGAACTCCACTTGCAGAACCAACGAACTTGGTCATTGTTCAGGTATGCATACATACCACCGAGCAATCATAATCACATGATCGCGGATTGTATATTGGCATTGATAAGATGGCAGTGCACACCATTGTCACTGAAAATTTGACGATGGAAAATATTTGTTCTACTAAACTCGGCCCGAAGGTCTTGACGGACGATCAAGAGCAGAGTAGAGTGCCTGTTTGCGAAGACCTTCTACGGGGGCATCGCGATGATTCCCCAACCCCGTTACGGTCCCGACTTGGTACCAGCAAACTATATCCTATTTCCAGAGGTGTAATCCTCCCTCAAAGGACATCATCATGGCCGTCAAAATGCCGTCAAAGAAGCTCGTACGCGTACCCTTAAGGGCCTTCCGGAACCCGCCTACCGGGGAGCCTTGGAGTTGCGGAAAAGCCTCAAGGGCAAGAGTGCGTCGACGCTCAGGTGAAGAAATTCTTCAAAAAATATTGAGCCATTGTAGCAATATCTGGAATAAATCTATTTTTCCGAAAACATTTCCTTACTTTTTATGCAAACCATGTAATATGGTTAGGCCCTGATTTTGAAACAGCGTGATAGATTGACACAGTTTGCCGGGATCGGATACGGACTATGATCACAATTTATTAGTCATGAAGTTAGCATCCGATTCAAAAAGGTAAGGCAGGGCAAGCGGAATAGGACGTGGAATGCAGAAGTATTAGCTGGAATCACACGGAAAGAGTATCATAGGCGGCAGGGAAAATAATGAGTATTTAGAAGCATTAACTGGAGTAGTAGTAGTATTTAGGGGAGGCGACCGACTGCTGAGGTCATTCGCGCCTTAGGGGATGGACAGGAAAGGATGAAGGGTGGAGAGAAACCCGGCGTCGGCATTAGCCTACTCTTTACGAAAGGCGCCAAGGGGTCCGCAGTTTAGCGTCCCATCCGACGGACGGCGTACTCACTCGAAGTGCCCTCCACAAAGCACCTCAAGTAGGGATCGAGATACCTCTGAAAAATATTCAACACCGCCGGGATTTGAACCCGTGCCCTCTGGGGGGAAGCCAGTACGTTAGCCCCCGCACCAATCCAGATCCCCTCATTAACTGGAATGACGTGGAAGGAGTGGGCTACGGAAAAGAGCGGAATCCTACCGAGGAAGAATGGGAATAAATCAAAAAATGAATATCGAAAGCCGCAAAAGAAACTATAGGAACTGCTAATGGGCAAAGGACCAGCAAACCGTGGATCACGGATGAGATGATTGCAAAGATGTTTGAGAGAAGAAAATGTAAGAATGTAAACATAGAGTTAGTCAAATGAGGTACAAAGAGTTAAATAATAAATTGAGACGGGTAAAAAATAAAGCAAAAGAAGCATGGTGGAAGACGGAGTACGAGGATATGGAAAGTATGCAGAGAAAGGGTGAAATTGGTGCGCTATATAGCAAGGTTAAATCACTATCGAGAGGTAAGGAGTAAAAATCTGTGTTTACAGTTAGAGATAAGACGAAATTCAGCATTTGATATCAAATACAAGTGAAAACCTTCCGCTCATAATATTCTCTCCCATAAAACCATTTTCAACTAGCAAGTCCATTGCTGGCCTCGGATGGCTATTGCGAATGTTATCTCGGCTTTCATTACTTTTATAAATCTGAGCGTTAGCAATAGCAACTGCTAGCAGCCGCAGTGATAACCGCTTGCTTTCAGATATCCCCGTGTGCGTCTCCGGGCGCATGCGGGTCACCTCAAAGTGACCATCGAACTGTCACGCCGATCCGCACCGTTTTCATCACGTTTCAAAGGAGCGATCTCGGCAATTGAATGGAGCGCCACCTTGAGAGCGCCCAAGGAATCAATCCCTCCCGCCGCCCTTGAGCGCCACCCTTCTCATGGAGGCAGCGCTGGCCCCGCCGACTGCACCCCTCCCCCACGCACACCAGCTGGAAACGGCGAGAGTATTTTGTATTCAGACCCTGTGACGCGGCATTGCGGTCCTCCTCTCCTCTGGCGACGGCCTATCCTCTCCTCTCGAGACTCTGGTCGCCGGCCACCCCGTGGCCTTCCACGCGATTCCTCCGTCGCTCTCCATTACACGAGATACCCATTTGCTGACCGCATTGACTCGTGGCTTCAGTCATCAATACACCAGTCAACCAGGAGATCGGTCGTGGCATAAGTGTAACGTATAATTTATCAGAGACATCGGAATAAGCCTTCTAGGCGTCCGAAGCGTGCCCAGGGCCGTAAGGAAAGTCATCATGCAAGCACCATTCTGCATTTTTACGTTCGGTCCTTCAAAAGCATGTCCCGCGGTTTGAACCCGTAAGTTTGGAATACCTTCGGCCAGCAGCAGATTTCCAGCTCAATGAACAACCACGCCCCCTCCCCCCACTTGAGCCGTCATTATTGCTGGCGATAAAATTCAAAATCAGCATTAAAAGGACCCCTGAAGACGATAGGGATGGACATGATTGGATGTGAGACAGCGCGCAAATGCCTGTATGTTTGAATCCCACAATTTCTACATTTAATTATTTTGGATTTGGCATTTCATTGGCGATCACTGTCACTCCAAACGAGGGAAAATGAATTCGAGAGGCTTGGAGAAATTGGCACTGGTAGTTGAAGTACTCGTAAAATAAGATGATAATTGTAACTGAATTTTCTCAAGATCCTCCGACATTTGCCTGGAAAACTAATGGGCACCATCGGATTCCTACTTGGTGTCATTATCTCTAAGGAAGTGAAAACTGCATTTCCTGCTCGTAGCTCATTTCTTTGTCGCAGTGCATGATTTTTTAGGAGAAAAAAATCATCCAGAGAATAAATTATTTCGACCAGAAAAGAAATAAGTATTACTGAAGTAGCTTTTATATGCCTACTACTTTGACCATTTTCGCCTATAACTTCTCCAATATAGATAGATTTCCACCTGCGCTAGTTTTTGCCCTCCTATTTTAACGTTTAGCTTAGCCCTTTTCTTTCTGAAAAAACCGCATAACCTTTGTTGAATGAATGTAAAACTCCAATAGCCGTAAACAGTTTACCTTTCTAAACAAAGTACAAATGAAATCAGTTGGCTAGCGCCACAAGTCAAGAAGGGGTAAAAAGGAGAGGATAAGAAAGGTGAATACGAATACGCGTATTCCGGCCCCAAAGTAGCCCTCTTCAGCGCACTGAACAGCCACAGCTATTGGCTCTTGTCTTTTTCACCCATCCCCCCACATGTAACACTATATATTCTTCGGATTGCCGTTACCCTCCTTCACTTCCACTTGTGTTGTCGTGCCGATTACCCTTCAGTGCGCTGAAGAGGGCTACTTTGTGGCCGAAATACGCGTATTCGTATTCACCTTTCTTATCCTCTCCTTTTTACCCCTTCTTGACTTGTGGCGCTAGCCAACTAATTTCATTTGTACTTTGTTTAGAAAGGTAAACTGTTTACGGCTATTGGAGTTTTACATTCATTCAATATTACTAGCCGTAAGAGCTCATTTCTATCAATACGCATTGCCTTTGTTTTATTAATATTGATTCTCATCCCATACCTGTCGCACTGAATTTCCAATTCACTCAGCAATGCTTGAAACCCCTTGGCTGACTGACAAATTAGAACTTGGTCATCATCAAAACTACCTGATTTTACGAATTCCCCGCCCACTTTCATTCCTACCTCCAGTTCTTCCCATGCCTCTTTTATCATTTCCTTTGCATACAGGTTGAACAGCAACGGTGATAAGGGGAAACCCTGCCTTACACCTCTTCCTAACAGTGCCCATCCGGAATCCCCGTTCCCCACTCGCATCTGTGCAGCCTGAGACAAGTAAAGGTTGCGGATTAGCATCCTTTTCCTCCAATCTATTCCTATTTTCTGCAATATACTCATTAAGTCTACCGCTGACGTTTTGCGTTTCATTCGCTGCATCGAACTTTCGACTCTTCTCGAAATTCACAAAATAAATAATTTATCCTGATTGTACTCAATATCTTCCTATCAATGACTTGATATGTGAGAAATTGGATACGCGAGATAAAAAGTGGGAAATATGAGAATATGGAAGAGATATGATTAGGCCCAGCAGCCCTTGGGTTAGGCGACGTCCCTAGCATCGGTTAATTTCTTCCTCCTTGTGAAAACCTCTTTGCATACCTAAGGAGAGCTTAGCTATTGTCACGGAGAATACATTAAAAAACAAGTATACCTCATTCTAACAAGTGCTGCTTCGGCTCTGCCTGGTCGGATCGAACCCATTTTGCTTTCAAGCAGCTACTTACTGCTTAGCTGGATTACCATTCGTGGGCCCTTTGCCGGTATTCCCGCTGTAATCGTAAGGAAAGATAGTCCGAAGATAATATTCTTCAAATCCATTGCTTTTTCGCAGGTCGTTGACTGATTCCTCTTTCATTTCCTGTACCAGACTTCCACCCATTCTTCTCACGGGGCTATGAATGTGCAGGAGAGAACCGGTGCTGGCGTTCCAGGAAACTCGTAGAGTTCTACAGTAGAGTTGTTTCCCTGAGATGGCTACAAGGAAGTTCAGTGGAAGTAGGAATTCCCCCCCCCCCCGCAGCGTATGAAATAAACCTTTTCAGAGTAGGAAATTCCAATGCTCTTTCTTTCATAACAGAAAACATTTCGTTGATTAATATAATATCACACCGCAGGGGACATCAGGTTAGTCAACGTGCATTTAAAAATACTGATTTTACGGAATACGGACTTTTACCGTAAAAATACCGGACGGAAATTTGCCGTAAATGGCGTATTTCGTAGGATGGATGTTTCACGGAACCATAATATGATAAGCAAGCGAAAGAAATCACTGGGGTCAGTCCTCCGGCTGCAAACATGGCATCGCCTGAATATTTCGAGTGCACAAAGCCACCACGGCCAGGACCGAAAGGAGTCTTTAGAGCGGTGTCTCGGATAATGAAACATTGAAGAAAATATGGCGGTTAGCGGAAAAATGTTCTAAATTTGCTCGATGAATTTCAAAGATTCATTGTCATATTTCAGGCTGATTCATTAAATTGCAAAAATGTGGCTATATTGTGCATAGTTTGGCCAACATCCCGATCCATTTCTTATGGAAGTTTGTAATTGGTGGCATTCATTAAGTTCATGGAAGTGCGAGCCATCTTGCCTGAAACCGATTGCCTTTTTCAGTGCTGAGAGCCCTTCCTCGTGCGCCAAAATGGATCCGCAGAAATCAACAGAACTTCCGTATGACCCACATGTCTTACGTATCAGGTATATTTGACTCAAAGCAAATGACTGCTAAAGAAAATACAGCCGATGGCCGTGGGGAACAGGAAATCTATTTCACAAGAATTCAGATAGCAAAGAATTCGGTATGTTCTACGGCCGAAGCTTCCTTCTTCTCTGTGAGGCATTTCCAGCAAACGTAGCTAGAAAAAATAGCCAAAAGTAAATGAATGCAATGTTATCCTAAACGCAAGTTTCCCAGTCCTTTCTGCGGCGTCGGCCCCACGGCGTGAGTGGATTTTAATCCCTGTAACGTCAAATCGGATAGTCCGACAAATATGAAAATTATACATATGCCAGGGAATATAAATGAAAGATAAGGTTTATTTGAAAATATTGATACTCTCCTCGATTGCTCTCTGAGTTGAGAAATATTTAATGTCACTAAAAATATTTTAATTTAGCGGATAAATGTCGCGAACGCCGGCCAATCTCAAAACACCCATACTGTTATCATTGTGTCTATTTAGGAAACATTTCTCTTTATTTTGAGACCAATTTAATTAAAATCCGACAAATATTGCTGACAAGGCCGGTTCGTCAATGACGCTATTCACATTTTCGGGACTGTAGGATTTCAGGTTCCAGTGAACCGGGGACGCCGGCGCGGGAATGTCGCAAATGGAACAGCTGAGCGGACATTAGATCCACCAGCTTTATCTACGTGTGGAAGTCTAAAATTCTATGCGAGTGAAGAGAAGAAAGGTCTTGAAAGGGAAGATTCGGTGCACCCACGCCATGTATACCACGGCTTCTCTCGATGGCTCACATTCCGTGCCAAGGGATCGGTCTTCTCTCGAGTGGCGTCCTTTCACGCAACGTGCTACAACTTGAGGAGGATCGACTGGGACAACTTCGGAGGACTTTCGTATTTTTATCAGTTCTTAACTTTGCCCCTCCATATTCCTCCTCCTTGGGGACACGGCGGCCATGACTATTTTCATGAGCATTGTTTTGCTTAGCACCTTTGTCTACTGTTCGCGCAGCGGTGCTTACCAGCCCCCCTTATGCAAAGCGTCGCTTACTGCGAGTGACGGTTGATCGTCGCGTGGGCTTTCCAAACGCCCTGCGGCCCTCGGGCGTTGGTCAGGAGGCTCGTGCTTCGTCACGCGCGCGATGGGTGGGAGAGGCGAGCGTGCTGCTTCGTGACTTCACTGACGCACATCTCCTCCAAGGAAGGCGAGCGTGACGCCTCACGCGACAGAAACCGGACTGAGGCGCGGGGTGGTGCATGGCTGAGGGCCAGCGGTGCGGGAGTGCCATGCTCGTCAACTGCCGAGTCCTCTCCGTTCATCAGCCTTGTTTTAGATCTGTGGCACGGTTTCGCTTGGTATCGTTTGGAATCCCGACTCCTGGAGTGAAGTGAAATAGATTCTCCGATGAGGCATTGGAAAGTGCACTCCCTGGTCGCGGAGGTATTCAGTCGGGATGAAGTGCACCTCTGCTACCCACGGCGCACGTCTTTCCTTTTAAATTTATTTTTGTGAATCGAATGAGACTAATATTTTAGCGTTGTACTTTAATACGGAGCAGTCGCGGGATCGGGAAATTTAATCCGGGAGAGCGCTGAAAACTGCCCGGGAGAAGAACGATAATAATGCTATTTTGAAATCTGAGAATTAAAGATAGCATTTCACACTGCCATGGTTTAATGGGGGGCAGTTATGAGCGTGCATGTAGGTCAACCAGATTTGAATAATTGTTTGCAGCTATTTAAAAATCAGTGTTTGTGGGGCTGAAAGTTAGAACGCAGAAGAGGAATTGACAAGGGGATGATAAGGTCAAATGCGCCAGTACAAAGATTGTAAATATCCCGAATGGATGTCCGCCTTGTTTTTGCAGTATGAACTCAGTAGAAGCCTAATAGGAACTGAATGAGTTACGACTCTTTTGTGACCAATGTTACCAATCTTTTCCCTTATTTTATTGGGAAAAAATATTTATATTATATTAAATACATAATTATATATATATATATACACACACATACATGAAAGTACTTGCATACTTATAATTACTGTAGGTACTCTACCAGTTAAGGAAGATTTTGCATGGAACCAACTACCAAATGAATATCTTATTTTCCAAACAAAATACAATCCAGCAACCAACTCTACATCAAATCGCTCTTCATCTCTGTGTGCTTCTTTCCTCCCTTCATTCCGTCCAACATCCCTATCCTGTTCCTGCCCTTTCCTCATTTGCCTAGATTCTCCCCTCTATCACAGTCTTCAACATCCCACTTCCAATCTATACGCCCCTCATCCACTTTTCCTGCCTCCAAAGGATTTCTCCCGACAAACCCCTCCCTTCCGCCACCATACCTAGTACTTCATTTGTTTTCTTCTCTGTCCATTCACCTTCTCCATTCTTCTCCACACCTACATTACAAAAGCCTCCAATCTATCATCCTAATTCAATGGCCATTTCATTTCAATTAAAAATTAAGATTAATGAAACAGTATTGGGTAAATTTGATGAATAGGTCAAAGATAAATGTTATCTCTCGCTGGTAAGGTCAAATTAATAGAATATACTGGAACTAAGTGGTGGAATCCTCACGAAGTTGGATTGATTGTCGAATTGGATCGCGTGCAGCGTAGTAGAGCTGGATTTGTAAAACGTTGTTATGATAAACTTAGGAGTGTATCCAAAATATTAGAGCAGCTAGGCTGGGAATCACTCAATGGAGCGAAGGTTGAATTACAGATTGAAGCTCTTGCATTAATTGGAAGGATGTCTCTTTAGCAGTGATATTGAAAATGTATTATCACTCCCCTCGTGCTACGGTAGGAGAGATCATGTCAATAAAATTATACAGATTAAGTATAGAACAGATAGATTTAAGACGCCATTTCTTCCGCGAACAATTAGGCATCAGAATAACATTGTCCGACCGCGGTATGGATAATCGGTAAGAATTTTCGGGTCGAAATTAGCCTGGTGTGTAGTCACCCCTGCCACAACCCTAGCGGTGGCTTACAGGGTGCTAAAATATCTTCAGTATCTACATCGCAACTTAACGTCCCTGTCATCACTTCTCTATTTGTGGAATCTTCTTTGCCTAACAAAATTCTCCGTATCTCCCTTCTACTTTGACTAGTTTCGCCCATAACACTTCCTAGATAGGTAAACCGTTCCACATACTCTAGTTTTTATCCTCCTATTTTAATGCTAAGCAAAGCCTTTCCCTATCTGAAAAATCGTTTAATCTTTGTTTAATTTATATTGATTTTAATCCCATATCTATCGCACTGAATTTCCAATTCATTCAGCAATGCTTGCAATCCCTTGGTAGGTGGAGAAAATAGAGCTTGGCCATTAGCAAACCTGACTGATTTTAAGAATTCCCCTCAAACTTTATTACTACCTCCAGTTGTTCCTATGTAATCATTTCGTCAACATATACGAGGTCTGTTAAAAAAGTATCGCGAATTTTGAATTTTCCCAGGTAAAGTGTATTTGATTTTCGATTTTTTTGTGGCGTTATATTGGTACTTATGACTCTCACTTATGCCGAAAAGTTCGGCTTTTTTGAATGTTCAGTTAACTGTTGACAGCTGTTTTGCTTGTACGTGTTTTGGCTTGTCTTCGATTTTTGCCTCTCCCAAAAAATGGAACAAAGAATCTGTATCAAATGTTGTGTGAAAAACGAATTTAAGTGCTCGGGCGAATTCCGAATGTTGACTGTGGCATATGGAGAAGCTACCTTGGACCGAAGCAACGTTTATGGGAGGTACAAAATGTTCTCAGAGGGCCGAGAAGATGTGAACGACGAATAGGGTGCCGGACGCCCGAGCACGTCAACAACTGACGAAAGCAATGATGAAGTGAAAAAAATAGTATTGGTCAATCGTCGAATCACCGTAAGAGAAGTTGCTGAGGAGCTAAACATATCGACAGGCTCGGGCCATTCGATTTTTACCAATGATTTGGGCATGACACGGGTCGTGGCGAAATTCGTACCAAAATTGCTCAATGTCGACCAAAAACAATAACGCATTAACATTGCTAATGACTCTGTCCTTGACCCAAATTTGCTCCAGAGGCTCATAACTGGTGACGAATCATGAGTTTATGATTATGACGTGGAAACTAAAGCTCAATTATCCAAATGGAACTGCAGCCCGGGCCAAGACCGAAAAAAGCGCGCCAAGTTCGGTCGAATGTGAAAGTTTTGCTTACAATTTTCTTCGATTTCAGGGGCGTGGTGCATCATGAGTTCTTGCCACAGGGTAGGACGGTGAATAAGGAATGTTATCTGCAAGTTATGCGCAAAATGAGCAAAGCAATCCGCCACAAACGCCCCGATTTGTGGAAGAACCAACATTGGCTTTCGCACTATGACAACCCCCTGCTCACACATCGTTACTTTTGCGCGAATTTTTGGCCAAAAACAACACACTAATAATTCCGCAGCCACCACATTCCCCAGATCTGGTCCCCAGTGACTTTTTCTTGTCCCCGAAACTGAAGAGGCCCATGAAAGGGCCATGCTACCCTACGATTGACAAGATGAAGACTGCATCGAAGGAGGAGCTGAACAAGATCACAGAAAATGATTTTATGAAGTGCTTCGAGGATTGGAAAAAACGTTGGCACAAGTGTATAATATCTAATGGTTATTACTTTGAAGGGGACAAAATAGATATCCATTAATAAATAAATAATTTTTGAAAAAACACAAAAGTCGTGGTACTTTTTGAACAGACGTCGTACGTTGAACAGCACCGGTGATAGCGGACAACCCTGCCTTACACCTCTCCCTAACACTGCCCATCCAGAATCACAGTTCCCCACTCGCAACTGAGCGGTCTGAGACGTGTACAGGTTGCGGATTATCCTCCTTTCCCTCCAATCTATTCCTATTTTCTGCAATATACTCATTAGTTTCTCCAAATGCACTCTATCAAACCCTTTTTGAAATCTACGAAACAGGCAAATACCTCCTGTTGTATTCTATAGTCCTCTCGATAAGTGATCTCATTACTGCATGGCGCGTATGAATATTAGTATGTGCATTAATTTTAAGACAAATATTAAGGCATTAACATAATATAAATTTATTTAATTTTAATTAATATTCATTTTTCAGGCACATTACAAACAAGGAGGAACGGTATATTGGCGAATATCTTGAGCAATGTTCGGCCCAAAACTGCATATTTTTAAATTACCCCGAAATATTTTAATGTTCATCGCTAAAATATCCGGTTTTTCTGGAATCATGAGCGCCATCGCAAATATCTGAAGAGATATAACAAGAGACGTTTCAGGCGTGATATGGTAAAATTTTTTTTAAGGTAATCTACCGGTTAAGGTAGGTTTTTCGATGGACACAACTACCAAACAAATATTTTGTGACTACTAACAAAACACAACCCTAAATTCTACTCTACACCAGGTCCCTCTTCATCTCTGAGTACTTTCTTCCGCCCTTCATCCCGTCCAAGATCCCTATCCTGTTCCTTCCCTTTCCTCTTTTGCCCAACATTCTACCATCTATCACAGTCTTCAACATCCCACTGCCGGTCAACACCCCCTTCATCCACTTTTCCTGCCTCCATAGAATTTCTCCCAACAAAACCCATATCTTCGCCCAGGATACCAAGTTCTTCCTCATTTGTTTTCTTCTCTGTCCATTTCACCTTCTCCATTCTTCTCCACACCCACATTTCAAAAGACTCCAGTCTACGTCTATCCTCTTGCTTCAATGACCACGTTTCCGCGCCGTACATAGCTACGCTCCATATCAAAGTTTTTACGAGTCTTTTCTTAACATCCTTACTCAAAGTCCCCGTCATCAACTCCCTCCTCCTCGTGAAAGCCTCTTTGCCTAGCGCAATTCTTCTCCTTACGTCCCTACTACTTTGACCGTGTTGGTCCAAAACACTACCGAGATACGTAAACTGTTCTACCTGCTCTAGTTTTTGCCCTCCTATTTTGATGTTAAGCTTGCCCTTTTTCTTTCTAGAAAATCGCATAACCTTTGTTTTATTAATATTGATTCTCATCCCATACCTGTCGCACTGAATTTCCAATTCACTCAGCAATGCTTGCAGCCCCTTGGCTGACTGACAAACTAAAGCTTGGTCATCAGCAAACCTAACTGATTTTACGAATTCCCCGCCCACTTTCATTCCTACCTCGAGTTCTTCCCATGCCTCTTTGATCATTTCCTCAGCATACAGGTTGAACAGCAACGGTGATAATGGGCAACCCTGCCTTACACCCCTTCCTAACACTGCCCATCCTGACTCCCCGTTTCCCACCCGCACCTGAGCAGTCTGAGACATGTACAGGTTGCGGATTAGCCTCCTTTCCCTCCAATCTATTCCTATTTTCTGCAATATACTCATTAGTTTTTCCCAATTCACTCTATCAAACGCTTTTTCGAAATCTACGAAACAGGCAAATACCTCCTGGTTGTGTTCTATATTCCTCTCGATTAATAATCTCATTACTGCAATGGCATCACGCGTACCTCTCCCCTTCCTAAACCCAAACTGATCATCCCCTAAGTAATCATTTGCCCTACTCTCTATCCGTTTGTTTATGATCCTGAGAACAACTTTAGCTGCGTGGGATATCAAACTAATTGTCCTATAGTCCTCACATGACGTGGCCTTTACCTTTTTCGGAATCGGAACTAAAACTGATCTCACAAAGTCTTCCGGCCAGATCCCCTCCTCATAAATGCTACGGATCAGCCCATATAGCCTCTTCCTCCCACATTTTCCTAAGCATTTTAAAAGTTCCACGGGAATGTTATCTACCCCCACGGCCTTATTTAGTTTCATCTCCCTTAATGCCCTTTCTATCTCATTGTCTAGTATGCCTGGACCTAAGCTGTCTTCCTCTACGTCATTTTCTTTTTCAATGTCTAACTGTGTTGGTCTGAGTTCTTTACTATACAGTTCTTCTATATACTCCTTCCATCTCTCTTGGATCTTTCCTGCGTCAACTATTACCTTACCCGCCTTATCTCTAACTGTTAGCATAGCTCTTCCTTTCTTACTTCCCGATAACGATTTAACTTTGCTGTACAGCGCACCGATTTCACCCTTCCTCTGCAGACTTTCCATATCCTCGCACTGCGTCTTCCACCATGCGTCTTTTGCCTTATTTGTTGCCCGCCTCAATTTATTGTTCAATTCTTTGTACTTCATTTTGCCTAATTCTGTATTTATATTCTTCCATTTTCGCCGCTCATCCATCTTTGTAATCATCTCATCCGTGATCCATGGTTTCCTAGTCCTTTTAGCGTTAACGGTTCCAATAGTGTCTTTTGCGGCTTTAGACAACCCTTTTTTGATCATTTCCCATTTTGTGGTAAAATATCATGAATAATTGAAAATTGGCCATATTTTCCGCAAAATAAAATTTATTAATGCAACCGGTTTCAATGTAACTACATCATCGTCAGGTCCATCACCTGGCGATGATTTAGTTACATTGAAACCGGTTGCATTAATAAATTTTATTTTGCGGAAAAATTGCCAATTTTCAATTAAAACGAGTACACGTCGAGACTCCTCGCCTTTGCACTTTGACCTGTGCGAGCCCGCCAACGAGGGCGAGGGACAATTTCGCCGACGCGAGAGGCCACCTCGGGGAATAATAGTTTCTGTGGAGAGAGTGAGTCGGCAACGCGCTGCCCACGAGGCAAAGGTCAATTACGATATCCGAAAGCGTATGTATCCCACTAAGAATTCCCGGATACAACATGCAACTCATCCACCACCTCATGGCTGAAAATCCTGAGGGGTTGTCCTTGCCTCTCTTTTAAACATACGCCTCCCTCCATTTGACGCCCTCCTCAGTTTCAATCCAAAAAGTCCGCTCAGAGCCGAAAACGTCATCTATGGCAACACAAACGAAATTCCTCAGGGTATCTTTGCAACCGCGATGCGGTCGGACTGCACTCTTACCTGAAGAAGACTTCAGAGAGGGTCGAAAGATAAAACTTTCTGAAATGTGAGTTCCCATTTACGTGTTCTCTATTTATATTTTTGAGTTATATTGCGACATCCAAATGTTATATTACTCTCGTGATTGCTTCTACAAAGTCTGTAAAAATCTTTCGATTTGAGTATGGTTTTTATTATAAACTGTCGCGGGCTTCATGTCTTAACTTAAATCATGAGACTTTATTGCAATTGTACGTGCCATCAATGCTTTGATGTTAGTCGTGAGAATATTTAAGGCGTAATTGTTCCCACGGACGATAAGGGATCAGAATAAAATTGCCCAACCGCGATTGGGGTCATGTTTGGATAAAAAATATATAATCTAAAGAAATATCTAAAATAACACGTCCGTGAGCCACAGGTTCTAAGAATTCCCGGCTTCTCTTGTAGGGCCTGCGTATTAGCGGCATTTCTAAAACTCCGAAGAAGAAAGACCTGTTTCCGCCTCTCTCTTTCGCAAGCGAAACGTCCTCGAGCGGCTTACCTTGACGATGGCGTCACGCGCAAACAAAAGCATCCCGTCGCGCGCGCAAGTGACGGCTGGCGCCCGAAACGGGGCTGCCACCTTGCTGTTTAGTTCTCAGCCTCCCCGCACCTTTGGCTTGTGCGACTGGGCCCACTGCACCCACTCAGTGACCGTGGACGAGAACGCGGCGCCCCAACCGGCTGGGCATTAGGATTCTTTAAGGAGGGTGCCTAGTGAAAAGAAGGCACCCTCGTTTTGCTTTGAGTATTAGATTGGATAGTATTTCATATCAATAATTTTGGACTTATCATCTTAATATATATTATGCTACTCGTGGGTAATTTACGTGTCAGTAATATATCCCTGTCAGCAGTGGTTTTGAGATATTCTTGGAGTCGTGTGCTGTTCATTAATATTTTTGCGTACTTTTCTTACCAAAGGTTTCATATTTTTAAGTTATGATTAGTATCAATTAAATATTTATCCTACAATTAGTCTTTGTCAGCAATTTTCCATTTTTGTTGCTTTTATTACTTTGTGGGCCTACGTAGTGAAACGGGGACTCCCTTTGCAAAAGTTTGGCGATCGACCTACAACCCATTTGGATTCAGTCCGACAGAATTATATTTTTACTAAGGGCACTCCTAAATGCTTACACTCTCCAAGCACAACATCACGCTTGAAGATTATTTGCCGTAACGTTGATATTACAAAAGAACGGCAATAGGGTTCTAAGAATTCCCGGCTGGGCATTAGGGCTGGGCATCACCTTAAGAAGGTGATCATGGCCAAAATAAGATTTGAGAAATACACAAGGGAGGCACAGATACAATTACTGCGGTATCCCGGGAAAATATGCGCGAATATGAGTAAACAGAATAACTTGAATAGAAGATGTTCTTATCCATTATCCATTAAATTAGGTACCAAACGAAAAATTACGTAGTTACCTCTACATTTCAAGTATCTGTATCAAATAACTTGATAAAATGAAGTTATTACCGGAATTAAATATCATTTGTGAGGAAGGCGCCAAATACCCTTGCCTATGGAAATCTGTGCCTTTTCCCACCTCTCGGTAATAAAGCATTCATTTTTTTCAACGAGTGAAAGTTTACTCTCCCAAAGATATAACCAATGTAATTGTGACCAACATAGATAAAACACTCCCAAAAATGCGATTATTCTTCTGCTAGTTACCTCGCTTCTAGCACTTGGCATTATGGGGTTGTAATATGGCGTACGGGGTTGTAATATGGGTTGTAGTATGGCTTGTGCCCTACATGCGGGGACTGGAATAGGCGCCTTAATTTTCGCCTAAATTTGCGCCCTCTCGCTGCCTGACGAGTTTGGACACCCTTTAGGATGGCGTCCACCCTAAGTCGAGCGATTTAGGCGCCTAAATGGCGAGTCCGGACGCAGCTCAAAACCTCTGGAACGAAGCGAAAAAGAACGAGCGCGGAAGACGGAGACGATGAACGCAAGGATATCGTTGGTACATATTATTCCTTTTATTAGACAAGTCAAAGTAAAGAACAAATTGAGCATCTCACGGCCTTTTTTAATCCTGACTATATTATATAATATTTCCAAGAGCCGTAAAGGGTAACTCCTCCCTTAAAGGGTAATTTATAAAACCCTTTACGGTTTAAGGTAATATTATTTAATATAGTCATGATAATGATGGGTGATTGGAATGCCGTGGTTGGAGAGGGAAAGGATGGGAACACGGTAGGAGAATTCGGACTGGGGAAACGGAACGAGAGAGGAGAAAGACTTGTGGATTTCTGCAATGAGAAGAATTTGGTGGTGGCAAATACCCTCTTCATGCAACACCAACGGCGAAGATACACAAGGAAGATGCCAGGAGACAGAGCTCGATACCAGATTGACTACATCCTGGTTAGGCGAAGATACAAGAACCAAATAAAGCATTGCAAGACTTACCCCGGGGCAGACATCAACAGTGACCACAATCTAGTAGTAATGGAAAGCCAATTGAAATACAAGAAGATAAGAAAGACGAAGAGAGAACCAAGATGGAACCTAAAACCACTTCAAGAGGAAGAAAGGAGAAGAAAATACGCTGCTGCCATCGGTGAGAAGCTGGAAATAGAAAAGGACTCCAACCAAAATGGAGTAGAGAAATGGAATAGCCTTAAGAAGACTATCACAGAAGTAGCAGAGGAACAACTGATGAGCAAGCCGGTCGAAGTCAGGAAACCGTGGATAACGGAGCAAATTATAGCCCTCATAGAAGAAAGTATAAGAACGCAAGAAATGAAACCGAAGAATTACTGTACAATAAGCTAAGGAATCAAGTCATCAGGGAATCGAAAAAGGCCAAAGAGAATTGGATTGAAAGCTGCTGTGAGAACATAAACGAAAATATGATGAAGGGAAACTCAGCAACGGCATATAACCTAATAAAGAGGCACTTTGGAGAAAGGAAACCAAGGTGTAAAAACATAAGAGATTCGGATGGAAAACTGCTGATGGAAGATAGAGAAATCGCCAATAGATGGAAACAGTACATTGAAGAGCTATACCGAGACCCGATACCTCTAGAAGAAGCATTCAAAGATGAACAGAACCAAGTGGAGGAAGACAACCGTGGTCCAGGGATACTGAGAAGTGAATTCGAGAGAGCATTGAAAGACCTGAAGAATGGAAAGGCGCCCGGAGAAGATAAAATCAGTGGAGAAGTAATCAAAACACTTGGTGAAAAAGCCCAAGACGTTCTATATGGAATAATCCAAGATTGATACGAATCCGGAAAGCTGCCAGAAGATTTCAAGAGGAGCTCAATGGTGACCATACCGAAGAGAGCAAGGGCTGAGAAATGTGAGGAGCACGGAACACTGAGTCTAGTGTCACATGCCTCCAAAGTCCTGACTCGGATAGTAGGCAGAAGAATCGAAGGAAAAATCGAAGAAAACCTGTCAGAAAACCAGTTTGGATTTAGGAAGAATAGGGGTACAAGAGAGGCAATACTGTGCCTGAGACTACTAATGGAGAAACTGATCCACGTGAGAAAACCACTGTACATAGCCTTCGTAGACTTGGAGAAGGCATTCGATAACGTAGAGTGGAATAAGATGTTCAGTACTATGGAAAAGCTGGGAATGGACTACAATGACAGAAGAATCATATATCGGCTCTACAAGGATCAGGTGGCCACAATACGCATGCAAGAAGGAAGAAATATAGAAGCAAAAATTAACAAAGGGGTTCGACAAGGATGTAACCTGTCGCCAGCACTCTTCAATATGTACATGGAAGAAGCGATAAAAGAAATAGAAGAACAAGGAATAAAAGGTATCAAAGTGAATGGTGAGGAAATCAACATGTTACGATTTGCTGATGACATCGCTATCGTAGCGGGATGTGAGGCAGACCTGCAGAACTAACGGAACAAAATTGAAAAAGTGTTCCTGGAATACAACATGAAAATCAATAAGAAGAAAACTAAGGTGCTAGTGTGCGGAAGAGAGAAAACAGTGGCCGACGTCCGCCTGAAAGGAGAGAGATTGGAACAAGTGGAATCATTCACCTACCTGGGAAGTACCATTACTTGGGATGGGAGAAGCACGTCAGACATCAAGCGTCGAATAGCACAAGCTAAGACGGCATTCATGGCTAAAAGGCCTCTACTCTGCTCGAAGAACATAAGACTGGAGACAAGGAAACAGTACGTGAAAACATTCGTATGGGCAATGGCCCTCTACGGATCAGAAGCATGGACCATTGGAAAAACGGATCAGAAAAGAATAGAAGCCTTCGAGACCTGGAGCTGGAGGAGGATGTTGAAAATCAAATGGACGGAAAAGGTGAGAAACGAAGAGGTATACAGAAGAATCGGAGAAGAGAGGACTCTGTGGAACACCATACGCCAAAGAAGAACAAGGTGGGTCGGCCACGTAATGAGGCAGAACAGTTACGTGGGAAGGATAATGGAAGGAAAAATGGAAGGAAAAGCCCCCCGAGGAAGACCAAGAGACAAGTATCTGGGGCAAGTGAAGAAGGATACGGGGAAGAAGAGCCATAGGGAAGTGAAGGAGCTAGCATGGGATAGGAAGGAATGGAGGGCTGCAGTACACCAATTCTAGGATTGTAATACTAAAAAAAAAATAGTCAGTCTAAAAATAAGGTACGGGCCGTCACGGAGCCGGAGGATTACGAATAACTGACTCTGCAGCACTTCCAATTACCAGGTAATCGTCAACCTCACATCCAAAGTCTTCACGAAGGGCTCTTGCAGGAACATATTTTCATTAAATGGGCCGCGCGAAAAAGGGAAGAAGAAGCGTACTTCACGACTGATAGCACAGGAATTAGGTCAGAAATTTAAAATTGGAGCAAAGTATAATATGCTCGTACGATCGCGGTATTTGGAGAAAGTGTCAATTTAGAATTAGATGCTGGCCAAAGTTTGTCCTCTTGGTTTGTGAAAATTTGGGGGAAGGAAGCGGTCCCTGATGGGGTTGTTGGAGAAGATGGAATGTTGCGTAGATCCCCGAGGTACGAAGGGAGCCGACGAAAGGGCTTTTTGAAAGGAACAGCGGATGCAATGGCACTTGCGGCACCGTAAGAATTCTCAGAACCATACCCAAGATTGGCAGTTTGGATCTCGCTCTGATGATTTAAATTGTCTTCAGACTCCATTGTAATAATAAAAAAACCAAATAATCTTATTGTCCTCTGAATGACGACTCCAATCTCGTATTCGTCATTTTGAGCGAAAGGTTTCGCATTTAAACGTGCATCGGTAGTCATAATTTTCACGAAGAGACATTCCCGATCCGTCAAAGAAGCAGGAAATATTCGCAGCATTAAAGCGAACCGTGAACAACACCCAAGAATCTTCGTTTGAAATCCGAGGTTTCCGAGGCGTTTATCCGCAATGGCAAGAGGCGCGGAGGATTGCCCGAGCGCCTTAATCATTGCAGGACTACTTTTATTTAGATTTTCACGGCCGACAGAAGTCGACTGAATACAGCGGGAATCTGTGCGCGGCGCTCGTCCCCAAAGCGGTCGGTCACCTTCGCTACTCACTTGGGAATATTATGAAGCGACGGTGGCGCCGCCCCCTTAGCCGCGGGGGAAGCAGGCACCCCCTCCGCCCCCGCGCACGCCCTCGGTTGCGCCACGAAAACCGCCCCTCGCCACTCCCTCGGCCCAGGGTGGTCACTCCCCACCTCCCTTGGTTCGCCACCTCACCCCTTCCCGAGGGAGTGTTTGCTATACGGGGATGGCACCAATTAATGAGACTCGAGAGAGGAAATATTTGTCACGTTTGACCTAGAATGTATTGGTCATTCGACGTTCACGGCTTTGACCATGAAGGAATTGCAAATAGAGAGTTACATTTTAGCTACTTTAGTACCCTGCAAGCCACCGCGAGGGTGTGTGGCGGGGGCTGAATACATACCAGACTAATTTTGACCCGTACATTCTTACCGATTATCCCTACATCGGTCGGACATCTTTTGACCCCTTATCATTCGTGGAAGAAATGGCGTCTTTAATCTATCTGTTCTACACTTAATCTCTCTGATGTTATTGACATGATCTCTCCTACCGCAGTACGAAGGGAGTAATAAAATTTTTTTAACCTACATCACTGCTAGAGAGACTTGATTGGACTACAGGTCAATAGGACTAATTTTCTCTTTCGTTGCGAGAGGTGCCCGTTTGGTGAGAGCACAGTCGTCGCCGGCGAAGTCAATGCTTCAAGACCTCATCACAGTATTCTGGAGAGCAGTCTTCACTTCATGTTAAGTCATCTCAACCTGGAACTGCTGAAATTCGCTTACACGCCCCGCTATATTTCTTCTGTCACGGAGGAAGTTGACGAACATCATCTATCGGGCGAATACTTGGAAGGTGGTTCCTCTGTGACTAGTAGGGGAGGGAACGTTCCGAACTAGTTCAACGTGACATTTTGGCACTCCCATGCATGTTTGCGCGCCCTTCATAATAAACAGGGTCCATGCAATAAGTATCGGGACTGGTTCCAAAAATCAAAATTTACTGCAGTCATCATTACAATTACTTAATAATCTTCAAATTAAATTCCTCCTGTATCGATACACTTAGTTCGGCGAGTCTGCCACTCGCCAAAAGCCCGCTGGAAGTCGGTTTCCGGAATACTGTTGAGAGCCTTTGTCGTCGCCACTTGAACTGCCTCGATGAAGTCGAACCGATATCCTATGAGCTCATTTTGAGCTATCCTTTGAGGTAATAACGTTGTCGAGAAAATCTTCATCTTCCTGGACGCAGTCCAAAATTTCTTGCGAAATTTCCACCCGCAACAGGTTTCGTCGCTCAAGACTTTCGGCACCAGCTTCGCGCACACTTTCCTCATCGCAAGATCCTCTGTTATAATGGTGTGGACGGTTCCGACTGAAAGCCCGGTCTCCTCACTGATAAGGGCGATGGTTAAACGCCTGTCAGAGTCCAAAACTTTTTTCACTTTGGCCACCTGATCATCGGTTCGAGCGGCCGTCGGGCGTCCGACGCGGTGCTCGTCTTCGACGAGCTCCCGGCCTTCCTTTAACATTTTGTGCCACACAGAAACTCTTGTGCGACTTAAGGCATCGTCCCCATAAGCCTGTTCAATGAGTTCAAGGGTCTCCGACGCGGATTCCCCGAGTTTAACGCAAAACTTCACAGTGTAGCGTTGATCGACAAGCGCACTATGCTGGCGCGACGACACCGCAAACAATCACCCGTCACCAAAATCCATCTCCTGTCCCAACGCATGCCCGGAGGCGGCTGAACTGAAGTGCGCCTGAGTGGTGGGGGACCCCTCTACCGAGCCAATTGGTCGGAACCCCATCCACCGCTCCGTTGAGGCTACAGCGAACCACTGCCGATACTCATTGTACGGACCATCTTATCGGGGGCAGCAATAACCTCAATGAATGACCTTCCATTCACTACCATTCATTTCCATTTCTTGTGCTTTGGCAGTGCCTATCAGATGTACAAAAAGGTTAAATGGTCGCGAATTGCAGCCGAAAGATAAAGGTTTAGGCGTCCCCTGATGAAATTTGTTATGTCCATAACAATAAACTACCATGTGTATTTTCACGCGACAATTTTGCATCACTTTGCGGGGATTTGTGCCTCTAGCGGGTGATTGCGGCTGGAGGGAGGAGAGGAGGCGGGCGGGGAGGTCATGGGCAATACTGGTCACCTGAATACGACCCTGCCGCGGACGGACAATTTTATTATGATCCCTTATTGTTCGTGAAAACTATGACATATTAGATCTATCTGTTCTACACTTAATCTCTATAATTTTAATTACTCCTCGCCCCCTACTCCCAGCCACCCGAAGCAAACCCAAAACCCGCGCGCAAATTGCACACCAGCAGACGAAAAGGAAGGAAGAATTAATGACATGGCATTACGATAACGTGAAATATCGCTGACAAGGGTTGCCCTCGATCCACAGTGACCTTTCAATTGGCTTGCGTAGCCCATGAAGCGTGGAGCACCCCATGAAGACGGTGGGTATTCGTGATAAAAATATGTCCACCATATCATTGCAGAAAACGGCGGAAAGTCGCAAAAACCTAGATTAATGCGAGACGGAACGAAGCCGCGTTGGTCCGCGGGCAGGGCCAGGGACCCCAGTGCTCCGCATTTTGACGGGAAAAGTTGCAGGGGCGACACCTACATATGTTGCATGCATACACACCGTCACTAGTGGAGCCAACATGACAATACAAAGCCAATGGGAAAACAACGATGCATTCGTGCCATGCACAATTTGGTCTATTGAAATTTCGCTTGCCTAACTTGGCGTCAACCTGCCTTAAAAACTATTTACAATCGACAACGCTCGGAGATTCAAAATATTTCTTCAACTTGTTAATCTTTCTGCTTCGCCCCGCGATTGATTACGCATTTTTGTTTGAAGTAGTGCGAGTGGATCATCCCGTAACTTCAAATCCGTCGCTTTCACACACTCCCTGGTTGCATCATTTTCCCGGGGCATTCGTGGCCTTCGGTCCTCTGCGGCACCCGCGAGAATAGGCTCCATGAGATGAGCGCATCACACGCTCTCCCCCCTCCCCCCATAATCCATCCTCACCCCCATGACCCTCCCCCTCCCATCCAGCCATCCGCTCCCTTAAAGCCGACAGACTTGCCAACTTTCCTGCGAACTGCGTCATGGTTATTCCTGGACTGTTTGCCACGCCGAGATTTTTCGGGAAGGAGGAAGTCGAGTGGGAGGAGAGGGGGGAGAGAGTAGGAGAGCGTGGGGCGTTTTAGCGGGGCGCTGTTTGCCTTTTCAGAGATACGGCGAGCCGCCCCACCATTCAGGGAATGGAATACTCTCCACTGACACGCGTGTGCCAAATTCACGGTGACCGGGTGAATGTTGTGCTCATTTACGACTTTGTGTGCGTGCCACCCAGAAATAATAGCATATTTTAAGCGCTCTCGAGGATAAACAAACGTGAAGTGTTCGTGATAATGACGACCTATTAGGAATGTCTCTCGAACTTCGGACATGGCATTAAATGACACGACAAAGCCAGGAATATCTGCTTTCCCGAACGAGAAAACACCGCGCTCAATGCCCCAAAATTCTTTCCTTCTCCGCCGCCGCTGTGCTCCCCCTTCCCTCCCTCGAGGCATCCCTCCCCCACCCGCCCCGCCCCCGCTCCCCCACGGGCGACGCGGTGGGAGCGGGAAGCTGTGTCGTTCAGACACGAATCGATGGAGTTTGCGGTGGTAATCGGGCGTGAGTGGCAAATGCTCTCATTTAAACTTATTTTGATGAAAATTAAATTCTTCAAAGAATATGAGGAACGTGACGGATATATTAATTTTACATTACTTTTTTAAACTTAAATTATTAATTCAGGCCATCAAGGGTTATCAATCCAAGGATTAGTTCGCAGCAGCTCTTCAAACCGTTCAGTTGAATGCTGATCTCCTTATTGCCTCTTCCTCCGCACACGTCCATTTCCCGTTCCTCATTGTTCATCTTCTTTCTCCTAATTTTCTTCAGAAAAGATCTTAAGCAAGTTTCGCGGAATTGAAATTAAAACATGTGTAAAATATGTTGATAGAAACTTTGAAAGTTGGAGCTTGAATCCAAAATCAAGCTTCGCGTAATTTGTTATCCCAATGAGCGTGATTCTGGGCATTGCGTACGGACATTTGGAATCCCATTTGGTTCAGGTTTGGCTGATGTTTTTTGAGCCTGAAGTGATGGGGAGAGGGTGATAAAGTCACCATAAGTTGTGGATGCTTAAAGCCTGGGATTTAGATGCCTACCCCCCTTGTCTTTACGATCCTCAATGTTTCAAGAGATAACAGGATAGCTACTTACCGGTCTTTCCCAACGACCGAATTGACCTCATTAAATGAAAATGGCGTCACTTCGGCCAGTTCATATTAAAAACGTTTATGATTTTTAATTTGTTGAGAGATGCGGTTGTCTAGCAGTGTTAACTCTTTTCTGTTTTACAAGCTTAGGTTCTGACAATGTATCACGCGTGTCTCAGGGACATAGCTGGCCAATACAACCTCGTATATTAACTTTTCTTTTTTAAACTTTCTCAATCCAGACTTTGCTACTCAACGGTCATCGTCTGTGTTTGAATTGTTGGGCCAATATTACTGCGAGAAGAAAGTTCGACCATCTCGATGATAATAATTGTATTACTATTATTTGGTTTGTTTTGAAGATAGCTAATCATGGTTTTATGAAAAATACGTAATAGCTGGTCGATTTTTTGATAGGTGTGGGTGGTTAGTAATACTAAGCAATATTAAAGTAATACTACCCAATACTAAGGCCAACGGCGTGTGCAATCTCACATCAGGGTAATTACGAGGGAGGGGGGGCGATCCCTGTGCCGGCTATAGTTACCTTTGAGGGTACCCAGAGACGTGCCCCAGGATTGAAACCCTGTGGTTTTATTTAAGGGAGCGGAAGTTAGGAGTGACCCTGTACGTAGTTGATATATTATGCATGGCTCTTAGATCTTATACACAGATCTCGCGGAAAAGGCAATTGTGCCACGTCGCATAGCCATGTGTCACCCATTCCTTAATCCGACCGAAAGTTGTATGAGTGTAACGACGATTAGACAGTTTAAGTTTTTTAAATAACTAAATGATAAATTTAAGCCATCATTCTTAAATTAATTATTTGTCAATTTAATGTTTAAATTACAGCGAATTACATTGATATTTAGGCACATCCAAGTGCATAGCGAATTTTGAAGCTGAAGAGGCGGACGGGTCTCGTCAATCCATCACCCGCAAAATTGTCAACTTCGCATTATTTTGCCAAGATTCAATTCAAAGAAGATTACCGGTTTCAACGAGAATTGTTTAGTGACGTGAGGCATTTTAGAATTATATTTTAAATTGAGATAAATTTGACCCACAAATAGAAAATTTGGACCAAAGCTCATCACCAAGTTCAAAAATTCCCATTCAATGCATCCTTTGTCGTATGCCGATCAATGAAAACATATTTCCAGCAGGACACTGCTAAAGATTTTTTCATTTTTTTACGAGGTTCATTGTATTGCTGTTCACACTTCATCTGCCCATCCATCAACGGCCAGTACCAAATGCAATTCCAAGTCTTAAAATATTTGTTACTAGGTGTTTTCGGTAATTGGAATGACAACCAGGGCTTTTAGATCAATTGGTAGGATTTATTCTCACATACATTGGGTGAAGAAGGTGCGAATATATGACTAGATGTTTACGTATATGGGCGGGAGCCCGCCATTGAGAAATTGGCATTCAAATATAGTTCTATATATTATTTCGGATGTGACAATCCTAGAGACAATATTATTTTTTGGTGGAACAGAGAAGTCTACATTTCAGTCGCCTAGGAGACCATCAACAGAAGTTCGAGTATGACACCGAAGAAGGTGACAATAATGAAGCACTGCCCTTGGTCGAGTGGCGCTTTGACCAAGGGCAGTGCTTCGTTATTGCTCATTGTTGCTTACTGTTGCTCTCCACACCCTGAAACACTCCTAGTCTCCTAGTTGACTGAATATCGACATCTCTGTTCCATAAAAAATCAATACTAACTCTAAGATTTTCACCTTGCAAACTCACGACATGTAGTTTACGCCCTGGAGGTTTTATTATGTTTAAAGTGAGATGTTCTCGTGTAACGATTAGTTGTCTTTGCTCATTATACTTTGTTCATTATTTACAATATTGGCCAATGGTGAACGTTTCTCCTTTCTAAACCGAAAAACCGTCTACTACGAGGGCAATGCCAGAAGTACCCGACCCAACAAAGGAGAAACAAAAATTTTGGAAAAAAATGTATTTATTTTTCAGCATAATCTCCTTTCAGCTCTATGCAATTTCCCCAGCGATGTTCAATAAGTTCGATTTCCTTTTTATAATAAGAACTGTCTCGCTCCTCAAAATAGCCATCAACTGCCGACATCAGTTCTTCAAGGTTAGAAAATCTTTGACCACCGAGCCATTTTGTCAAGTTTGCGAACGGAAAATAATCAGAGGGGGCCTAAAATCTGACAAATTGGGTGCACGAGGTAGCAATTCAAACTTTAATTCATGAATCTTGGCGATTGCAATGACGGATTTGTGAGCTGGTGCATTGTCTTGATGAAATAAAACTTTCTTCTCAGCCAAATGCGGCCGCTTTTGCTTGATTTATTCGCTCAAACATTGCAATAAGTTTGCATAATACTCACCCTAGATAGTTTTTCCTTTTTCAAGATAGTCAATGAATATTATCTTACGCGCATCCCAAAAAACCCACGCAATTACCTTGCCAGCAGATGAAACGGTCTTTGCCTTCTTCGGAGTCGGATCTCCCTTCCGAATGCATTGTTTTGATTGTTCTTTTGTAAATAAAGAAATTTGGTCGACCAATGCAATTCTCGTCTTGACATCTCGTACGGCCTCGCTTAAACTCTGTTACCCAATATTTTACTGTTGTAAACGAAGGAGCAGACTCACACAGATTAGAATCTAGTACAGCTTTTATATTGATTGGGCTGAGGCCTTTCAAATAAAAGTATTGTATCACATAACGATGACCAATGTACTCCATTTTCACAAATTCACTGGAAACACTATTGATGGCTGCCAAACAAATACTAAACAACGTGGCGTCTTCAAACTTGAAACATATGCTTTATGGATTGCGTACTTTCTAATAAAGTGATATTTTTCAAACAACTACCGCCACCTCTAGGTCAGGCCGGGTACTTATGGGACCACCCTCGTAGTGTGGCGCCCTGTGTTTTTCCATTTCTGTTCCCAGCGCAAGCATCGCATTCAATCATCGATGATTCCGTCGCCCGCCGCAATGCCCCCCCCCCCCCGCAGACATAACACTTCCAATGGGTCCCATCACTCCCCCGCGGCGCGCTCTTACCTAAGAGGCAGGAGGGAGTCGGCGGCAGCATTCCATAGTCTTTAAATCACTTCTTCTTTCGGTCTTTCCCGGCCGTATCCCTTCACCTCCAATTCCCTTTCGCGAAGCAGGACACGCGCCGGGGACCCAGTTCTCGAAGTGACACGGCAGCGGTCCGATACCCGGCCGTCCATCCCGGGGCAGGTATCGTGGTCCCTGGTGCCGAGGCGTGCACCAAAAAACTCTCTACCCCCCGAGGAGACTGTAAAAGGCAGGGAATGCGACCCAACGTTGCAGGTAGCAGGAATTTCCCCCCGCGGAGGGGGACGAGGAATTGAAAGGGAGACTTAAAAACAGATGAACAGAACACTAATTAGGTCATTCGGAAAGAATAGGTTTTTTTAAGGTAATCTACCGGTTAAGGTAGGTTTTTGGATGGACACAACTACCAAACAAACATTTTATTACTTCTAACAAAACACAAAATCCATCATCCTACTCTATATCAGGTCCCTCTTCATCTCTGATTACTTTCTCCCTCCCTTCATCCCGTCCAACATCCCTATCCTGTTCCTTCCCTTTCCTCTTTTGCCCAACATTCTACCCTCTATCACAGTCTTCAACATCCCACTGCCGGTCAGTACCCCCTTCATCCACTTTTCCTGCCTCCATAGAATTTCTCCCAAAAAACCCCTCTTTTCGCCCATCATACCAAGTACTTCCTCGTTTGTTTTCTTCTCTGTCCATTTCACCTTCTCTATTCTTCTCCACACCCACATTTCAAAAGCCTCCAATCTACGTCTATCCTCCTGCTTCAATGACCACGTTTCCGCACCGTACATAGCTACGCTCCATATCAAAGTTTTTACGAGTCTTTTCTTAACATCCTTACTCAAAGTCCCCGTCATCAACTCCCTCCTCCTTGTGAAAGCCTCTTTGCCTAGCGCAATTCTTCTCCTTACGTCCCTACTACTTTGACCGTGATGGTCCAAAACACTAGCGAGATACGTAAACTGTTCTACCTGTTCTAGTTTTTGCCCTCCTATTTTAATGTTTATCTTAGTCTTTTTCTTTCTAGAAAATCGCATTACCTTTGTTTTATTTATATTGATTCTCATCCCATACCTGTTGAACTGAATTTCCAATTCACTAAGCAATGCTTGCAGCTCCTTGTCTGACTGACAAACTAAAGCTTGGTCATCATCTATCTGATCTAACTGATTTTACTAATTCCCCGCCCACTTTCATTCCTACCTCCAGTTCTTCCCATACCCCTTTAATCATTTCCTCTGCATACAGGTTGAACAGCAACGGTGATAAGGGGAAACCCTGCCTTAAACCCCTTCCTAACACTGCCCATCCGGACTCCCCGTTTCCCACCCGCACCTGAGCAGTGATAACAAAACGCACGAGGTTTGTGGAAGATCATCCATTTAAATACAACTAATTATTTTTTAAACGCTGAGGGTGGCAAGTGGAATTTTTGTTATCTCTGCAGTTGCTATCCCGTATTGTCCGTGGGAAGGACATTAAGGACGCACGCACGCACGCACCTCTTGACATATGTCACGACATCGCTTTTATCAATAATGAATCTCCATCGTTTTTCAATATCAAGGGTTACATTTTATAGCTTTCCGATTCTTATTTAGTTATATGTATTCTCTTCATGACGGGATTGGCTTCCAGAACCCTTTCATAGGTATAAAATAATCTGGCGTCGACTCATCAGAATTGCTGCTTCAGGGATGTTGTAGCTCACGGAATTCATGTAGCGCTTGGAGGTAGCGACTTCAGGATCTGATTTACAGCGGTATTCCCTTACACGTGTATCATGCTCTACATGTTCTTTGGAAAAATCAACAAGTTGACTATGCAATCCACAAACGTGCTTATGGTTGAGGGCGAAACGCTTTTGATACCGGGTGGGTATTTTCGTATTCGCGGGAGTCTGTTGGAAGTGATATAAGATTAATTCCTCGACTCATGGGCGTATGAAAAAGAACTGCTCTCGCACTTATAGCACGGACTTTTGATTGTTAATAGCGACAAGGGAGGATCGTTTCAACTGTAGATTGGTGGCATCATCAGGTACAAATTTTCTTAAAAAACGAGCATATTCCCGCACTATTTGTCAAGAAAATTTGTATCTGATGATGCCGCACATCGTTGAAACGTTCCGTGCCACATAGTAAAAAGCTTCAAGCAGAATTTCTTTGCTTTTTATCTTCGTTAGTAATTCTTTATGCTCTGGCGCCTTACGTGTGGGCACGGTCGATTCCCTTGGCAAGGACTCCCCAGGGTGCGGCTTCCCCAGGGAGGGGGCCACCCTCCGATGACCTCTGGTCACGCCAAGGCTCTCGAGAGCCACGAAGCGAAGGGCGGTCTTGACGAAGTGGACGCACGTGCGGGTGTCGAAATGGCGGCGCGAAGGGGGCCCCCGACCCTGCCCTCACCGAATAAATGTTTGCTGACATTGTATTCGAACATCTGGTTTCTTCTACACTTTCAGTTAATTATTTTTTAGATTTGTGAGGACTGATATTGAGTAAAGATGAAAAAAATATATCAAAAATATTTTAAAAGTTATGCATTTTTTACGATTTCTGGAAAATATATCTTTTGATTTTATTTTACGAGCGAAGATCATAATAATTAGTTATTTTTGTGGCAAAAGTAGAGTTATTTTAATAAAAACAGTTAGACACAATAGGCTCGACATTATATAAAATGATACAAAATGATAAATTAAATTTGAATGCTTCGAACGGGGCATATGAAACATGGACAATAGAATATAGATATACTTTGAAAGATAGGTATTTGGATATTGGACCGACGTATTCGTAGCATCATCAAACCCATGCGTGCAACGACGGCTTCCCAAAATGCAAATATTCTGCGTCGATCGCTTTGTTTAAAATGTTGTCGATGTTGACAATTCTAATGACCTTGCACCACAGAGGTGACGTCGTTGACTGGATGCAGTGTCATTGATTGGTCGTCTGTCCATCTACCCATGGCCAGGGCAAGCTAGTAAAGTATGCTACGTTTACCTCGGCTTTTGTTGGGCCCACTTATTATTCAAAAGCAAATATTTCCTTCGTTTGCCTCTCAATGTGTTATTTTTCTCTTTCGACGTTTTTTGTTGTTCATTCGATTGAATTTCATTCTTATCGTCGACGACATATGAGGGTCTCTCATTTTGCCTCATGATTTTTTTCTTTCTTCGCTGTTTCGTTGGCAAGATGCGAATCTTTTCAATGCTTTGTGGCTTGCGTTGTATCACCATTCGCCATTTCGTGAAAAATTTGGGCAGCGTGTGCATATCCTGTTTCACGTTGATTAATGACAACATCTCATTCTTCGGGATCTCATATCCCTGGGTGTACGACCTGGCGTATTAGGCTGCTTTCTATTTGAAACTTCTCTCATTAAGGGAGCGAACGCGTTCAGCCATTTCCTATATTCCTTCAAAAAGAGATCCTTCCTCCATTTACCATTTTTGATGCACAACTAATCACTAGCTCCGTATGGTGCTCTCAACATTTTCTTGTGAAATAAATGACTGCTGGAATTTTCATCTACATCTACTTAATACCCCTCAAGCCGCCGCAAGGGCGTGTGGCGGGGGGTGTTAGGACACCACCCGTAATTTAGAAAAGAAAAAAAAACCGCATGCAATAACCACAAATTCATACATTCACAAAAAAATATGGCATACATTCATGCAAGAACACTTACACTCCACAAACATGCAAACACTCAAACTACAACTTACATACACATGCACCTGAAAGTATACCTAACAGCTTTGCAGTGTTTAACTATGCTCCGACTGGTAAATTCAATGTTTTTAATATTTCTAAATTGACTTTGGTTTCTTACTATTATGATTTCTGATTGTTCGGGGAAAGAATGAGTATTTGTACCTATCTGTCCTGGAATCTATTTCCCTTATTTTATCTTTGTGGTCTGATCTACCGAAGTAGTGTGGGGCCATTATAATTCCTTCAGTGTCATAGTTAAACTCGTTTGTTCTGAACCTTTCTAAAAGTCTAAGTCTCGCTTGTTCTCACCGCACTTCAAGTGGTTCCCAGCCTAAATCCCCTAAGAGACCTGTCACACTTGTGTTCTTATCATAACAATTTTTAACGAATCTAGCGGATTTTCTCTGCACTTTATCTAATTCTTTTTGCCAAATTTTCTCCCACGGATCCCAAATACTTGCGGCATATTCCAAATGAGGTCTAACTAGAGCAAAATAACACCTCTCTTTAACTTTCTCATTACATTTCCCCACCACCCGTTTTATGAAGCCAAGTCTCTTTAAAGCTGATCCGCATATTGTCCTGATATGTGCTCCCCATGAAAGTCGTGGTGTTAGAACAACCCCTAAATATTTAACTCGATTGGCCGTAATCAGTGCTGAAACCTCTATTTCGTAGTTTATATCCTGTCCCTCGCTTCCTTTGTTCCAAAATTTCAAAAGTACGTATTTATCAATATTAAGTGTGAATCTCCATTTATTGCACCATTCCGAGATATTTTCTAAGTCTCTAGAGAGCAGGTCGCGATCTAGTTGGCACGTTATTTCCCTTTATTCCACCGTGTCGTCAGCAAATAGCCTCAGATTGCTACCAACGTGTGTGCTTAAGTCATTAATGAGCATTAAGAACAGAAGAGGCCCTATTACACTTCCCTGGGGGACGCCCGAAGTTACATCTCTATCGGTTGAGCACAACCCATCAATGACTACTATTTGTTTGCGATTTGGCAAGAAGTCTCTAATCCAATAAATAATTTTCTCATTGATTCCATAGAATTTAAGTTTATTGTGTGGGACTTTGTCGAAGGATTTTTTGAAATCCAGGAATACTGCATCGACTTGTGTGTTGTTTTCTCCCGATCTAAGTATATCGTGAATGAAGAGACCAAGTTATGTTTCGCAAGATCTGCTTTTCCTAAATCCGTGCTGGTTGTGGATTAGTACTTTGCTACTATCAAGAAATCTCATGATGTTAGTGACAATAATGTGTTCCAATATTTTACAAGAGATCGATGTTAAAGAAATGGGTCGGTAATTGGTTGGGTTTTCCCCATCGCCGCCTTTATAGATGGGAGTTATATGGGCTAGCTTCCAGTCGCGAGGCACTGAGCCTTCTTCTATCGATTTTAGAAAAACAATCTGTAAAAACGGGGCAAATTCTTCAGCTAATTCCTTTAATATTCTAGCAGCCATTTCTTCCGCACCAGGTGCCTTGTGTGCTTTGATACTACGGAGCAGATGTACTATTCCCTGCTTGGTCAGTGTAAGATCGCTCATGTGTTCCCCGGGTGGGTGTGGAGGATGGTTTGGTGCGTTTGTGGTTTTATTGTAGACGCTCTGGAAAAAATGGTCTAAAATGTTGGCCTTTGTCAAGCTATTTGTAATGATTTCTCCATTTTCCGTCTTCAAAGAATGAAAAGTTGGACGTTTACCCTGTATTTCCTTAACATAGGACCAGAATGACTTTGGATTTTCCTCAAGATATTCGCTTAGCATTTTAGATTTAAAAGAGTGTAGTGCTGTGCGCATAATGCATTTCGTCTTACTACGACATTCTTTTAGTTTCTATTTGGATGAGTTCACATAAACTATATCGTCACTTTTTAAACTATTTTTGAAATTTGACTGTAGCTTTCGTCGCCTTCTTAATGCCGATCTGACTTCCCCGTTGGACCATCTAGGCTCCTTACGGTCGCATTGGAGTTTGGAAGGGATGTACGTCTTCATTCCTTCGCGTGAAATATTTAAGGAATAATTCCAAGTGTTCTCTGCATTGGTTGTCAGTTTTTTTTCTTGTATTCTGGTAATTTTATTTTTAAATATTGTCGTAGTTCGTTAAAATTTGCCTGGCTGTATAGATATATTTTACGCTTTTCCTTGTTTATTTTGACGAACTTAGTTTTTAACTCTACAAGAATAGCCTTATGGTCACTGATTCCGTCTATTATTTCAATGTGAGTAATAATTCCGGGCATAGAAGTCGCAAAGATGTCTAGTATGCTTTGCCCCCTTGTTGGTGATTTAACAATTTGTTCTAAGGAGTGTTTTGTGAATATATGAAGGAGTTCTTGGCATGAATCTCGGTTTTTGGCAGATTTTCCTACGCAGTGGTTGTCCCAGTCAATTGACGGTAGATTTGTGTCACCAGCGGTTATAGTAATACCGTTGCTATGTCTGCTGCTTAGAGTGGATATTTGTTCGTCGAGCATGTGTAGAACATCTGTGTTAGAATCTGGGGGTCTATAAAATGAACACACGAATAGGCTTTTGCCATTGTAGTCCTTAATGTTGCACCAAACGATTTCTATGTCATCTACGTCGCATTCATATCGTTGGCTACTAAGATGTGACTTTACTGCAATGAATACTCCCCCCCCCAATCTATTTGGTCGGTCCCTTCTGTAAATTGTGAAACCGTTTGGAAAAACCTCATTGTTTTCTATATCTCCCGTGAGCCAACTTTCCGTTCCAACTACTATGTCTGCGATGCAACAATTTCAGAGTGTAAAAATCATTCGCCTTGACTGGGATTCGAACCCAGATCCCTCAATATCCGGTCGTGTGCTTTAGCCACTTAAGCTACCGAGGCGTCCTCTTAAACTCTGAAATTTTGGGGCTTTTAAAGGAACAAGATGTTGTGACGAAATACCGTACATACAATGCCACAGGCATTCGTAGTCGTCCGCGAAGCGCCACAGTCCACGAGGTTAAAGCCAACTTTTAACACTTATGGTGTTTTCACTTTGACAAATTCCAAAGAAACTGCGGGAGATGCCGCAAACAGTAACTTTTAACGGAGTCATCCGCTAATGAGCATTTCAATGCAACAATTTCAGAGTGTAAATATCCTGTAAAAAAATGTAGATTTTTACACTCTGAAATTGTTGCATTGAAATGCTCATTAGCGGATGACTCCGTTAAAAGTTACTGTTTGCGGCATCTCCCGCAGTTTCTTTGGAATTACAATGTCTGCGTTTGTACTGACAAAAATATGTTCAATATCCGATATTTTGTTTTTAATGCTACGGAAGTTTAATGCTATAATTTTAATTTGGCCAATTACTTTTTGTTTTTCGGTTTTATGTACGCTAACAAAACTGTTTTGGGACGATTCGTGAGAGGCGAAAGAATTACATTCACTCGCATTGCTATCTTTTATGAATTTCGAGGCACCAATTTTATTGAATTTACGTGGGTTATATGTTGTTTTGACGGAAGTGTTTGTTTGTTCAATTTTTTGGGGATTTGAGAGGCATTACCTGATCTGAATTGACAAAGAGCGCTGGATTCCACTTTATTTATCCCAATATATAGTATGACCTACGCTCTTGCCTACCAGCTATGCTAAACCCTCGAAGCGTGTGCGTGTAACCTACGCGCTACCAACTGCGATGCCTCGGCAGAATAATAGACCCCGGAGCGATTAAGGGGTACCCGACACGTTAAGAGGACGGGCCTCAGATCAACGAAGTCCGCTCCGATTCCCCGGCAATAATCCCAGCAATCTCTGATTTAACCCCTCAATTCGTCTCCAAACGAGCCTTCCGCGGTCTATACGCGGCACAATACTACATACACTTCATTTAATTGGGACCTTCAACTCTGCCTCGACTCGTTTCACCTCCGAGTGCATCTCCTTAAAGGAGCGCAGGATCTCTTCATATCCACGTTCCGAGGCGTCGTTTGTCCCGACAAGAGCCACAATGCGTAGCTTGGAGCAGCCCTTATTACCGACGGCCGCCTTCACCGCCTGGGTCGCCTGGGGTATCCCGCCGCCTGGTATACACCAGGACGACAAGAATCCAACACCTCCCTCCTGTTGGACTCTGCGGCGCAGCGGATTCATGATACGCCGGACATTGGAACTACCTAATATAACGGTTCCCTCCCTTCCCGACCGCTGATGCCTTACCCTAGGCAGTGCCCTCGGAGTAGGGGTAGGGGCTGCAGGTACGGTGGTGCTGTCATCCGACAGCACCTGGTACCTGTTGGAGACGGGGATGGTATCTGCCTCCGCAGACTCCAATCCTCGCCGCAGCGTTACCTTCCCCTTGCCCCGAGAGACGACACTCCAATCGTTCGACCTACGGACGTGAGACACTCCCTCGTTGAGAGATGGGACACGGGGTAGGTCTCTAATCGCCCAGCCACGTGTAGCATTCGGACGAATCCGTGCGTCCCTATGGGCGTGGCGGGTTTTCGTATTCCCACCCCGAGCAGCATCTCTCCTGAGGGGAGCCCTCCGGCCAGCGATCTCCGATCGAAGCTCCCGCACCATTCTCTCCAACATGGTGATACGGGCCCTTAAAGCCGCGCATTCGCCAGTGCCTTCGAGCATGGCAACAGGGGACCTGGATGAAGCCATCCTAATTTGACCACCGAGTTCCCAACAAAAGCTAACCTGTGTACACTATGCTAAAATTCTGTATACACTGTGCGCCGGGGGAGTGGGGGGAGGGGCAGGGTGAGGGGGGGGTGGGGCAGAGCAGAGCTCCCCCTTGAGGCGTCCTTAGGGACCGAACCCGAAGCTATGAAACAAAATATGTCTACCGACGCTTGCGGCCTCGGCACATTCCGCGAGCAACCGAAATCGGCTTGATTGGATGCCCTCACTGAAAAACGCCCCATCTCCCCAAAGGTATGCTTCGTCATTTTTTCTGAAATTTACTAAAACATAAAATTTTAGTGATATTTTGCAAGGATTGGGAGTTTTAATTACAAATTTCAACAATTATGTTTTATATTTGAAACCGTTTTCTAAGAGTACTATATTCACTGCTGAGACCCTTTGTCGAGACAATTGCTCTAAGCGTGTGAAAATTTGAAAAAATTATGCGGACAAATTGGAAAGCGCGGTGCGTACGGAGTAATGAATGGCTTTTCCGATGGAGACAGATAAGAGCGGCCCTGGGCATTTTGCGCCGACGGACGGCCCGCACTGGCTCTGATGATGTGGAAATACGCTTCCCAGATTTGAAAGCTAAAAGGAATCTAAAATTATCTTTTTACTTACTGGGTTTCTCTCGTCGCCTCCGTGTTGCACATATAATAAAAAAATAACCTATACAAATGACAATTTCCAAGAAACTGCGGGAGACGCCGCAGCAGTAACTTTTTACGGAGTTATCCGCTAATTGTACATAACAATTAAACAATTTCAGAGCGTAAAAATCATTCGCCTTGACCAAGGCGAATAAAAATAATGAAATATTTTACTTTAGATATTTATCTATCTAGCTTTTGGACGCAGTAAAATTCAATCAACTTCATAAATAACGAAATGAACTTCGACATTTGTACGCGAGGATTCCGACAAAAATCTTCCATTCAGAATTCTGTGGTATCCTGCCATCTGGGGACGGACTGCAGGACTAGATACTCGATCTTATCATTAATTCGACTGAGGGTGTTTCGACGCCTCCGTCGCTGACGGCGGCAGTCTTAAGCGGGTGCTGGCCTTGCCTCCTCCCCAGATACAAATCATTGTTTTTTGAGGATTTCATGATTTCATAGTAAATGCATCCAGGCACAAAATTATTCAATTCCTGCACTCCGGCTCGACCGGATCGGTAAAAGTTTCGCAATTTGAAAATAACAATAATACATGTTTAAGATCCATTGGGCGAACTAGAAAAAAATAAATATTTTAATACCAAACATTGGAGCGGCTTTTTGTTGCATTATGATCTTTTGTAATAATTGTTTGAGTGTCGTATAGTTTAACGAGAACGCAAGTTAAAATCACTCGAATAAAATGATATTTAAGATAAATGTTGTCCATAGGCAAAAATTTCCAAGTTTAGTATGCACTTAATCACGTTTCATATAGAAATCAGTTTATCAGTCTATGAAGATTGCGTACACATTATACAGAAGTTCAAGTAGCGACTCTGTAGGTTTGCAAGATGAGTTTATCAACTCGCCAATATATATTTTTAGAGTCGAAATATTTATTGGCTGACAGTCACATTATTCACGAATCCGTACGGTGAAAATATGATGTAGAAGAGACTACTCAAGGATCGCGGGACGAATGAAGTTTTGAATGGGATTCCATGGTGCAGTTTTAAATCTGAGCAAATAAAAAAAAAGAAGAGAATCCTCGAGTCGAGAGCATGTTGACTTCAGAGGTATAGGAGTTAGAGTGAACGCCCGGGAATACAAGCCGTGGAGGGGTTGAGGGGAGGGGGCAGACTCTACACGAAAGTTAGAAAAGGAAAGAATGAAGATATGAGGCAAGTGATGGGCGCGGAAGCACCTCTGGTGCAGCCAAGAATCCAGAGACGAGCGATCTAATGGTATGACCACGTCGGGTCGGGAAAAGCGGCCGAGAATAGTGACCATCAGAGAGGAAACATGTTGGACGCCTTGCGAAAGCATGGGGAGCAGAAAAAACCCTTATAGTAGAAGAGGGATCGAGGCTCGGAAGAGTCTAATGAGACTCGAGGAAGGCAGTGATCAATGGAACTTGGAGAGGCCCTTGTAAGTAAACAAAAGCAAGATATTCTGAATGTTAATTATATGTAGCTTTTCAAAACCTTTTCCCCCGGGGATATGTGAACATACGAGCGTATCCGTCGAGAGAGACCTCGAATGGTAGCGGCATAAAGGAGCTAAAAAGTAGTAGGAAAATTGACATTTGGAAAAGTTTAAGAATTGCCAGAGCGACGTAATACACCATTGGAATGAAATAATATTTTCGGGAAATATTTTGCTTGGAGGATGCGTGCTCCTTCCTTCCTTATGGCTCCTTGGATCGGTCCATTAGGAAGAGAAACACCTTCAAAGACTCGAATCGTCGTGATGTGGGGGAAATAGAGAGGGAGTGATGTGGGGGAGCGACAGAGGGAGGAGGAAAGAATTGGGGAAGAAAGACGCGTATGGGAAAGCATTAGGAGAAGGGAAAAGGTATGGGCTCCTATTTGAGAACGGACTACAAAGAAACACTGAAATTGAAGGAAAGATGAATGGGAAAATCGGCATTGGTACGTCTTCGGGAGAGGAAATCGAGAGAAGAGACGGAGGGGGCTGGGAGAGATTGTAGCGGAAGAGGGAGGAGAGAATGTTTAGAGTTCGAGCCGTTCGTCTCTCCCCGCTCGGCTCTCTGAAACGGCGGCGTCTCCTCGGCAGCTCCTCCGAACGTGTTCCGAAAGTGGGCTGACGCGGCGAGGAATGGCATATCGCTAGATGCAAGCAAGCCTTTTCGAGGCGGTTTCCTTTCTCGCTCCAAACCCGCTTTTCCTTTAGCTCCGAGACGCTTTTTGTACACACACACGCGCACGCACGCACGCACCAAGGAGATTGCCTCGAACCGTGACTTTCCCTCGATGAGTTCATTCGTCTTGACTCCAGCCAGGGAAGTTCCTCTCCTTATGTATCGGCCCATTGCATTGCCTCGCTCACATCGGCGTCCCACGTCGAGCGCACGCCAGAGAACTTCCAAATGGGAGAGCGAAAGAATCCAAACGCCAATTCAAACAAAATGACCGACATTTGCTTAATAAATGTGGATTGAATTCGCGGCTCGACGGCTCGTGTATTCAGGCGATGGGTTGAGTTCCTTCTCCGCTGTGATCCGGGTGACAATTGAGGCTTTAAAAAAACTCCCGACTCGAGGAGGCGATGCCCAGGGGCGTTCGCATGTAGTTCGGTGAATATCAGGCCTCTTCATGCATTATCATAGATTATTATTCGAGTGCAATTTGATACGACTGCAGTTAGAAGCGCGCTACAGGATAACCGTTTTTAGTATAGGTAATCTACCGGATAGGGTAGGATTGGGATGGACACAAGCTACCTAATAAATATCTTATTTCTCACAACAAAACACAACCCAATATCCTACTCTACCACAAGCCCATCTTCATCTCTGAGTTCTTCCTTCCTCCCTTCGTCCCGTCCAACATCCCTATCCTGCTCCTGCCCCTACCTCGTTAACCTAAAATTCTTCCCTCTATTACAGTCTTCAACATCCCACTGCCGGTCAATATGCTTTGCATCAATTTTTCCTGTCTCTTTCGAATTTCTCTATTCCGGAAGTGTTATGAATCAATAGATTCAGAGTAGCAGGGACGTAAGGAGAAGAATCCCGCTGGGCAAAGAGGCTTCCACAAAGAGGAGGGAATTGATGACAGGGAAGTTGAGCAAAAATGTTCATCTGCATCTACACAAAACCCCGCAAGCTACAACAAGGGCGTGTGGCGGGGGGTGTTAGGTTACCACCCTTAAATAGGAAAAAAACCACGTGCGAAATCATCATATTCATGCAACTCTATACCCACGGGGGCGTAAACATTCATGCGAAAACCCTTTAATTCTTCACGAATGCAAATAAATATACTATTATCTAACAAATAATTGCACCTTAGGGAGCAGTAAGTAATTTATCTAATAAAGTGCAAGCTAGAATTTGAAAAGCAAGAAGACGCAATTTCACAACCTGCAAAATACCACGGTCTCCTCCCTCAAGAACACGGGTAGGGAATGTGACCCAACGCTGCAGGTAGCGGGAGGATCCCGCCACGGAGAGGGGCGAGGGATGGAAGGGGAAAGTTAAGAACAAAAAAGGCAGAGCAAGCAATACTGTATAGAGTTCTACATTATTCAATGGCATTCTAATGCGGCGGAAAGAAAGGGTTTTGACAGCAAAACACACGAGGTTAGTGAATGTACATGCAATTGAGTACAGTGCATGCAATTGAGTAGACCTAATTATTCCCTAGGCGCTGAGGGTTAAGAAAGGACTCGTTAGAACTTTGATATGGAGCGTAGCTGTGTACGGCGCGGTGACGTGGTCACTGAAGCAGGATAATAGGCGTAGATTGGTGGCTTTTGAGACGTGGGTGTGGAGAAGGAGAAAGGAGAGACGGTGAAGTGGAAGGGAAAAGGGAAGCAAAGGAGGAGGGTGCTGGGTATGTTAGTTCTCGAGGTGGGGCGACGCGGAATCCCTCCTCTCCCCGACACCCTCACTCGAATGTTCTGCGGTGTGTCTGATTTGATGAATTCGAGTTTCTTCAAAATCATTCCTGCCCTCAACATCACTATGAATTTGGAGATGGACTTTCCCCCAAATTAACTTTCTCTCCGTCTCGAAGTCTCAGACGTGAAATCTTACGACCAATAACCTGAGCGAATAAGCGGTTTTGCTGTTCCCGGCATCGGATGCTTCGACCAGTGACTCGCAAATGGTTCTCATGGGCGCCTTCCAATGAGATGGCCATCACTTTGATCCCGCGGGCAACGACCCCCCACTCCCCCCCTAGAGATCGCTGCTCCCCGCCATCCTTTCCCCTCATTGGACATCGACGCGGGTTGGACCGAATGGGCAAAAGCTAACCACCTGTTGCGTCAGTGGGTCAAGGGCACCGCTGCTTAGGACAAGTCCCGCGGTCATTCAACTCGTTTCGAAAGAGCCGCCGCGGTTACTTCCCTCGCGGCGAGGAGGATTTTCGAGAGAATGAACCTCGCAAAAGGGAATCGATTGAGAACTGCATTAACACCATTAATGAATTAGCGTATCTCTGCTTAAATTTCCAATTGGCAGGACCAAGCGCGACCAGGATATCATAGGCAGATGAAGGCAATTCGTAACGAAGTCGTGCTTTTCCGCGTAACTCTACGTTGAAGTTTCTTACAGCTCCCAATATATGCGCACGCAGTTAAAGATCTATTGCCGAAATGATTAATATTTGCGAGGCTCCAGAACTCTTCCCAAGTAACACTTGCCGTCCCTCTATTGTTTGGGAAGACCTCATTAAAAGGCAGACAAATGGCAATAAGAGGATTCGCTTATAGGAACCGCTCCCCTCCCCTAACCACCCCTCTTCTGTCCCGACTCCATATTCCCTCCTCTCCTTCGTTCCCTGGGGTGGAACTGCTTCCTCATGCCTTTCCGAGTCTTCCTCTCTAGCGACAACATATCTCTTCCTCCGCCCCAGGGGAACATACATCCCCTGGGGAACGGCGGTCGAGTCGCCTAGGCAATCACCACCCTTAGGGCACCTCTGCGATTTGGCTCCGAAGCGTGGAATGAGTCAATCGCCGACGGCTTCGCTCCGATTTCCATTCTTTCGACCGAGCTGTTCGAATCGGACAAATGATCAGCATGAAGGGCTCCTTATTTGTTTCAAGGGCTGAGTAATCAAATCAAAGGTATTTAGCGTGGTATGTTTTGGGAGCATGAATACTATATATGTAGTGGGTGGGGCGCGGGGGAAATGGAAGGGGGCGGGGGGAATGATGGACGCCGATCTCAACTATTCCGTGCGCGAGACGACTTCGGTTCCCCCTCGTCACTCCGTAATAAGAATTATGGAATAAGCCGAACCTTGTCTTTCGGTCAGGAATTTAATCCGTGTAAGGAAAATTCAGGCTCAACTTCGTTGTATCTAAATACTATATATATATATATATACTCATATATACAGAAACATATATAAGGAAAAGGGATAGGAACACGTATAAAGGACGAACACAATAGAGGTGGGGAAGGCGGAATCGAACGGATCACAAGAGTAAAAATATCTCCTCAACCGGGACTCGAACACCGGATCTTTACACTTGCCGGGCGGATGCTCTTAACCACTTGAGCTATCGAGGATATATGTAATTTACCCTGAGATCCGTGGGTCTTATATGTCGCCAAGCGCCCCGATTCTTTAGCCAAGAGATGGCGTCAGGGGGCTGTTTCACCCACCAAAGGAGAAATAGACAATACACAAGAGGAAAGGACAGTGGTTAGAATTCATACAACATCATACAGGAAAAGAACAGTGCGTTTCGTGGCACGCATAGCCAGAAGAAAGAGATGAGCCACATTGGCCAAATACACATTCAAACACGAAATCCCGCCAAACGGCGAATAAATACTCATATATACAGAAACATATATAAGGAAAAGGGATAGGAACACGTATAAAGGACGAACACAATAGAGGTGGGGAAGGCGGAATCGAACGGATCACAAGAGTAAAAATACCTCCTCAACCGGGACTCGAACACCGGATCTTTCCACTTGCCGGGCGGATGCTCTTAACCACTTGAGCTATCGAGGATATATGTAATTTACCCTGAGATCCGTGGGTATACGGGGAGGTATATATATATATATATATATATATATATATATATATATATATATATATATATATACCTCCCCGTACTACAACCTTTACGTGGTGGAAGGGCTTGTGCGTTCCGATGACCCCTAGAGCTGTGCTGGCGGCAGTAATAATAATTGCTCCTGGTAGGGTCACCCATGCCAGATAGGTCGAGGGTTAGGAGCCAGACGAAAGGTAGTCCACGCAGCGTCTGTTCCTCAGTGAGGCGGCTGCAATGGCGTCTGACCCCAATGGGGCGGCCAGTAAGTGATGATGTCACGTTAAAAACACTATTGAGGAAGGCAACAGGAAACCACCTCAATTATCATTCCCAAGATTAACATGATTGACTATAAAGAGATTTTGAGTCCTGGCAACTATGGGGCTCAGCCCAATCGGCCGTGTGTCGTGCCCGGCAGCTGGGGAGGCAATGCTTCCGCGGTCGTTACCCCACGAAACCCTTGCAAGGGAAATCCAGAAGCAGCAGGACAGAAGACGCAGGAGAAGAAGACCAAGTTAGTTAGAATAGGAACGTGGAATGTTAGGACAATGATGAGGACAGGGAAACTGGAGAATATTAAGCGGGAGATGGAAAGGGCAAATATAGATATTTTAGGTCTATGCGGGGTGAGATGGAAGGATAGCGGGGATTACTAGAGTGATCAGTATAGAATAATATACAGCGGCGGGGACGAGAGCCAACGAGGGGTTGCCATAGTATTAAATGAAGAGGTAGAAAGAAGCGTAGTCAACATAGAGCAGGTAACGGATAGATTACCACTAGTAGAGATAAAAGCGGAACCGACGAGCTTGGTTATTATTCAGGTATACATGCCACCGAGCAACCACAAGGAAGAAGAGGTCGATAGGATATACGATCAGTTAGAGGACATAATCGCGGGTGTTCCTGCAGGGAAACATTTGATAGTGATGGGGGATTGGAATGCTACGTTAGGCGAAGGAAGAGATGGTGATGATGTGGGGGACTACGGTTTAGGCACGAGGAATGACCGAGGGGAGAAAGCAGTTGAGTTCTGCAGGAGACAGGGGTTAGTCATCATCAACACTTGGTTTAGACACCACAAAAGACGCAGGTATACATGGAAAATGCCAGGTGACTCAGAAAGGTATCAGCTTTAGATTTAGCAGGTAGAAAAGTTTACGTATCTCGAAAGTGTTTTGGACCAACACGGTCAAAGTAGTAGGGACGTAAGGAGAAGAATTGCGCTAGGCAAAGAGGCTTGTTGAGAAAAGAATCGTAAAATCTTTTATGCGGAGAGTAGTTATGTACGGCGCGGAAACGTGGTCATTGAAGCAGGAGGATATACGTAGACTGGAGGCTTTTGAAATGTGGGTGTGGAGAGGAATGGGAAGGTGAAATGGAAAGAGAAGAAAACAAATGAGAGATACTTGGTATGGTGGGCGAAAAGAGGGGTTTGTTGGGAGAAATCCCATGGAGGCAGGAAAAGTCGATGAAGGGGGTTTTGACCGGTAGTGGAATGTTGAAGACTGTGATAGAGGGGAGAATATTGGGCAAACGAAGAATGGGAAGGAACAGGATAGGGATGTTGGACGGGATGAAGGGAGGAAGAAAGTACTCAGAGATGAAGGGTCACCTGATGTAGAGTAGGATGTTGTGTTTTGTTAGGAGTCACAAAATATGTATTTAGGAGCTGTGTCCATCCAACAACCTAGCTTAGAGTTTAGATAAGAATATTGTCTCGTCTGGAAGACGCCCGGGTTTATCGCACTGCAGGTTTCCCTGATGTAGTTCCGCCAAATGTGAATCGGCGTCATAAGGAACGGCTTCCGAATAACGCTTTTATGAGGATCCTAAATTCCGATATATTTCATGACTTTAAATTCCTGGATATATATATCTATATATGTATATGTGGGTCGCGGTAGTCCAGGGGGTAGAGCGTTGGACTGCTGACCGGAAGGGCCCGGGTTCGATTCCGGGGCAAGGCACTGTGGGCACCTGCATCTCTACCCAAGCTATGTGATTTTTCGGGTACCAGAGATATACATTTATTTATGCACACATTGATGATGTAGACGCACTCACGAGAGCAATATAACACTTGGACGGCACAATAGAATTCAAAATCTAAATAGGAAACACGTAAAACGATACTCCCATTCCAGAAAGTTTAAGGCTTCTCTGAGGCCTCCTTTAGGTCAGACCTCAGGGTCCTTATAAAAAAGTTATTCGGAAGCCGTTCCTTGTGACGCCTGTTTTCCCTCTGCGGAACCACATTAGGGAAACCTGCATTGTGATAAACCCGGGCGTCTTCCAGACGAGCCAATAATCTTATTTAAACTCTGTCAATAAGGAAGGTTTGAAGATTTTAGTGCACATCTCACGTCACGTGCCCCTGTGGGTCCATCTTCTCGATTCCATCTTGCTCGTATTATGCTCAAAGTGATACCTCTGAAGATTAGGGTTTTAAGGCAGCTGTGTAAAATCTTCAAACTTTCTACTCCGTGATTAGAGGGCCAAACCGAGCGAGAGGGAGGAAGAGGGGTGGCAACTGCCGCGGAAGAAATCCGGACCACTGGTGTGCTTTCGATGGGTCGAGTGCATCGGTCGTCTTAAGGCGCCGTCGTCTCGGCCGAGTGAGCCTCGCCGCCTCCGTGCAGGAAGAAAGTGCTCCCACTCCCGCGCACCACATTCCCAATTGGGAGAGGCATTGCTGCACCTCCTTCAAATGGGAGACCCGTCCCCCAGAGGAGAACCATTCCGAAGACGGTGTCGACACTCCCTCTCCCTCTCCGGCGGCTGCTTTCCTCTCCAAGCGAGAGGCGGTTGCGCGAGTGCTGGGTGGGGAGAACGCATTTTGGGACGCGGCGGCAGTTTTCGGGGCGATGGAGGCAAGACCTCCCCCGAACGGCATCTCGCCGACTCCGCGCATTAGAGATCCAATATTGACAATCAAGATTTGCTTTGAATCTTGTAAACACTCGGAGATTTGTCCGTTCGATAAAAAACGTCGGAACGTTCATCATTTGATCCGGTCACATGTTTCTGCATAAGGAAAAGGAGCCATTTCTCAAGTGGTGAGGAAATTATTTTCTGTTTTTTTATCCGTACAAGTTAAATTTGCACTAATAATACTTAAGAAATGGGAAATTTCGTCACAGCCGTTGAAGTAACGGCCGCGAAAATTGGGCACTCTTCGAAATACATGGCTGCAGAATCAGATCCTGAAAAAAACTTTTCGAATCTTCATTTATCGTATCCAATGCAAATGGGAAAAGCCAGCGTGGAATCAGGTTGCCCGGTGGGAAACAGCAATGACCCGAAGCCATTAAATGAAATGCCGCCACCCAATCAGCACTCAATCTCCAGATCAACCTTTTCCGCTCCCGTGAAGTCTCAAACTATTCCCAAAGCTGGAGCAAAGGATGAGTTTTGGGTTTCCCCGTCGCAGCAGGCAATGCATACAATTGTTCGTGCATATACTTTCTACAGGATCTTACAGTCTTCATCTTCTCTCTCTCTCCGTGCAGTCTTATATAATAAATATTAGACTCCCACCATTCGCCTGCATCGCAATGAGGAGGAGCCCCGACGCATTCGACACCCGCGCCGCACACTTCTCTTTCCGCTCATCCCTCCCCTGCGCCCTCCGTCACTCGTCATTCCCTCTCCCTATCCTATGCGAACTGAACGCCTTTTTTGAAAATTGGTTTTATGCGTTAAGTTTTTATTATTCACACTCGTTTTTGTTTCTTACCCACTGACATTTGCATGATGCTATTTTTGGACAAAATGAATAAATAAAATGTTGTTCGATTGGAGACGCAAGAAAAGGCGACGCAAAGGATACACAGAGCACGAATTCTAGAGGGCAAAGCAAAGAGGAGGAGGAGGGGGGAGCGTGCTGGATCTCAATGCTAAGCGGACGATTCCCCGTAAAAGTGAAATCCTCGCTCAAAGCACACCTTCTGGGTGAGGAGAGAACCTCCGGGGCACCCTTAAAGAGAGGAGGGTGGAAACTGATTGGGCGCATCACAAGGGATGATGGTTTCCCGAAGAACGCAATTGAAGGAGATGGACGAATTGACGGAGGATGGATGGCCAAGGCCTGAGAGCTGCAAGAAGGTGCGATGGAAACATGTATCAGTGCGATGCAGTTCATGAAGGAGATGACTGATAGTTTGAAGAATTGCTGCAAGCCAATCGTCGGGTAATTAACCAAGGATGGTCGTCAAATTGAATACACTAGATCGTTTTTAATAGCAAAGGTTAAGATCCTCGCCACGTAAAATTCCACGCGCCAGCAATGACATAGCAGTTGTTATATGTTTGACACGAGTGACGTCCCCCAAAAGAAATAATTCATTTTCCCTTTTCGGAGGGAAAACAGCAGGCTTGCGGGGAAGGCCTGCCCGGCGCCGGAGAAAGCGTTCCCACGGGGACCGTCCCTCCTCCCCCCCGCCAAGCGGGAAGGGAGACCTCCCGGTCCATCCACTCTCTCTCTCTCCACCTTCACACTCCAAGACTTCGAGCCTCGCACTCTGCATCTCGCCGTCCGCCCGCGCGTCTTCTCCTCGCTCTCTCAGGAAGCCCCTTCGTCGCCATGGAAGTGTGCACGAGCACCACCGTGCACCATTATGCGCTGCGGATGCACGAGGACTTTCAGGCGGCCGTCACCACCGTGAGTCTTGCCGCCCGCAGCCTCCTCCCCGACCTCCAACGCGACCCGACCCCTTCCTCTCTCTCTCTCTCGAGTGAAGCACCGCGTCGTGGTGCAGGCCGTCGCGTGCGGGATCCGCAATTTGGTGCGGTGGCGGGAGAGGTCCTCTCCCGGCAGTTTCCCTCGATTGCCGTGGTGCACGGGACATCGCGACGCTTGACTGGGTTCGCGTGGGACGGACCGACCGCCAGCCTATTCGCACTTCCCTCTGTGCTACTACTAATACTGGCACTGCCACTGTCACGTCAACTAACGAAGATTGGCACAGCTAAAAGAATCATCGCCACCAGGATATTGGTTGGCAGCCATCCTCCTTTCATTCCCCGCTGTCTCGTCGAGCGAGCGGTCCTCCATCGTCAGTCACCCACCCACGCGTCTCTCGCTCTCCCCCGCTGCACCTCGCCTCCCCCCTTAAGTTGCCAGTGACCTCAGAATACCTCTCGTGGGTTGACTGCGCAGTCCGACTTGGTCTCCATTTCCACCACTATATCGTCCTTTCTTCCGGTGCTCTTCTGCGTACTTGTTCATTTCTTATTTTTTCCATCTGCTTGATTTTCAGCCTACACTTTAGGTAACACGGATAAAAAAAAGAATTTTGATTTAAAATGGAGCGTTATCTGAGGTCCAATGCAATGGGTTATTCACGTGGTCTTGAATAAACCCAAAGCTAAGGGTAATAGGTTATTGACCCCCGTTTTATGACGGACTTGTTGGGTGTGCATTTTTCTATTTGTTCGCTGCAATGTGAGGGAGCCTTGTTGTTACGATAAGGACTGAAACGGAATTGAAGATGAAATAAGATTGGTTTACAGAGAGGAAATGATAGTTCTCATCCGAATGGAATTGAACGTGCAGATCCAAGTTCGATCCTTCGCCGGTTCATCGCGGAAGGGACGTTGAATAGGGACGGGCACGTCTGAAGTTAAGGCGCGGGCGGGCGTGGAAAGGGGGGGGGTGCGGTGTGTGGCGGGTGTTTGCGCGGGGGTCCCCTCGGGATGTGCTCGGCACGTGTGTCGAGGTGCACTTTCAACTGCGACCCCCTTGGTGGCTTTCTTTCCCGTTGTTCGCTATCCCGCCGAGTGAGGGCTGTGGGAGCATCGGCTTTCTCGGACTTACTTCAGGAATTACACAGATTGTATCAAATGATTTGCCTTGACCGGGGGTCGAACCTGGGGCCCTCGATTTCCGGGCGTGTGCTTTAATCAATTAATATATGCATTTATTTGAATTTCTCAGACTAATGTCTGTCCTTGACTATTTCTGAGTGCTGCTACCAGTGAATTTGCAGCATTTTTATCAGCATTTTAATTTAAAAACACCAATTGGGTGTAGCATTTTCTGTGGTTATGCATATTGGTTCGCGTGAATTATGCCAACAGTCAAATTAAATTTAATAGGAATATTCTTGGCGAAAAGTGGAAGAAATGATTTTTTAAACGATTGAATCTTTCAAATAGTGATGAGGGGAGCGGAAAGTAGTTTGCAGTGAAAGCACGGTGGTCGCTTTCCTCGGGACGCCCTGAATGTTTCAAGAACTTCAGCGGAGTGCAAGTCCCTGCGCACAGTTATAGAAAGAGGGCACAAGGTCCGCTCTCGTCCACCGGCCATTAAACCCATTTCCGTGCTCCAGGGGTGGAAAAACATTTGGTAGTACTCATTGATCGAGATGACTCGAAAAATGATCATTGCATCACATTTAAATCGTATCTTTTCCCAATGCATTCGCCAATTCTTTGTCAAACCTTAACTGTAGCCCATGCGCATCTTCACCTGTTACTGTTCTAGCTTCAACTCTAATGTTCGATTAGAATAATTTTGATTAAACTGCAATAAATTGTTGTTTGTTATTACCAACTGATCCAGAAATTTTGCCATCTTGTAAATGAAACTGCTAATAAGTATTTGCGCTCATCGTATGCGAAGGAGAAAGAATTGTAATGAATGACGTGTTTGGTTGTAGCTTTTCGCTGCGATTGCTTTTGGTTGAGTACCTGAATTCCCCAAATAATCTTTCCGGGGTGCATCCTTCATTTGTGTGGAGCTGGGGAGAGGGGGATATTCCGGAGGCGACGGGAATGAACTCGCTACGTGATTGTTGATTGAGAAAACGAAATCTCAATTTCGGGGCGTGGAAGCCCGCGCGGAGGCCGTGGATCAAGCAGACTCGTGGTTCCTCAGATTGGACCGAGTTCTACATCGAATATGTAATAAAATACATACATATTGCAGCTTTTAGTTACTCGCATTTGAAAATGTATTTTAAATTTTACGTTTGTGTTTCTACCTTGAGAAGCATTATTTACTAAACTGGAAAATTACGCGTACAAATGGAGGATTTTATCTGCATTCTACATTACAGGATATTTTAACTTATTTCATTCCTCACGTAAAGCGATGCAACCTTATATTTACTTTTAAATAAATCCGTAATCAGCGGTTTTGGGTCTTTGAGTTCTAATTACGAAATGTAGTTCTTGTTTCTTGTAACTACGAAATGTAGCTCTTGTTTTTTCAAACTGAAATATTTCTTTAAAAATCCAAAAAAATCAGGTGACTTTCGTTTTTCCTCAACATTTTCCCGATCGCAATGCATGCTTATGCCGTGCGATCCTCACGATGGCGCAAGAGATCACATCGATGCCAATCAAATTAATGTTGCCGCAAACTAACGCATTTTCAAAGCATGTCACTTTAGTTTTCGGGAAACGCATGGATTTGTGGGTTTTGTGCATGGTTTGTGGGTGGAAAATTGTACGTAAATTGCAACTGGCGATTAAAACTGGGAGACGGGCATTCATTGAGCCACACCATTGGTTTTTGCGCATTGGCTTTCGTCGGCCAAATCCCATTGAATAAATTTGGAATAAAATTTGTTGCCTCAGGCGTAGCTTTATCGAATTGAAATTGAACGTATTGAAATGAAAGAAGCAACTTTGCAATTCCACACACAAACGGTTCATTTCAAACACGACCTACGTTTCGACGTTGGGCATCATCATCGTCACCTGATGGCGACGTCCAGCGTCGAACCCTAGGTCTTGATCTGAGCAAAGAGTAAAGAGCAAAGGTGCTTCTTTCAATTCAATGCTTTTGAATAAATAACCGACCGCCATCCCAGTCATTAAGCGATCTTGTACGAGGGTCATCCGGAAAGTAGTACCCGTTCGTGAAATAAAGACACAAAAGTAAATATTAACAAACATAAAAAATTTTATTTGAAAGAGGATACTTTAAACTACTTCTCAACATAATCTCCAAGCAAATTAAGGCATTTGTCATAACGTGTGACAAGTTTCTGTATTCCTGCTGCATAGTCCTTCGCCGCCAGCTCATTGAGATACGCGAGGGACCCATCTTGCACAAATTTTTGCATAATGCAGATGGTGTTTAACAATTTCATGAACAATTGTTCGAGAAACATTGGGAAAATGCTCACAGATGTCATCAATTGTGACGCGCCGATCGTTCCTCACGAATTCGTCAACTGAGCTCACCAGTTGGTCTGTAATGACAGACGGTCTCTCCGAACGCTCATCGTCGTGTGTGTTCCCCCTCCCCATGTTGAAGTTGCGACACCACCGCCGAACAGACGACTCGTCCATTACATTGTCTCCATACACCTCCTTTAATTGGCGATGAATATCACATGGGCGAACGTTTCTTGCATTGAGGAATTTAATCACTGCCCTCACTTCACAACTGGCGGCGTTCTCAATTTTTTTAAACATTGTAAACAATCACAGAAACAACACAGGCAATGCTAGCGTCACGCAACTTGGCTCAGAGAAGGCAGACAAGCCACTGAAGCTATCTGACCTCGTCCAGCGGCTACTCGCGTCGTCAGCACTTCATGCGGCACGAACGGGTACTACTTTCCGGATGACCCTCGTATCAATACCAGACACAACATATCCTTTATATCGAAAGGCAGGTACCAGGAGCAAATGGAACTGCCCGATAAATAAGAGGCTCCCAAATGTTTGAGATATTTCTTCAAATCTCAAATGCATTAAGTTCTCAGCTCCCTTCCACTTCGGTGCAGATCTTGATGCTTGCCCGCCAACGCAAACTTTTTCAAAGGGTCCTCAAAATTTGCGTTCGCGGCAATCTACATATGCATAGGCAATCGAAAAAGCGTGAATATCACTGTGGCTTCGTTTGCGCACGGCTGGGATGCTGTCGTGCAGTCGCGGTTTTCAGACGGCCTCCCTCCGCCATTCCCCCGCAGATGGCGGACGCAGTGGAGCAGCCCAAAGCTGACAGCGAGGAAGGCCCCCTCGCCAGCCCGATGCCCGTCAGCCCCGCGCCAGCAACACCCAGCCCTGCACCCGCGGCGGCGGAGGCGCCTCCGCCACCGGCCGGCCCTGCACCAGTCGCCACCCCCAAGAGGGGGGGCAGCAACCCGGCCTCCGCCAGCGGGAGCCCCTCCTGCCAGAGTCCGGTGCCAGGGCCGGACTCGCCCTCGGGAAAGGGAGGCGAGACCTTCAGGGACAGGTTCAAGGTCAGTAGATGGACTCGGGGTCGGCGGAGGCCAATGGCAGGGTCGAGGATTGACGGATATGGGTTCAATGCTAACGATAGGTTTCGGGGTCAAAGGTCGACGTCAGGTTCAACGATAGGGGTCCAGGGAAGTGAGCGTCCGTGGCCTCTACATGAATTATGTTCGTCGTCGCAGTTGTGGGCCGCGAAGTGTCCCCTAGAAGTGAGTCCGGCCGTCCTAGAAACGTTCGCCCGGAGTGGTGTGTCTCTTGGCGAAGAGCCTTCTGTCTTTGCGTCACCTCTGAGGCTCCGCGCGTAGTGCGCTTCAGTAGGACATGACATTGACACTTGACTGAGGGACACTTTCAACGCTCACGTTATAATCAGCACTTGACACACAAATATTGTAGCATTGATATTACGATATTCATTAGATTAGTTCTGCAGATAAATTAGTCAGAAAAAATATATCCATTCTCTGTGGTCTTAAAATGATGCTATCGCTCACGATGCTTTCACGTCGTTGGCCCTGGTCCAGTGTTTTTCGACTTCACCTTTGGCCCTCCTCTCCGCCCCGAATACAACCGTCATTCCTCGCAAGAGGTGAAAAGTCAAGGAATTATCAAGGAACCCATCTCGACGCGAGTGGAAATTCAACCCTCTGAACCAAGATCCCCCCTGACCCCGAGTAGCCTTTCAATCCGCTTCCTCATTCACATCCTTCACAATTCACCCACAACAAAATACTAGAATAGTTGACCCGCATTGATTACTTCAATCAGAAAGTTAACACCAATCCTTTACGTGAATGAAGTCTGGCAAAATTACTCGTCTCACATTCCTGTTCGTGTCTAAGCCAGGCTTCTTACCGTGCTTGCATACATATTTGTCACTGTTTATCCCTTTGACCTCCCTCCATTTTAAACTCTCGAATCTACTCTTGAGCATAAATAAACTTTCATAATTCGGTGGGGAGGTTTGCATTCAAATATTGGGCATCTCTCTGGAGGGTTCAAGGATTTATTTCATTTTTATGAGTTGCATTAATTTGATCCGAGTCATAAAATATCCATCAATACTTTGGCGTCCTAGAACGTATGCGTTAAAATTTATTGGAATTTTGGCCTCTAAAGTATGCGATACTTTAATGTAAGCATTAACTCATTTAAAATAATTTTAATGCCAAATTGAAAGAAATTACTACTGTATCCACGAAAAAATGAGAAAATGTAATTCCAATGCGTTACACGATAGCAATTAGGACATTAATGTCTCCTTTTCTGATCATAAACTGACTATTTCTGAAATGTTTTGGAGAATTACCTGCATCTTAATTCTTTCCAGCTAGTACTTGTACGTTGAATGCAATGAGAGATGCGTAAGCAATCAAGACACATAATTAGACTATGCTTGATTTGTCAATAAGAATGTTTCACAGGATGATTTCCAGTGTAATACCCTGCATCTGATGGCAATCGTCTCCCGCGCAGGCCTTTTCCAAGTTCGGAGACACCAAATCTGACGGCAAGCACATTACACTCTCCCAGAGCGACAAGTGGATGAAGCAGGCGAAGGTTATCGACGGGAAGAAGATTACGACCACCGACACTGGAATTTACTTCAAGAAGTTCAAGTAAGTCTCTATTTGTCGTATATGATCTCCTTTTTCCTTTGTTTCATGATTCACATGAACTTTGACCCGTTCCGTGAGGTAATCGTTTGTGGGACCGGGAAATTTCTACCATGAGGACTCCGTAGAAAGTGAATGCCAGGAAAAATTATTTGCGTTTGCACCGCACTGCATTTAGAAACAGGGTATTGTGGAATTAAAACAATTTCTAATTCAATAGCTTGAGGATTAGTCTTATACTTTCGGTCGCACCAAATTGACCACTTTGCCATTGTTTTTATCACACCTCTGTTGCTATCACTTGATCAAAGCCATGCAGGCATGAGATATGTGAAAATAGGCAATCATTTTATCGATTTTATTCTCCACTCGTATTTCTGATTAATACTGTATTTTAATCGAAAATCTTTTATTCTTGTTTACCTCGAAGCTTTTACAAACGAATACTCGGTAATTGGTGGCTCCATGTTTAAAAATATTCTTTTTGTACAAAATCTCCATATCACCGAAATATTCCGCTGAACGATGATGATGGGCTAAAGATATAAGGCTTATTTATTTGCCTGGTGAATTTAAGATGAGACTTGATCACTTAATGGGAAGCTTTGACAGGCTCTCCGATTATAATTCTGCTCGAGTGATAGATTAAATGAAGTGATTGATTGCTGGTTTTGTGAAAAATAGACGTTCAAATTATCCAAGTAATTTAGGAAAATACCGCTACCGATTACCGTCGGGATTCTCACTTCAAATGCTATAAAGATGTACTTGCTGAGCTGTGTATGTGTATAAATTATAAGCATATACGTGCAGGACTGTGTATGTATATACACACTCATGTGTGCATTTATGTGTAAGTATACATATTTCTATATGTGTGCATATTATTTATTAGGTAATCAATCGGTTAGGGAAGGTTTAGGATGTGCACAACCACCAAATAAATATTTTGTGACTCCTAACAAAACACAAAATCCATCATCCTGCTCTACATCAGGTCCCTCTTCATCTCTGAGTACTTTCTTCATCCCTTCATCCCGTCCAACATCCCTATCCTGTTCCTTCCCTTTCCTCGTTTTCCCAGCATTCTCCCCTCAATTAAAGTCTCCATAATCCCGCTGCCGGTCAATACCCCCTTCATCCATTTTTCCTACCTCCGTAGGATTTCTCCCAACAAACCCCTCTCTCCGCCCACCATACCAAGTACTTCCTCATTTGTTTTCTTCTCTGTCCATTTCACCTTCTCCATTCTTCTCCACACCCAGATTTCAAAAGCCTCAAGTCTACGTCTATCCTCCTGCTTCAATGACCACGTTTCCGCGCCGTACATAGCTGCGCTCCATATCCAGGTTTTTACAAGTCTTTTTTATCCTCACTGATCGTCCCCGTCATCAACTCCCTCCTCCTTGTGAAAGTCTCTTTGCCTATTGCAATTCTCCTTCTTACGTCCCTGCTACTTTGACCGTGTTGGTCCAAAACACTACCGAGATACGTAAACTGTTCTACCTGCTCTAGTTTTTGCCCTCCTATTTTAATATTTACCTTAGCCTTTTTCTTTCTGGTAGATCACATAATCTTGGTTTTATTAATATTGATTTTCATCCCATACCTGTCACACTGAGTTATTTGGCAACCTTGTCTTTTTCTAATAGTTCTTCCTAACTCTGCCCATCCGGACTCCCCGTTCCCCACTCGCACCTGAGCAGTCTGAGATACATGTACAGGTTGCGTATTAGGCTCCTGTCCCTCCAATGTACGATTCAGATTTCTATTTTATGCAATATACCCATTAGTTTTTCCCAATTCACTCTATCAAACGCCTTTTCGAAATCTACCTAACAGTCAAATACGTCCTGGTTGCATTCTATATTTCTATCGATTAGTGATCAGTGATCTCATTAGTGCAATGGCATCACGCGTGTGTATATTAGTATGTACGAGTACTTAAAGACAAATAATAACGCATTAACTTTAATGTGTAAAGCAGTTAATCACGAGTATTTCATCGTTTTTCTTCTCAGGGCACAGAAGATCGGATTTGAAGATTACAAGAAGTTCTTGGACGAATTGGCAAAGAATAAGAAAGCTGACGTGACGGAGATGAAGAACAAGATGGCTTCATGCGGCACTCCGGCCCTCACGGGAGTTACCGTAAGTCTCCTCACCTCGACGAATGACCTTGAACAACCGAATGGCATTGGGGGTCAATTGCGAGCTCGTCCACGGCGAGTGTTGTTGTGCTCCTGCCGCGAGTTGCTGTCAATCGTGGAGTCACGCACGGAATCAATTTCATGGACATACTCGTCCATCGAGCACATTTCGTTCGCTTGAATATATTTTCCGTCTATTCGTCACTCGTGCCCCGCCATTTGGGAAATTCGACCACGTGTCCTCATGATTCGCACTTCCGGACGATTATGTCCCGAGTTTCCACCGTGGGATATCCGATCCAAAATTTGATTTGAAAACATTAGAAAGTACATCCATTCTTCCAATTCTTGTTATCCTATCAATCGGTTATTTGATGTTTATTCTGGTCTTTGCCATTTTTCGTCAATCATTCAACAACGTCTATTTTGGAGAGATTCGCACGCGGCTCAAGATTTGGTGCCGTAGGATGGAAGTGACGAGCGAAAACATTTAACCTTTTAAACATTTTGACGCCATCATTTGTCGATATTCCGACCCGATCATAAAGGCCTCTCTCTCGATGTCTCCTCCGCATATGCTGTTTCCTGAATGTCCTTCTCTACCCAGACATCGGCCATACCCAGAGAGAGAGACACTGAATAATCAGTTGATTAATTCGTAAATGTTTATTTAAGTTAGTGGTTAAACTTTCTCTTCTCGGCAGCAAGCAGGGGGGGCATCATCGTTGTAAACGATGCAAATGGTGCACGGGAAATGGGAGCCGGCGGCATCCCGGTGATTACACAACCAACAAACACTCAAAAGTTAAGCGGGTGGCGTGAACGCCAAGGATAAACAAAATTGCACTCTTTTGTTTCCACGTGCAGAGTTCATCGCGCATGCGCGCGTGCACGATGGGAGGTTGGATTCCATTCCATTCCACTTCATCCTTGCGCTCTTTAGTGTGGGTTCTTGACTGCTGATCACATATTTTCGCTGTCTTCTCTTCAAAGGTCAATCTAGCATCACTAAGAGTTGACTCCATTGGATCCTTCCCCCATGCCAATGCCAATGGACTCGACCACATTCTCTTCTTTATGGCCAGCTAGAGATTAAAATACTTCCTCTTGTGTTTTTCCTTCTTTCATTGATATCCTCACGTGTACATCTTCTTCGTCGAGGCACATTCCTTTGAATTTCATTCCTATAGAGGAGAAGCAGGTGAATTAGATGATTTCTCTTGCAACTTTCCTTGTTCGGTTCTCCTGACTCTTAGTTCTCTATCTAATTACTTCTAGTTATTTTTCATCCTTTAATAAAAAAACTATTTTCTTCACTTTGCGTTGTGTTCATCTTCAAAATCAGCCGTTTCTCCGAATCTGATTGCATCTCAAGATGCTTATTTTTCCCATCTTAAAAACCGCCGCCTAAACTTTCCCCTTCTGTTTCTCTTGTCTGCTTTTTATTCTCTCCAAGGAGATCCGAGGCTCTCTGCCTAACTTCTGACTAATATTATTACCGCTAATTTATCTAAAATCCTAGCCATCCTTATCTCTTTATCGAGATTCACAGTTGTTCCTCTTTCATATATTTTCCATTTTTCCCTCCTCTGTTCGCATTTCGTATCAACCTTTCTTACTAGGTCTCATCTCCATAGAAGGTTTTACTTCAGTTTCACCTCTAACAATTCACCTCCGGCAATATTTCCTTTGTCTATCCATAGAGTTCGCTGCAAGATAAAAGAACTCTCACAGAGTAAGATGGGAAAACCACGCACATAATTAGAGTTACGGCCGTAAAGTACTTAATTGACCGAGGAGGATTCAAGAGAGATAGAAAGAATACCATAAGATTCTAGATGTGCAGAATATCAGGCCAGCAACTGCAGATGAAGAAAGGGAATATGAGGAAGATGGGGACAGCTCTGGCATACTTGATGCCTAGATGAAGAGGAGAGATGGAGGGAGATTTAAGGGACTTGGAATTAAATGAAGCCATGGGTATGGTAAACAAATCGGCGAAACTACTTAGGGGTTAAGGAAAACGCGGAAGGAATGCATATTATGGTTTATATTTTTATTTATAGTATTTGTGAACTACAGAACTAGTGTATTAGTTTGGAGGGAAGATGATTTCTTTAGGAGCAGTGTTAGTTCCCAAAAGGCAGCCGTGAGCATCGTCATGAGATAGCAATGAGTTTGATTTTGCTGGCAGGTAAAGCGGCGCTTAGAATTATCAATGAGAGGATGGAGAGCTGGGCCTGTGGGGTGGTGATCGGTTTGGGTTCAGGGAGGGAAGCGTGATGGAAAGGAACATCGAGTACAATCAGGGTGTGTTTCCTGGATTTAGAGAAAGCGTTGGATAGAGTAAATTGGGTGGAAATATTGAGCCTGTCATGGAAGAGAATTCTCCTCGATCTGTACAAGACACACACAGCTCGGCCACGTGTGGCGAATGGAGAGCAGGGGTGGGCAGTGTTTGGCAGGTTCGAGTGCTGCACTCTATCATCAGCTCTTTTCAGTCGTAAGGGAAGCCATGGGAAAAAATTCAGATAGGAATGAAAGTGGGGGGGGGCGTGAAATTCGTAAAATCTGTTAGGTTTGCTAATGACCAAGCTCTAGTGGGTCAGTCAGCCAAAGGGTTGCAAGTATTGCTGAGTGAATCGGCAATTCAGTGCGACAAGTATGGGATGAGAATCAATATTAATAAAACAAAGGTCAAGTGGTTTATGAGAAGTGTTAAGTATTAAAATGTCATAAACGGGTGGAACAGCCTGCGTATCTCGGAAGTGTTACGGAAATAAATGGCCGAAGTAGTATGGAATAGATTGTGTTAGTCCAAGAATCTTTCACAAAAAGAGGAAATAGATGACACGGAGGTAAAGAAAATAGAAATTTTCATGTGAAGCGTGGTTTTTCTTCATTGCGGAAACTTGATCATTGAAGCAGGATTGCGTATGCGTAGGTTGGAAGTTTCTGAATCGTAGGAGCGATGGAGAATTTTGATTGGCGGTGATAAGGAGTTGGTTGTTATTACAGGGGAGGTCGTTCGGTAATATACGTGGAACGTAGACTGGATAGCGATGTTACACGAAATGAGGGCAGATAGGAAACATTGGGAATTGAAGAACAGTTTTATGCAGTGTGGGGTTGTAAGTAATCAGACGAATCGAAGTAATGTAGTATGCGCCCTAAAACGCTAGAATACCACAATACAACGTATTTTCTTTTTGATTCCTTAAATATGTGAATTTCGAGACTTTGTTCATTATTTGCATAAATGGCCGTGATTTATAGATAGCACGTTCGTTCCCGACCAATTTAAAGATTAAACTAAATTAAATGTGATAGATTTTCTTAAAAGTTCGCAGCCCGTTTGCCAACTTCGTCATCACTTCTCCCAAACATCTTCCTCTTGTTATATTTGCATTATATTACATTGTAAATGCAACATTATGCAAATATAATATGCAATGATGTTGATTTGTAAACCTACGACATTCTGTGTGCATTTCGAGAACCTCTTATTATAAATTATTTCCCCGTTTATTAATCTTTATATTCTTCCTAATATTTCCGTTAAAAATGCATTGCTTGTTCTTTTTCCTTCTTCGGATCATTCAATTTCAAAGACTCCTTCATTGTGTTCTCAAATTACGCACAATTCCACTTCTTTCTATTTTAACCTTTGACAAATCTGCAGTGATCTCATCTTCCAGCTATCACCTCATCACCGCGCTTGGCTCATGCACTGTCAACCAGAGTGCCTCTTCATTTGGATTCGCGAACTACACACTAGTCCTTCAACCAGAAAGTTGGTCGACCCTCCCCTCCCCTGTTCAATGCTCGCACCCCTCGTTTGGACTGGGGTGGTCCGTCTCTAAATGCTACAAGTTAGTGCTAAGTCATTGTGAGTTGCGAATGCTGACTAGAGTGATGACAATAGATGATGAAAAATTTACATTATACAAATGAAAATTTGAGATGTTCAATTGCATTTAAGACAATTTACAGAAAACTTGCGGAAAAGATCCATGTATATCTCCTTAAGATGTTTCATCCGTGTTTCCTTCCTACGCACACCTTTGCTACCCCGCTACCCTTCCTTCGCGGGACCCCCTCCCCTTACATTTCCGCAGCCAAGTCCCATCGACGAATCCAACCGCCCGATTCTCTTCCTTCTGAAACGACTGGTCCCAGATGCTTCCACCTCCCGCTTCTACATTTATAATTCTGTTCTTCCTCTTGGTCCCCCGTCGTTCAGCATCACGTCTCCCTGGTCCACGGAGTGCCGTGCCAGAGTAGGCCGTGACTGCCGCGTTTCCAAGTACCCCTTTAATTTCACGGTTCAATGTCTCTCTCAGTCGCCGCCAACCTTAGACTCTCTCTCCCGGATATGCAAATGCGGAACCACCGAAGGCCCTCGGGGCCCTCGGCGGCCCAGTGGGGGGGGGCGTCGAGAGGCCCCTCTGATTGACCCCTCCCCCTCTGCTCTCCCCAGGCGCAGTCCGTCCAGGCGGCGGCCGTGGAGCGGCTGACGGACACGAGCCGCTACACGGGCTCCCACCGGCAGCGCTTCGACGAGAGCGGCCGGGGAAAGGGCATCGCGGGCCGGAAGGACATGGCCGACGGCTCCGGATACGTCCAGGGCTACATGAACAAGGACACGTACCGCAAGAATCGCTAATGGCTCATCTCTGCGATCCCCCCTCTCCCAGGGGCGAGGGGTGCAATCTCCCCCCCCCTCGGATGACAGAGAGGACGACGCACGAATGGACTTAACAATGCGTGTGCTCATTGCAAGGGGGGGTGGTGGGGTTGGTTTTTGTTTGCTTCATGTTGACATCTTGGAGAGAGAGTTTGGGTGAAGTCGCCATTCGGCCAAAGGCGAAACTGAAGTCTATTTGGATTTGAAGGTATGGTCAGCCTGGTCGTGGCGCCGATGTTGGCCTTATGAAGGTTATTATTACAAAGCGGTTAAGCCGGTCGAAATTATTAGACCATAGCATATTATGAAATGATTTGAAGAACTTCAAAAAAATACCTAACAAAGTAATGGTTTTCGTGAGAATCAAATTACATCGCCGAGGCAAGCAAACTATAAGGAAGGCAAACTCTTTGCCGATTGCAAGTTGTTCTTCCACTGCAGTATAGAGCTTTGTGCGAAGCAACTTCAAACAGCTTCAGGCTTTGGGCGTCGGGAGGCAAGCGGGAAGTGCGCTGTGGGATCAATCTCCGAGGCCCACTCCATTCACGAGGGAGCGCTTGTCAAAGTCACTTTTTATCTCTATTGAAAAAGTAAAAAACGTATTTTTGTCTGTTTATTGATCTATTCTGAAAAGTTTTATATTCTAAAACAGGTTAAAATAAGCATTCAGTAGCCTCGGATTCAAACCACACCTGAAAAGGCATTGGCCCAGAGGAAAGCTTCACTCATCCCCTCTCTCCTTCTCCCCCCCACGCACGTGCTGAAACGAAAACATTCCCCATGCATACTTACCTCCTCACAGCCTAAGTATTTTACTCGAGTCTTTTTCATATCAAGACGTTGATAGCACAAAAAATTTGAATACTACATTGTGGCCTTTTCATTATTGACGTTATGGAATTAAAATAACTTAAGTAGACCCCGACGTAATAGTGAAGGAAGAACCATTTGCATAGTTAAAGATTTTTGATCACCCAAGGATAGGTCTTAATTTTGACGCTATGGTACTCGATGATTTGCGATGGAGTTGGTTCCCTGTTTGGACCGAAGTGGTGGAGCTTCGCTTTTGGCGCGTGGGCAGTTTTAATCATTCTGGAGGGACGAGGCGGCCCGCCGTTGCCTCGCGTGACATTTATACGCTCTTATTTCGCGGATGTGCAAATCCAACCGCTGATTTCCGCCTACAGAGGAACAATTTTCGTTTAAAGGAGTGAGCTTCGTCGCACTTAACTCACGAGTACTGTCTCCGTAGATGGTGATCAATACCCTAGTTAGGCTCGATGGAGCTGCAGCAGACGATATTTATTAGTTTTTTGAAAACCTTTCCGGCTAAGTGTGTGTGTAATGTGCTTTTCGCTTCCCCCCTTCTAGGAGACAATGAAATGGAGGAGAAACGTCATATGTAATTTTTGGAAATATTTTTGGAAATATTTGGGAGCAAATTTTCAACAAAGTAGTTAGCATTTTGGAAACTTCATGGCACTTTTTAAAGCCTGTTTAATTTACTGTTTGAAGAGTTTAGTTGAAAAAGATGGATGAGTTCAGAGACCCATGGCAACCAATGGAGCATACGGTAACGTGGATTGATATTGCTCTGATTTCATCAAATCAAATTTGAAAATTTTCTGAACATTGTCTAACCTGTGTTAGCAGTTGGCATTCTCTTATTTGTATTTTTGGGCACTTAATTAATTAAGATGATCAAAGGAAAATAAACAAATTCCCTTTTCAGCCAAATATCTGCCAATTTTTTGTTTCAACTAGTTTTCCATCATCATATTGTAGACTGTCGAGTCCGCTAGTGTACTCTGACTCCGGCGTATTGCCGTCAAAAGTGCCCAAATTTTCGGAATTTGCCGAACACAAGCAAACATTTATTGTCGAGAATGTTTACTGTACAAATATTAACTGCACAACATGGCTGGGTGATCCCTTCGTCAAGGAGTAAACCTCACATCCTGTTTTACCCCGTTCGCAAGCATTGTGTTGACAATATTTTCTCTCTGCATTTGCTCTCTCTGTGTCGATTGGAGATGTTTTCAACCCTGTTGAGAGTTTTAAAGCGTTTTCTATTTATGTATCCGGTGGTAAAATCAGGTACTACACCAAATTCTGTAAATAATTCATTCCCAACAAGATGAGTCTAAATCTGAAGTGCACTGCATAAGTACTTGTAAATAATCACAAAAGCAAAACAGTCATGATACTGTGGAAGCCTGTCCCGTCTTGTTTCTCGTCAGCTTGATGTAACCCTTGGATAATGGACGCGGCTGACCTCCTCCTGCGAGGTTTAACTGTAGAGCACCTTCTTCATGTTTTGAAATTGGTGCATGATTTGTGACCAGCTGCTGTATTATTTAATGAAGTGTATAGTACTAATGTACGATTAAAATTTATGATTGACTTCATGGGATGTTCACTTTTCACTTTTAATGGCCGATATGTTACCTAGAATCTTAATTCGGGTGGATTCTCTCGATGAAACCTGGATTGGATCTCAGGTCACCGGCCGCAAGTGCCCATAATCGCCATATTTCCTCTTCTTGTTTAAGGTAAATGCGAAGGGCGTTCCCTTGCTAGAGCTTCGCCCTTGAGCCCCGGGAATCAACCGGCCACCAGTCAACATCCCAAGTCCAGTCACCCATTTTGTTCCAGTTTGATTTCGCTTGGCAACGTGCTCTCTCACCGGACCCTCGTCTCCCGTCATCCCCCACCGAGCGTCTCCTTCCTCCCCTATCCTCAGCCTCAGGGGTCCGCGTTCATTCCATTTGTGCATCGGATACCACATTTCGGAATCACGCAATCCTTTGCTTTCGTGCCTTGACTAGAAATGTTTAAATGCCTGTCGAAGGATAAGATTTCCGATCTTTGTCCCTAAGAAAAAAAGCTTACACTTGGATCTTTCATAAAAAATGTATTAATTGGTTGTTATTTTTCAGATATGAATTTGATTCAAGATTGGTACAAAATAAAATTCAATGCAATTCATACGAAATCCCTTGGTGTGGTGACTTGATCAAATCATGCAGATCACAAATATTTAATTCATTGTTTTCAATCGTAAATTTTGTGAAATTGTTCCATGATGAACAATGTCTAAATAAAACTTTGTAAATCCACATATGTCAAATAAACTTTAATGATGTGACCCACTGTGGTTCAGCATGATAAGGTTGTCCACAGTGAAACCTGGGTCGCATTAAATTTTATTTTTCCTGTGCTGCGATGTGAAGCGAATACATTTTTATTTTGACATTATTCACGAAAAGTTTGCAATGACTTCCAGCCACCACCCACATGTAGTTGCAGTCAGTGAAATCCCCTTGCACCCTTTAAACACCCTACAAACACCCTTCCCGACCAAAGAGTGCCGCTGAAGATTCTTCATCTCGCCTCCGAGGTCCATGGGTCCAGGAATCCTCGCTTCGGCGATGTTGCGCACCGACCACCAAGGGGCCCCCGACCCCTCCGGCGCCTCCAGCCCCCCCCCCCCCGTTAGAGGGCCCAGACGCGGACGTAGTCCACTTTGAGCGCCGCGTGCTCACCGTTATTGCTCCCGCTGCGCCATGTCCGGTGCCACGCGTTCTTCTGGCTCCAGAAGTCGAAACTCGGCTGCAACAATCGACAACAATGGCATTGTGAATTGAGTGGACGACGGATTCCGTTTGGCATGCAACGCGCACAACAATTCCAAGCCTTAGCCACCGAGATTTGAAACGGGGTTTGTCAAACATCTTCAGAGTGAAAATATTCAACATCACGGGTATTTCATCATTTACATTACACACATTAGTACTTAACATTTAACTCTCTCGCACACACTCACTTCTCCACAATATGAAATTCGAGAATTGCTGCTGAATTCAAATGCAAAACGACCGTTTCATATTTGTTTTCTTAGAATCTTTACTCTTGAGATCCCCCAGGATTTATGACATCAACCCAAAAAAAGAGGGAGAGGATTTGAAAGAAGCGAGGTAGATCTAATAAGAACGCTCTGAAATTCAGAGACTTTCTGCCCCCACAAAGGACACCTTGCGCGCGTCAAAATCTGATCAGTCGACTAAAATGTCTCGACAACGTATAATACGACAAAATCGACACATTTTAAGATGTTATTTCCGCAATGTAAATATTAAAAAACTCTCCCATCACCCAAGGACCCTTTTAATGAAAAACTAAAGTAAGTGGCTTTCTACACTTACGTTTGGCGAATTGTTGCTCCAAGGCTTGGGAGGTTGGTTGACGGCATCGTCAGGGAAGTAGGCGATCCCACCAACGGCAACGCCCATCGATATGTAGAACTGTAGCGGAGGGAAAATAATTTCAGACTCTCGATAAAAGACGAGGTCGACGGAATTAGATAAGATCTCACTGAAATTCGCGGGCACCAACCGATGCGCCGACGACATTCCCGGGAGCATCGATTCTTCATTCGGAAAAAAGTCTTCGTGCTAAAAACACCCAAAATGTGAGATTAATGACTTTCTTTTGATCACGAACGTGAGTGTTGTCGAGAAAAGGGAATGATGCACACAGCGCGCTGCAGAATTGCGCGTTGAGGAAAATATTCTCAATCAACTTCCATTTCTGCATCAAATCGTATCTGAAACCTGAAAAAGGAAGCTCAGACAACTCGGATGGCCTTTGCACGAAAGCGAACATTGAATAGCAGCTTGACTACATCCGCAATTTTGGCGAGTGGTTATCCAAATGGCGGACCGTTTCAAGCATTTACTGTGCTGAAGTCAGTACGGGACGTCAAAACAAGCTACAGCGAAGTGAAAGCGTTAACAAGAGAGAGCTAATATTTTTAAAACTAATTTATTACGGAAAACCCGCACTAATAACTGCTACACTTTTACGAATTTATTTCGAGATTAACTTCAGAAATTATCTTTTTCTTTCAACGTATTTTTAGACGTGCCGCTTACGTGAACACTTCAAAAAGTTTCCTTATTCTTTCCAACTCCTTTCTCTCGCCATCGCAAACACGAAGAATAAGGTGTTGTCGTAGTATTCTCCCAAACTCTCGCGAAAGGTTTGTTTTCCTTTGAATGGAGTGTTGGCAGGACGCGCGTTTTTGTCCGGCCACGGAGCAAAACGCGAGCGGCGTCCGAAGTTGAATCCCGATGCCACCAACTCGGAATAGACCATCGCTGCGATGTAACGTCTATTTCACCAAAGGACCCAACCATACTGCCATGCTCTTCCCACATAAAATGCATTCGATATTGATTGATCGCACGTATAAAAAACTTTTCTTCCATCCCAAACGCTTAAGAATTCCGTAGCAACGTTGAGTCAAGTGTCACAATACGCCATCACCGTGGTCAAATTGTAAAAATTATCTTTCATCAACATTAGTAGTAGTATGGTTAATCCTTAGGAGCGTACCTCCCCGCAATTTTGAATGGTCTACCTTGAGATGGCGTGCACAAAGTCTGAATACTGCCATCGTGTATCATCCGAAGGATGCCTCACGGAAACTCGCATTGAGTAGGAAACCCAAATAGCCTTATAAATAAAATGACGGTGACGGTGGCAAAAGGATGCAGATTCGCCTCGATGAATGAATTCCCTTCTAATCGTTGCAATCTATCTCGTCCCGATAGGTTGAGGGTATCGTCACGGTTGTGTCCAGGGAGATGAGTGGCAACTAAAAATGAACCTCGGCTCAAGAAAATCGCAGGATTTCAAACGTATGGACGGATTATAAGGGAATGCGAGAGCACGATAGTTGGCTTCCAGGGAAGAATTCCATCTTGGCTTCACTCTCGCCAATAGGCAAACAAATTACGCAGGGGCCGAATGACGACGAATCGCACTGTCGCCATTTAGGCCATTTCATAGGCTGTCTGAAATAAGCGTTGAACTGAAAGGAGTTACCCTTTCCGAAGGTGGAATTGTGGGCAGGGGACCTGGGGGCGTACCCACCTCCTGGTCAAATGGGGCCATCTTGGAGCCGAATCTCCAAGGGTTCTCTGCGCCGGGCACTCGTGTGGGGAAATTGGCGAAGTTCCAGAGGCCGCCGGATTTCACCTTGGGCGCTACCCTGCCAACCTCCTTGTCATCCACGCTGAATTTGATTTGATCTGCGAGACCGAGCGATTAAAGTAAGAGAAATACAATGCGAATTAGAAAGTAGACACGAGAAGAGAGAGCACCCAAGAATGAGAACAAATAGCCCTTTCAACCACCCTCTTCGATCCAATGGTCATTTTAACCGTGACAACTTAGCAGTGACATATATTATTTGCATCACATCTCGCCAAAAGAGTACTCAGAGCATATAATTTTTTTGCAAAATTGTAATAAAAATTCAGAAAGTATCGAAGGCTGGGGCGGTTTTGGTTAAACTTTTTCAGGAATATTTACAAAAAAACAATATTTTGAAAAAAATTCATTTTTTCCCATACAGATGGCAGCGAATGAATAAAAATTTATATTCATTCACTTCAATGAGGAGCGGTAATTAAACCACCGCAGCGTTTATCTTTTACAAACTTCTATTATTTAAAACTGATTTGGCTTTAGGAAGAAGAGAGGAACCAGGGAAGCCATACTCTGTCTGAAAATCATGATAGAGAACATAGAATAGAGATCTAGAGGTACATGTGAATAAGAATACCTGTACATGTGAACAAGAACTGTATGTGGGGCATTTGTGGACTTGGAGAGGGCCTTCGACAATTTGGAATGGTAAAATATTTTTGGACTGCTGGAGAAACTTGGAATAGATTACAACGTCAGAAGAATAATCTATCAAGTATACGGTACAAGAAGCAAGTAGGCACGATGCGAATGAGAGATGGAAGCCATATAGAGGCTAAAATCAACAAAGGAGTTGGACGAGGATGCAATCTCCCGCCTGAGTTGTTCAACATGTACCTGGAGGAGTCAATATGAGAAGCACAAGGCATCGGATTAAACGGAATTAGGATCAATGGAGAACAGATAAATATGCTATGCTTCGTCCGCGATATTACAATGATATCGGAAAACCAGGATGGTCTTCAAAGGTCACTGAACGTATTGGATCAAGTTGTACTAAGATACTACATGAATATTAACAAGACGAAGACTAAAATTCCAGTACTTGGAAGTGAGAAGCGGAATACAGTAGTCACACTGGAAGGGCAAAAATTAGAGCAAGTGGATTCCTTCACCTATCTCGGAATGAAACGTAATAAGTACTGCAGACATCAAGCGAAGAATAGCCCAAGATAAGAGAGCATTCACAATGAAAAGCTGTGTTCAAAGAAGATGGAACTTCACCCGAGGAGACATACGAGAAAACATTCGTAAGGAGCGTGGAAATCTTGTGGGCATAGACCATCGGAAAAGTAGGAGAATGTTTAAGATCAAATGGACGAGTAAAATAAGAAATGAAGACGCATGTATACAGAAGAATAGACGAAGATTGGACCTTATGGAACACCATGGAAAAAAGAATAACCAGATGGATTGGCACCACACCCTGAGGCATAATGGATTCGAGAGGAATATAATAGAAGGAACAGTCCCAAGAGGAAGGCCAAGGCTTAAATACATGGGACAAATTAGGAAAAAGTACATTGTAATAAAACATACCAGGAAGTGAGCCAATTAGCAGCAGATAGGGTAGGGAATGGAGGGCTACAGTCAATAAACCAATATTAGGATTGAACGACCAATCATGATGATATTATGATTGATGCCGACAACTATTTCAAAGTAGAGAATTGTTACCGTTTAGGTTAACTTTAAAAGTGCACCATCTTTAAGGTACACTGCCACTCTAAAATCTCGTAGTGTTGAATTATCGCTTTTATTATTCAGTGTTCGTTATGACAAGCCACCTCTAAGGAGTGAGATGGGCTGTTGGACGTAAAATGATTGTACCCAGCAGCATAAAGAATTAGTTTATTTTTAACTTTTAGCTGCAATACATATACATGCATATATTTATTTATCCCCCTTCCCCCTCTTATCTCACCGGGCGTCCACTCCATCTGGTACTTGTGGAAGTCGTCGGCGAACCCGCCATCGTCGGGGGTGGGGTTGATGGCGCTGAACCGCCCCGACAGCAGGGGCGTGGTGGAGAGCCTCCCCGAGGGCATCTGGAAGGGTGCGAACTGCAGTCCGAGGTCCACTCTGGAGCTGACCCCGATGCGCTTGTTGTCGGCCGCCAGGAGGCGCCCGTTGCCCCGGGCCTCCGCCAGTACCATGATGCCCGACGCGGGCCAAGAGCCGTAGTGGTTGTAACGGGGCGCCAGCCAGATCCCTGGCGCACACCCGGCCAGAAAAGAGAGGAACCATCAAGGCAATGGCCAGGCACGACTTCGAATTTCATTACACGCAAACCTAGTTCTAGTCATTCACCGCAATGGCCTCGTTTATCAAATTTACGAGCTAATTGCTTGACAAGCTCTAGCAGTTGCGACATACTGCTGTTGGTAGTAAATGATTCGGCACTTACTACTTCCGTACTAAACCATCTTCCTCTCTCGAGGGTGGGGTTGATGGCACTGAACCCCCCCCCCCCGGTTTGGCCACCAAAGATTTGGTATGATTGTGAATTTAATTTGTATGCATTTTTATGTGTTTTTGTTTGCTATCTCTATCACTCTACTTTTCATTAATCATTCATATCTGTGAGACTTTCCTTCAAGATATATGAGACCTACGCAATATATGCGCAAACTAATGCAATCCAGAGGCCATGACACGGACAATAGCCCCTCCCACTAGCGGAACTGGTCGCATGAAACCTAAGGAGTCGTCTGTGATTGGCTGGTCGTAAAAATGTGCGTATGGCACAAGTTATGTTAGTTTCCGTTGTCCCTGTTTGGGGAAAATGGGCAATCACGAAGAAAAAAAAGGCAAAATATTTTTGTTTTAAGATCATTTCGTACGATTTAACAGCAACGCTTTTTAAAAAGACACGATAGTGTACCACATGAAAACATTTTGCGAGAAATAACGAACTCGACAGACAAATACCAAAGGTGAAAAAATTGGCTTCCCCATTCCTACAATGTTGATATACGACATTTTTGGTAATAATTTCATTTCGTACGATTAAAAAAAAAGCGATTTTCTTCAAACACACGGTGGTGTACCAAAAGAAAAAATGTTGCAACGAATTTTTTGCAAAATTTGGAACTAACGAAAAACGACAACATCTTTAGAAAAATACAACAGGGAAATTAGAAATATTCTTTCACGTTACTACGACGATTCAAATTTATTATTTGATTTGATTTGGGTATTTTGATTTTTAAATCATTTCGTAGGATGAAACAGCAACACTTCTTTAAAAAGGCGCCATGGTGCGGACAAAAGACAAAATTATGCGAGCGATAAGAATCCATATAATAATACAAAAAGGAAAAAAAATTCTTTCGGGTTCCTACACATACAAGAAAAGATATTTTAGGTTTTGAATATCACTTCTTACTACATAACAGTAATGTTTTTGCAAAAGCCGCTATACTGCGCACAAGAGACGCGATTGAAAATTCCCGATTGAGCAAAAAATGAAATTTGTTGATAAATAAAAAAATCTGTGGAAAAAACGTTCATTCGCATTTTTAAAAGATTTCAGAAAGATATTTTGGGTTTAAGGATAATTGCTAACATTTGAAACAATTTTTTTCTTAAAAATGCCCAACTATGCACCAAATGTCGTTATTTTGGAGAAATAACCAAATCTTTAGTTGAAACACGGACAGGAAAAAAAACTTCTTTCACGTTCCTAAACCATTTCAGACTCGTTATTACGTTTTTTAACATTATCTTCATAGGATTTAAAAGCAGCCATTATTTAAGAAATACGCGAATGTGCAACAAAAGAAAAAATTATGCAAATTATAAGTAAATCTTGATAAAAATACGAACAGAAAAAAATTCTTTCACGTTCATACACCGATTGAGACTCAATATTATATTTTTAACATCATTTTTGTATGATTTAAAAACATCCTTAATATAAAAAAATGCCCGTTTGTTCAAATGAGAGACTAAATATTGCAAGATATATGAATAATATCTTGGAAAAAACACGAGCACGAAAAAAATAATTCTATCACGTTCTATAACCATCTGAGACTCGATATTGTGTTTTAAACATCATTTTTGTGCGATTCAAAACCATCCTTCATTAAAAAAATTCGCGATTGTACACCAAAGAGACAAATTTTTGCAAGATATATGAAAATCTTGGGAAAATATGAGAAAGAAAAATTATTCTATCACGTTCTCTAACCCTTTGAGACTCGATATTGTGTTTTTATTATCATTTTTGTACGATATAAAACCAACCTTTATTTAATAAATTAGCGATTGTGCACCTTGAAAAAACATATGCAAGAAATATGAAAATCTTGTGAAAATCACAAGCAGGAAAAATAAAATTTCTGTCATGTTCTATAACCATTTGAGACACGATATTGTGTTCGCGAAACGATAAAAAATTCGCGAAATGACATCGAAGAAATAAAATTTTGCAGTATATAAAATCAAGGGAAAAACACGAACAGGAAAAATTAAAATTTAATCACGTTCTATATCTAAGTAAGACTCGATATTGTGTTTTTATCATCATTTTTGTGCGATTAAAAAACAACCTACATTGAAGAAATGCGCGAATTGTGCACATAAAACACAAAATTTTACAAGTAATATGATAATCTTGAAAAACATCTTGGAAATCTTAGGCCAACATGGAACCCCTGACCCGGTGGAAAACCCGAGAAAACTTCATCAATCGATATTGTGTTTTTAACATTATTTTTGTACGATTTAAATGTTATATTTTTTAAAAAATACGCGATTTTTCACCTAGAGGCAAAATAATTCAAGATATGGGAAAATCTTGGGGAAAAAACAAGCAGGAAAAATATAACTTCCATCACGATCTTACACCATTTGAGACTCGAAATTGTGTTTTACATATCATTTTTGTTGGATTTAAAATCAACATTTATATCAGAAAAACGCGATTGTGCACCCAAGAGAAAACATTTTGCAAGATATTAAAAAAATTTTGGGAATAAAGTGAGCAGGAAAAATTACAATTCCATCACGTTCTATGGCCTTTAGAGAATCGATATTGTGCTTTTAATATCATTTTTGTTGGATTTAAAAGCAAACTTAATTTAGGAAATTCGCGATTGTGCAATAAAGATACATCATTTTGGAAGATATTTAAAAATCTTGGGAAAGACACGAGAAGGAAAAATTATAATTCGATCATGATCTTTTACCATATGAGACTCGATATTGTATTTTAAATTTAATTTTTTTGGATTTAAAAGCAAAGTTTATTTAAGAATACCCGAATGTGCACCTAAATGAAAACATTTTGCAAGATATTAAAAAATCTTGGGAAAAACACGATCAGGAAAAATTACAATTCTATCACGTCTTTTACCATTTGAGACTGGATATTGGGTTTTATATCCTTTTTGTTGGATTTAAAAGCAATGTTTATTTAACAAATACGCGATTGTGCAACTAGGAGACGACATTTTGCAAGATACATAAAAATCTTGGGAAATGCACGAGCATGAAAATTACAGTTCTTTCAGGTTCTTTTACCATTTGAGACTCGATATTGTGTTTTTAATTTCATTTTTGTTGGATTTAAAAGAAACATTTATTTAAGAAATACGCTATTGTGCACCTAAAAGACAACAATTTACAAGATATTTAAAAATCTTGGGAAAGACACGAGCAGGAAAGAGTAAAATTTTATCACGTTCCTTTCCTATATGAGACTGGATATTGTGTTTAAAATTTTATTTTGTTGGATGTAAAAGCGACGTTTATTTAAGTAATTCGATATCTTGCACCTAAGCGATAACATTTTGCAAGATATTTAAAAACCTTGGCAAAGACACGAGCAGGAAAAATTATAATTCTATCATGATCTTTTACCATTTGAGACTCGATATTGTGTTTTCAATTTTATTTTTGTTGGATTTAAAAGCAACATTTTTTTAAGAAAAAACGCGATTGTGCACCTAGGAGACGACATTTTGCAAGATATTTCAAAATCTTGGGAAAGACGCGAGCAGGAAAAATGGCAATTCTATAACTTTCTTTTACCATTTGAGACTCGAAATAGTGTTTTAAATATGATTTTTGTTGGATTTAAAATCAACGTTTATTTAAAAAATACGCAAATGTGAACCTAAGACACTATAATTTGCAAGATATTTAAAAATCATGGGAAAGACACGAGCAGGAAAAATAACAATTCTGTCATGTTTAAAACCGAAACATGTCTGGAAAGACACGAGCAAGAAAAATTACAATTTTTTCTTTTTTCTGTAACCATTTTATAATCGCTATTTTGTTTTTAACACCTTTTTTGTGCGATTCAATAGTAACCTTAAATAAGAAATGTGCGAGTTTTCACCTAAGAGACAACATTTTGTAAGATATATAAAAATATTGGGAAAGCACGAGCAGGAGAAATAACGATTCTATCACGTTCGATAACCATTTGAGACTCGATATTGTGTTTTAACATCATTTTTTATTAAATAAAACTTGCCTTTATTTAAGAATTGCGCGATTTTTTATCCAAGAGACAACATTTTGCAAGAAATGGGAAAATCTTGGGAAAGACACGAGCAGGAAAAATAATAATTCTATCATGTTCTTTTACCATTTGAGAATCGATATTGTGTTTTAAAGATCTTTTTTTATGATTTTAAAGCAGACTTCATTTAAGAAATGCGCGATTGAGCACTAAGAGACAACAGTTTTTGCAAGATACATAAAAATCTTGTGAAAGAAACGAGCAGGTAAAGTTACAGATCTATCACGTTCTTTTACCATTTGAGACTCGGTATTGTGTTTTTAATATCATTTTGTTGGATTTAAAAGCAACGTATATTTAAAAAAACGCGATTTTTTACCTAAGAGACAACATTTTGCAAGATATATAAAAATCTTGGAAAAAAACACGAGCAGGAAAAATAAGAATTCTATCACGTTCTATAACCCTTTGGTACTCGAAGTTGTGGTTTTTAACATCATATTTGTACGATTTTTGAAATAAAGTTTATTTGAGAAATGCGTGATTGTGCGCCTAATTTTTCAAGATATTAAAAAATCTTGATAGAAAACGAAAAGAAAAAAACAATTCTTTCACGTTCCTTCACCATTTTTGACTTGATGTTGTGGTATTTCACCTAATTTTTATACGATTTAAAAGCAAGCTTTATTTATGAAATGCGCGATTGTAAACCTATTAGACAAACTTTTGTGATAAATAAAAAAATCTTGAGAAAAAGACGAAAAGAAACAAAAAACAAATCTTTCACGTTTCTACTCCATTTGAGACTCGATGTTTTGAAAAAATTTTCAAACAATTTTAAAGCAACATTAATTTAAGAAATTCGCGATTGTGCAACAAAAGACAAAATTTCGAGAGAATTAAAATAATATTTAGAAAAACCGAGATAAAAAATACATTTTTTCGCATTTCCTAAACACTAACGACACGATATTTTGGATCACAGGATAATTTAATGCATTTTAAACATTTTTTTCTTAAACGATTTCGATTGTGCCCCTAATAGACAAAATTTACAAGAAATAAAAAATCTAGAGAAGAAAAAATTTTTTTTCACATTCCCAAACAATTTGAGACTCGATATTGTGGTTTTTTACTGCATTCTTGTACCGTTTAAAAGTAACCTTAATTTAAGAAATGCGAGATTGTGCACCTAAGAGACAAAAGTTTGCGAGAAATAAAAATATCTTTAGAAACATACGAGATGGAAAGAAAACGTTCTTTTGAATTTCTCAGACACCTAAGACACGAAATTTTTGTTTTCAGGATAATTTCATGCATTTTAAACAATGTTTTACTCAAAAATGTGCGATAGTCCACCAATGGACGCTTTTTTGATTGAGATAACCAAATCTAAGTTAAAATACGAGAAGGAAAAAAAGCAATTCTATTACGTTCCTACTCCATATTAGGTTCCATATTTTGGTTTTTAACATCATTTCCGTGCAATAAAAGAGCAACCTTGATTTTAAAAATGCGAGATTGTGCAAAAAAAAGAGAAAACTTTGCGAGAAATATGAAAATCTTGAGAAAATACGAGAAGAAAAAAAAACAATTCTTTCACGTTCCTACAGCATTGAAAATTGTTTAAAATATGAGAAGAAAATAACAATCATCCGCGTTTTCACACCATTAAAGACATGATATATTTATTTTTCACATAATTTCGTACGATTTAAAAGCAACGTTTGTCTTTAAAATCCGCGAAAGTGCACATGAAGACCAAAATTTCGAAAACAACGAAATCTTTAACAAAATTCGAGAAGGAAACAAAGCAAATTTTCGCGTTCCTAAACAATTTAAGACTCGATTATTATTATTATTAGGTAATCTACCGGTTAAGGTAGGTTTTTGGATTGACAAGGCTCCTAAATAAAACATTTTGTGACTCCTAACAAAACACAAAATACAGCATCCTACTTTAGATCAGGTCCCTCTTCATCTCTGAGCACTTACTTCCTCCCTTCATCCCGTCCAACATCCCTATCCTGTTCCTTCCCTTTCTTCGTTTGCCTAACATTCTCCCCTCAATTACAGTCTTCAACAAGCCAGCCAATACCCCCTTCATCCATTTTTCCTGCCTCCAAAGGATTTCTCCCAACAAACCCCTCTCTTCCCCCACCATACCAAGTTCTTCCTCATTTGTTTTCTTCTCTGTCCATTTCACCTTCTCCATTCTTCTCCACACACACATTTCAAAAGCCTCCAGTCTACGTCTATCCTCCTGCTTCAATGACCACGTTTCCGCACCGTACATAGCTACGCTCCATATCAAAGTTTTTACGAGTCATTTCTTAACATCCTTACTCAACGTCCCTCTCATGAACCTCCTTGTAAAAGCCTCCTTGCCTAGCGCAATTCTTCTCCTTACGTCCCTACTACACTGTCCCAACACGTCCATGTTGGTCCAAACACTTCCCAGAGATGTAAACTATTCTACCTGCTCTAGTTTTTCCGTCCTATTTTACTGTTTAGCTTAGCCTTTTCCTTTCTAGAAAATCGCATAAGCTTGGTCATCAGCAAACCTAACTAATTTTACGAATTCCCCGCCCACTTTCATTCCTACCTCCAGTTCTTCCCAGGTCTCTTTAATCATTTCATCTGAATACAGGTTGAACAGCAACGGTGATAATGGGCAACCCTGCCTTACACCTCTTCCTAACACTGCCCAACTCCCCGTTCCCCACTCGCACCTGAGCAGTCTGAGACATGTACAGGTTGCAGATTAGCCTCCTTTTCCTCCAATCTATTCCTATTTTCTGCAGAATACTCATTAGTTTTTCCCAATTCACTCTGTCATACGCTTTTTCGAAATCTACGAAACAGGCAAATACCTCCTGGTTGTGTTCTATATTCCTCTCGATTATTAATCTCTCTACTGCAATGGCATTACGCGTACCTCTCCCCTTCCTAAACCCAAACTGATCATCCCCTAAGTAATCATTTGCCCTACTCTCTATCCTTTTGTTTATGATCTTGAGTACAACTTTAGCTGCGTGGGATATCAAACTTATCGTCTTGTAGTCCTCACATGATGTAGCCTTTACCTTTTTCGGAATAGGAACTAAAACTCATCTCACAAAGTCTTCCGGCCAGATTCCTTCATCATAAATACTACGAATCAGCCCATAAAGCCTCTTCCTCCCACATTTTCTTAAGCATTTCAATAGTTCCGCGGGAATGTTATCCACCCCCACGGCCTTATTTTGTTTCATCTCTCTTAATGCCCTTTCTATCTCATCATCGAGTATGCCTGCACCTAAGCTTTCTTCCTCTACCTCATGTTCCTTCTCTATATTTAAGTTGTATACTATACAGTTCTTCTTTATACTCCTTCCATCTTTCTAGGATCCTTCCTGCGTCAACTATTACCTTACCCGCCTTATCTCTAACTGTTAGCATAACTCTTCCTTTCTTACTTCCCGTTAAAGATTTATCTTTGCTGCACAGCGCACCGATTTCACCCTTCCTCTGCAGACTTTCCATATCCTCGCACTGCGTCTTCCACCATGCTTCCTTTGCTTTATTTGTTGCCCGCCTCAATTTATTGTTTAATTCTTTGTACTTCATTTTCTCTAATTCTGTATTTACATTCTTCAATTTTCGCCGCTCATCCATCTTTGTAACCATCTCATCCGTGATCCATGGTTTCCTAGTCCTTTTAGCGTTAACGGTTTCAATAGTGTCTTTTGCGGCTTTAGACAACCCTTTCTTGATACATTCCCATTTTTCTTCGATAGTATTAAGCCCTTTGCTATCCTCCATGATTTTCTCTACCGCCTGTTTGTATTCCTTCCTTTTCAACCCATTTAATGCTTCTACATTCCATTTTCTAACTCGCCGCCCCTGCCTTATCTTTTTGAAACGGACGCTACATTTCATAGAAACTAAATTGTGGTCAGAGTCCGCATCCGCTCCCGGGAAGCTGTGGGAATTTATCACACTGTTCCTAAACCTGTGTCTAAACAGAATATAATCGAGCTGATACCCCTCTGAATCACCTGGCATTTTACATGTATACCTACGTCTTTCGTGGTGTCTAAACCATGAGTGATGACTAACCCATGTCTCCTGCTGAACTCAACTGCTTTCTCCCCGTGGTCATTCATCGTGCCTAAACCGTAGTCCCCGACCTCGTCGCCATCTCTTCCTTCACCTACCATCGCATTCCAATCCCCCATCACTATCAAATGTTTCCCTGAATGAACACACGCGATTATGTCCTCTAACTGATCGTATATCCTATTGACCTCTTCTTCTTTTTGGTGCTCGGTGACATGTATACCTGAATAATAACCAAGTTCGTCGGTTCTGCTTTTATCTCTATTAGTAATATTCTATCCGTTACCTGCTCTATTTTGACTACGCTTCTTCCTACCTCTTCATTTAATACTATGGCAACCCCTCGTTGGCTCTCGTCCCCGCCGTCGTATATTATTCTATAATTATCACTCCAATAATCCCCGCTATCCTTCCATCTCACCTCGCATAGACCTAAAATATCTATATTTCCCCTTTCCATCTCTCGCTTAACATTTTCCAATTTCCCTGTCCTCATCTTTGTCCTAACATTCCACGTTCCTCTTCTAACTAATGTGGTCTTCTTCTCCTGCGTCTTCTGTCCTGCTGCTGCTGGTTTTCCCTTGCAAGGGTTTCGTGGGATGACGACCGCGGAAGCCTTGCCTCCCCCGCTGCCGGGCACGACACCCGGCCGATTGGGCCGAGCCCCGTAGTTGTCCATCATATTTATCTTGGGAATGATAATTGACGTGGTTACCCGTTGCCTTCCTCCATAGTGTTTTTAACGTGACACTATTACTTACTGGCCGCCCCACTGGGGTCAGACGCCATTGCAGCCGCTTCACTGAGGAACAGACGCTGCGTGGACTACCTTTCGTCTGGCTCCTAACCTTCGACCTATCTGGCATGGGTAACCCTACCAGGAGCAATTATTATTACTCCCGCCAGCACTGCTCTAGGGGCCATCGGAACGCACAAGCTCTTGCACCACGTCAAGGTTGTAGTCCGGGGAGGGAAAAATGTGGTCAAGTGCTGGAAGACCAGCGGTGCCTTGACCAGTTTATGTGTGTAATTCCATCCTTGTCTAGGGGAGTGCTAACCGTCTCTCCTTTCATATAACACTTAAGACTCCACATATTTATTTTTCACATAATTTCGTAGGATTTGAAAGCATAGTTTCTCATGCGCTTAAGTACACAAAACAGAAAAAGTTCGAGAAATAACCAAATCTTTAATAAAATACGAGAAGGTATTTCGTACAATTTTCAATAAAGGATGCTTTCAAAAATCCGCGATAGTGCCCAAAAGGCAAATGTTTTCAAGAAATAAAAAAATCTTGAGAAATACCTGTATACGAAGAGGAAAAAACAATTCTTTCGCGTTCAACACCGTTTAAGACACGATAATTAGGTTTTCGAGTTCATTTCCTAGGTTTTAAAAGCAATCTTTTTTTTTAAATTCGCGGTAAGGAACCGAAAGATAAATTTTTGCGAGAAACAATAAAATTTTTAGAAAAATACAAAAAGGATAAAAACGATTCTTTCACGTTCCTACACCATTTCAGACACGATGTTCTGGGTTTTAGGATCATTTCTTAGGATTTAGCACCAGTATATTTTTCAAAGGGTGACTGCACAAAAAGAAAAAAATTGGCGAAACATAACACAATTTTGAGAAAAATACGAGAAGGAAAAAAATAATTCTTTCTCGTTCCTACAACATTTAAGATAGGATATTTTGGGTTTCACGATAATTTCGTACGATTTAAAAGGATATATTTTTTTAAAAAGCGCGATAATGACGAAATTACCAAATGACGTAATTTTTCGAGAAATAACAAATTCTTTAGAAAAAAAGAAGGAAAAAAACAATTCCTCCGCGTTCCTACACCATTTAAGACACGTTATTTTGGTTTTCAGGATCATTTCGTACGATTTAATGGCAACCTTTTTTTTAAAATGCGCGTTAGGCACCAAAAGACAAAATTTTGCGATGTATAACAAAATCTTCAGAAAAATACGAGAAGGAAAAAAATCAATCAAAATCAAATTCAATTAATCAATTGATATCGATGAAGGAGATTTAAAATATATTTCCATTTGGATGGATTGTCAGGTGATAGATCACAGAGTAAAATGATAAGTTATATTCTGGTTGAATATTATGGATTGTCCCTCATTTACAGAATTCTTTTTCGATGCCAAGATGGCATTTTACCGAGGCAGTCCATTTTTTCATTCCTACAAAATGTGGAGGCCATGGAGTGAAGGGATGCCACCTCCAATCAGTCACCTTTCGGTGGTGCTCATCTTACCTGGATGTATCCAGTCGCCCGAGGGCATTTTGGCCCGCACCTCCACCTTGCCGTATCGGAAAGAGAAAGAGTTGTGCGTGCGGATTCTGGCCGACTGCACTGGGTTCAGAATGCTGGCGCCGAAGGCCCGCTTGTAGCAGCCATTGTTGTAGTGATTCGTGCACCTGAAATGACCGCAAGGGCAGATGTCCAATGATGACAGAGAGAGAGGGCGACTTCTGACGGCCCCCACCCTGCGATGAGGGCATTTGTCAAACTGGTGAGTTGGCGAAATTATAATGAAGCGATAAAAACTGCAGATTGATGAAATTTTCGAACGTAGAGATGGGACACATGAAATCACGTACAATAAGTTATGAAAATGTGAAATTCAGAGAAAAGCGAATGGGTTTCAGAAATTGAACACTTACATTGAACACTGTGAACTCCAAAGAAGTGGACATAAATTAAAATAATTTGCTCGATTGTAAAACATAACTTAATATGTTGTGTGGAAACTTTGATAAAATTTAATTTCTATTACTTAAAAATAGTTGTGGATATTCCGTACGACATATGGAGATGAGTTTCATCAGTCAAGGGTTTTCACAAGGAGCATTACATGGATGACAAGGAGTTAGGCAGTTAAGAAAAGGCTCACTAAAACTTTGACATGCATCGTGGCTGTGTACGGTTTGGAATGTGACATAGGATGAAAGGCATAGATTGAAGACTTATAAAATAATGGTGTGGAGAAGAATGGAGAAGGTGAAGTTGATAGGAGGGAAAATAAATAAGGAAATACTGGGTATGGTGGGAGAGGAGAGGGGATCAATGGGAGAGAGGAAAGAGGGATGCAAAGCATATTGATTGGCATGGGGATGGTAAAGACTTTGACATATAGAGGGGAGAATGTTAGGCAAACGAGAAAAGAGCAGGAATAGGATAGGGATGTGGGATGGAATGAAGGGAGGGAGGAGGTATATGGAGATGAAGAGGGGCTTGTTATGGAGTAGGATGTTTGGTTGTTTTGTCAGGAGAGGATATTTATTTGGTAGCTTTATCCTCAACCTTCAGGGAACTGCCATTAAAATAGTCACATTAAGAGCATGTTTGGTTGGAATTTAGGTATCTTAAATGGGTCCTAATTTTCCTTTGTACTTCTAACATAGCAGTAGCCCCAGGAATCTAATCCTCATTCTGAAGTGGCACTTCAAGTACTACAGTGGCGCTTGAAGCCCTTGTCATCCAGCCAGCCATCTCTTCCTCAGTCTTCACAGCAGACCTATCCGTATGTTGAGGACCCTCTTAGGCACCGTGTGAACTAGTGCTGATACCAGGTGGTGATTTGGAGAATCTTTCAAACCACACTCGTATTCATTAATTCCACAATCTTTCTTGATTTATGTTGATGATTTCAAATTTTTCAGGAAAGCTAAGAATGTAATTTACAAAAGAATAATGGGAGATACATGACGTCTTATGTGATGTGATGCCAGCCTGAAGGGGAAATCGTTGATATGAAAAGAGGAGAGAGTTGTGGAAAACCAACTTCCGATGCTTATGATTGCTGCCAATGACATAGTAATGCAATGGCATGAAAAAATAAGCCATGAAAATGGCTTGAATAAACATCCAAGGGAAATCGAAAGCAGTAGATTTTGGTTTTGGCATCCTTCGACATTTTCCTCCCTCTTTCAAAAAGATAATCTGAAAAATCGCATTTCATTGGTGAATGTGCCAAAGAAATGACTGCTCATTTGGGTTGAGGTTAATTTAATGTTAAACAAAAGCACCGTTCTTAGTGACTTAAAAGAAAATTATGTTCCCTGTACCATAAACTCAGGCAACAAGGTGTCATGAGGAGATCATAGCCAAGCATTCATTTAGTCATGAATGCAGTACATAGTGCCAATCGATCCTTGGCCCTTTTGTCTCTTCCTCCCTTAAGTTCCACTCACCAAGTGATATTTAAAATTGCACTGAATAGGTGGAACTGCACATGCTGCTCTGAAGATTTAAATGTTAATTCTTTTGGGTAGATCATTATGTAAAAAAGAAATAATCCCAATGTTTGGTTGAATATGGTTACTTTAGCTGAAATCATTGACAAATTAGCTACATGGATATGACTTACAAAGATGACACTCATACTAGTTCTTCTTCTCCTCAAAAGAGCCACCTAGGGGCCACGTGCTAATTTCAATGCCCTCTCCTTTGACCTTGTATTTTTCTCTAATCTTCATTCATTTTTGGGCTCTGCTCCATTATCTTTCTTCGACCAATTTTGGGCCTGCTTCTTTCCGAATCCTACCTTAGAATTCCCGGATTCCCAATACTTTATGCACCACAAATGTCTTTCTTTTTGCCTGTTCTTCTTCCTCTTTCACGCTCTTTCTTCTAAAGGATTTTTTTTGGGATTAAACTTCCGGTTGTATTCTTTTCCTCTTTCAATTGTCAAAGGCTTTGGTTCTTGTAAATTTAAATCAGTTTCCATCCTATGTATCTTTGCATTTCTTTATATCTTAAAAATATTAGGCGGAATTAGAACAGTTATCTTATTTCCATTCAAATTGTTGATAACCAAACTAATGAGACAGTAGAGCATTGGAAGTGAAAACTGGCAATGCTAACAAATGATTCCTATTCAAGCTCAAACAAAATTTAACCTACCACATTCAACCAAGGCATATGCCATTTCTTGTGCCACATTCACAGGTCCCAGTGGATAAAATGTCAGGCTTGGCGACCATCTAATGAGGGGGCCATGATACATCATAACCAATGAAAATGCCGATGATATATTCATATATATATATATATATATATATATATATATATATATATATATATATATATTATGGGCTGACACAATATAACACAAATAGAAAAGAATAGACACATTTAAAAGAACACTCACACGGTAAATTGTTCGAGCTTTCGGCCCTCTCAGAGGCCTTCTTCAAGAGAGACTGAAAATATGCTATTAAGTACTAAGTATATTTGTACTAAGCGAGTACAAATATATATATATATATATATATATATATACATATATATATATATATATACATATATATATATATATATATACATATATATATATACATATATATATATATATATATATATATATATATATACATATATATACATATATATATATATATATATATATATATATATATATATATATATATATATATATATATATATATATATATAATATATATATACATATATATATTATATATATACATATATTATATATATATATATATTATATATATATATATATATATATATATATATATATATATATATATATATATATATATATATATATATAGTACAATACACAGTAACACATAATATAGAAACACAAAAAAAGAGAACACTCACACGTATTTTCTTGATATATATATATATATATATATATATGATGGAGTTGGCATTGATGAATGAACAAGTGGGAGAGTAAGGCATCCTTCAATTATCCCAAGAGTGGCATGACACTAGATATAAGAAGTCCTATGGAAAACAAGCACAGGATAGCACCAGCTAAAAAGCTATATGAACAGACTGAAATGCTTAAGGAGGGTGTGATGACAGATGACATGAGCGTAAGTATTTAAGAGGTTTGTGAAAAGAAAAGTGTGGGCCATTGGAGCATTAGATCGGAGGAGAGGGGCAGGGCTATTTGAGAGCCGCTATGGGAGTAGTAGTAGATTCGGGGAAGGCAGCCAACAGTTAAGGTTATTTGCGTTATTAAGGCTAGACGGGAATTGAGGAAGAGGGGTGGACAGAAACCTGGCATCGACATTAGCCTGCTCTTAATGGAAGGTGCCAAGGAGTTCATAGTTTAACATCCCATCCAATGGACAGCACACTCTCTCAAAGTGCTCTCCACAATGCCCCTCAAGTAGGGATCCGGATATCATTGAAAAAATGTGGGTCATCTCCAGGATTTGAACCTGGGCCCTCTGGTTCATAGGAATTCTAGTATTCTAGCCCCAGCACCACCACTGGTACAGGAGGATGATGGGGAAGAATGAGAGATGAAGATAGAAGGAGCAGGCAAGAAGGAGAAATGCAAGGAAATGCAGAAGCTGAAAAGGCAAACTTACTGCACCATGTGACAAGCACCACAGGGAAGAGGAAGACCTGAATTCAAATACACTGGTCATATAAATAAGGGTGCAAGGCAAAGGAGAGCAAGACAGAACTAGCAGCAGGCGAGGAAATTTCAGAAGGTGAATGAATTTTTGAGAAGGGCATATGTATAATTCATTCCTGCATGTCCATCAATCGATCAATGCCACTTTGCATCCAGCAGCTGGCATTTACGAGTTGGTGATTTGCATGAGGGACTCACTTCTCCCCAGGCTCCCCACTCTGGAGACTCAGCTCTCCAGCAAACAGGAAGAAGTCATTGCCCAGGCGGTCGGTCGTCAGCGTGGGTTTGATCACCAGCATATCATTCCGTACGTAGCTGTTGGTGCGGTTGTTGTCATAAAGTTGGAACTCCCAATTCTAGAGAGGCAGTTAATGAGGGATGAGCATATAAAAATACACATGCTAATATTAAATATTTTGGGATCATATATGATGTGATATACATTGGAAATAAAGCTTTTCCTATTTAGTTAAAATTAATATCTCAATTATTTGAGAAACTCCACTTGGTAGAATTGACAACTCTACTCAAGATTGGTTCTCAATTTGGTATCATCACACAACAATTGAACATATTTTTAAGATAAGGAAAGCATCAAATAATTAAGTATAATAAGTAAGTATATATTATTCAAATGAAGAATTAGAAAGTTGATCTGTAATTGGTCATCATCCACCTTTGTGAAGGACAAATAATATAATGGCCATGAACCCCTTGGTTATGGGAGTGAATGAGAGTGGGAATGAATACTTGGATCATGTTCCTCCCATCACAATTCTCTTCATGCAGCCTCATTCACTTCACACCTCAGTGACAGCGGTGTTCCTGCAGTCTTCTGTAATGTTGTCATCATTATCTCAATGTTTTGTACCATCAAAGACCCTATGTCAAAGACTGTAGGAGAAGCTTTGACAGTAGCATTGATGTCATCATCAACTAATGTTCATTAAATAAATATAATGTTTTGAAAGTGTAAAAATTATTCACACAAACTGGAGATCAAGGTGAATGATTGTAACACTTTGAAATTGTTGCATTTCTACATCCAGGTCAGAATGCATTTTGACCAGAAAATAGAAGCTGAAGTACTTCCAAAACATATTTGAAAAGACTGAAGACACAGTATACTGAAAGTTTCCAGAAGACATGGAGATCCTTTAAGTTTCATCAGGACATGCTAGGCATGATGAAATCCTGATGACATTGTGATAAATCAAAGGATTAGATTCCAAGGATTGCATTATTATTGAACAGAGTTTAAGGTTGAAGATCCATCTGGTTCAATATAACAGGAAAAATTTAGCTGTATTAAATTAAGTAGAAATTCACTGCACACACACACACACACATATATATATATATATATATATATGTGTGTGTGTGTGCACTCTATATATATATATATATATATATATATATATATATATATATATAGAGAGAGAGAGAGAGAGAGAGAGAGAGAGACAAGAGCAAACAAGGTAGCAAAATAAGGCACGAGGTAACTAGGTAATAAACTTTCAGAAATCAATTAAAGAATTTTCATTTCCTTCAGGGGAAAATTTTTATATCGTCTTCAGGTATATATGTATATATATATATAGACCTTCTCTTCCAAACTGAAATTCGGTCTTTTCTCCTCCACTCCGGACCAGATGAAGGCCTCACCTCCCAAGACATACCCCTACTTTCACCCCCAAACCCCAGAACACCCCAGTTTTATCTCCTCCCAAAAATACACAAACCCAACATCCCCTGTCGTCCTATAGTTTCCAGTTACAATTCTCCCACCGAAAGAATCTCCGCATTCCTTGACCACCACCTACAACCACTTGTACTCTCCTTGCCCTCCTTCACGAAAGACACGTACCACTTCCCCGACCGTCTAAATTCCGTCTCTATTCCCTCCACACCCAAACTACTTATGGCCACCATCGACGTTACCTCACTTTACACTTCTATTCCTAATGCAGAAGGTTTATCCTCCCTCCGGCATTATCTCTCTCTACGCCCCCTACCCCAGCGCCCCTCAACGGAATTTCTCCTCAATCTTGCCACTTTCGTCCTAACTAAAAATGAATTCACTTTCCAAAATTGTTTTTACCTACAGACAAAAGGCACAACGATGGGAACGAGGATGGCACCATCATACGCCAATCTCTTCATGGGCCATCTCGAAGGGACTTTCCTGTCACAGCAACCCCTTCAACCTCTTTTCTGGGTCCGCTACATAGACGATATTTTTATTCTCTGGACACATGGCTCTGATTCTCTCAACAATTTCTTATCCGCCTTAAATTCATCTTTCACTGTTAAATTCAACTCTTCCATTTCAGACTCCACCATCACCTTTCTTGAAACAGACATCTCACTTCAAAACAACAAATTCACTACTTCAGTACACATCAAAGCCACTAACCATCAGCAATACCTACACCACACAAGCTGTCATCCTCAACACACGAAACGCTCGATTCCTAACTCTCTCTCTATCCGCGGACACCGAATTTGCAACACCACAGCCACTTTCAACAAACACCTTGCCAATCTACACCTTGCACTACTCAAACGCGGTTACCCAGAAAAGCTACTACAAAAAAAAATCCACCGCTTCACCTGACAACACACACCACACAATAACAAGCCCACATCTGACGCAGAACTCAACCTTTGCACCACCTATTTCCCCGGATCACACAGACTGAAAACCCTCCTTAAAGAACTGTTTCCAATTTTACATGACAATGACGCAACCTCATCCTTACTACCCCAATGCCCATCTCTCGCATACAGACGACCCGCCAATCTCAAAAACCTTCTGAGATCCACCAACCCTTTGGTGCCCCCCGTGACAAATTTCCCAATATTTCCCCAACTTGCAACCGCCCCCGATGTAAAACCTGTCCTCTTATTATGCCTACTCCCCTCTCCCTACATCCCCTCATAGCCCCCTCACCTCGTTCCCACGCTAATTGCCTCTCAAAAAATATTATTTATCTTTTATCATGCAAACATTGCACTTCCTTTTACATAGGTGAATGCATTACCCCCTTATCCATCCGAATGAATAATCACCGGTACTCCTCCAATTCTGCCTTACTCTCTTCTCTTCCTATCCCTTCACACGCCAATTCCCACAACCTTTCATTCAACCAGTGTTTTGCTCTCAGCATCCTAGAATCCCTACCTGATTCAGCCACCAACATAGAGGTGAGAACTCGTGAATCCAACTACATTCTATCCTTCCGTTCCTTTAAAATTCCCACCCTTAACCGCCATATTTAATTTCCCTCCCAGCATTCCCTCCACACCTCCCCTCCATGCCCACAGCTCTTTCCCCTCTCTCCAGCAATAGCATATTTTCAGTCTCTCTTGAAGAAGGCCTCTGAGAGGGCCGAAAGCTCGAACAATTTACCGTGTGAGTGTTCTTTTAAATGTGTCTATTCTTTTCTATTTTGTTATATTGTGTCAGCCCATTATATATATATATATATATATATATATATATATATATATATATATATATATATATATATATATATATATATATATATATATATATACCTGAAGACGATATAAAAATTTTACCTTGAAAGAAATGAAAATTCTAATATATATATATATATATATATATATATATATATATATCCCCTCCCAGGTCTACAACCTTGACATGATGAAAGGGCTGGTGCATTCCGATGACCCCTAGAGCTGTGCTGGTGGGAGTAATAATAATTGCTCCTGGTAGGGTCACCCATGCCAGATAGGTCGAAGGTTAGGAGCCAGACAAAAGGTAGTCCACGCAGCGTCTGTACCTCAGTGAAGCGGCTGCAATGGCGTCTGACCCCAGTGGGGCGGCCAGTAAGTAATTGTGTCACGTTAAAAACACTATGGAGGAAGGCAACGGGAAACCACCCCAATTATCATTCCCAAGATAAATATGATGGGCAAAACAGAGATTTTGAGTCCTGGCAAGTCCCGCTGTCGTGCCCGGCAGCGGGAGAGGCAAGGCTTCCGCGGTCGTCATCCCACGAAACCCTTGCAAGGGAAAACCAGCAGCAGCAGGACAGAAGACGCAGGAGAAGAAGACCAAATTAGTTAGAATAGGAACGTGGAATGTTACGACAATGATGAGGGCAGGGAAATTGGGGCATGTTAAGCGAGAGATGGAAAGGGGAAATATAGATATTTTAGGTCTATGCGAGGTGAGATTGAAGGATAGCGGGGATTATTGGAGTGATAATTATAGAATAATATACGGCGGCGGGGACGAGAGCCAACGAGGGGTTGCCATAGTATTAAATGAAGAGGTAGGGAGAAGCGTAGTCAACATAGAGCAGGTAACGGATAGATTATTACTAATAGAGATAAGAGCATAACCGACGAACTTGGTTATTATTCAGGTATACATGCCACCGAGCACCAAAAAGAAGAAGAGGTCAATAGGATATACGATCAGTTAGAGGACATAATCGCGTGTGTTCATGCAGGGAAACATTTGATAGTGATGGGGGATTGGAATGCGATGGTAGGTGAAGGAAGAGATGGTGACGAGGTCGGGGCCTACGGTTTAGGCACGAGGAATGACCGCGGGGAGAAAGCAGTTGAGTTCAGCAGGAGACAGGGGTTAGTCATCACTCATGGTTTAGACACCACAAAAGACGCAGGTATACATGGAAAATGCCAGGTGACTCAGAAAGGTATCAGCTAGATTATATCCTGGTTAGACACAGGTTTAGGAACAGTGTGATAAATTCACACAGCTTCCCAGGAGCGGATGCGGACTCTGACCACAATTTAGTTTCTATGAAATGTAGCGTCCGTTTCAAAAAGATAAGGCAGGGGCGGCGAGTTAGAAAATGGAATGTAGAAGCATTAAATGGTTTTAAAAGGAAGGAATACAAACAGGCGGTAGAGGAAATCATGGAGGATAGCAAAGGGCTTAATACTATCGAAGAAAAATGGGAAAGTATCAAGAAAGGGTTGTCGAAAGCCGCAAAAGACACTATTGGAACCGTTAACGTGAAAACGACTGGGAAACCATGGATCACGGATGAGATGATTACAAAGATGGATGAGCGGAGAATATGGAGGAATGTAAATACAGAATGAGGCAAAATGCAGTATAAAGAATTAAACAAATTGAGGCGGACAACAAATAAAGCAAAAGAAGCATGGTGGATGACACAGTGCGAGGATATGGAAAGTCTGCAGACGAAGGGTGAAATCGGTGCGCTGTACAGCAAAGTTAAATCCTTATCGGGAAGTAAGAAACGGAGATCAACGATAGCAGTTAGAGATAAGGCGGGTAAGGTAATAGTTGACGCAGGAAAGATCCAAGAGAGATGGAAGGAATATATAGAAGAACTGTATAGTAAAGAGCTTAGACCAACAAAGTTAGACATTGAAAAGGAACATGACGTAGAGGAAGAAAGCTTAGGTGCAGGCATACTCGATGATGAGGTAGAAAGGGCATTAAGAGAGATGAAACAAAATAAGGCCGTGGGGGTGGATAACATTCCCGCGGAACTATTGAAATGCTTAGGAAAATGTGGGAGGAAGAGGCTTTATGGGCTGATTCGTAGTATTTATGACGAAGGAATCTGACCAGAAGACTTTGTGAGATTCTACTAAACATCCTACATCACCTACTAAACCGACCTACGGGTTGATTACTGTGTTTATGGTTATATATATATATATATATATATATATATATATATATATATATATATATATATATATATATATAACCATAAACACAGCTCGATGTCATAGAGCCATACCCACTCCATGTCATCGAGCAAGATGCAAAACCTGCCCTATTTTCACCACTCCACCCCACTACATCCCACCATTTAACTCTCTCCCGCCCTTCCCCTATTCCTCTTGCACTTCCAAGAATGTTGTTTATCTTCTTACCTGTAAACCGTCCTTTTACATAGGCCTATGTTCCACACCACTTAACGTTAGGATTAATAACCACCGCGCCTCGTGCAATCCCTCCTCCCCGTCCGCGGGTCTCCCCATCCCTAAACATGCTTCCCATCATAATACCCCCTTCAACCAGTGTTACAATGTTTCTGTCCTAGCGTCCCTTCCCACATCCGATAACCCTATAGAATTAAAAACTCTTGAATTGGCATTCATTTACATCTGTATGGCCTATCAGCATCCGGGCCTCAATGTCGTTCACTGATGGGAGTGGCCTAAAATTGTTACTTCCACCCCTTCCCTCTCCCTTTCCTCTCCCCAACCATTCCTTTCACCCCTCCTTCACCTCCCATTCTCCCCTTCCCCTGGCCCCCTTTCCTTTCTCTCGCACCCCTCACCTCAACAATTCCAGCAGTCATTACTTCTATATCTTCAGAGGAAGACGGATTGTTTCCGTCGAAATATCAAGAAAATACGTGCGAGTGTTCTCTTTTTTTATGTTTCTATATTATGTGTTACTGTGTATTGTACTATTCGGCACTTCCGTGTTACGTCTATGAAAGCATATATATATATATATATGTATATATATATATATATATATATATATATATATATATATATATATATATATATATATATATATATATATATATATATATATATATATATAGGTGAAGGCTACATCATGTGAGGACTACAGGATGATAAGTTTGATATCACACGCAGCTAAAGTTTTTCTCAGGATCATAAACAAAAGGATAGAGAGTAAGGCAAATGATTACTTAGGGGATGATCAGTTTGGGTTTAGGAAGGGGAGAGGTATGTGTGATGCCATTGCAGTAATGAGATTATTAATCGAGAGGAATATAGAATAAAACCAGGAGGTCTTCGCCTGTTTCGTAGACTTCGAAAAAGCATTTGATAGAGTGAATTGGGAAAATCTAATGACTATATTGCAGAAAATAGGAATAGATTGGAGGGAAAGGAGGCTAATCTGTAACCTGTACATGTCTCAGACTGCTCAGGTGCGAGTGGGGAACGGGAAGTCCGGTTGGGCAGTGTTAGGAAGAGGTGTAAGGCAGGGTTGCCCATTATCACTGTTGCTGTTCAACATGTATGCAGAGGAAATGATTAAAGAGGCATGGGAAGAATGGGAGGTATGAATGAAAGTGGGCGGGGAATTCGTAAAATCAGTTAGGTTCGTTGATGACCAAGCTTTAGTTTGTCAGTCAGCCAAGGGGTTGCAAGCATTGCGTAGTGCATTGGAAATTCAGTGCCACAGGTATGGGATGAGAATCAATTTTAATAAAACAAAGTTTATGCGATTTTCTAGAAAGAAAAAGGCTAAGCTAAACATTAAAATAGGATGGCAGGTAGAACAGTTTACGTATCTCGGAAGTGTTTTGGACCAACGCAGTCAAATAGGTATGGACGTAAGGAGAAGAATTGAGCTAGGCAAAGAGGCTTTTATGAGGAGGACGGAGTTAATGAGAGGGACGTTGAGTAAGGGTATTAAGAAAATACTCGTAAAAACTTTAATTTGGAGCATAGCTATGCACGGCGCGGAAACGTGGTCATTGAAGCAGGAGGATAGACGTAGACTGGAGGCTTTTGAAATGTGGGTGTTGGAGAAGAATGGAGAAGGTGAAATGGACAGAGAAGAAGACAAATGAGGAAGTACTTGGTATGGTGCGAAGAGAGGGGTTTGTTGGGAGCAATCCTATGGAGGCAGGAAAAATGGATGAAGGGGGTATTGGCTGGCTTGTTGAAGACTGTAATTGAGGGGAGAATGTTAGGCAAACGAAGAAAGGGAAGGAACAGGATAGGGATGTTGGACGGGATGAAGGGAGGAAGAAAGTACTCAGAGCTGAAGAGGGACTTGATGTAGAGTAGGATGTTGTGTTTTGCTAGGGGCCACAAATTATTTAAGTAGTAATTATGTCCATCCAAAAACCTGTCTTAACCGGTAGATTACCTAATAATATATGTATATATATATATATATGCATATATGTTATATATATATATATATATATATATATATATATATATATATATATATATATATATATATATATATATATATATATATATATATATATATATATATAATGTATAACACTTAGCACTAGTGGACACAGACAAAAACACAGAAACACACAAAAAAAGAGACTCACTATTTTTCGAATTTTCGGTGGTCGTTGCCACCTTTATCAAGGAGGAGAGGGACAGAACTTTATTCCCTTCAGTTCTGTCCCTCTCCTCCTTGATAAAGGTGGCAACGACCACCGAAAATTCGAAAAATAGTGAGTCTCTTTTTTTGTGTGTTTCTGTGTTTTTGTCTGTGTCCACTAGTGCTAAGTGTTATACATTATTATTCACGTCCGTGAGTCTTTCAAAAAGTGTTATATATATATATATATATATATATATATATATATATATATATATATATATATATATATATATATATGTATATATGTTATATATAAATTAATATATATATGTGTATAATTATGTATGCATATATATGTTTGTGTGACCATTTTATGGAATAAGAGAGCCATTTGTATAAACTAAAAATGGAACTTTTTGGGGGACTTGCGGCATCATGAGGATTAGTTGAGAGCTTCTATTAATTGAAGGAACTGACTTCAGAGGTCTTGAATGCACCAAATACAGTATTGTCCCATATGTCAACAACCTGCCATATACAACCACAATAATTATCAAAAGAAAATTCTACTTATTAAAAGAATTATATGCCTATATGCTACACATAATTAACCAACTTCCCTGAAAGTAAAATTTATGAATGAAAAAAAATTATTTAAAAATGGGAGCCTCACTCTTCCTCCAGATAATGTTATTTCATGCTGCCACTTCCTCAGGTCAAAATCCTTGAATGTGTCCTCAAAAATGAGCCTCCCTGCGCAGGCTGGGGCCCCATTAACCACCGTGATGGACTTGGGGCAATTAGCCGCAGGGGGTGTGGCCGGAATGCCTGTAGCTGTTTGTGGGGGTGGCGTGGTGACTGCTGCGGTCATTACAGGAATGTTTGTCTCTCGGTCAAACACTGTTGTGGCAACCATGAAAAGAATTTATTTGTTTTGTTTAATATAATGCAATCATAAGGAATTCTATATAACTGCATTATTCTATTCATCATTTAATGTGCATTGCAGAAACATATATTTTGCACTTCCATATGCCTAATCTTCATAGCAGGTATTTTGTTAAGCTCACTGTCCGTATGAAATTTGTGATGGGAATTCATATGTTTAAGTATAAAACAACAAAATAAAAAATAAAAGAATTAATAAACTGTCCAAATCATTAGTAATTTTAGCATTTCTAGAAAAAATGAAAAAAATATAATGCTTGGATGGCTGTAATTGCTGGAATAGCAGGAATTTTCATTGATGTAATATGCAACCTAATGTTTGTATAATGGAGTGAATTGAAAGCTTGGTACCACTTATGTTAAAAATTTTTTGTCAAATTTAATTCTGGAAAAGATAGATTACCCATGGGACACATTTTATTCTATATTGGCTAAGGTTCAGGATTTCCAATTGAGTGTATCCATAATCCTGGTTCCAAAATAATGGTCTCCAGACTGGAGACTATCATCTCTGGGTCCAGGGTCAACCTTTGTATTCCAATCCACCATCACTATCAAATATTTCCCTCCAGGAATACATGCCATTAAATGCTCCACCTGGCCATATTCTCTTTTGGCTTCTCCCTCCCTATGGTTGCTAGGTGGTATGTGGACCAGTGCAATGGATCAAGTGCATTGGTTCAGCTTTTACTTCAATTAATGATATTCTACTGCTTGCTTGCTCTGGGTTAACTATGCTTCCTTCTACCTTTTTTTCGATATTATTGCCACCCTTCATCGGCTCTCATCCCCTCTGCTGTATTTTATATTACTCTATAATCATCACTCCAATAATTCTCGATATCTTTCCATCTCACCTCACATACACCACTTCATCCCTCCAGCTCTTGCTCCTTCATCTCTCCTGTCCCTCTCCTAGACATCTTCCTAAAATTCTGATGCAATATCCTAACCCCTGTCTTCTGTGCTGCTGCTGTCACTTTGCAAGGATTTCATGAGATGACTGCAGAAGCCTTGCCTCTCCTGCTACTGGGCATGACACACACCCAAGTCCACCAAGACCTGCAGTTTTTCAAACTCATACTCAGATCTATGTCCACAGCTGTTTCATGGGATGCAATGGTGGCATTTAGAAGTGATTGTAATATTAAGTAGGTGGCGCATTAGGGTTTTTTATTCCACATGTCCTCGTGTGTTTGTGAAGGAAAAATATTCCACCGTAAGTATGTATCAATTCTGCAGATGTTTTTGGTCACATTGCATTTCTCAACACGTCCATATATTTTATGAAAAAGGGAGAAGTTTGTATTGATTTTCAACAAATTAATTATTTGATCGATGATTCATACACTTGCTGCAATATTTGGACATGCGCGTATTGTTTATTTGTCAAAGTAGAGATTTAATAGGAAAGTCAATGTAATTATTCAGTGAATTGTGCTGTGGCACTAGCAGATGGCTTGCATGAGTCACTTATTCCACCTTTCAAGTGTTCCCACCTCTCCCCCCAGACGGCAGCGCCAATAGGTACAGAGAAAGGTTAACTTCCACTCTGTCCACATCGGCAATCTGAAATAGATACCCACACCGCACAATTCCCGTTTACTGCTGGCAACATCACCATTTTGCATTTTACTCTTTGTTACTATACGCGCCTACCATGAGACAGTTGACTTAAGCTTTTGCTGCGGTGAATGTTCACATGGTAGGATGCTCTGAATGTACCTTTTCACCCTTTCTGGGTGCCCTATTATATCTTGAAATTTTATGAAAGTTATGTTCTTCAATATAAATAAATACAAATTTTGAATTGAACATGAACAAAGATTCTAGATTATTTTTATTTATTCCATATTTTTGTTATTTAGATTGTTTTATATTTTTGGAACTAATTAAGGTCAAGGAGACACTATACGCTCCATTTTGGACAAGTCTGTGAAGCAGGATTCTGGAGAGTGAACTGCAGCTAAAGGACTAAACAAACATGTCATTTACTGTAGTAGAAAAAAAGAGCACAAAAATGGGGATGAATTAAAATATTCACTTTAAATATATAGGAATAGTTGCAATGACACTTAAACATAAATTTTGACAAATGAAAGTTTCATTTCCTTGGAGACCTCCGAGGGATGCATGGACACAACCACCTTTGTTTACCAAAATTTGGATATTTTCAATATGAAGACTCCTGCTTCAGAGAAACTGGAATTCCAATTCAATTCTCATGAAGTATTGTCTACAGTATCAGTTTTTCTTACAGTAATTAATGAGAACTTTTTGTCTAATTTACATTTTATAGCATTCAGTCAAAATGTCACTGGATTAATTTTTTTATTTTAGTCGCTACGTTGCCTGTTCCAGCTCTTTAATTAAGTGTCAGAGTAAAGCCAATAAAAATTTATGGTACATTGTATCTTTCTCAACATTAGTGTCAATATTTTCCTTTAGGAGCCGTTTAACTGAGTTGACACAAAATTAAAATGCAAAAACTGAAACCCAAAAGGATACATGTATCACACTCACATGAAGTGACAGTCCAAACATTTTCCAGTTTCTGATAGCCAAGTCCTCTATACTGCACCCAATACCAGTAGTACACTTTATCACCCGGTTTCAACTTGCTAGACGTGTCAATGTAGATCCAGTAGCTCTTTCCATCTGCAAGTTTCCCTTTGCTTCTTATGTCTGCATTTATGGTCCCAGTCTGAGTCCCTGTCAGTTCTTGGTTGACACTGGCATGAAATGCAAAGAGCTGGACACCTGGTGAATCTGTGGTGAGCAAGAAGCATTTGAGGATTTAATAAATAACATCAAGTCATTAGAGCTTTTCTAAATGTTTAGAAAATAGTATTCACGGAACAGTGGATCATCCAGCTTTATCAAAGTTAATACTTTTCAATCTAATTTATTGTCTTTGCCAAATACTTCTCTTTCTAAGCATGTAATTTTGACTAGAGAGCATAGTAGTCCAGGGGTAGAGCATTTGACTACCGACCTGATGAGTGTTGAACTGGACTGAGGGTCCAGGTTCGATTCCAGGCAAGCTTCCTTGGGCAACCTCAGCTCTACCAGAGCTCTGCAATTTTTATACTGCTACTTATTCTATGGAGGCTAATGTGTTGGTTTCCCATTGCCTTCTGCATTGCTGCTGATACCGTGCACTTCACACTTTCCTGCAGCTGTGGCTGCTGATGCCGGTCTGACCCATTCGATCTGCGCAACAAGTGTTCATTTTACTTTCTGTACCACCAGTACATATGATTGGTTATTATGAGTGGGAAATTATGAGGTATTGCTTCCAAATATAAATTTATGAAAAAAGGAATCACCCAGGTCCAAGGAAAAATATGACCAAATAAAAATAATGGGTATATTTAAAGCATGAAAATGTTATAATTGCTTGATATACATCGAATAGTTATCAAACTAGATCTTTAACTACCCTCAAGACTCATTGAATGAAGAACACAATGTATATTTCCACTGTTATTTATTTACGTACAACTAGTTTCAATGCTCAAGCATCATCATCAGGTACAAAATTAATCAAGACGCAGTCCATTCATGAGGGAGAGGAGGGGAAAGAAAATGGGGTTGTGATCGGCGTTGATGGGGAGGAGGCAGAGGAGGGTAAAGCATCAGGAAAGGTGATTGGTGGGTTCACAGTGGGGTGGGTGGTTTGTTGGGTCTTTTTGTGAAAGAAAGGGGTACTTCCAGGATTGTGGAGAGGTATTCAAACAATAAATCGTTAACCAAATGACCCGTTTTTAGATTCTTTCTGATCTCGAGCTCTTCCCACTTGTCCATCCTCATTCCTTTTTCCATCTGGTGTAAGAGTTCCGGGTTGAAATCACTCCCATGATTTTCTTCCCATAGATGCTTGGCGAAGTGTGATTGCTTGAGGTCACAGTTCTTGAAACAGCATTTGTGTTCCTCCGCCCGTGTTTTTGATGATCTCCCCATTTGACCTATACATATATATATAGCACTACAGTCTCCACAAGTTAACATATAAACGCCACTTTTATTTTGTTTTTATATTTTGTCTTTCATAGCATTCAAGAATGATTTAAAGTTATTCGTTTTGTGAAAAGCTGTTCAAAATTTTCCCAAGGGAACAGGTTGGCTAACTTTTGTGAAATCAATCCATAATAAAGGAATTTACACCATATGTAACCTATTTCCTCCACATTAATTGGTTTGAACAAAAGATTGTATGCTTTAAAGAAACGTTTTCTTTGTAATATTTCTTAAATTAAATTTTCTTTGTAGCCATATTTCATTACTAAATCTTTAATCGTTTTGAGTTCTTGAACAAAATTACTTTTGGAAAGAGGAATGGCCAACAGTCTGTTTAGCAGGAAATGAAGTGGAAAGCTTGTATGATATGTGATGGTGGGAGTTGAAGGGGATGATGTGGTCTGTGGCGGTACTTTTCTGAGATATTGCAAATTCAAAGCCCCGTCCCTTTCTCGACACTGTGATATCTAGAAAATTTAGTTGATTAATTTGTTCTTTCTCACAAGTGAAACTGATACTTTCACATTGGGAATTTAGGTTGTTCATAAAATTTTCTAACTGTCCATCAGTACCTGTCCATATAGCAAAGATACCGCCTACGTATCGAAACCAACAGTGAATATTCTTTGTAAATATTGAGCATAGATGGCCTGGAGCAACACGGTGGCACCCAAAGGTGGCGGTGAAGAAGTGGGCGCTCTTCCGTCGTGCTGACGGGACATGCAGCCGACAACGCCGTCTCGACTGCTTCCTCCCTCGCTCGCATTCATCCGCCGACCGCGGTTCCGCGTGACCCTCGAACGCCCTCGCGGTAGGCGGTCCACGAGCGAGAGCAGAGGGGCTATAATATTCCGTATGTCGCCCGACGTAATTCTTCGAGCGGCATCCGAAAATAGTATCGGTAGCAATGCCGCCGGCAAACGGCATCGGGTACGACCGGTGCCTCGGAAGAATTAGGAATGAGTGAAGTTAATGCCTTTTATGCATGCCGATTATCTCGCTCTCTTAAGTATTACAGAAAAGCAATACCAACACGCAAATAATACCTATGTCAGTGGATGCGTGCGCATTATTCCCGCGAAGGCGAAGGTCCCAGGCGTCTGGATTAATTTCTTCGAAAAACCTATACGGGTTCTTATTAGTTAACACGCATGTGGTCAAGGTTGCACGGAGCCAGTCAATAGCGAGGGATAAACTTCCCCATAAACAACTTTGGGCTAAACAGTGTGACTGAGTGTGTATTTGTAAGTTCCCGAATACGGTCCCTGGCAACAGGATTAATTTCCTATTCGGGAAACACCCACCCCGCCACCCCCTCCCCGTAGTAAATGTGAACGTCCTCATATTTTGGATGTGTGTCATCACTGACGCGGGATTACCTTTTTCTTTCTCCGTAAATCACTACACCAAGATAAATATTCCCCCATCTTTTTTCCTTTTACATTGGTGTAAAAAACCCCTTTTACGGCTTTAGGAAATATTATTTAATGTAGTCAGTCTCCCTCCCATAGACTACAACCTTGACGTGGTGGAAGGGCTTGTGCGTTCCGATGACCCCTAGAGCTTTGCTGGCGGGATTAATGATAAATGCTCCTGGTAGGGTCAAAAATGCTAGATAGGTCGAAGTTTAGGAGCCAGACGAAAGGTAGTCCACGCAGCGTCTGTTCCTCAGTGAGGCGGCTGCAATGGCGTCTGACCCCAGTGGGGCGGCCAGTAAGTAATGGTGTCACGTTAAAAACACTATTGAGGAAGGCAACGGGAAACCACATCAATTATCATTCATAAGTTTTAAATGATGGACAATACAGAGAATATGAGTCCTGGCAACTATGGGGCTCGGCCCAATCGGCCGGGTGTCGTACCCGGCAGCGGGGGAGGCAAGGCTTCCGCGGTCGTCATCCCACGAAACCCTTGCAAGGGAAAACCGGCAGAATCAGGACTGAAGATGCAGGAGAAAAAGACCAAGTTAGTTAAAATAGGGAATGTTAGGACAATGATGAGGACAGGGGAACTGGAGAATATTAAGCGAGAGATGGAAAGGGGGAAAATAGATATTTTAGGTCTATGCAAGGAGAGATGGAAAGATAGCGGTGATTACTGGAGTGGTAGTCATATAATAATATACAGCGGAGGTTACGAGAGCCAAAGAGGGTGGAATTTTTTTTCCTTTCAGGAGGTTGCAATTGATGACCGGGACGTTGATTAAGGATGTTACGAAATGCATCATTAAAGATTTGATATGGAGCCATAATATTGAATAAAATGGTTGGAAGAAACGTAGTCTATATAGAGCAAGCAAGTGATAGAATATTACCAGTAAAAGCAGGGCCGACGAACTTGGTCGTTGTACAGGTGCACATACCACCGAGCAATCATAAGGAGGAATGAGTTGATAGTACGATCAGTTAGAGGACATAATCGCATGTGTTCCTGCAGGGAAACATTTGACAGTGATTGGAATTGATTTTTTATTGGAATGCGACGTAGTGCAAAGGAAGAGATGGTGATGAGGTGGGGGACTGCGGTTTGGGTAAAAGGAATGACAGCGGGGGGAAAGCAATTGAGTTCTGTAGAAGACAGTCATCACCAACACTTGGTTGAGACACCACAAAAGGCGTAGGTATACATGGAAAACACCAGATAACTCAGAAAGGTATCAATTCAATTATATTATTGTTATACACAGGTTTAGGAAGAGCGTCATCAATTCGCACAGCTTCCCGGTAGCGGACGAGGACTCTGACCATAATTTAGTTGTTATGAAATGTAGCATACGTTTCAAAAAGAACCCGCCACCCCTGACTTAAGAAATGGAAAGTAGAAGCAATAAATGAATTGACAAGGAAGGAGTATCGGCAGGCTGTAGAGAAAATCATGGCCGATAACTCTCGAAGAAAAATGGGAATATATTATCAAAAACCGAAATAGGATAGGGATGTTCGACGGGATGAGGGGAGGAAGGAAGTGTACAGGGATGAAACTTTGTGGTAGAGTAGGATATTGGATTGGGTTTTGTTTGAAGAAACAAAAAATTTATTTGCCATTGTGTCCATCCAAAACCTACCTTACCCGGTAGACTACCTAATAAATATAATAGTCAGGCTATATTTTTCTTACGTGGATGTATATATACGTACTTCGGCAAGGCGCCATCCTTTCCCCTACTCTCTTCAACCTGTTCACAAATGACATCCCTGGCACCCACCTGCTCCGATATGTAGACAAAACGACCATTGTCGCCCAAGGTGCAAACCCCTTACAAGACGGTTGATAAACTCCGACTGCAAATTGACACCTTCGTGGATTGAGGCGACCATTGGAAGCTGAAGGCAAACCCTAACAAATACGAATACGTCGTCTTCTCTCGCCGTCTCTAAGCTCGACGAGGTCCACTGGTCCACCACGGTCCAACACCGATGCGGCATCGTGAAGAGGTCAAACAAGGCAAAGTTCCTGGGGGTAACATTCGATAAAAGGAAGAAAGATGGCCAACACATAAACACCGCCACAACAAACGCCAATTCTGCTGCCAACTCGCAACATCCCTAGCTAAAACCGAAATCTCCGCTGTCCATCGCAACCAAACTGCTGCTTTACAACAGCATGATTCGCCCCCTCCTCTCATACGCATCACCCGCTTGGCTTTATGCGGCCGAAACCCACTTATAAAAAACCCAAGCAACGGAAAACAAAATTATGCAAAAATTGTTAGACGCACCTCGGTTCGTGAGAAATGATAATATCAGCAAATACCTCAAAATGAGACGAATCCTTCAGATACTAGTTCCAAATGAACTTGAGAGTCCTTGAAAACTGAGAAATAAAATTGCTCATTACGACGCTTTGCATTTCATTAATTTACATTCTCTGATTATCATTAAATTGGCGATGTGAGATTAGTTCGAGTGGATCATGGTAGTGGGTATTCAAAACAGTTATTAATTTCTCTCGGCCTCGTCATCCCGATTGCAGCGGCATGCCAGCCTGTGGTCACTGGACGAACCGCGGCGGGCGCCTTTCCACTCGATCACAGAATCCCGCGCCATTCCCAGCCTTCCACAACATTGAGTTCCCACTCTCCCGTCCCGATCCATCATCATACTATACTTGCCAGCTCACGGATCGCTTTGAAAACTCGCCGAACTTATTGAGCACCCGTTAACGATGGGTCCGCAATTCGAATGAAGACCCTGCTTTCTCCTGGCTCTGGTGAGGAACGGTTTCGTTACTCGACGAATATTCTACATTTCTTAGGACGCAAAAGCTTCCACCACGAAATCTTGTGCAACAAGTGCTCGGTAATGACTTTGAGGTTCCTTCGCATGCCTGAACTTCCTGTTCGCTCAGGGAGAAGATGGGATTCGCGGGGCGTGACGTGCTGGCTTCGGTGAGCAATAAAACTCCCACCAACATACGTAGGCCTTGGAACAACTTATTGTCTTTAGTCAAAAAATAATTTCAGGCATTGTGAGAGGTCCACAAAATGTTCGCATGTTTGTTGTTCTCCAATGGCTAGGGCAACCACCAGGGATTTCCCAGATACTATACATGGCAAATGATGAAACTGATGGCAAATATTACAGCGGACGAACATGAAACTTTGAAATTGCTCATAGATATTAAACCCAACAAATCTCCTAGTACAGAAAATATACCGGTCAGGGTTCTAAAAAATTTAGCTTCTATCATCTCAAAGTTATATTTTAGAAATCCCTCACAGAGTGCAAAGTCCTTAAGAATTGGAAAACCGCCCATTTTTAAAAGTGGTGACAGGGAGGACCCTAGTAATTACAGACCTATATCTCTCACTTCTATCTGTTGCAAAATCTTAGAGCACATAATTGTCAGTTCAATAATGGGACACCTTGACAATATTAACTTTTTAAGTGACAATCAACACGGATTCAGGAAAACTCGCTCCTGCGAAACCCAATTAGGATTATTTACACATGATTTACTTTTATCGGGTGAGAGAGGTATGCAAGTGGATGCGGTCTTCTTAGATTTTCAAAAGGCATTTGTTAAGGTCCCACATGGTAAACTCATTCATAAATTAAAGGTCGCGGGTATAAACAAGGGCGCAATAAGTTGGGTTAAAGATTTTCTTTCAGAGCGGGAACAGAGGGCAGTCCTTGACGGCACTAGTTCCGACAGCGAACTCAGGGAAGTGTAAATGAGTAGTTCCAGGTGTGATATGGTGGAATTCGAACATAATAAAGAAAATATCGTAAAAACATTCCACAAGATAAGTTTAATCGTACCACCGGGTCATCACCTGAATATGATGTAACGCATCGAAACCCGGTGGAGCTATTAAACTTATCTAGGGGAAAATTGTTACCATCTTTTCTTTATTACCTCAGGGAAGTTGCTTTCTTGATTTTCGCTAAAGATTTGAACCGTAAAGGGAAAAGTAAGATAAGGATGCTGGCGAATGACGCGGAGATTTATCGGGAGATATCTGGGGATTAGAATCGTTTAATTCAAGCACAGGATCTCGATTGCATTTCAAAATTGTGTACAAAATGGGGATCGCCATTAAACCGTAGCAAATATTCAGAGGTAATTTCTTTATAAGATCAACAGGATTATTTTAGAAAGTATCTGAGTTGACATAGAAGTAGTTGACACGGGTAAAATACCTAGGTGTTATTATAATTAACGACTTAACTTGGGGGCCACACATACGTAAACTCTGCGGGCCAGGACATAAAAAATTGGGATTTATGAAACGCATTGTTGCCAGGAGTGACTATAATGTCAAGGAACGTTGTTACCACCCTCTTTGTAAGGCTTCATTAAAATACGCGAGTAGCGTGTGGGATCCGAGTGAAAAAGGCCTCATTCGGGAAATAAAGACGGTTCAGCGCCGGGCAGCCCGTTTGGTTAAAAACTGCTTCGATAAAGTGAAAAGTGTCACAGAAATGCTTATGGAGTTGGGTTGGGAATCATTTGAAGAGAGACGATTCAATTCAAGATTGAAATTACTAATTAAATTCAGATCCGCATGTTTCAGCGCCTAGGTCTTGCAAATTATTCGCACATACATTGAGTCGCTTGAAACATCTATATAGAAATTCGGGAAACAGATGCTAGAACTAGTAGACTTCTTCTACCCATGGACAATATAGGAAATATAGTACGTGAATGCGGGGTTATAGATGGCAACAATCTCACTTTCCACCCGCAATACTGAATGAATAATTAGTCGAGGGAATAATTAGTTCTACTCAATAGCAGGTACTTTCACTAAACTCGAGTGTTTTGTTGTCAAATCCCTTCCCACATGGGACGGCCTTTAAATGAATGCAGTACTCGGTACAATGTTGTCCACATTTCTTTGTTCATTTCTGTTTTCAATCTTCTCCTTCCATCCGTCGTTTCTCTCTGTGGGGCGTGACGCCGTCCGCTGTCTACATTGCATTCCCTAGCTATGAGTGACTTTAGGGGCGGAGACCATTAGTTGCATGTACATGCGATAGTGGAATTACCCCTTTTTTTTCAATTCTGCATGACCTGTCTTGTCACGGTGGGCGCCTGTCGCATAAACGGTTGTGGTTCATTTTTATTCCCCTTTTCGCAATAACTAATTTACTATGCGAAGTAACCCTTATTTTGATTTAAGTCTTCGTCCAGCACGTATACAAATTTGCACGTTATTGGATAGATTTTTAATACATTCGTGGGTGCATGTGGATGTTAGTAGTTCATAGTATATGTATTTGCATACGTGTAAGTTAACAAGGTTTTTACATGAATATCGCATTCGCTTCTATGGGTGTAGATTTGCATGAATTTGTTGGTTTTGCTTGTGGTTTTATTCTCTTTTACGGGTGGCGACCCTACACCCCCCGCCACGCGCCCCTAAGACGGCTTACGGGGTTTTATATAGATCTAGCTGATGTAGACGTAGATAACAGTATACCATCTAGAGAAATGAAGAGTTGAATAAAATCGTAATTTCCCAGTCTACCATTTATTGAAAATTGAAAATTAAATTGAGATTAAATAATCTATGAGCACGTTAGACCAAAAATCAATGGATAGGAACTGCAACAGAGAATATTTATCAACCATTAATTAACGAAATTTGCTTAACAAGTGCCATTTGATCGGCGAGGACTTGACACAAATGTTGGAGAGAGCAAGTGGAATACTTCAGAACATTTTTGAGCGTAGAAAATGAAAATTCGCGAAACTTTGTTGATGCCACATATATAAGTCTCATGAGTTTCACAATGAAAAGATAATGGGAGATGATGGTGGAGAAGTTTTACCAATTTATTTCACCAAGAGAATGTTTTCACGAACACTGAAATAATATTCAAAATGTCGTCGACAACGGTGAATTTGATTTCGCAGCGGGGTTTTCCCCTCGCTCCACCCACTCAAAGTAATTCTAAGAAACGCAATTACGTCTTTCTCGGTAAGCAAATCAAAATCATTAATATTATCTGAATTCAAATCGAAAATTTAACTTAATTTAATTTAACTTTTAATTTAAATGATGCGTATTACATGCATATGTGTATGAGTATGTGTTCACGAGTATATGAGGATGCGTGTGTGTATAAATACACACACACACATACGTATACATATAAATAAATAAATAAATATATATATATATTTATATAGAAAATATATGAATGTATATATATATATATATGAATGTATATATATATATATATATATATATATATATATATATATATATATATATATATATAATGTACACCAAGATAGCGAACAAAAACACACAAATGAAACTCACTAGTACCGAATTTTCGGTGCGTTGCAACCTTTCTCAAGGGAGAGAAGGAACTGAGAATGTTATTAATGTTTTTTCATTGTTTTAAGTCCTGGTGAATTGGTCCAGGCGAAGATTTTGAGAGATATCCCATTCCGAGCAATGTATTAAGTGCATTACACATCACCTAGAAAATTCGTCCCTCTTATAATGTGTTTCCAGATTGAAAACAGCAACTCCCAAAGTATCGGCCACACAATCCAGTCCCAGATATCTCACTGGTGACCGTTGTAATCAGCCTTCCCCCGCCCCTTGTCGACCTTCCCCCGCCCCGCGACTCGGAGTGCGGAACGGCGAGGCGAGGTCGCGACCCCCGCCACCGCCACTTCAGCGACCGGAAGGTCCTCCGGCGAATGGAAGGAAGGGGCAGGAGAGTGGGCCCCCACACGCGGGCCGCACATCGAGGAGGGCGCCACGGTCGGACAGTGTTGGAATGACTCCTTCGTCAATCACACTGAGCTATCGCAATCTATTTTAGATGTCTTAAGGTTAAGGAACTCAAAGATACGTCAGAGAATGATGATAAGGACAAAATCCTTTTTGGCCTCATGCCTTCCGTGCACATTGCCCCGCTCTAAGGGCCACGGGATGTGAAATTTGGCAACGATGGACTCGCTTCCAACGGAGAGGAAGTTTGGCAGTGGTCGCCCGGGTGGTGAAACCACCGCGGTCGGGACTCACCGGGCAGGGCGGCCCTGAATCCTATCGGCGTGTACGCCTGGAGATCCAGGTTCGGCACCCGGTAGTCTCCGCCCTGGGCGTCCGTCGGGGTGGCGGTCAGCGACGCCGCAAGCAGCATCCAGAGGAGGGGGTGCCGGCCGGCCATGGTGCTCGCTGGTTCTCTCTCTGCCAACGTCTGCAGCGGCGCCCTCTCGTCCCGCCGAGTGTCCGACGAAAGAAGACGGCCCAAGGACGGAGGAGGGCCGGGAGTGGGGGAAGAAACATAAACGAAGCGATATCCGAACTCTCGCTCGTGGCGAATCACGTCGTCCACTTTTCCTGCAGGAAAAAATATGAAAGGGAAAAAGAAATCACAACTCGTTTCCTTGACCTTAAAGACGGTGACGTGGGATCCTGACTTGCGCTCCGTTGGAAGAAAAGGTGGACCCATGGAACAGCAGTCTTATTCTCAGCTCAGCCGGCTGTTCGCTCCATCTCTCAGTGCACGCGTTGGCATGCGATGCATCGAGAGGTGGAGTGGAGTCGCAACTGGTCCACGAGAGGGAAGAGAGACAGGCAGTCGTTGCAGGAATCGCAAATATTTCAACGCTTAGCCGAATTCATTTATTCCGAGCGTCTTAAATTGAGGTGCGCATTCCGGCTTTCTGCGTAAACCGCATTGGAGTTCCGGGACGTGTACTTCTTTGCTGATGGCGCTTCCGCGGATCTCTGCATTCACACACACACAGAGACGTGCATGGTTGAGAGGCCATTGCCTCAGTTTAAATCTTGTTTACCTTGAGATTGTACCTTCTCCACTGCGGCTATTTTCCTGGTATCAGATGATCTCTTCGAGCAAGACCGACATGGCTATTTGAGGACGGTCTTCAGCAAATCCCAGCATACATACATACGAGTATATCCTTTATCCGTTTATTGGTGCGCCACCTCTTAGCTTAATCCTTGTGCGCCACTTAACATTGATCTGCTTCATTGTATTCTCAATGTATACATTATATATAAAGAGATGTAATGAGGCAACCTGCCTTATTTCTTTCCCGTCTTCATCCCTAGTACCCAGGCGGTACCCTCACTCACGACCTCTCCTGGGTGAAACGCCTACGGGGAACATGTGGACAAGCCAACAAAAAATTAGGATGAATTAGAAGAGTACTTGGTAAATGTGATGAAAAGGTCACAGAGAAATGCCATCTTTCGTTGGTTAGGCCTCATTTAGAATACGCGGCTAGTATAAATGGGGTCCTCACGAAGTTGGATTGATTGCCGAATTAGATCGCGTGCAGCATAGGGGAGCTAGATTTGTAAAACGTTGTCATGATAAACTAAGTAGCATATCCGAAATATTAGAAGAGCTATGCTGGGAATCAGTCACGAAGCGAAGGTTAAATTATCAAAGATTAAATCTCTCGCATGAATTGGAAGGACGTCTCTCTAGCAGTGATGTTGAAAATGTATTTATTATTACCCCCATCGTACTACGGTAGGAGAGATCATGCTAGTAAAATTAGAGAGATTAAGGGTAGAACGAATTGATTAAAGATGCCATTTTACCACGAATAATAGGGGATCAGAATAACACTGTTCGAACACGGTAGGGTCACAATCAAAATAAGTCTGGTGGGTATTCACTCCCCGCCACACACCCTAACGATGACTTGCAGGGTACATAAATAAATAAATTTCTGCGATGAATGGATCCAAACTTCCTCCAAGGTGTATGAATAAAAATTTAAGACAATACTGTACTCAAACTATGGGATAATTTATTAATATATAAACAATTACGGTTTATGCTTTAAATACTGTCTCTTTATCTTACAGTTGTGTCTTTACCATCTAAACTATTGTCATTTCCTTAAAATATCTACATTTTTTCTAAATATATGAAACCTAAAATCTCATAATGCTATATTAAATTGACTTATTTATCAATAAGGCCGCGGGGTAGACAACATTCCTGCGGAACTACTAAAAGCTTTAGGAAAATTAAGGGAGGAAGAGGCTATATGGGCTGATTCGTAGTATTTATGAGGAAGGAATCTGGCCGGAAGACTTTGTGAGATGAGTTTTAGTTCCTATTCCGAAAAAGGTAAAGGCTACATCATGTGAGGACTACAGGACAATAAGTTTGATATCCCACGCAGCTAAAGTTGTTCTCAAGATCATAAACAAAAGGATAGAGAGTAGGGCAAATGATTACTTAGGGGATGATCAGTTTGAGTTTAGGAAGAGGAGACGTACGCGTGATGCCATTGCAGTAATGGGATTATTAATCGAGAGGAATATAGAACACAACCAGGAGGTATTTGCCTGTTTCGTAGATTTCGAAAAAGCGTTTGATAGAGTGAATTGGGAAAAACTAATGAGTATTCTGCAGAAAATAGGAATAGATTGGAGGGAAAGGAGGCTAATCCGCACCCTGTACATGTCCCAGACTGCTCAGGTGCAAGTGGGGAACGGGGAGTCCGGTTGGGCAGTGTTAGGAAGAGGTGTAAGGCAGGGTTGCCCATTATCACCGTTGCTGTTCAGCCTGTATGCAGAGGAAATGATTAAAGAGGCATGGGAAGAACTGGAGGTAGGAATGAAAGTGGGCGGGGAATTCGTAAAATCAGTTAGGTTCATTGATGACCAAGCTTTATTATGTCAGTCAGCCAAGGGGTTGCAAGCATTGCTTATTGCATTGGAAATTCACTGCGACAGGGATGGGATGAGAATCAATATTAATAAAACAAAGTTTATGCGATTTTCTAGAAAGAAAAAGGCTAAGCTAAACATTAAAATAGGAGGGCAAAAACTAGAGCAAGTAGAATAGTTTACGTATCTGGGAAGTTTTTGGACCAACACGGTCAAAGCAGTAGGGACGTAAGGAGAAGAATTGCGCTAGGCGAAGAGGCGTTCCCAAGGAGGAGGGAGTTGATGGCAGGGATGTTGAGTAAGGATATTAAGAAAAGACTCCTAAAAACTTTGATATGGAGCATAGCTATCTACGGCGCGGAAACATGGTCATTGAAGCAGGAGGATAGACGTAGACTGGAGGCCTTTGAAATGTGGGTGTGGAGAAGAATGGAGAAGGTGAAATGGACAGAGTAGAAAACAAATGAGGAAGTACCTGGCATGGTGGGCGAAGAGAGGGGTTTTTTTGGGAGATATTACTAAGGAGGCAGGAAAAGTGGATGAAGGGGGTGTTGTCCGGCAGCGGGATGCTGAAGACTGTAATTGAGGGGAGAATGTTGGGCAAAAGAGGAAAGGGAAGGAGCAGGATAGGGATGCTGGACGTGATGAAGGGAGGAAGAAAGTACTCAGAGATGAAGAGGGACCTGATATAGAGTAGGATGATGGATTTTGTGTTTTGTTAGGAGTAATAAAATGTTTGTTTGTAGTTGTGTCCATCGAAAAACCTACCTTAAAATGTGTAGGTTTAATTAAATACCTAAGCGTTGCCCTCACTCCCGACGCCTCCTGGGTGAAACACAAACAGGGAATATGTGGAAAAGCTAACGAAAAATTAAGATTTATTGGAAGGCTACTTGGTAAATGTGATGATTAGGTGAAAGACAAATGTCATATTTCGCTGGTTAGGCCTCATTTAGAAACTCACGGAGCAAAGGCTATATTTGTTATAAGTCACAAAATATTTATTTGGTTGTTGTATCCATCCAAAATATACCTTAATCGGTTGATTACTTAATAACAATTATATAATCTCATGATGCCATAAATCGCAAGTATTGCTTATCTAGAAGGGGAATTAAAATTGCAATTACTTTGTAATATTTCCAGTGGTGATTTGTTAGTTTAGCTATTCAACAGCAAAGCAGTAGAGTGTAATGAAGTGTATGGAAAAGAAATGTAATTAGACCAAATAATGGTTTCGTTAATATTGATACAAATCGTCGGTCGTCACTAGCCTTTACCGCATCGTGTGCAAATATGCTTGTCAATCACTCCACCCATATTTACCTATGCATACGACGGTTGCTTGACCTTTCTTTCCGATTTCAACATAAAGATAGCAGCATTCTTCTAATTAGATTTCGTACTCTCTTTATTCCCCTTCATTATTCCCCACATTTTTCCACCTTCATTGAACATGCGACCATCCAAAAATTCGCATAGCTGGGCTAGAATAGTTTTTATTCAATATTTCAGCAAATGCTATAAAAAATAATGCTTACCTTAGGTTGTATCAAATACTTTTAAGCGCCAACAATAGCAAGGTTGTATTTATTACTGACAAGCATTAGACCTAAGATTCACAAGTTCCACATTTTAAAATATCACAAAAAGGATGCCGAATTGAATAAATCCTCGAGAGAATGAGGAACAAGAAGTGAGTTAACAATCAAAGAGACTCTCAAGCGTAGATATATAGATAGCCTCCATTGGTCATGGAAAACCAACTGCGAAAACAATTAAGTGGAGGAAGAGGCACCGGAACACAGATAAAAGCACATAGTGGAGGAAAAGCGAGCAGGAGAGAAGTTCGCTTTGAGCATGCATCGAGGGAGAAAGGAGTGAAAGAGACGAACATAGGACGTAGACGAAGGCAGTTAATAAATACTATAAGATAAGAGAAGCATGTTGACAGACCGCGGATGAGAGCTCGGTTTGGAAAACTTATTCGAAGAAAACTCAAGAAACCAAGGAATGAAACTCAAGAGATCCCTTTGTAGAAAGTTGCGAAATCAAATATTAGTACGAAAATGCGAGAAGATCGTCGTCTTTACTTTGTGGCGAGATTGAGACTATGGAGGAGTCAAAATATCCGTTGGCATGAGAGCGCCCTTCACGTCTGGTCCAGGTCGATCGATCTCTGGGGTGATTTCCTGGGTGACCCAAAATGGACGAACTTTCGTCAAAATTCCCGAACACCCGAATACCTTTGGATCTACCAACTTTCCTTCCTGATCACACTGCGGTCGATTTTGGAGTGACCTAAACTTGTCAATTTTTCATTATTTTCTTCAGTGCGCCCCCTTTGGTATATCTGCTGGTTGAAAATGCATTCTTGTGGACACTACTGTCCATTTTGGAGTGACACACGCGCTCCTTTTTGTGCTGTTCATTCAATTTAATGGCAACCCCTCGCCAGCCCAAGTCCCCGACAATAGAGTAATATGCAGCATTTTACTCTATAACTATCACTCCAGTAATCCCCGCTATTCTTCTATCTCCCCTCGCAGAGACCTAAAATTTATTTCCTATTTCCATCTCTTGCTTTATATTCTATAATTCTCCTGCTCCCAACGTTGTCCTAACATTTCAAGTTCCTTTTCTCACTAATTTGGTCTTCTTTTTCTGCGTCTTTTGCAGCTTTGCAATGATTTCGTTGGATTATGACCGTCGAAACCTTGTCCCCCCTTTTTTGCTTCGATATTATGGCAAAGATATACCGTCGAAATCTTGCCCCTCCCCCCAGCTGACATGGCACATGGCCATTTGTCTAGTTTCGTGGTTGCTTGGACTTATTTTCTTGAGACCGTCCATCATATTATTCTTGAATTAAACAATTAAGTTTGTCTCCCCTAGCTTTCCTTAATAGTGTTGTTAATATGTCACCATCAGTCAATGGTCAACCCACAGGGGTCAGATGCCTTAGCAGCCGCCTCACTGGAGAATACATGGATGCACAGCCAACTGCTGAGGCTACAATAATAGGCTCCCTTTCTCATTTCTATTTACTTCATTCCTCCATTCAGTTCTTAATCCCTCTTTCGAGACTCTTCCTCATAATTCACTGCCTTTATCATCATTTAACGATGTCACATTTATAAACATTCTCACCAAAAACTGTTGCTAATGCCGCCTGTTTGTTGCAGGACTTCGGTTAAAGCAACCAATAACATCACAAAAATTTGGTCAGTGCTCATGGCACTGACAGTCAATTTCTGGACTTAAAGCTCCACCATTAATGATATTATACAGGGTATATAAGGTAATCTACCGGTTAAGGTATGTTTTGGATGGACACAACTACCAAATGAATGATTAGAATGCTTTGAGGCATCACTTTGTGGAGGCGATTCATATCGGAAAATAAATATATGGTTATTCCACATATATTTTATCAAACACGACCTAGGTCCCATGACCTAGGAGCTACCCCTGATGATGACTTTGTACGTCGAAACCTAGGTCGTATTTAATAAATATATGTGGAATAACTAAGTATTTCTTTTCCAATATCATATGCATATTTTGTTATTCCCAACAAAACGCAATCCAGCAACCTTCTCTACACTAAGTCTTCCTTCATCTCCCTGTACTTCCTCCCTCCCTTCATCCCGACCAAAATCCCTATCCTATTTCTGCCCTTTCCTCGTTTGCCTAACATCCTCCCCTCTATTAAAGTTTTCAGCATCCTGCTGCCAGTCAATATGCCATTCATCCATTTTTCAACAAACAACCTCGTCGACCATACCAAGTACTTGCTCATTTGTTTTCTTCTTTGTCCAATTCAGCTTCTCCATTCTTCCAAACTGGTCATCCCCTAAGTAAACATTTGCCCTACTCTCTATCCCTCTATCCTTTTGTTTATGATCCCAAGACCAACTTTAGCTGTGTGGGATATCAAACTTCTCGTCCCGTAGTCCTCACATAATGTAGCCTTTACCTTTTTCGGAATAGGAACTAAAACTGATCTCACAAAGTCAGCCGGCCAGATCGCTTCCTCATAGATACTACGAATCAGTCCAAATAATCTCTTCCTCCCATGTTTTCCCATACCTTTCAATAGTTTCATAGGAATGTTGTCCACCCCCACGACCTTATTTGATTCCATCTTCCTTTATGCCTCTTTCATGTCATCGTCGAGTAGGCCTGGACCTAAGTTATCTTCCTCTACGTTATGTTCTCTTTCAATGTGTAACCCTGTTGGCCTAAGTTCTTCACCATACAACCTGTTTCAACTATTATATTGCCCAACTTATCTCTAACTGTTAGCACAGATCACTCTTCTTACTTCCCGATAGAGATTTAACTTCGCTGTACAGCGCCCCAATTTCACCCTTCCTCTGCAAACCTTCCATATCTTCTCACTGTGTCTTCCACCTTCGTTCTTTTGCTTTATTTGTTGCCCGCCTCAATTTATTGTTTAATTATTTTTACTCCATTTTGCGTAACTCTGTATTTACATTCCTCCATTTTCTTCTCTCATCCATCTTTGAATTCATCTCATCTGTGATCCATGGTTTCCTCGTAATTATAGCGTTAACAGTTTCGATAGCGTCTTTTGTGACTTCTGATATCCCTTTCATGATACCTTCCTATTTTTCTTATATAGTACTTAGCTCTTTACCATCCTCCATGGTTTCCTCTACTGCCTGTTGGTACTCCTTCCTTTTCAGACCATTTAATGCTTGTGCTATCCATTTTCTAACCCGCCGCCCCTGCCTTATCTTTTTGAAACGGACGCTACATTTCATATCAACTAAATTGTGGTTAGAGTTCGCATCCGCTCCCGGGAAACTTTGGGAATATATCACACTGTTCCTAAACCTGTGTCTATCCAGAATATAATCTAGCTGATACCCTTCCGAGTCACCTGGCATTTTCCATATATACCTGCGTCTTTCGTGGCGTCTAAACCATGAGTGATGACTAACCCCTGTCTCCTGCTGAACTCAACTGCTTTCTCCCCGCGGTCATTCCTCGTGCCTAAACCGTAGTCCCCGACCTCGTCACCATCTCTTCCTTCACCTACCATCGCATTCCAATCCCCCATCACTATCAAATGTTTCCCTGCATGAACACACGCAATTATGCCCTCTAATTGATCGTATATCCTATTGACCTCTTCTTCTTTTTGGTGCTCGGTGACATGTATACCTGAATAATAACCAAGTTCGTCGGTTCTGCTTTTATCTCTATTAGTAATAATCTATCCGTTACCTGCTCTATGTTGACGATGCTTCTTCCTACCTTCTTATTCAATATTATTGCAACCTCTCATCCCCGCCACTGTATTTTATTCTATAACTATCACCCCGGTAATCCCTGCTATCCTACCATCTCACCTCGCATAGACCGCGAACATCTTTATTTCTTCTTTTCTATCTCTCGCTTTATATTCTTTAATTATCCTGTCCTCAACATGGTGCCAAAATTCCAAGGTCCTATTCTAACAAATTTGGTCTTCTTCTTATGCGTCTTCTGTCTTGCTGCTGTCAGTCTTCCTTTGCAACGTTTCAGTGAGAAGACACCCGCGGAAGCCTTGCCTCCCCCACTGCTGGGCATGACACACGGCCGATTGGACCGAGCCCTGTATTTGCCAGGACTCAAAATCTCTGTACTGTCCATCATTTAAATCTTGGGAATGATAATTGAGGTGGTTTTCCGTTGCCTTCCTTGATAGTGATTTTAACGTGACACCATCACTTAATGGCCACCCCACTCGGGTCAAATGCCTTTGCCACCGCCTCACTGAGGAACAAATGTTTTGCAAACTACCATTCATCTGGCTCTTAACCTTTGACCTATCTGGCATGGGTGGCCTTACCAAGAGCAATTATCATTGGTCCCACCAGCACAGCCCTTGGGGTCATCGGAATGCACAAGCCCTTCCACCATGTCAAGGTTGTAGTCCATGGGAGGGGCTGTTATGTATTATAAAAACAAATCAAATCCAGCTCACCATCAGCATAATATTCAGTACTCAAAAAAGTTATCGCCAAACCTTAGAGCATGCTAAAAAATCGTTCAACAATGATAGACTTACCAATGGTGACAATAAATCAAGAGAGATTTGGAAAATTACGAGGGTCATCCGGAAAGTAGTACCCGTTCGTGCCGCATGAAGTGCTGACGACGCGAGTAGCCGCTGGACGAGGTCAGATAGCTTCAGTGGCTTGTCTGCCTTCTCTGAGCCAAGTTGCGTGACGCTAGCATTGCCTGTGTTGTTTCTGTGATTGTTTACAATGTTTAAAAAAATTGAGAACGCCGCCAGTTGTGAAGTGAGGGCAGTGATTAAATTCCTCAATGCAAGAAACGTTCGCCCATGTGATATTCATCGCCAATTAAAGGAGGTGTATGGAGACAATGTAATGGACGAGTCGTCTGTTCGGCGGTGGTGTCGCAACTTCAACATGGGGAGGGGGAACACACACGACGATGAGCGTTCGGGGAGACCGTCTGTCATTACAGACCAACTGGTGAGCTCAGTTGACGAATTCGTGAGGAACGATCGGCGCGTCACAATTGATGACATCTGTGAGCATTTTCCCAATGTTTCTCGAACAATTGTTCATGAAATTGTTAAACACCATCTGCATTATGCAAAAATTTGTGCAAGATGGGTCCCTCGCGTATCTCAATGAGCTGGCGGCGAAGGACTATGCAGCAGGAATACAGAAACTTGTCACACGTTATGACAAATGCCTTAATTTGCTTGGAGATTATGTTGAGAAGTAGTTTAAAGTATCCTCTTTCAAATAAAATTTTTTATGTTTGTTAATATTTACTTTTGTGTCGTTATTTCACGAACGGGTACTACTTTCCGGATGACCCTCGTATTAATGAACCCAAGGGTACACATATTTTATTACAAGATCTTTCAACTGCATGACTCTGCTGGAAATTCTATTCCAGATTACTCCAAAATGGCCTCCATTCTGAATGATTTCTACCTATCCCATCAAAATCCTACAGTTTCAGTTATTTCAGCTAATTATTCTCGCATTTCTAACACATATAATATATTAAATCTATTGCCATGGAACTGACCAACATTATTAATAAATGTCCAAACAAATTTAGTCCTGGATTAGATGGCATCCCAGGGATAGTGATAAAAAGGTCATTTAATGCAATTAAAATTGGAATTTTCCCAAGCCCTATTGAATCAGCAAAAATGGTGCCAATATATAAAGGCAAAGGTTGCAAAATGGCAATGAATTCTTATAGACCAATATCACTACTGAACAACTTGGGGAAAATATTTAAAATAGTTTTCTATCATGATCTAATATCATATCTTGGAACCTTTAACCTATTATCCACATCTCAACATGGATTTAGAAAAACAAGGTCCACTACAACAATGCAACGATTTCAGAGTGTAAAAATCATTCGCCTTTACTGGGATGAATGATTTTTACACTCTGAAATTGTTGCATTGAAATGCACATTAGCGGATGCTCCATTAAAAGTTACTGTTGTGGCATCTCCGGCAGTTTATTTGGAATTTGTCCACTACAACAGCCACATATTACATGGTGAATCAAATAATTTTTGGATTCGATAATAGAACTGAAACTTAAGGATTATTTTTTGATTTCACGGAAGCTTTTGACGCCATCATCAGCTACTTTGGTTTAAAGTGAAACATTATGGTATAAGAGGCACATCCTACAAGTTGATGGAATCATATTTAAGTAAATGGCATCAGCATGAGGAGCCCTCAAGAAATGGCTCCAAATTTGTTTCTCCTGGAAGAGAAGTACCACTGGGTTATACCCAATGTTCTACACTTGGCCCTATTTTATTTTCAATTTATATCAATGATCTACCAGAGAAGCTTAAGTCCATTAAGGGAATAGATCAATTACTGTATGCTGATGATACAAATATTATTGCGTCAGCCTCCTCAGAGGACGGTTTGGCAGAAAGAGCAGCTGAAATAACTCAGATTTTCAATGAAAGGTGTATTCTTATCTTCTTAAAACCCAATTTATACAAGTCCAGCCTTATTTATTTCTCTGATAAAGACAAAGTTTTCCCTGCAATCTCAGAAGATGTAGGAGGTATAAGCATTCCCCAAAATTCAAGCACCCAATTGCTGGGAGTTATCCTTCAAATTACGTTGAAAGTTAAGTTCCCTATGGTTCTTCATTTGAAATATTAGATATTCTGTAAATTTAAGAGTTCCTTCTATCCATTTACTACAGTGAATTTTATTCTCATATCACTTTTAGTATCCTCTTCTGGGGTTCCTCTCCCCATGTGGGCATAATCTTCAAAATCCAAAAGAGGATTATACGTATTATGAGCAAAGCTCCTTGCGATGCACCATGTAAACCTCTCTTCAAAAGACTTGGTTTATTACCAGTACTCTGCATATATACACAGACACACACACACATAATATATTGTGAGTGTCCTTTCTTTGTGTCTCTCCTGTCTTTGTTTAAAAACACAGATGTCAATTTTTAGACTAAAGAGACACAAAGAAAGGACACTCACAATATGTTATTTGACGTTTCGAAGGCTCAGCCATCGTCTTCAGAATGGCGTTCTCGGGGAAGAGCGGAGAGGATGTGCGGGGGAGAGGTGGGGGAAGGAGAGGTAAAGGGACCAATAGGAAATGAACAAGGGGGTGGGGGGGGAAATGTAGGCAGCCATATGATACATTCAGTGGGCTTGGTTCAGCCCGGGGGGTTTAAATGATTGGGCCACCAAGATATGCGCCATCTCGCGGGTTCTCACCTGTATTATACTAGCCGATTTGGGGAGGATTTCAATCGCCGAAAAGGAGAAGCAGTCGTCAAAAGATTGATTGTGGGAAGCGGTGTGAGTAGGAATGGGATAATTAAGAAAGGTGGGAGATTTGGTGGAATATCGGTGGTTATTCATGCGGAGGGAAAGTGCGGTCGTGCATTCGCCCACATAGAAGGCAGGGCAGAAGTTACAGGAGAGGCAATATATAATATTTTTTGCGGTACAGGTGGCAAGCAGTTGGGAGTTGGTACTGAGTGAGGGGGAGGGTCTTAGAAGATGACAACATTTGTAACGTGGGCGGTTGCATGGTGAGGATAGGGGCGGGGGAGAGACGGGGGTGCTTGAAGTTGGATTTGTGGACTTAAAGATGTCTCGCAAGTTCAAAAGGTGTCTAAACGAAAAAAAGGGACAATGTGGGAATAAAAGTGATGTGGATTGAGTGTTATTAATAACTGGGAAGAGGTCACAGATTAAATGTTTAATTTCACATTAATGAAATGGGTAGAGCGTTGTATTACTGACCAAAGAGTCCCAGGTTTGATTCCCGGGCAAGGCACTTTGGGCACCTGAAGCTCAACCCAAGCCTTGTGATTTTTTGGGTACCAGGTCTCCCTGGGAAACCATAACTGGCACAGGGAAAGGAGCCCCCCTACCCTGATGTGTGAATCTTACACTCCATCAGGCTAGGTACTGGGTGACTCTACCATCACCTACCAAACACACCTTTAGGTTGATTACTGTGTTCATGGTTTTTATGGTTATATACATACATATATATATATATATATATATATATATATATATATATATATATGTGTGTGTGTGTGTGTGTGGGTGTGTGTGTGTGTATATATCCCTCCTCGGACTACAACCTTGACGTGGTGGAAGGGCTTGTGCGTTCCGATGACCCCTAGAGCTGTGCTGGCGGGAGAAATAATAATTGCTCCTGGTAGGGTCACCCATGCCAGATAGGTCGAAGGTTAGGAGCCAGACGAAAGGTAGTCCACACAGCGTCTCTTCCTCAGTGAGGCGGCTGCAATTGGCATCTGACCCCAGTGGGGCGGCCAATAAGTGACGGTGTCACGTTAAAAACACTATTGAGGAAGGCAACGGGAAACCACCTCAATTATCATTCCCAAGATTTACATGATGGACTATACAGATATTTTGAGTCCTGGCAACTATGGGGCTCGGCCCAATCGGCTGTGTGTCGTACCCAGCAACCGGAGCGGCAATGCTCCCGCGGTCGTCATCCCACGAAACCCTTGCAAGGGAAAACCAGCAGCAGCAGGACAGAAGACGCAGGAGAAGAAGACCACATTAGTTAGAATAAGAATGTGGAATGTTAGGACAATGATGAGGACAGGGAAATTGGGGAATGTTAAGCGAGAGATGGAAAGGGGAAATATCGATATTTTAGGTCTATGCGAGGTGAGATGGAAGGATAGTGGGCATTATTGGAGTGATAATTATAGAATAATATACAGCGGCGGGGACAAGAGCCAACGAGGGGTTGCCATAGTATTAAATGAAGAGGTAGGGAGAAGCGTAGTCAACATAGAGCAGGTAACGGATAGAATACTACTAGTAGAGATAAAAGCAGAACCGACAAACTTGGCTATTATTCAGGTATACATGCCACCGAGCAACCATAAGGAACAAGAGGTCAATAGGATATACGATCAGTTAGAGGACATAATCGCGTGTGTTCCTGCAGGGAAACATTTGATAGTGATGGGGATTGGAATGCGACGGTAGGCGAAGGAAGAGATGGTGATGAGGTGGGGGACTATGGTTTAGGCATGAGGAATGACTGCGAGGAGAAAGCAGTTGCGTTCTGCAGGAGACAGGGGTTAGTCATCACCAACACTTGGTTTAGACACCACAAAAGACGCAGGTATACATGGGTTACATTATCGTTACATACAGGGTTGCCCATTATCACCGTTGCTCTTCAACCTGTATGCAGAGGAAATGATAAAAGAGGCATGGGAAGAACTGGAGGTGGGAATGAAGGTGGGCAGGGAATTCGTAAAATCAGTTAGGTTTGCTGATGACCAAGCTTTAGTTTGTCAGTCAGCCAAGGGGCTGCAAGCATTGCTGAGTGAATTGGAAATTCAGACTGACAGGTATGGGATGAGAATCAATATTAATAAAACAAAGGTTATGCGATTTTCTAGAAAGAAAAAGGCTAAGCTTAACATTAAAATAGGAGGGCAAAAACTAGAGCAGGTAGAACAGTTTATGTATCTGGGTATTATTTTGGACCAACACAGTCAAAGTAGTAAGGATGTTAAGAAAAGATTCGTAAAAACATTGACATGGAGCGTAGCTATGTACGGCATGGAAATGTGGTCATTGAAGCAGGAGGATAGACGTAGATTGGAGGCTTTTGAAATGCGGGTGTGGAGAAGAATAGAGAAGGTGAAATGGACAGAGAAGAAAACAAACGAGGAAGTACTTGGTATGATGGGCGAAAAGAGGGGTTTTTTGGGAGAAATTCTATGGAGGCAGGAAAAGTGGATGAAGGGGGTACTGACCGGCAGTGGGATGTTGAAGACTGTGATAGAGGGGAGAATGTTGAGCAAACGAGGAAAGGGAAGGAACAGGATAGTTGGACGGGATGAAGGAAGGAAGAAAGTACTCAGAGATGAAGAGGGACCTGATATAGAATAGGATAATGGATTTTTTTTGTTTTGTTAGGAATAATATAATGTTTGTTTGGCAGTTGTGTCCATCCAAAAACCTACCTTAACCAGTAGATTACCTTAAAAAAATTATGTATATATATATTTAATATATATAGCTATAATATGCTATATATGTTCACACACATTAATGGTTTGTGGTCGGTGAAACAGGTACCTGATGCCATCTCTTGGCGAAAGAATTGAGGCAGTTCCTGACATATTAGACCTGCAGATCTCTGTGTACATTACGTTTCCTTGATAGATCAAGTGGTTAGAGCATCTGCCTGTGGAGTTGAAAGATTCGGTGTTCCAGTCCCAGTCAAGGAAATATATTTACTCAAGAAGTTATCTTGGATTTCCCACTGCGTCAGGTTGCATATAGGACCCGGGTCAGATTGCAGCCTGACCCGGTGGGAAACCCGAGAGAACTTCTTGAATACCATACGCCAAGAAAACCTGAGATCCTTCATTAAATATTTTTACACTCGTGTTTTACCTGATTCCACTTTTGGCATCTCTCCTGTGTTTGTCCTTTGTGTGTGTTCATTTCTCTTTTCCTTAACTCCATTGCCATGTTAATGAAAATATGTAGCGATTATACAGAAAAACTCACACAAGCAGCACAATAATGTGTCGGCACAATAGAACACAAATAAATTAACAACATTTAAAAGGACACTCACATGGTAAATTGTTCGAGCTTTCGGCCCTCTCAGAGGCCTTCTTGAAGTGAGGCTGAAAATTGCTGGGGAGGGTTAAGGGGTATGGACGGGGTGGGGAGGCGTGGAGCAGGGAATGCTGGGAAGGAAATTAAAGATGGCGTGGGAATGGGTGGGAATTTTGAAAGATCGGAAAGCTAATATGTAGGCGGATTCTCGAGTTCTCACCTGTATATTGGTGACCGAATCAGGTAGGGATTCTAGGATGCTAAGAGCAAAACACTGGCCGAATGAAAGGTTGTGGGAATTGGCGTGTGAAGGGATAGGAAGAGAAGAGTGTGAGGCAGAATTGCAGGAGTACCGGTGATTATTAGTAGGGGGAAAATGTTTGTCCTGGCGCAGGTTTGACCTTGAAACTCAAACCCGGATACATCAAGAACTATCGGTCGCAGAGAAAAACAAATAACATCCCGTGAAAGAGGGGGCATTTGTCCTTCATGGGCAATCCAATTGCATCACGTCAGCCCATCCCACGCAGGAAAATTCATCCTGGCGCAGGTTTGACCTTGAAACTCAAACCCGGATGCATCAAGAACTATCGGTTGCAGAGAAAAACAAATTACGTACCGTGAATGAGGGAGGGGGGGGCATTTTTCCTTCATATACAATCTAATTGCAACACGTCAACCCAACCCATGCGGGAAAAATCATGACCCAAGGCCATCGCCTCTTATATCTCGAGAATTATCGGTTGTAGAGAAAAACAAATGGAGCCACGTAAAAGAAGAAGCAATTTTACTTCAGAAGGATGCCTTATAGTGTCCCGTTTATATGGAGCAATATATAGATTTCATCAATTATCTCGTTTAATAATAACGATAACAACAAATTAACGACATTAATCGAAAGACAACGTGATTTTACGTAAAAAAATCCTCACCACTTATTTGATAGCACTTTCATTAAGCCCGTAAAAAATTAATTTACGTTCTCTAGACCTAATTTTTGAACATCCCGCTTATTCTCTTTACTTCCGCATCACTATTCTCTCATTCTATCCCGATTATTCAGTCTCCTTCTCCTATACGGAAATTGGCATTTAAATCGGGGGTAATGAAGAGAGAGTAGAATGCGTTGACCGGGAAACGCCTAACCCTCACCCCCCAGCTTTTTCCACTTCCAATGCACAATCTAAGCAGTATATAAAGCGAGCAAATCGGCAGTAAGTCGCCAACGGTCTAAGGCGACCTCAGGCTATCCGCCCGACATTTCAGCGTGTAGGGTTCCAGTTAAGATCTTCTTCCGTGGGGCAACCACCAAAGGCTGTGGGGTAAGTATGACCCGTTAGCCGAATTGGCTTTTCGGATTTTTTTTTCATTTTTTCTATACGCTCTAGAAGCGACCAAATGTGAAGATTGGTCACTCTCGATGCCCGCCTTCGAATCCCGGGGAGAAAACCGGAGACCCTTTTCAGGGTACGGGAATTTCATTTTCGTCAGGAATCCCCCTATGTTTCCCTTAGGGGGTTGAGCAGCGTGGGGGGTACTTAGTACTATCGTACTGACTATTTTTCTGAACTTTCAGACCGATTGGACCAGCGGTTTTGGCCCTATGGCCAAAAAAGCAGAAATTTTCGGGAATTACGCTGAATAACTCCGTTGTTTGATAAGATAAAAATATGGTTTAAATTTAAAAGTTTATCAGGAAATAATAAGATATCGATTCCGCATCGAAGTACCCGTAAAAATATAAGGGTTTACCCTAGGAAAATAAGGGTATGGAAAAATCCCGAATTAAGGTACCCTTCAAAAATTCTATACGATACCAGACATAAGTGTTTACCATTCCCAATTTTTAAAGTCTTGATAAACCAAATATCTGGGCCAAATATATAATGTTTTCTAATAGGAATAGGGATACAAAATTGTTGAAATTCATATGTATTAAAACGAACATTTTGTTTCAAAAAATTTTTATTTGGTTATTCATTTTAAATATAAAAACCTTATCTTCACTATAATTATACGTCATCACCTCCCCCACTGTCATTGTAAACATTCGGGGGAGAAAAATTTTCTTCTCCCTCTCCCTCCCCAAAATTATTGCCACTACCCCCTCCCCGAATCGGGTGGTCATCTTCTCAACCTTCTCCACCCGATAGCGCGTTTCCTCCTCCAAGTCCTTCAGAAATTACCCCTCCTGCAGCCGAAAGAATTTTCCCGGATGCTAACCTGCCAGAATTAAAATATATACCGTCAGTAGATATAAATTACAGATCGAGCATTATTAAAATTTGATATAACCAGTTAAAAAAAGCTACCACAGAAGTTGAAGGAGAGGTCAACGCTTCGGGTGACGTTGAGGTGGAGGTGGTGACGCTGACAGTGGGGGTACTGAACAGAGTCGTAGCTGAGGTGGTGGACTCCATCTAACAAAGGTGAAATACGATAACTTTGTATATAAAAAATCATATCCATCTATATATATAATCATATTTACTTGTGCCTAAAAAAGAAGTCTGTCAAAGAAGTGACTGAGTAGTGGTAGATGGCTAGTAGTGACGATGGCTGCGGTCGACTGAGTAGCGGTCGATTGCTAGTAGTGTCAATGGCTGCGACGGTCTGAGCAGACGATAGCTGCTAGTTCTCGCATCGATCGTAAGTGAGAAGCTAAGCAATCGTACCGTCTATATATAAAGCAGATGGAAGAAGCTGATGATATTTGCTGCGGTGAATGAAGTTCGCAGTTTGCATTGCATTTTTTCAGTACCAGCTGCCAACTCCACTGACCTTGGCACATGCTCAGGTTGCGTCGAAGGATAATTGAAAGGAAATACCTGAACTAGTTAATTCCATCCACGCCCAGACCAGCACATGCGCAGAGGATTAAATTACTTGATTCCTACTACGTGGTTCTTCTTCCATGGGTGTTCCGCTGAGGGAATTAGTTTTAATTTCTATAAAACTTCACTTCTGAGAGTTGTTTCCATTTCCTTCAGAGCTGTTAAGAGAACTATTATGAACCAACTTCACCTCCCGAATCATCAGCTGCATTCATTGACGTCAGGAGTAAGTACATATCATTAATAAATTGCATTAATTTTCTTCTTACGGTATATGCAATACCTTATTGAAATTCATATATAATTGATTGTATCAATAGGATTGCTAGGATTGCATAGTTTGTTAAGTAAGAAGTAGTAGTAACACATATACAGCAATGTCTAACGTAAATTCACTATATAACTTATCATTAATAAAGTTATCAAAATACAGGGCTGCACCCAAAAGTGGTAGGACTGATTTTTTACAAGACTTTTATTGACGATATACTTACATCGACTTAATAATCTCAAAGTATGCTCCTTGAGCTGCTAAACACTTAGTATAACGTTGCTCCCATTCCCTGTACGCCCGCTGGAAATTTTCATTGGGAATGCCGTTGATGACCCTCGTCGAAGCCTCTTGAACGGTCTTTATCGAGTCAAAACGTCGTCCCTTGGGCTGTCTTTTCATCAGGGGGAAGATGAAGTCCGGTGGTGCCAGATGGGGAGAATAGGGCGGGTGCGGCAAGGTGGCAACGTCGTATTTGGCCAGCAGCTGTCGGTCGACACTCAAAATTTTCGGCACTATCTTGGCGCACACCTTGCGCGTGGCCAAATCCTATGAAATAATGCGTTGGACGTTGGATGCAGACAGACCCAACTGGTCTGCAATTTCTTCACTGGTTAAGCGTCGGTCTGTGTTCAGCAGTGTCCTCACTCTGTCCCCATTCGTGTCGGTTCTTGCCGTCGACGGCCGTCCGGAACGATGGTCTTCTTCAACGAGCTCCCCACCCTCTTTAAACAACTTGTGCCACTCAAATACTGTGGAACGGCTTAAGGCAGTGTCCCCATAAGCCTGCTTGATCATATTGAGGGTCTCAGTTGCAATCTTCCCGAGTTTCGCACAAAACTTCACGGAATAACGTTGCTCTAAATTCAGATTCATTTTGTTTTTCGACGCGAACAAAAAACTTGCTTCGCTAAAAACGGTGTCCTCACTCAAAGACAGCCCGCAGGTGACTGAGGTTGGTGTCGGTCTGTTGCTAAGAGCTCCCTCCACCTTACCCTGCCAGGCAGACCCCCCCACCGCTCCGTTCGAGCCAGAGAAAATCAGTCCTACCACTTTTGGATGCGGCCCTGTATAATGCTCAAAGCGCATTCGTTAAGACGGAGAAGGGACAATCACCGGATATCTCATTTAGGCATTTTATCTAGAGTAAAGTTGACATAATCTTGTACCATATATCCGATTCAATACCTTGCACTACGTTTAATCACATTTAGGAATTCACTTTTGCAGAAGAATACGAGTCTCTGTTCGAACGGGGGTAATAAGTGGATGATATTCGTTACGAGGTTTTTTCTGCCTTTAGATCCTGCACTTGATGCAATGAGATGAAAATGTATATTTTTCATACGTATCATTTGTTATTTCAGCAACGGCTCAAAAAGCCTTTAATCATGTCCTCTATCCAAGAAATTGTAGAAAATTGCAATGCTGATAGCTATCACAATTCGAGAGAATGAGAACAGGCATTAAGTGACATATATATGAAAAAAGTGTTTGAAAACGATAACATTTCTGACATTGGAACGTATAATCGAATGAAAGATGCGCTGGATAAGGCAAAGGGAAGAAAATTTTACACTTACTGTGAAATCTTCTATGACATTGACGAGAGTATACCTCATGAGAATACCAAAGCGCACCGGATTAAAATAGACGAGCAAATAGGGAGAGGATTCAATGAAATTGAATCAGCTATTCGTTCCAGACTGAAAACATTTTGGATTACTCCTGTGGAAGATAGTGAACAGGACGTGATCTCATTTCTCAATAACATCAAATCTCAGTTGATCGAAAAGATAAGTGATCAAACAGTGGAAAATAGTGCCAATAAATTCAATCTTGTTTTAATTTCCAAATTTAAAAAGGGTGACAGGGTTGAAATGACCGCATCCTTCAAAACCAACAATCGCAGGGTTTTGTTAGCTGATGAAATTAAGGAAGTAATTAACGAGACATTTTCTAAACGTTTAAAAGAAATGACTGAATTTCAAGGTAAAGGGTCAGGATAATGTGATAGGTTTAGAACTCTGAATAAACAAGTACACGCCATTTCAAGGTTCAACATTCATTGAGCTACCAACAAAAATTATGAATACTAAATCCGTTATAAATATCAGAAATGATGATCAATACTGGTTTAAGTATGCCATTTGGGCAAAGAATATCGAAAGGGATTCTCAAAGAGTTTCCCAATATAACATGCGAGCATTCCATATGGGCTACAATTGGGACTGCATCGCGTACCCAGTGGAGCTGAAAGATATCCCTAAATTCGAACGTGTCAATAATATTTCAATCAACGTTTTTGGTCTGACAGATAAGAACCTCGTGTACCCACTAAAAATTGTAGATCATGAGCTCGAGGTTCATCGCGACCTCCTTAACATTAGCAACGAAACAACCGCTCACTAATGTTGGATTAGGAATTTTGATAAATTGATTCACTCCCAAATTACAAAATTCATTTGCACACAATACTCACTTGCATACATAATTACACAATATTCACTTGCATACGCTCCCTCACGCATTACCAGAATGAGCGCAGGTTAGAAGAGCATCAACAGCTATGGAAAGGTACAGGCGAGCCGAGTAAAATCGTTCTTCCTGACGAGGACAATAAAAGTTTACAATTCACTCACTTAAATTATTCTTTTCGGGTACATTTTGTCATTTACGCTGAATGTCTTCTGGAAAATATTAGTACCTGCAAGCCTTATCGTAACTCATCCTGTACTAATTTAATGCAGAAACATACCCCATACAGCTTTAGTTACATAGTAGTCACACCTGAGGGATGCGAGGACCCATACCTGTACCGAGGTCCCAATGTTGCAAGGGTATTTATTGTATGGATGAAAGTAGGGGCCGAAAACGTTTATAAACTATACAAAAAAAATATTATTCCAATGAATCCTCTCACTCCAGAGGAAGACTCAGATTTTGAAACTGCAAACGCATGTCACATTTGTGGTAAAGAATTGAACGAGAATATAGTTAGAGACGATGATCATTTGACAGGAAAGTATAGAGTACCTGCGCACTATTTTGTAACATTCAATATAAAATGCCAAATTTCCTTCCAATCTTTATTCATAACCTCTCATCGTATGATGGACATTTCATTGTACGAGAGCTTACCTCTGATGAGAGGGAAATATTTATAATTCCTAATTCTGAAAAAAAATATATATATTTTTCTAGGTCTATCGAGGGAAATTTCAAAATTCGGTTTGTTGACACGTTTAGATTCATGCCCACCTCCTTAGCTTCACTGGTTGTCAATTTCAAAGAGTTTAAATGCACAAGTACAATATTCGGTGAAAAGAGAAATTTAGTTACACGAAAGGGAATTTACCCCTTTGATTACACTGATTCGTTGAATAAACTCGATTAAACCTTGCTCCCGGAAAAAGAAAATTTTTACAACAGACTGACCGATAAATATGTATCCGACGAAGATTATCAGCATGCAGAAAATTTTTGGGACGCATTTGAATGTGAAACACTCGGCGATTACAGCGATGTCTATCTGAAAAGCGACATTACCCTTTTAGCTGATGTTTTTGAAAATTTTCGTGACGTAGCTATAGCGCGTATAAACTAGATCCTGCGTGGTAATATACTGCTCCAGGTTTAACTTTTAATGCAATGATCAAATACACTGAAATAGAACTAGAGCTTTTGAATGACTACGACATGATTCTAATGATTGATAACGGTATCCGAGGTGAAATTACACAATGATGTAAAAGGTATTGCGAATCGAAAGGTAAGCGAATAGATATATGTAAAGTCATGACCCAGATTCAGGTCCAACCTATTTGAAATATCTAGACGCTAACAATCTCTATGGGTGGGCCCTTTCGAGACCCCTTCCTTACGGTAAATTTCGATGGCTAACACAGGCAGATATTGACGATTTAAACGTTGAAAATGTTCCCAAAGACAGGGAAATTGGGTATATTCTCGAAGTTGATCTTGAGTACTTACATAGGCTACACGATACACATTCAAATCTCCCTCTTGGCCCGAAAACAAGACACCAACTGGCAATAAACATAAAATACTGCTAACAACTCTCGAAAATAAAAGTAAATATGTAATTCATTACGTAAACTTGAAACAAGCTTTAGAACTAGGACTGGTGTTGAAGAAGGTGCATAGAGTGATCGAGTTTGAACTTTATTCGTTCAAGGTAGAGGGAGGTAAAGAAAAGAAGGAAGCAAAAGGAATAACGAAAGCTGTTAAGGAAAAGGGTTTAAAATTTAACTATTATGTTCAGTCTCCGATGGAACTTGACGTTATTTCGAAAAATGAGCGTGATTCGGAGTAAAATGCACACTATTTACACAATGGAGATGAATAAAGTCACGCTGAAAGCGACCGACGATAAGCGATACCTTTGCAAAGACGGCATACAAACGATTGCGTGGGGTCACTATAAAATTTCACGAAACGTACGCGTAATGATGCTTTTAACGACGATTGAAATAATAAAAGAATGACCTTTTTAATCTAAATTCCAGTGTTAACCACGACGTTAGCCTAGAAGCATCCGTATACCTGCATTTGCGCGGGTCCCTCAGGCTGCGGAAAAACCACATTTGTCACGCAGTTTTTGGAAAATTTAGATTATATGGTGAATAGTCCGATACGTGAAATAGTATGGTGGTGTGCTCCTGGAAGTGGACCAAGCATTAGAATACCCGTTTAATTTCGAACCAAAATGCCCCCTTTTGAAGAATTTGGTGGTGTGCCAAAGTTGTACGTGATTGATGATTTAATGAGCGAAAGAGCCTGTACCAAAGACGTCTGTAAACTGTTCACTAGGGGAAGCAATCACTTTAACATTTCTGTTTTCCTAATTACGCAGAATATTTTTTATCAAAACCCGCAAGCGAGAAACATCTCGTTAAAATCCAGGTATATCGTCGCCTTTAAAAATCCTAGAGGTAGTTCGCAATTTGGTCACTTGGCTAGGGAAGTGTATCCGGAAAAATCGGGGGAATTGGAGAGGGTATATAAACAAGTTACGCAACAGCCATTCGGTTATTTGGTTCTGGATGTTGGTAAGGACTCAGACGAGAGGTATCGTTTTAGAACGAAAATATTCCCTAAAGACGGGGCAACTGTAGTTTACATGTCCCTACACGAAGAAAAGATTGAAGAACAATAAACATTTGCTCCACGTCTTAAAATCGGCAAAACCAAAACTTCGCCCTGCGATTGTTAAAACCTCGGACAACAAGTTGAGCAAAGCCATTTGCGATTGTTGTTTGAATACACTTAACGGGAATCATAAGATAAATAATAAGTTAAAACAAAAACTATCCAAGCATCGTAACACGTTGAGAAAGTTGAAGGTGCGGGGGGCGAGTTTGAAGAAGAAACGTGCGCTGCTCGTACAAAACGGTGGTTTTTTACCATTATTGCTGGGGGCATTTAAGAGGTGTCATCAGTAGCCTGCTGGGAAAATAAGCTTGCGTAAGATGCTAGTAGTGAGTCCGGAAGTTCTTGATTGGAGTCGTGTAAACGCTAGGTTGAGTACATTGGAAAAGGAAATGAAAGGTGCGTTGGCTAAGAAAAGTATAAAGGATATTGATACGTGGCATTAGTATAAAAGAATACTCAAAAAATACCTCGACGCTGTCTCAGACCAACTCCCCCGTACACGTTCCAATAGTCAAGTCCTTTGCAGAAACACCAACGAGGTCACGAGTTGCTGACGAGAGAGAGGAAATCCCCGCATTGAGAAAAACTCTGGCAGAAGTAAAAAGATTGAATAATGATTTAGACTCGGCATGGCGACGCGTACATGAAAGAATATGGATGATGGAAAGCGTAACATCAATGAGAAAAAAAAAAAAGCTATCCCAAGAACGAAAACCACAGTTACCGTCTCCATGAAAAATACTGAGACAAAACGATCGCTTAAAAAAACCGAAGACATACGGTCCAGATTGGGACACGATGTGATTGAGGATAAATATAACAGCCCAGAGCACCCTGTCGGGTTTTCATCGGTTGAAATATTAAATAAAGCTACGGGAATAGGTCGAAAGGTGATTCATGAGTGGTAAGAATCTCAAGAGGCATATACACGACAAAAAACGGCTAGAAAAAAGTTCCCCAGAAATCACCACAATGTAACTTACATTGATGAGAGTTGGCAGCGCGATTTGAATGATTTGAGGAGTTTGAAAAAATACAACAACGGGTTCTGTTAAATTATGACTATAATAGACCTATTCTCTCCTTATGCCTTATGCGTGGGCGAAAGCTTTAAGGACAAAGAGGCTGGAGGAGGTAATTGAAATATTTATGGCTATATTTCCTGAACGCAAACCATTGAAAATTCAGAGCGATAAAGGGGGTGAATTTGTTAATAGTAAATTTAAAACTTTTCTCTCGAATCGAGGGGTAAAGTTTTCTCTCGAATCGAGGAGTAAAGTTTTACTCCACAAATAATCCGGAAATTAGGGCTAGCCTCGTTGAACGTTTCAATCGCACGCTAAAGTCTAAAATGTACAAGTATTTCACGAAATACACAACTTACAAATATGTCGACGTGCTCCCAAAACTCATTAGTAGTTATAACAATAGCGTTCATTCTAGCACAGGTAACGCGCTGTCCAAAGTGAATGCGAAAAATGCATTTTCAATCGCTAGTCACATGACGACAAAACTAATTAGCAAAAATTTTACATTAAACGCGAATGAATATGTGAGAATCAGTAGAGAGCGACTTCAATTTACCAAACTATACTAGTGAAATATTCAAAATCATGGACATGGATCGATTGAGGTCAATACCGACATATAAATTGAAGGACCTTATCGGTGAGGATATAAAGGGTAGTTTCTATGTGGAAGAACTAGTCTAGGTAAATGTGTCCTCCGAGACAAATTATGGGATAGAAAAAGTTTTGAGACGAAAAGGAAGTGGACCTAAATTGGAATACTTTGTCAAGTGGGAAGTATATCCATTCTCATCTAATTCTTGGATTCCTGCTTCCTCCGTGCGTGCATTATGGACGAATTTTATCTAACACTACCTAGCGACAATTCGAGGGATTTATATCCGACAAATACGATAGCTAACTATAAAACAAAATTGAGTCATCGTATCGATTTGACGAATGATAATTGGTACGAAGGTCTGGCGGAAATTTCCCTTCCATCTATTCATTTTCTTTCTCGTGAAGTTAGCGAGGAAATTGGAGATGCTAGAACTTTGGAGGAGGAAGAAGAAGCGTCTTCTAAAGATAATAGAACGCGAAGTGAAAAGGGATTAGTTCGCGGAGAAATAGGACCACAGGATGCATCTAGACAGGTTAAAATCAGATTAAAATAGGGTTCGTTCTTTGTGGACCCTACTGGCGCATACATATCATTAGGAAAGGCCTTTGTCAAACCATTACTCGAACTAGATAAAGCGAAACATAATTAAGTACAAATGGAAATCTTTAATGCGAAAAAGGATGATCTTCCATTCACTGAAAACGTATCAGGATTGAATGAGCACATAGAAACGGGCGTGTTAATTAGTGCTAAAAACGTTACTTACACTTTACTTCCGGGACATATAATTCGTTTCGAGGTTTATTTATTACTACTCTGTCGGATTTTAGTACAAGTAAAAATTACATACGCAGTAACATATCAGGTATAATATTCATACTAGCAGCAGAGGAAATAAAGGAAATAACTAGTAAAAACTTTGATACATCACCCCCCAAGAGTATTACTGATTATGCTAGAGAAGCAAATGCAATAAATAAAAGCAGTGTGGTAAAAAGAAGCATAGCACACTCCTCTTCCAACATAAATGTCTACCCTGATATAATTAAACCACAGATTGTGAATGATTCGCTTAGTCGATGCATACGCATCTGGAATACTAAAATTGGTGAATATCAAATAATCAATCTGATATATTATTTACCGTTTAGAAGAACCATATGGAAAGCATTGAAAATTCTACTGAGTGATAAACTCGGTTATCCCATATCTTTTCGTAGTGGTGAGCAAAGCTCTATAATAGTGTTACACTTTATAAAAAAGAACTAATTCACGTTAGTTTATCATTCTGCGTCGAGATGGCATCGGTGGTGGACCGATATTACAGTTATTATACGATGCAGTTGGGGAGAGAGATTGGACCATTGTATAGAGCTTCGTAAAGGGTACAAAAGGGACGAGGTATTGGAAGTTTTCTCACAGGTCTGTGGCGTTTTGCCAAGCCGCAACTGTTCAGTGGACTAAAAATTGTGGGTAAGGAAGCAGCGAGTGCGGGAGCGGCAGCTCTCGCGGACCTTGGGACTAAACCGGTAGAGGACATACTGCGCAGTAGAATAAACGAGGCGGGGCAGAACTAGAAACGCAAGGCCGAGGATAATTTGAAAGGTATGACTGGTGGACGATTGAGGTACTTGGAACGTCCAAGGCCTAAATAAAATAAAACCTGTTGGTGGTAAGAAAAAACAGCATTCGACCAGAAGGCGGAAACGAGGAAAGGTCGCGCCGAGTGATATTTTATTTATAATTAGTGAGCACATGCTGAGTTCGCTGGACATTTTCCAACCCAATCCTCCGATACGGACGAACATTCTCTCGAAACGACTTGTATCATATCAACCCATCTCTTCGTTGGATAATAGAGCCGTTATCGAATTTCTAATAAAAGATTCTGGAGATGCGTACACGGACTTGAATAGCGTTTATCTGAGACTTAAAGTTAAACTAAAAAGAATTTAACTGACTTTACCGAGATTCACACCATCCGAGGATAATTATCACTATAGGAGCTATTTCGAAAACGCGTTACACTATGGGGTCGATGCGAGCAGAACGCATCTGCGTATTGTAGGCTGGGCATTGGATACGGGAAATGATATCGATAAGACGGATTCTTCCAATGCAGGGTAGACGAAACAAAAATCATGGTTCAAGAATAGCACCGAGGTGGAACTATTCGGTAAATTGCACGTGGACGTGTTCAATCAGTCGCAACTATTGCTGGATCGAGTCGATGTGGGAATTAGGGGAATGCTTGAACCTCCCTCCTATCTCATGGAGGGAGAAGGAGTTTTGAAAATTCTCGACGCTACTCTTTCCGTGCAACATTTTGAAATCAATCCGTCCATATTGGTGGCGCATAGTAAAATATTACAAAGTGGAAAAATTGCGAAATATCATTACAAAAGAACTGAACGAGACTTTTACTATACCTGCCGGAGGTCGAACCCTAAATATCGACAATGCTATTGTTGGACGGATACCTAACACAATCGTGTTTGCAATGGTATATAATGAATCACTTGCGGGCAGTGTGATGAGGAATCCGTTCGCCTTATCTCATTATTCATTAGAGAATTTTTCAATGTTTTTAAACGGTGCTCAGATTCCTTCGAAAGGTTTGGAGTGTAATTTCTACGGAAAAAAATACTGGGCACGTGCGTACGATACATTATTTTCGGGTACTGGAGTAAAGCACGCTGACAGAGTCAATCAAATCACGTACGAAATGTTTGGACACGGTTATCTCGTGCTATTCTTTAATCTAGCCCCCGACAATTCTGGGAATGAGGATTATATAAGTTTAGGAGATAGAGCTTTGCTGAGAATGGAGGCTAAATTCGAGCGAGAGTTGACAAAAACAGTCACGTGTCTTCTTTTTGCAGTGTGACGCTACATTGGAAATAGATAAAGACAGGAAAATTTTCGCAAACTTTTAGTCATGGATAGCGTGCAGATAGATAGGTCATTAAGACAATTAAAATATTCCGTGGAGTCTATATATCTGATAGGTTACCTAAATCACCTCAAAATGGAGTTTGCATAGTTAATTTAGATTCTTCTAATTCACCGGGTTCTCACTGGGTGGGGATATACTTGGACAATCATTCAGCCCAGTATTTTGATTCTTATGGTCTGTCTCCCTTCGTAGCGAACGTACGTCAATTTTTGAAACCATTCAGTCACTCAACATCGCGTACAAATTCAAAGCTTTCATTCGGATATTTGTGGTGAATACTGCTGTCTCTATACCGCGAGTAAATCTTTACGACACAAACTACACAAATTCCTCAACCAGTTCCACCAAACCATTCCCCATCTCAACGACTGCCGAGCCTTTAAGCTATTCCTTCTGACATTCAACCGACTATGACGAGCCAGATGTCACCCCAGAGCTCAACAATGCTGTTCCAGAATAAATAGGGCGCATTGGTGAGGAAAACATCCATTGCGGAAGAGTAAAGCCGAAGGATGCAGATCGTCGTGGCCGTGTGCTTTTCAAAGGGGGGAGTGACGGAGATGGCAGCCGTCGATTATGAAAGCAATCGCCTTTTCTGGGGAAGCTTTCGTCGTCACGGAAAGCTCAGCTGCAGGAATGAAGCTTTGATTTCAAGATCCACTGCATTGCATCGAGGAGACCTCGTTTGAGCACGGCTTCATCTCACACATCGAGTTGGCCCCAGCTTTGGAAGCCATAATAGAGGGGGCCACGGGGCTTCGCGCATTTAGCGAGGCAGAGTGCAAATTTCTCTCCGATCTCATGGGGCGCACGTTCATTTGCATGGAAAAGGATCTGGCCTGCCCCCATCCCGAGAAATGTACCTTCCCCTCATTTTCCTGCCTGAATCCCTGTCATAAATTGCGCAGTAGCGTTTGTGCCCTCAGAAACGCGCACTCGCTGGCGCAGTGGTTCAAATACAACCGCCTCAAGTCTGAGGTTGAGCCCTGCCCAGATGACTGTTCCCCATGCCCTCTTCCATCTCCGAATTCTTAAGCTATTTACATACACGCTTGACTTCAGTCGTGATGCTCCCGTCAGTAGATGCGGTTCTCCAGCCACCACCGGTGAAGAGAAAGAGACCTGCTAGACATTCGACTATCTCTCCGCCTCGACTTTTGAACAATTTAATTCTTCAAACGGTGTATTATTTGAACGAGGCAAAGACAAAGAGCGTCTGCATTGGTTACGTAAGTGACTTTGAAGAAGTGGTTCAATTTAACGGTAAAAAAGTGTAACATTTTCACAAAGTGAATGGGAATGCATCTTGAATTCGATAGACTGTAAATGTGTACTTTTATACGGTAGAAAAAGGTGTGTTAACGTCACCCTGCTTTGCATATGCAAATTACTTTAGAAATGACATTTGGTTGTGAAAAGCAATTTAACGAAAAACACCTTCAACTTGAATGGTGATGAGTGGGGGGCTCCAATACAACTCTCCTAGTTGATAAATCTATTTCTTCGGAGGCTTTTGGATAGTCGTCAAAAAAACATTCTCGCAAATAAATTAGCAAATAATATCACAAATTGTGATATATAGCGGCTTGAATTGGAGATGGTACTCAGCGTATGATTCGCCTGATGACTAAAAAAAATTGACTGCCTGTGTGTGACTTTTTACCCTCTGGCACGAATGAAAGTTCTGTAAGTTAAAAGGTCTTGATGTAAGTTCAACCCCTGGCATTGGGTGTAAAAACCTTGTAAGTTGGACATACATCGCGATGAGTGCCGTTATCGAATTTCAAGGATTTATAACCATCGATGGAAAATTTATTGTCAAGGAATTGGCAATTATCACTGTCCAGAAAAAATGTTGCAATACGTGGTTATTTAAATCACCGGCGAGAATTCTTTATACTTAAGAGTCGACTTGGCTGCGAAACAATTATCACGGCTTGGCGGAATATTCTGGAGACGTGGATTATTCTGAATTGGAGAGTGTATTATCCAATAATACGAGGCCATATAAATATTTATTTACCAAGGGCGTACAAAATGCATCTTTCTTAAACGGTCTTCTTCCTGAGGGAACTTGTGTTGCTAATCTCGAGCTGTACGGCTGTCCCTCGCTCAAGAAATTAACTACGCATGAAGGATGCTTGTTAAATTCACACCAGAATACCACTCAATTTGCAAGAAAAAACGGTTTCAAGTTGCCTGAATGGTGTATTCAAAATAAAATTTTTAACTGAAAAATGGAAAAATTATTATTGTTGTAATCATCACCATTAAAAATGTATTTATGCTAGAATAAATATTAAAAGCCGTACCTGTGTTTTATTTCTAACCTTATATCCCATAAAATGATAAATAAAAACACAATGTTCAATAATACACTTTTATTTACTTTAATATACAAACATTTCATCTTCAAATTTGAGTACAAATTTGATCACTCTCAGGCGGGTGCCTCTGAAATGGCCCGTGGTAAAGTATCGCACTTTCGATTCTTTATGGTCCGTGTAGCAAACTGGCTTCACGCCGTCAACTTCCAAGCACTCTCCTTTGCTAACAAAGTGCAATTCACCGTCAAACTCAGTTCTTTCTCGACGCTCTGGAACATATCCTCCATTTACTCTCGATTGCGGGCGGTATGCTTCGTACACTTCCAGCCAAATAAAGGGAAGCTGCTCCTCAGCCTTTAGGCGCTTCTCAGGATCGGAGATGTCAGATGCATGGGTGATGTTTAATCTCACGATGTTTTCTCTCCCACTTCCATCTTGAAAGCCGGAAAATTTCACTTTATGACCGACGACATCAAACTCGCGGTTCTGGTGTCGGAACACACAGTAGTACGTAGTTAGGAAAGAAACTGATAGTATAAAATGGTTATTTGCGATTCTTTCTCTCGGGATGCATATTGAGTACGCCTCCTCATCTTCTATTCCCTCCACGCGCAGATATGCGTCACCCCAGCCAGCACATAAAAAGTCAATTTTCACGCTCTTGTTGACAGAGAATGAGCTTATCGGGCGAGGTCATTTATTTACGGAAGTGGGAGGAGTCACGTTGTAACCTCACGTGTTTAGATCCTGGTAACGGCCAATGGGATATTGCAGCACTAGGGTAGTAGATAGGAAAAGCCGTTCCTGAAACACGCCATCTTGAATTTTCTAGAAGCCGGTTCCTATGCCGGACTGCTGGGTTTTCCTACGATTGGTCGGTTATCTTTATTTTCAGTCGATCAAGGGACAAAGACCATCCGTATTACGCGCATGCGCACTTCATCAATCAAGTAGAGATATTCCTAATGATTCGCTCTTACTTTGGAAATCAGTCTCGCTCCAACCGTCGGTATGAACGCATCGGAGAACTTGATGTCATCCTCGTCGCCAGTAGTTGGTCATCTCTCGACCGAGAACCAGGATGGACTAGTTTATGCGAGGTTAAAAACAATAAAAGCTGGGGGTGAGGGATGGGCGTTTCCAAGTTAACGCAATTCTACTCTCTTCATGACCCCCGCTTAAAATGCCAATTTCCTAATAGGAGAAGGAGACTGTGAATAATCGGGATAGAATGAGGGAATAGTGAAGCGGAATCAAAGAGAATAATCGGGATTTTCAAAAATTAGGTCTGGAGAACTTTAATTAACGAGCTTAAAGTTGACTTAAACTGAGTTTAAAGAACTTTTTTACGGGCTAGTTTTAAGTGCTATCAAAAAAGTGCAAACAGCTTTTTTACGTAAAATCACGTTGTCTTTCGATTAATGTCGTTAATTTGTTGTTATCGTCATTATTGAACGAGATAATTGATGAAATCTATATATTGAACAATATAAAGGGGACACTATATGGCATCTTTCTGCAGTAAAATTGCCTCCTCTTTCACGTAGCACCGTTTGTTTTTCCCTGCAACCAATAGTTCTCGAGATATAAGATGCGATGGCCTTGGGTCAAGATTTTTCCTGCATGGGTTAGGTTGACGTGATGCAATTAGATTGCATATGAAGGAAAATGCCCCCCCTCTTTCACGTGACGGAATTTGTTTTTCTCTGCGAGCGATAGTTCTTCATGTATCCGGGTTTGAGTTTCAAGGTCCAACCTGCGCCAGGACAAACTTTTTCCCCCTTCTATTATTCATTCAAATGAATAAGGGGGTAAAGCATTTGCCTATGTAAAAGGAAGTGCAATGTCTGCATTACAAAAGATAAATCATGTTTTTTGAGAGGCAATTAGCATGGGAACGAGTTGAGGGGGCAATGAGGGAATGTAGGAGAGGGGCGTAGACCTAATAAGTAGACAGGTTTTAGATCGGGGGCGGTTGCAAGTAGGGGAAATATTAGGAAATAAGTCACGGGGGGCGGGGGGCCGAAAGGGTTGGTGGATCTCAGACGGTTTTTGAGATTAATGGGTCGTCTGTACAGGGTCGCACCTAAAAGTGGTAGGACTGATTTTCTCTGGCACGAACGGAGCGGTTGAAGGGGACCTGCCTGGCAGGGTAAGGTGCCGGGGGCTCTTTTCAACAGACCAACACCAACCTCAGTCGCCTGCGGGCTATTGTTGAGTGAGGACACCGTTTTTAGTGAAGCAAGTTTTTTGTCCGCGTCGAAAAACAAAATGAATCTGAATTTAGAGCAACGTTATTCCGTGAACTTTTGTGCGAAACCTGGGAAGACGGCAACTGAGACCCTCGATATGATCAAGCAGGCTAATAGGGACACTGCCTTAAGCCGTTCCACAGTATTTGAGTGGCACAAGTTGTTTAAAATGGGAAGGGAGCTCGTTGAAGACGACCATCGTTCCGGACGGCCGTCGACGGCAAGAACCGACACGAATGTGGACAGTGAGGACACTGCTGAACACAGACCGACGCTTAACCAGTGAAGAAATTGCAGACCAGTTGGGTCTGTCTGCATCCAACTTCCAACGCATTATTTCATAGGATTTGGCCCTCGCAAGGTGTGCGCCAAGATGGTGTCGAAAATTCTGAGTGTCGACCAACAGGCAACGCGTGTGCGCATTTCCGAAGAACTGTTAGCCAATTTGCACCGAGATGAAAATCGTTTTGACAATGTGATAACTGGTGATTAAACATGGGTTTTTCAATATGACACCGAAACGAAAATACAATCCGCGGAATGGCACACTTCCGCGTCCCCACGTCCAAAAAAGGCTCGCATGAGCAAATCAAAACGATGTTGATTGTGTCTTTCGACCGTCATGGAGTGGTTCACAAGGAGTTTGTCCCACCAGGGGAGAGTTTGAATGCGAACTTTTACGTGCAGGTGCTCACCCGCCTCCGATAACGCGTGAAAAGTCCGACCGGCCATCGCAATCTGCTGGGTGCTTCATCATGACAACGCGCTGTGCCATGGCGCGCTTGTCGTCAGAGAGCTCCTGGCCAAATACGGCTTTGCCACGTTGTCGCACCCGCCCTATTCTCCCGATCTAGCACCACCGGACTTCTTCTTCTTCCCCCTGATGAAAAGAGAGCTCAAGGGACGACCTTTTGACTCGATAAAGGCCTTTCAAGAGGATTCGACGAGGGTCATCAACGGTATCCCCAAAGAAAATTTCCAGCGGGCGTACCGGGAATGGGAGCAACGTTACACCAAGTGTGTAGCAGCTCAAGGAGCATACTTTGAAGATTATTAAGTCGATGTAAGTATATCGTCAATAAAATTCTTGTAAAAAAATCAGTCCTACCACTTTTGGGTGCGACCCTGTATGATATAGATGGGCATTGGAGTAGTAAGGATGAGGTCGCGTCATTGTCATGTAAAATTGGAAACCGTTTTTTAAAGAAGGTTTTCAATCTGTGTGATCTGGGGATATAGGTGGTGGAAAGGTTGAGTCCTGCGTCAGATGTGTGCTTATTTTTATGTGGTGTGTGTGGTTGGGTGGAGCGGTGAATTTTATTTTGTACCACCAATATAGAGGTGAGAACTCGAGAATCCGCCTGCATATTAGCTTTCCGATCTTTCAAAATTCCCACCATTATCCACCATATTTAATTTCCTTCCCAGCATTCCCTGCTTCAGACCTCCCCTCTCCACCCATAACCCTTTCCCCTCTCCAGCATATTTTCAGTCTCACTTGAAGAAGGCCTCTGAGAGGGCGGAAAGCTCAAACAATTTGCCGTGTGAGTTTCCTTTTAAATGTTGCTATTTTATTTGGTTTCTATTGAGCTGACCCATTATATATGTATATACATATATATATCTACATATACATATACACACACATATACACACATGCACATACACACATACACTCACACACAAATATACACACATACACACATATACATATACACACACACATATACACACACACATATACACACATATACATATACACACATACACATACATATATACACACACACATATACACACACATACATACACACACTACACGCCGGTGTGGAGTTTCGTTGGCTTCTCCTATCCGGCGCCTCCCCAGGTTGCGGATAGGGGAACGCTCACTAGAAATTGAGGGCGCCAGGCAAATAAAATACCCGGGGTGGACAGAAGAGCCAAATAGGGGAAGGAACCCCGAAAATAAACCAAATATGGAGAGTACACAGAGAAGAAAGTTACGGTGCAGGGGAGGGATACCCCAGTACCGGCGCTGCTAGGGAGTGAGAAAGCGGGCTCCCAGGCGTCGTTATCCAACGATCGCAGTGCTTCAGGAGTTGGTCACTCGGCTCTTGCAGCATATAATGCTACAAGTGACCCACAACCGAAGGAAGCCGAGAAGGCTTTCAATCGGTTGAAAGAAAAAGTGCAGCCACTATTAGATTTTGTTCTCCCTAAGAACAAGGTTCACAAGGAGATCAAAACGATGGCTCGGGCTATGGATAGAGCCCTCAATGAATATGCCAAACTGACGAGCACCATAGGAAGTGTGAGGACGGAAGAAATTCGTCACCGGGATGCAACAGATCAGACATCCCTAATCTTCCGCCCAAAAAGCGCACGACGGAGTTTGGCGGGCCATGACCCGCCTTCACCAATGTCAGCGCCACCTCCTCAGAGAAAAGGGGAAAAGGAGAATAGTAGGGCTACGACCAAGGCCCAAGCCAGTGACTGGGCCACGGTCGTCAGAAAGGGAAGAGGAAGAAAGAAAAAGGTCGACGAAAAGCCAGAGCTGGCGATACAAGAAAAAAACCGAAGGAGGCAGACGAGACGCCCAAAATCAGGTTGAGACCACCCCGCCCGGATGCTATTAAGATTAAGGCGATGGAGGGAAGCTCATACGCAGAGATACTGCGCCACGTGAAAGCGACACCATGTTTGGTAACACTGGGGGATAGAGTTACCCACATAAGACGCACAAGAAAAGGAGAGCTACTCCTAGAACTCGGACGACCTGGCCCAGAGTCCCTGGAGCTGCATTGAACAGTGTCGTTATACTGAAAGGAACAGCGGAAGTGCAGCTGCTTACTCATTCGGAGTTCCTAAATATCAAGGACCTGGATGAGACAACGACCGTAGAAGAGGTTGTTGAGACCATTACTGCGGAAGTGGGCACGGGCAATATTGCCCGATAGTGTTAAGCTCCGGGCAGCATACAGTGGTACGCTGGCTGCCAACGTCCGGCTACCGACGGAGATAGCGAGGAAGCTTCTCCAGAAAGGGAAAATTAGAATCGGCTGGGTTAGCTGCAGAGTCCGCCTGCGGCGGGTGCCCAAAAGGTGCTACCGGTGCCATGAGGTGGGCCACATATCACACGAATGCACGAGTACGGTAGACCGGACGAACCACTGCTTCCGTTGTCGCCAAGAAGGCCATAAGGCAGCTAATTGTTCGAAAAACCGGACTGAACTACAGGAGGAAATGCGAACAGAAAATGGTTAAGTTCGTACAATTAAACCTGAACCATTGCGCTGTGGCCCAAGATCTGCTATTTCAAACCTTGGTTCAAGAAAAGGCAGATATTGCCATCATCAGCGAAGTGTATAAGGACCCGAACACGGCAAACTGGGTATCGGACTCCAAGGGTACAGCAGCCTTTTGGGTGAGTGGAAGACTCCACATATCTAGTCGAGCTGCAACTCACGTTCGAGGCTTCACGTGGGTGGAAGTGTCGAGTATGCGTATCTATAGCTGCTATTCCCCACCTAGTGATGATTTCGAGGAGTTCGCGAGATTCCTTGAAAACATTGGTGCCAGCGCTCGGCAATCCAGACTACCAGTGGTTATAGCGGGAGACTTCAACGCATGGGTGACAGAGTGAGTGGGGTAGTGTAAAGACTAATGCCAGAGGTCGAGCGTTACTTGAAGCTGTTGCAACGCTGGAGCTAGAGCTCGCGAACACAGGGGCAGCAGCTAAGTATATGAAGCCTGGCAAGTCGTCCATATTCGATCTCACCTTCATCGACCCCAGGTTGATGGGGGCAGGTTATAGTTGGGCAGTCAGCGACCATTTTACAGGAAGCGACCACCAGGCCCTCCTGTTCACACTAAAAAAAGACGGTGAAATTGTTAGAAGGGAGACGAAAAGACGGAGGAAGTGGGATACTAACACTTTCGACCACGAAGTTTTCCTTTCCATCCTTGGAGAACACGAAAGCAGTGGCACTGCAGGGGAAAGAGCGCGACTCCTGAATCAAGTACTTACGCTGGCTTGTGATGCTTCAATGGCCATAAAAGCTGATGCACGCAGCCATCCTCCGGTGCACTGGTGGAACGACGACATTGCTGGAATACGACGACAATGCCTGCAGTCCATAAGGCTTCAGCAGCGAGCGAAAGATAGACCGCGGTTTCAGGAGTATCACGCGAATTACAAAGAAAACTGCAGAAAACTGAAGAGAGCTATCAAGGATGCAAAGAAAAAGTGTTGGCACGAGCTCTGTGAGGAAGTCGACCGCGACCCGTGGGGCAGACCATACAAAATGGTCATGAATAAGATCAAGCCCAGAAGTGGAACAAGTCCATCTTGTCCAGACTTTCTGAGCCGGGTCGTTAGACATTTATTTCTGGAGCAGCAGCAAAGGGCAACTGAGACAGGCTTAAGAAATTTTCAACACACAGAAGAAGTAACTGAGGTAAGCTAAGCCGAACTTTGAGTGGCGGCTTCTAGGATAGCAGTAGGCAAGTCTTCATGCCTAGATGGAGTCCTGAGGCTGGCCTCAAGGCTGGCTGCTCTGCAAGACCGTGGCTTACGTAAAGAGATGCTCAATGAGTGCCTAAGAGAAGGACACTTCCCGGAAGCATGGAAAAGGCAGTCTGTTACTGCTTCTGAAACAGGCCAAACCACTCCCAGAGCCATCCTCTTATCAACCGCTCTGCATGCTTGATATAGTAGGAAAACTATTCCAGTGAATAATCTTTAATAGGCTTGAGGCGGCTGTGGAACAGGCTGGGGGCTCGTCTGATAAACAGTTTGGATTCAGAAGAGGTCGATCGACCATTGATGCCATAGGCCACATAATGAATTTAGCAACGGATGCTATTGAGGGTAGTCGAGGCACAAGGAAAATGTGTGCTATTATCGCACTGGACATCCGGAATGCCTTGAACACGGCAAGATGGGAGGATGTAATGGAGGCATTAGAGCGCCTGGAGGTGCCGCTCTACTTGCATAAGGTTGTACTCTAGTCTATGACACCGACGACAATGCAAACGTTTTTTCTAATCCTCGAAGCATTTCAAAAAATTATTTTTTGTGATCTTGTTCAGTTCAGAGTATCGATCGTGGCCTTTGCTGATGATGTGGCACTGGTTGTTACTGCCAAAAGCATGGAGGAAGTTGAATATCTGGCGGATTCCTCCATTGAGCCGGCCACTGACTGGCTTAAGAGTCATGGTTTCAGCCTCGCCATGGAAAAGACAGAAGCAATACTTATAGCACGCACCAAGGCAAGGAGTAGTGCCACCTTCCTCGTGGAAGGAAATGCAATACAAACGGCGGATGTGAAGAGGTATCTCGGAGTGACCCTTGATGGAAAGCTCTGATTCAAGGAGCACCTCCAGAAGGTAGGAACTAAGGCATCGAAGGTGGCAAGAGCACTTGCAGGCATCATGCCGAATACTGGAGGACCGAAAGATCCTAGGCGGCACCTACTCGCTTCGGTGGTTACCTCCATTATCATGTATGATGCACCAATATGGTACGAGGCAATGAGCAAAAACAGAAGCTATGGAGCAAGTTGTAGACGAGCTTACAGAACTGCGACCCTCAGGGTTACACGAGCCTACCGTTTTGTATCCTACATTGCTCTATCTGTGATAGGAGGACTTCCTCCGTTGGATCTCCTGGCCCAAGAACGCGCCAGGAATTACCACGGAACAAGACTGAATATAGGACCGGACCAAGCCCGTTCAAACAGCCGACATCAATGGTCTTCGGCACTGATGGAAGAGTGGCAGCTAAGGTGGGATGAAGCTATGGTGGTCCGTTGGACGCATAGCATTGTCCCAGATGTCTTGGCTTGGATCAGCAGAGGACATGGCCATCTGACATTCCAACTCACCCAGGTACTTACCGGCCACGGCAACTTTTGCAGTTTCCTGCACCGCATTGGGGTGTATGGAAGTGCGGAGTGCCCGGCTTGCCCAGGTGAGGACGAGAGCGTAGAGCATGTCCTGTGTCGGTGCCCAAGATTCGTCGAGGCACGAGCAGGGCACTTGGCAGGGCGCTATGACACCAGAAGGGCTAGGGTCCTGTCTACTTAGGTCCGAGTCGGATTGGAATGCTGGGGTCGCGTTCGCATCACAAATTGTAGAGGAGCTGAGTCGCCTAAGGCGACAGGCAGAAAGTAGTATGGAAGAGGAGCCAATCTGAGCTTGAAATAGCATCGGGAGTGGCCTAAAGGGCATGACTGCCCCACCAAAGTAATGCCTAGCAGCGGTTTCTGGGGGGCAGGCACTAAAGAGTTGGGAGTTTAGTGGGTATATATATACACATATATATACACATATATATACACATATATATACACATATATATACACATATATATACACATATATATACATATATATATATACATATATATATACATATATATACACACGAGGGTCATCCGGAAAGTAGTACCCGTTCGTGCCGCATGAAGTGCTGACGACGCGAGTAGCCGCTGGACGAGGTCAGATAGCTTCAGTGGCTTGTCTGCCTTCTCTGAGCCAAGTTGCGTGACGCTAGCATTGCCTGTGTTGTTTCTGTGATTGTTTACAATGTTTAAAAAAATTGAGAACGCCGCCAGTTGTGAAGTGAGGGCAGTGATTAAATTCCTCAATGCAAGAAACGTTCGCCCATGTGATATTCATCGCCAATTAAAGGAGGTGTATGGAGACAATGTAATGGACGAGTCGTCTGTTCGGCGGTGGTGTCGCAACTTCAACATGGGGAGGGGGAACACACACGACGATGAGCGTTCGGAGAGACCGTCTGTCATTACAGACCAACTGGTGAGCTCAGTTGACGAATTCGTGAGGAACGATCGGCGCGTCACAATTGATGACATCTGTGAGCATTTTCCCAATGTTTCTCGAACAATTGTTCATGAAATTGTTAAACACCATCTGCATTATGCAAAAATTTGTGCAAGATGGGTCCCTCGCGTATCTCAATGAGCTGGCGGCGAAGGACTATGCAGCAGGAATACAGAAACTTGTCACACGTTATGACAAATGCCTTAATTTGCTTGGAGATTATGTTGAGAAGTAGTTTAAAGTATCCTCTTTCAAATAAAATTTTTTATGTTTGTTAATATTTACTTTTGTGTCTTTATTTCACGAACGGGTACTACTTTCCGGATGACCCTCGTATATACATATATATACACATATATATACACATATATATACACATATATATACACATATATACACACATATATATACACACATATATACACACATATACACACACATATACACACACATATACACACACATATACACACACATATACACACACATATACACACACATATACACACACACATACACACACACATACACACACACATACACACACACATACACACACACATACACACACACATACACACAAAAGAAGGAATTGGTTACGGTGCAGGGGAGGGATACCCCAGTACCGGCGCTGTTAGGGAGTGAGCAAGCGGGCTCCCAGGCGTCGTCATCCAACGACCGCAGTGTTGCAGGGGTTGGTCACTCGGCCCCTGTAGCATCTAATGCTACAAGTGACACCAAGGTGAACAAATATAGTGAACTATCACTTGAAGGGGCTGAACACCTTGTTCTGCATATGACAAGTGAGGAGGAGGAGAAACAGCAGCTGCAGAACTTGTTGGAATTACATGGCGGCTTGCTGCAGGAATTGGGTGAGTTTATTAGAGGAAAGTCCAATGTCCATAAAGCCATCCACAGTAAGGTGGCGAGTCTGACATCCAGTTGGCATCGGATTGCGGAGCTCGGCGGAACAACGAAAGTTGTCGAACAGAAGCCGATAAGGTCTGCAGCAGGTACACGTTCCACTTCATCGCAGACCAAGAATGTGGAAGACAAGGCTACAAATACGACATCTACCCAGACCCGGCGCGAGAAACGTGGTGCGCGGGAGAGCAATAAAGGTTCTGTGGAGCCAGGGGGATCTGAAAAGGGTCTGCGCGTAATTGCAGCGGGAAGCGGGAGAACTCCGCTGATGCCGCAGTTGGCGGGTCAGGTGGAAGTGAGGGAAAAACAACCAGAGGAGTATCCGCTACTTGTATCACCGGAGGAAAGAGAAGGTGAATGGCAGGTACAGAATAAGAAGAGGAGGCCTCAAAAGAAGGACAAGCTAAATAATCCGCAATGGCCGGCCAAACAGCGCAGAAGGGCCATGCCGAATGCGCTCATTGTTGAGGCGAAAGCCGAAATGAGCTACGCGGAAATCCTGAGCCATATGAAAAAAGACCAAGCGCTGAATGATGTAAGCACCTCAGTGCATAGGATTCGTAGGACAAAGGGCGGTGGTTTGCTCTTTGTTCTTACGAAGGAGAGCACCGAAAAGGCGTCTGAACTGCGTTCTGTCATGGAGAAGGCTCTGGGTGGGAATGCCACCATCAAGTGTAAAACGCAAGAGCTGGATGTGGAAATTAAGGACATGGACGAAGTTACTACAAAGGAAGAAGTTTTGGAGGCCATCCAGCGCGACCTTGGCGAAGACTGTGGCATAACGTTGGCATCGGTTAAATCACTCAGGTTCACGTACGACAGAACCCAGACTGCGGTCGTAAGACTGTCAGCACTGGTGGCCAAGAAGCTCTTGGAGCGTGAGCACATCCGCATTGGATGGACCTCTTGCCGTATAAGAGAGATAGTGAGGCCCCTGAAGTGCTTCAAGTGCTGGGGCTTTGGCCATCTGTCTAGAAACTGCAAAAGTGAAGTTGACAGGTCAAGGTGCTGCATCAAATGCGGCAAAGAAGGTCACAAAATCGCGGAGTGCAAGGCGGATGCGCACTGTGCACTATGTGATGGCAAATGTGACATGGAGCACTGTGTACAAGAAGCTTTGCCACTGACTTGCCCCACCTGCTCCTTGAAATTTAGCCTGGCGTCCAGGGTCACCCCCAGATACCGAATGAACGGCCGCGATTTGATCTCGGTATTGCCGGCGTAAAGTGTCACTTTTTCGCACCGCCTTCTGCTTGAAACGAGAACCGCTTCAGTTTTATGATCTGCCGATTCCAATCCGACAGAAAACATCCATTTCCTGATCGCCAAGAAAACCTCCCCGAATATAGCGGTGACTTGCTCCACAAGTTTAGCGGTAATTACCACCGCCAAGTCATCAGCGAATGCCACGAGGCGCACCTCGCGCGGTAGCCTCAGCAGCAGTACCGAATTGTAGAGGATGTTCCACAGGAGTGGCCCCAGTACTGAGCCCTGAGGAACCCCTCCAGTCACTCTATACGTCTTCGGTCCGTCTTCTGTGTTGTAAACGTAGAGCGGGATTTTCTAAAACCATACTGGGTTTCCGCCAGCAAGGGATCCACGACATCCTCGATCCTGTTATAAATGATCCTTTCGAAGACTTTTCCAACCGTGTCCAACATACAGAGCGGACGATACGATGATGGTTCGTCCGGAGGCTTTTTTCCTTTAGGCAGTAGAACTAGTCTCTGCCATTTCCATTTATCCGGGAATTTTCCTTCCTCGAGACATGTATTATACATATCAAGGAACATCGCAGGTGCAGCCTTGATGGCTATCTTCAGGGCCACGTTTGGGATTCCGTCAATGCCAGGAGCTTTGTTGTTTTTCACCCTTGCTGTTGCAGTGAGCATCTCCTCTTCCGTGATGGCTGGAATTTCCCCGTCTGCCTTCTCCTCGAAATCATAACTCTCCTCTTTCTGTTCAGGGAACAGAGTTGATACAATTCTCCTGAGTAGCACTGGACAGGTAGGCGATGGCATGGGCTGGCTCTTCAGTCGACTCATGACAACCTTATATGGCCTGCCCCACGGGTCGCTGTCAACCTCACTGATAAGCTCTTTCCAGCTCTCGGTTTTGGCTTCCTTGATGGCCTTTTTGAGTTCTCTTCTAGCGTCCTTGAACTTTTCCTCCATTGTGGCAAACGTGGGCTTCCCTCGGGCCCGTTGAGCTAGTCTACGAGCCTGGTGACACTTACTTCGAAGACTTGCAATCCCTTCGCTCCACCAGTGTACCGAAGGTCGACTGTCATTATAGTTCTTCCGCGGCATAGTTACATCACATGCTTCAGTTACCCTTCGCATGACCTCCTCCACCTTTTCCGTCGCGTCTCCATAATTCACAGGACTAGTGTTCAATGCCTCGCAAAAGAGATCAGCTTGGAACAGCTTGGCTCTCCAGCCCCTTGAGTTCGATCTTGGTGGTTTCACCCCTCGCTTCGCATCCTCATTTATCTCCCACAGTATGGCCTGATGATCACTGTGGGTGTAAATGTCCGTCACCTTCCACGAGAAACGGTCTCCCTTCACTAGACTACTACTCACAAAGGTGAGGTCCACTATAGATGAGGACTCTCCCTTGACGAAGGTTGGCTCACTACCTGTGTTGAGTAGGACCACATCTAGGGCCGACCAAGCCTCAAGCAGGGCTTGCCCCTTTGCATTCGTCCTCCTGCTGCCCCAGTCCATCGCCCATGCGTTGAAATCGCCGGCAATGGCTACCGGGAAGCGATCCTTCGCATCTGAAACCAGCATGGTAAGGAAATCCTGGAACTCGTCCAGAGTCCAACTGGGTGGTGCATAGCAGCTGTAAAAATGTACACCCTGGACCTTTACTCTCACAAAACCTTGGTCCGTCTGGCAGCCAGTATCCTGAAATGGAGACCTCCCGCAGGACCAGATCACAGCCATCCCAGTTCCATCGAACACCCAAGGTTGGTTATCCAGATGCCTGTAGGGTTCCGAGAGGATGGCCAGGTCCGGCTTCAGCTCCCGCACCGTCTGCATGAGCAGATCCTGTGCTACCCTGCAATGTTGGAGGTTTAGCTGCAGTACCCTCATTTCCTGAGCTTAACAGCAACCTGGAGTGCCCGCACATACACCGGGCATCGACGACTGCCTGCTATATGGCTAGCAAGCTCCATGTCACATTTGCCATCACATAGGGCACAGTGCGCATCCGCCTTGCACTCCGCGATTTTGTGACCTTCTTTACCGCATTTGATGCAGCATCTTGACCTGTCTACTTCACTTTTGCAGTTTCTAGACAGATGGCCAAAGCCCCAGCACTTGAAGCACTTCAGGGGCCTCACTATCTCTCTTATACGGCAAGAGGTCCATCCAATGCGGATGCGCTCGCGCTCTAAGAGCTTCTTGGCCACCAGTGCTGACAGTCTTACGACCGCAGTCTGGGTTCTGTCGTACGTAAACCTGAGGGATTTAACCGATGCCAGGGTTATGCCACAGCCTTCGCCAAGGTCGCGCTGGATGGCCTCCAAAACTTCTTCCTTTGTAGTAACTTCGTCCATGTCCTTAATTTCCACATCCAGCTCTTGCGTTTTACACTTGATGGTGGCATTCCCACCCAGAGCCTTCTCCATGACAGAACACAGTTCAGACGCCTTTTCGGTGCTCTCCTTCGTAAGAACAAAGAGCAAACCACCACCCTTTGTCCTACGGATCCTATGCACTGAGGTGCTTACATCATTCAGCGCTTGGTCTTTCTTCATATGGCTTAGGATTTCCGCGTAGCTCATTTCGGCTTTCGCCTCAACAATAAGCGCATTCGGCATGGCCCTTCTGCGCTGTTTGGCCGGCCGTTGCGGATTTTTTAGCTTGTCCTTCTTTTGAGGCCTCCTCTTCTTATTCAGTACCTGCCATTCACCTTCACTTTCCTCCGGTGTTACAATTTGCGGATACTCCTCTAGTTGTTTTTCCCTCACTTCCACCTGACCCGCCGGCTGCGGCATCAGCTGAGTTCTCCCGCTCCCCGCTGCAATTACGCGCAGACCCTTTTCAGATCCCCCTGGCTCCGACGCCCCTGTATTGCTCTCCCGCACACCTCGTTTCTCGCGCCGGGTCTGGGTAGATATCGTATTTGTAGCCTTGTCTTCCACATTCTTGGTCTGCGTAGAAGTGGAACGTGTACCTGCTGCAAACCTTATCGGCTTCTGTTCGACAACCTTCGTTGTTCCGCCGAAATCCGCAATCCGATGCCAACTGTATGTATGTGTGTATGTGTGTGTATGTATGTGTGTATGTGTGTGTATGTATGTGTGTATGTGTGTGTATGTATGTGTGTATGTGTGTGTATGTGTGTGTATGTGTGTGTATGTGTGTGTATGTGTGTGTATGTGTGTGTATGTGTGTGTATGTGTGTGTATGTGTGTGTGTGTGTGTGTGTGTATGTGTGTGTGTATGTGTGTGTGTATGTGTGTGTGTATGTGTGTGTGTATGTGTGTGTGTATGTGTGTGTGTATGTGTGTTTTTTTTTTTTTTTTTTTTTTTTATAAAGAGTTCAGGGGAAATGCTTTATGCACTGATAGACATGAAACCCTCATGTTTCCTGTCCCTCGTGTCGGACTCCCACCGACTAAAACCCCTCGTCTCTTCCTCTGTGGTCTTTATTTTCTCCTGCGGTACTGCTGGTGGCTTATTACTTCGCAGGAGAGACCATTAGCCGTAGCTTTTCCTATAGTTTTTATGCTTCCGTTTCCATTGTTGCGCTCCTGGCGCGCTCTGCTCGTCGTAGCTCCTTCATGATGGCTGTAATGTAGTCGCAAATCACGCTCCAGGTGACTTCCGACGTGATCATATGATCCCACCAAGGTCTCTGGCGTAAGTTGAGTGTTTAACTTTAACACAAGTGCATCTCGAGTGCACTGAACCGTGGGCACTCAAAGATCACGTGTTCAGGATTCTCCTCGACTCCTTGGCACGTTGGACAGTACGGCGAATCCTCATGCTTGTATTTGTGCAAATACGCACGATAACACCCATGTCCTGATAGCACCTGCGTGAGGTAGTAATTGAGCTCCCCGTGGGAACGGTTTATCCATTTCGCCACGTTTGGGATAAGCCGGTGCGTCCATCTTCCCTTCATTGATGTGTCCCACAATCTCTGCCATTCATTAAAACTCTCTTCTCTTATTTCTTTTCTGGTCTCACCCGGATTCTCCTGTCGATACCATTTCTTCCTTTCCTTTGCCAGGAGCTCCACTGGTAACATACTCGAAATCACGTTTATGGCGTCCTCGGAAACTGTCCGAAAAGCGCTTGCCACCCGCAAAGCACTAATCCGGTATGGCGCTGCTACCTTCCTTCGATACCCCTTACTCAGCAGTGCATCAGCCCATATGGGTATCCCATAGGTTAGCACTGAGGTTATAACCGATGCCAGCAGTTGTCTTCTTTTCTGCTTGGGGCCACCAACATTGGGCATAAGCCGTTGCAGTGTGGAAGCCACTAAAGAAGCTTTGCCACTGACTTGCCCCACCTGCTCCTTGAAATTTAGCCTGGTGTCTAGGGTCACCCCAAGATACCGAATGAACGGCCGCGATTTGATCTCGGTATTGCCGGCGTAAAGAGTCACTTTCTCGCACCGCCTTCTGCTTGAAACGAGAAGCGCTTCAGTTTTATGTTCTGCCAATTGCAATCCGACAGAAAACATCCATTTCTTGATCGCAAAGAAAGCCTCCCCGAATATAGCGGTGACTTGTTCCACAAGTTTAGCGGTAATTACTACCGCCAAGTCATCAGCGAATGCCACGAGGCGCACCTCGCGCGGTAGTCTCAGCAGCAGTACCGAATTGTAGAGGATGTTCCACAGGAGTGGCCCCAGTACTGAGCCCTGGGGAACCCCTCCAGTCACTCTATACGTCTTCGGTCCGTCTTCTGTGTTGTACACTAGAAACCTGTTATGTAGGTAACTCGCCACCATCCTCCGAAGACAGCATGGGACATTAAACCCCTTTAGAGCCTCCATGACACACTTCCAACTCATTGAATTAAAGGCATTTTTGATATCCAGTGTGGCAATCAAGCAGTACTGCTTGGAGCCTCTTGTATACCTTTTTCCTGATATTGCGTCTTTTGCAGTACTGACCACCTCGCTTATGGCATCCAACGTAGAGCGGGATTTTCTAAAACCATACTGGGTTTCCGCCAGCAAGGGATCCACGACATCCTCGATCCTGTTATAAATGATCCTTTCGAAGACTTTTCCAACCGTGTCCAACATACAGAGCGGACGATACGATGATGGTTCGTCCGGAGGCTTTTTTCCTTTAGGCAGTAGAACTAGTCTCTGCCATTTCCATTTATCCGGGAATTTTCCTTCCTCGAGACATGTATTATACATATCAAGGAACATCGCAGGTGCAGCCTTGATGGCTATCTTCAGGGCCACGTTTGGGATTCCGTCAATGCCAGGAGCTTTGTTGTTTTTCACCCTTGCTGTTGCAGTGAGCATCTCCTCTTCCGTGATGGCTGGAATTTCCCCGTCTGCCTTCTCCTCGAAATCATAACTCTCCTCTTTCTGTTCAGGGAACAGAGTTGATACAATTCTCCTGAGTAGCACTGGACAGGTAGGCGATGGCATGGGCTGGCTCTTCAGTCGACTCATGACAACCTTATATGGCCTGCCCCACGGGTCGCTGTCAACCTCACTGATAAGCTCTTTCCAGCTCTCGGTTTTGGCTTCCTTGATGGCCTTTTTGAGTTCTCTTCTAGCGTCCTTGAACTTTTCCTCCATTGTGGCAAACGTGGGCTTCCCTCGGGCCCGTTGAGCTAGTCTACGAGCCTGGTGACACTTACTTCGAAGACTTGCAATCCCTTCGCTCCACCAGTGTACCGAAGGTCGACTGTCATTATAGTTCTTCCGCGGCATAGTTACATCACATGCTTCAGTTACCCTTCGCATGACCTCCTCCACCTTTTCCGTCGCGTCTCCATAATTCACAGGACTAGTGTTCAATGCCTCGCAAAAGAGATCAGCTTGGAACAGCTTGGCTCTCCAGCCCCTTGAGTTCGATCTTGGTGGTTTCACCCCTCGCTTCGCATCCTCATTTATCTCCCACAGTATGGCCTGATGATCACTGTGGGTGTAAATGTCCGTCACCTTCCACGAGAAACGGTCTCCCTTCACTAGACTACTACTCACAAAGGTGAGGTCCACTATAGATGAGGACTCTCCCTTGACGAAGGTTGGCTCACTACCTGTGTTGAGTAGGACCACATCTAGGGCCGACCAAGCCTCAAGCAGGGCTTGCCCCTTTGCATTCGTCCTCCTGCTGCCCCAGTCCATCGCCCATGCGTTGAAATCGCCGGCAATGGCTACCGGGAAGCGATCCTTCGCATCTGAAACCAGCATGGTAAGGAAATCCTGGAACTCGTCCAGAGTCCAACTGGGTGGTGCATAGCAGCTGTAAAAATGTACACCAGTACATTTTTACAGCTGCTAAAGTGTAAGTGGTAAAGGGTAATGGGTAATTACTGGATGTCAGACTCGCCACCTTACTGTGGATGGCCTTATGGACATTGGACTTTCCTCTAATAAATTCGCCCAATTCCTGCAGCAAGCCGCCATGTAATTCCAACAAATTCTGCAGCTGCTGTTTCTTCTCCTCCTCACATGTCATATGCAGAACAAGATGTTCAGCCCCTTCAAGTGATACTTCACTATATTTGTTCACCTTGGTGTCACTTGTATCACGTGTTCAGCATTCAAAAATCACAAGTGACACCTTGGTGTCACTTGTGATTTTTGAGTGCCCACGGTTCAGTGTATCGCGAGATACCCTTGTATTAAAGTTAAACACTCAACTCACGCCAGATACCTTGGTGGAACATATGATTTCGTCGGAATCAACCTGGAGCGTAATTTGCGACTTCATTACCGCCATCATGAAGGAGCTACGAAGAGAAGAGCGCGCCAGGAGCGCAACAATGGAAACGGAAGCATAGAACTAGAGAAAAAGCTACGGCTAATGGTCTCTCCTGTGAAGTAATAAGCCACCAGCAGTACCGCAGGAGAAAACAAAGACCATAGAGGAAGAGACGAGGGGTTTTAGTCGGTGGGAGTCCGACACGAGGGACAGGAAACATGAGGGTTTCTTGTCTATCAGTGCATAAAGCATTTCCCCTGAACTCTTTAAAAAAAAAAAAAAAAAAAAAAAAAATACACACATACATACACACACATACACACATACATACACACACATACACACACACATACACACACATACACACACACATACACAAGGACGCTAGAAGAGAACTCAAAAAGGCCATCAAGGAAGCCAAAACCGAGAGCTGGAAAGAGCTTATCAGTGAGGTTGACAGCGACCCGTGGGGCAGGCCATATAAGGTTGTCATGAGTCGATTGAAGAGCCAGCCCATGCCATCGCCTACCTGTCCAGTGCTACTCGGGAAAATTGTATCAACTCTGTTCCCAGAACAGAAAGAGGAGAGTTATGATATCGAGGAGAAGGCAGACGGGGAAATTCCAGCCATCACGGAAGAG